>NC_141360.1:37406265-38606265 GCF_057382095.1 Aulonocara sp. 'chitande type north' Nkhata Bay
TAAGCACTCAATATTTAACCATTTGGCCCTGCTCCATATCAACAATTATCAACTAAATTCTAGCAAAACTGTTTCGCTGTCACACTTTCAAACAAGAAATGCATGAAACCAACAACTGAAATACATTTCTATCGCATATATGAGCCCAATATGTAACACGTGGATGCCCCGTGAACTCTACTACAATAAATCAAACAAAAGCAAAACTGGAGACTAAACAGTTTATCTCAAACCATCAGCAAGTTCAGAAAGGTTAATGCCCTCCTAATCACGAGTTCGAGATCCATGAGAAAAACCCCGGAGCAGAAGTGCGTTGGTGATCGCTTTGACTGCATAGAAGGGTATTTGAATTTAAAATTCAATATTTATGTCTCAGTTCATGACCCACAGCGTTCCTCAAAAACTCTTTTCTTCTCTTAGTCTTAAAAATCTATTTCTCCCTCTCCTGCTGCTGTTGCACTCTGTTTATTCCTCACGAGCAGGTCGATATAGCTGTTTATTTGGCATTTTTGTGTCTTAACTGAGTTGAGAAGGGGACATGCAGTTAGCTTACAGGCTGACAGAGCAACTCCTGTTTTTTATTATCTCAGGGCAAAAAAGGGAAAAAGCTGTAAACTTCCCATTACTATTGTGCTTATTTGGGAATAAACCTCATCAGATGATAATTTTGGTAATGGTACTCAAAGAGCAAACTAATCACCCAATTCATGACTATTTTCACTTGATAAATGATTTCCTGGCAAAGGCTAACTTGGACCAATCAACAGAACAACACCACACCTAAATTAGAAAGCTAATACACAAATGCATTTGTGAACACGTTTTTCGCGCAAATATACACTTCCTTACTTCAAGTCTACTCAATACCATGCCGTGATTGATGACTGACTTTCCAAGCAGCTTTGGTCATCAAAATCGTACAGCAAATTAATTCACAGTACAAGCCGGCACGAGTTAGCCTGAAAGCAAACTTTGGCTGTCAATGATGGAAAGCGTGTAGGCGTAAGAAAAGCCATAAGAAAAGGATGTCACGGAGTAAACGGGAGGATGGGGTGGAGGGTTACACAATTACTTCCACCATATAAGCTCTGAGTTTTCCGGTCCTTTATTCCTCTCCTCTTGTTTTGGCACGAATAGATTCATATGCCAAATTGGACGCAGCACTCAATCAGCAAGGTGATTATTAAAAGCTGTTTACTGGAGGTGGCCTTGTCTCACTTTCGACACTATTGACTACAGTGTCATCAATCAGAGCAGCTACAAACCCCTGTGAGCGTTTGCTGACGCAAACCAAGTTTGGGAAGAAAGTTCAGGAAGAGAAAATGAGAAGGTCTTTGTTGTGATAAATGGGTGAAAAGTATGGAATTAATGATCAGAGGTGGGACCGGCTTCTGTACGCGAAATTGCAAGGTGTTGATCTTGACAGCAACTCATGTACACATATGCAAGCAAAGACAAAAAAAAAAGAAAAGTTAATCAGGACAACAAACTTTAAGCTTGAGAAATGGGCAAGAAAAAGAACTTTTTACCACATGGCACCTTAAAATAACATCCATAAAACTATTCTTTTCTTTCTAGTAGAGGACTCGTTGGATCACACTGTTCACAACATACTGCAGCGTTTGTGTTGACAGAATAAAACATCTAGAGTGACCAGATGTCCTGATTAAATCATCAGAGTTCCAATTTGTCCTGGCGTCTCGACAGGGACACACTTTGTTCTGATAATTAGACTGAATGGATTTTTGGAGTTTTCTTCTTGCAAAGGAGACCTCTGTGAATTGTGTCACAGAGTAAAATAATTGCATTATTATTTAGAAATGGGTGGTGCAGATAAGCACTCTAAATAGGGAAAAGGCTTGTTTCTCTTCTCTTTTATAAAGACCAGTGGCAGGGTAAGCTTTTTGTCCTGACAACAGTCTATTTACATATATTCTATATTACAACACAAGAGTGGTGCACTTGCCCGTTTTTGCAATGTATTTATGTTATATTGGGATTTTTGTTTTCTGCTCATAGTCCAGGAAAAAAACTAAAAGGATCTTATACAAGGTTTTGCTCCTTGCGCCCTGTGACAGTGATTGAAATAGCGCTGACATTTCCAGAACACTCTGGTTCCTTTGGAGTACCCCTTCTTTCCGTGATTGTCAAGGCTGGCTAACCCAAGGCGTTCTCCACACGTAACTGATCTGAGGACAGCAGCTGACATTTACAAAGGTCCACAGTTTTTTCACACACCATTAATTAAAGTGAGAAAATATCTTTTTCTCCCTCTTTGGCTCTTCCACCTCTCACTTCCGTCACGACCGATCTCCTCGGTGCCTTGTTGAAAAAACTGTAATCGTTTACACAGAACTAAAAGCTTTGTACTCACACAAACGCTTGGCCTCATGTTAACAATCACAAGGATCGAGCATCCTCAGGATAGAGACTATTCAGCAGTCCTTACTAATATAAATCTCAAGGTAACAATTTTAGATGGCCATGGTCAGTTTAGTTGCATACACTGTATATAATGATGCCCTGATGCATGATTAACAGAAGTTGTTGAAAACACATAGAGCTGGAGATTGACACTTTGCATGCGCTGATCATAAATATGAATGTCACTCCCATATTGAGCTTACAATAAAGTCTTTGAACTGTTATTTTAGGTGAAAGCATTGCACAACATACAGCTTTAAGAAAAAAGAAACTCAAGAGTTTAGTTTTAATTTATTTGGGCTGCTCTGAAATCAACTCGGGGTCAATACTATATGCACAAGGTGAGAAATGTACATACACCCTGTGAGATGATTAATTCAGCAGAGCTGAAAGTTACAAAATGTCTTTAACTTGTCAAGGCCAAGGGCAGTAAACTTTCTGTTGGTAATCATGACTGAGTATAGCCTGTAGCTTCTCTGCGTGCCACTGCAAACCTTTTTTGTAATGCCATATATGGATGTGCCATTCTGTAGTAGCTGGATTACCTGTGCTACCTGAATGGGCTGCAGGGACTGTCTCATCCTACCAGTAGTGAAAAGGACACAAACTAAAGACCAAACTAGAGGAAAACCAGGCAGGAGCGAGGAAGTAGAAGGGAGCGAGTGATAGTGTGTGGCCGTTATCCACAAACCCATTCCTTTTTTGGGGGTTGCCTTTCCAGTGTACCTGCTGTCACTTTTATTTGCATCAAAGCAGGTGAACTGGATTCACAGTGGTTTAAGGTTCGTAACTGGAGAGACAGATATCCCTAAAGTTGAACATACTTTGTGTTATATTGTGGTGATCAAGTGTTGGCTTAATTTTACAGAGGAGATAAAGCTTGGTTAATCCTGACCACGTGAAAAAAGTTGGGGGTGGGGGGTGGACTGGAAAAATAAAAGGTAAAGCTTCAGATGTTTAAACACAATTTCCAGAGGTATGTGGCAAATCAAGTCCAAGAACGCTGTATTAAACTTTTAAGCATGTCATCTTTCTCTAGTACTTGTTTTCTACCAGAGAAGGCGTAACATTGTTTGTAACAATAAAGTTGGCAGACAATCTCAAAATCCTTTAGCATAATCTCCAATCATCAGTGTAAACCTGGACACAAGGAAGGTTAACAAAGTTTCGACCTCAAATCCATCAAAAATATATTTAACAGTTAAAAGTCAGTTTTGCCCCAGAAAGCAACCATTTTAACTGAAAAACTAATTGGAGGCGAGACCATAAGATTCATGTTCATCACCAGAACATGTAAACATTTGACTGCAAGTGTACATTATGCAGTAGAAACAAAAAACAGGAGTACATCATTAGTGAATATGAGTTGGTATTAAAGTCCAAACAAGAAGCAGCATCAAACTGAATTTATGGCTAGTGGTCATTGCTCATTTTCAAAATATCACAAACAAAGCACGGTTACATGGTTCTTACATGTGAATCTTAAGGGACTTGTGAATACTAGTCAAACTTGCAGGCCACAGTCAAGTCTTAGAAACAAAAGAGGAGAGGCTTTTTATTGTCACTTAGGAGTTCTGCAGTGGCAATGTTAGCGTCTGCAGGCATTACAGACTAATGGGAATGTGCTGACTGTGCTGGCCTTTCCTATAAACAGCAGTGCAAACACATACCTGCATTATATCCCCCTGCTTGCCCATTACTGTGCGTACAGTATGTGGGTGTGTGCTTCAAAGTGGTCGCATGCTAGTAGACTCACAAATGTGTGAATGAAATAGTATTGTGTGAGAGAGAACAGCTTTTGTGCTTGTTTATGTTGTCATGTCTATGGGCGTGTGACTCTGAGTGACAGAGGGAAAAAGAATCCGTGGAAATGTGCGTGCACCAACTTATCCATGCAGCCCAGGCCGGCAGTTTGCGGTAGTGTGCTAGCTGAGGTGGAACGGTGAAAGGCAGATTGCTTAGGGAGTGCCATACTCCTGCTTTTCATTTTGCAGCTTAACCAATCCAATCCCACAACCAAGAGAGGAGATTCACAGCTACTCTCCCTACTATGTTTGATAACAATGCATGAATTATCCTTTTAAATTACTTTGTGCATGCGTTTTTTAATTAAAACTATTAAAGTGAATCAGTCATTCGCGGTCCCTCTGAGGACCCTGAGAATGTAACTCGCCAGCAGTTTGTCATACGCCGCTGCTCCTCACATTCTACATTTAACATTAAAGTCAATTAGCTCACGTTTTTTTCCACAGCTAGTGACTACACTGCAGTGACTGGGCAGAATTAGAGAACTCAGTATATCACCAGAATAAACAGAAGAACAAAGTTGAGGCTTTTCGAGTATTCGATCTAGGACAAAAACGTTATCCATAGATTTTCAAGAGCATATCGTTTTCCACCTGAACAAAGCTCAAATCAATCAAAACAATTTAGAACTGTGAGCTGAACAAGCTGTTAATGTTGTACTGTTCTAACTAGCTGCTACAAGTGAACTTTCCCTCCAGGCCTGGGGAAATTGGAGAAGCAATTCAGTGTAATAATGAGCAGATTGATTGAAACTGGTTGGAAACCTTTATTATACCGCTGCAAGCGTGTGTTACGTGTTTGCATGCATGTTGTAGCAGACAATATAAGGAGGAGACGTCTCCCTTAAAGAATGTTAAATAGGAATGGAAAAGAGAGTTGAGTAATGCCAGAGATGCTGATCTGAGGCAAACAACATCCCCACTGGGACAAGCATGAAATAAACATGTTGTTGCACTGAGATGGGCTTATTACAAGTTCTCAAAAGTTTGAACAGCGTGGTGACAGAGATATGTAAAGATGTGGACTTATTGTTTTCATTGGTTTAATGAATCTCTAACTGGAATTGCTGTGGTGCCATGAGCCAGAGGTGTCAATTGGAAGAAGGGTATTAAGCCAGCACCGACTGACTCCTCGCAGACATGGAAAGAAACTCTGAAGACGACAGGCTTTATTTAAAAAACTTTTTAAGAATTTAATTCCTTGAGATACATTTTACAAATTTTACAAATGAAAACCTCTTTGCCCCATTTTTGCTCAAGCTGAACAATAATTTGGGCTTTTAGGCAGCAGCAAAAGTGTAACACTGCAAAAGGGGCTGCGCCACATTTGAATCACAAGATAAAAAGGAAAACGTCTTTGTGAAAATGAATACAGAACAATTTTGTCTCCAATATCTGGTTTTCATAATTGCTGGAAGACAAAAATGAAACTGAAAACAAAATTTGATTAATCGCGCAGCCCTACTAGAATCCTTCTACTATTTATGTTGTAAAAGATAAAGTTCAATGAAGCGAGAGAAAAAGACGATAGCGAGAAAAAGAATAAATGCCAGAGAGATAAATGGCGAAAGAACGAAAGCCAGAATGAAATAAAGAGACCAGGAAAAAGAGAAATACGAAGCTGAGACTCAAAGAAATAAAAAGTGGCAAAAAAAAAAAACAGAGAAGTTAGGAATTAGTAAGAGAAAGAAAAGACTAACCGAGATTGTGAGAAAGATTGGAAGAGAAGGAAAAGCAGGCTTGAGAGGAGAGGGATGTGAGGGTTGCTGGATAAAGCATGTGGAGATAAGGTCTGTTCAACAGGCCCTTAAGAACCTGGCAGGTCCACGTTTAAACTCTAAGGCTCAGCGGATCAGAGGCAGAAATCTCTTGGAATTAAACCACTAAAGCTGAGAGAAGAAGAAATCTTTACTTATCTTTCCACACAGACACTAATCTGTATCAAAAAACTTGGTAAATTGAATTAGCAAATGAGAGAAAACAAACCATCCCCCCCCCCCTTAAGGCAATATGCCTGTCAAAGGCCGTAAACAAAAGTAAAGGTTTGTATATTTTCATGTAAAACTTTCTGTAATTTTAACTCAAATCCACAATTTCAATATATTCGTGATATATAAATATATATATATATAAATAAATATGCATCCAGTCCGTAACATAAACAAACTGATACACACAGACAAACACACAGAGGACATCTGTGTTCCATTACGTACCGACAACAACTTCCCGTGAAGACATAAACAAATAGATGATGAGAGCTCATTTGTTGTGCACTGGGTGGGGGAAAATGTCAGGATGACATTTGGCTGTAGCTATTTATGAGTATGTGTGTTGTTTCTCGTGTGTATCTGTGGGTGACTGAGTACCTACTGTAGCTATAAAATCAAAATATATCAAGGAAAAGGAGGAAAATATAATCTAAAATATAGTTCAATCAATGTGGGATGTGCTGGACAAACAAGCCAGATCTGTGGAGATCCCCCCATTAAATAACTTACAGGATGTCATGCTAACATGCCAACAATCCCAACAATCCCCTAATGACACAAAAGGTTAGCAAGGACTTTGTGTGTGCATAGTCTCAAACTGCAGAAACCCATTAAAAAAAAAAAACTAGAACCACCTTAAGTTCTATCTGAATTGGACTCCAACAAGAAGTACCAGTTTATTTAAGCTCGATATGAAGAATACTAAAGGACAGACGAGTCAGTCAGTGTCTCATCTTCAGACTCTGATAGCCTCCAGTGTCTCACTGAGTGGATGAACCATCTTTAACCCTTTAGAGCCGATCGGAGCGGGAACGCTCTGTTATGCGTAACTATTTTTAAATCCCGGTAGCACTGCAACCACGTAAGCTAGCGCAAAAATTTTTTTTGCATATGAAACCGGAGGAGTTGTACTTACATATTGTGCCATCAGCTTGTCCTAGGTCACGGTTTCCTTCCACATAAAGCTTTGCAAAAACTGCATAAAAAGCGCTTGCAGGAACAAAAACATAATATTCCAGAAACACGCTTTGCCGGTCCGATCAGCAGTTCAAAACACTTCCTACGTTGGAATAGACGTCAGCGCGAACTTTTGCATTTCCGCCATTACCTGGCCGAAACCGGAAGTGACGTCATTTTCGCGGAAATGTAGTCTTTTTTGCGATCAGGGCCTCAGGGCCTATACTGCTCTTTTTAAAAGTTATCTTTGACTTTATGACTTTCTGTGTTGTTTCTGGGATGCTTAGGACTCATATTGCACTGCTGGAAATAGTTTATTTTGATGCATATGCTGCTTTTTTGCAAATTTGCAGTATAATATTTATTTTCGTTTTTCCTGCAGTGTATAAAAATTGGTGTATTTTAAAAATAAAACTATGAAGACACTCAAAATAAATTTCCTGTGGTGGGAAACTATTTTGTGCAACTTTTTTGTATTTACAGTTTTGAGGGATAAGCCTCTTAAATTTCTCTAACTACAAATATATGTTAAAAAATCAAAAACGATTTTAAATTTTTTTGTAGTTTATTGCACTTTTTTGCAATTTATGTAATTACTATGCACTTAATGAATACATATTATTAAAATCTGGGCTATAATGGTTGTATTGATGTACATCAACTTGAAATGCTCCCAAAAATGGCTCCACAGCATGTAAAAATATAATATAAGCTCTGGCGGACTTGGTTCTATGGTAGGTCTTAAAGGGTTAATCAACTGGCCTCCACCTAAAGCACACATTTTTCAGAACTGTAACCAACTCGTGCGACTTTTGAAGACTTCTTCACATTTATTACGTGATGAAACAGGAGGCACAGAAAAGATGGTTTGAGGTCATGACCGTCAAATATCAAGAACACAAGTAAAGCCATTTGATTGCTGCTTGTATTCATTTCAGATGTACTTTTGTCACTCTTTTCATTCTATATAACCAACTGAGGGGCTCTGAAGTCAAACGGACCTGTGTAGGACCTCTGAAGTACTACGAGTCACTTCTTTTAGCAAATAAAAACTATGTTATTAGCTGATCAGCTGATATCCACTCAGTACTGAGCTGTGCTACATCAGTCATCCAATGAGATTAGCCATAATTCAGAAATACGAGTAAAAATATACCTCTTTAACATAGATAACACAGTTTACATATTTTCCAACCAAGAGGCAGCTGTGCTTTCAGTGTTTTTGGAAACCAGATACTGCAGTCCTTTTGTTTATTGGCTTCATTCTGAAATGTATTGCCTCAAGCCTCAAGTGCCTGCAAGCTGCAAACCAAAGCAGGCTCGGCTTTAATTAATCATCCGTAAGACTGGTCTAAATAAAACTGTCTCAGGAACAACAAGAGGAAAGTGTGCAACAACGTATTTATGGTCTCGGTGCAAAAACTTCTCTCCTCCGTGGCTCTAAAATTGCATCTGTTCTTACTCTCCCATTAAGATTCTCTCGTTCCTCAAAACCTCACATTTCTTTGTCTTTTTCATGAGAACAGACTGTTTGCCCTTGTTTGCCACTGCATCGGCCGCATGCAAAACCAGTCAGAAAGTCACACTTTAAAGTTGGAAGTGTAAATATGTGTCTGTGCATGCATTCATGTGTACAATACAAAATCAAATCAAATACACACACATGCACTTAAAGCACATTTAAGACAAAAAGTTATAATGTAAACACTGTGCAAGCTTAAAAGAGTGTGTATTTTTGAGCTTCACATAGTGGTTAGAAGAGAAACTCACACCTAGCGACGACACTTATGCAGGCACAAGCATTACAAAGTGTCCATCTGTCCAATCCTAACACTTGTGTTTAGCAAAGCAGATCTGCTCAGCTGTCTGGACAGTCAAAGCAGCTTGTGAGCATCTTATATCCTCCATGTCAATGTTATCTCAAGTATCACGTAAGATTACTTCTCAGTCTCATCCTCCTCCTTATGATGTTTTTTATATTTCTGACTTGTGAACACAGAAGTGAGAGGACTCAGAGGACTACAAGACATCAACAATAAACAAGAGAGAAAGGTCAGAGATAAGATAAGAAAAGAGCAGAGAAAGTAGAGGGAAATGTTAAAAAGAAGAAAAATAGAGAACAGAGCACTGAGAAAAACCCAAACGGATAAGTTAGAAGAATACAACAAGACAGAGAATCAGAGAGAGCTGCCAACGAGCAGAGATGAGGTTTATATGTGACGATGCTAGAATGTGTTGCTACCGTTAAGAAGGCAAGTCCCCCCAGTGAGCTGGCAACCAAAGTCACCTTCTGGCAGCTGTCTACTGTCATCTACTAATGCACTCACAACGACTTTTGAACCTCGCAGTTAATGACCAGGGAAGTAATGGAGAGGGATGTAGGCCATGAACAACTCCGCAGTCTGGCAGACTGTTTTAATATTGCTTTCGCACAACCGACAGATTCATCTGCATAGAGTAAATCACCACCAGCATCACCAACTGGACAGAAAAACCAGCACCGTGTGTAACTTCCTGTGTACATCTGTAGTGTTCGGACAGCCCACACAGGTTTGAACCTCTCAAGTATCACAACTTGTAAAATCTCAAGTGGAAATTCAACACACTGAGCAAGTTCTGCCTCGAAAACTATGGAACAACAATTATCTCTGGGACGTGCTGTGTGTGAAGAGTCTCCTGTTAGTTACTTCAAAAGGTTTATTCAATAACACTTCAGTCGGCACAGTTAAGGTTCCGCAGTTTTGCCGTCTACTGACCAAAATCTGAAGTATTTTGGTGCTCAGAGTGCAAATCGCTCTCTCTGCTGCCGAAAGGGTTTCGATTTTTCTGCCATCATTACCACACAGTTGCTGCAGAATTATTCCAAGCCTAAACTAATCCCCTGCTGGGACTAAGCAGCTGGGAATTTTATTTTTTAAGATCTTTTTTTTATTCCCCCATATAGACACAAGCGACAACAATTACCCTAGTTAATTCACCGATCTGTGCAGAAGTCTTGAGCCACCCATCACTTTTTTAAATATTTTGCTTCCAAGGAGTCTGAATTTATTATTACTTTTTAAAAAAGTGCTCCTGAGCAGAAGTTCTCCAGGTGTTCTGGCTACTTTCCACCACTCATTTTCAGACCAGTCCTTGTATCTGACCATTTTGATTTTATTGTTTTTGTTTTATTGAACTTGGTTAACACTAACCTATGAATCATTCAAACACATATAATAGTACATTTAGCAAAAAGCCTGTTTTAAAATGTGTCTTTAGGTGCTTTGTAACAAGCAGCCTGTCTAACAAAACCATAATTTGTTCCAGTTTCTGTTAACACAGTCTAACAGGAATGATAAAGTTATTTTGCACTGGCAAGGTGACTCCCAAAACACTTGAGGCACCTCAACATGGTGTGCAGTGTGTGGATAAAAAAAATCTGAGGAAAGTGGACAAGTGGAAGATTAAAGAAGAAGTCCAATCCATCCATTTTTAACCGCTCCGTGGTAGCAGCAGCCTAAGCATATAAACCAAGACCTCCCTCACTTTAGCCACCTCCTTGAGCTCACCCAGGAGAACACCAAGGAGTTTCCCAGCCAGCCGAGAGATATAATCTCTCTGGTATGTCCTGGTCTCTTCCCAGTAGGACATTCCCAGAACATCTTGCCCAGGACGTGCCCAGAAGATGTTGAAACCACCTCAACCAGCTCCTTTCGATGTGGAGGAATAGCAAATCTACTTTGAGTGATTGGGGGTGCCGTTCAGGTGCGTCCGCCTTCCCCGCAGCAGACCACGCCCCACCACAGCTGTGCAGTCAAAAACAGGCTCACTGCAGTCACTAAGGGTGAACAGTATTACATTCTCACTAAATGATATATATATATGTATTATCTCTGTTCACATGTTTCTGGGTTTCTTTTTTGTAAGACTAAGACTGAACTTTATTTTTCCATGTTTGGCAATATTCACATTCTGTTTAACTTGATGCTTTTTTGAAGAAGTGGTGCAGACTAATGAAGCAGTCTAGTTACAAAAGTTACAAATAGTTGTTTGAAATGAAAGTTGTTTGTTTAAAAAAAAATTACCAAAGGCATTATTGTGAATGAGTTTATTATCTAAATAAAATTGCAGCTAGGCTTTTCTGTCATTGTTTTGTTTAGGTGGGGCCTGAAAATATTTCTTCCTGCTTTGTGGGGGAAGATGTAAAAAGCCCGAGAACCACTGCTTTAGACAAAGCTCTTTCACACCTCTCGTATCTGCAATTTCGTCCTTTCGCTCACTATTGACCAGTAAATGAACAGCTTTGCTTTAATACTCAATTCTCTTGTCACCACGACAAACAGGTCCAGTGTCTACATCACTGGAGCCATCGCCGCAATTCATCTGTCAATCTCCCACTGCCCTCTCCAAGCTCCCAAGACATCTGGGGCAGTAATTTGCCCATGACTTGCAGTGGGAACTCCCAACTTTTCCAGTTGTGGACCATGGTGTCAAACTTGGAGGACTGCTCCAGGGCAAGCTCGAGCCCACCATCTGATAAAGCCTACAGAACCACATCATCTGCAAAAAGCAACTTCTGAGCCACCAAAGGCTCAGAAAACAAAAGAAGTAGCAGCTAAAATGGATCGAATCACACGATGAACAGTATCTGAAATTCACATTGTTATATTTCCACATATGCTTGCATGTTTTCATAAATATCCATTTCTATTGTTCCAAGGCAACCAAAAGAAATTTGCACAGTGCTGTATATGCACTACTGTGGACGGTCTATGATTTAAAAACAAGTTTTCTCATAGAAACACAATTTTACATCCACCCCAACCCCTATAACCAAAGTATGGCATTTATAAATATTCATATTATGTAAACAAATGTCAATATCAACACCATCGCCTTCTGTGTCTGTGTCCGTTACCTGAAAATCCCTCTCCTCCAGGATCTCTTTCCTCCACCTCACCAGGAAGGCCGCACACACATACAGGTGAAAATGGGAGAAGCCCTCTGGTTCAGCCTGGTGAGCGAGATAAAAAAAAAAAAACATATGATGTTGATTTAGCACAAGTTTAACATTTTGCAGCATGAAAACAAACAACACCTCCATCTCAGATATGTTATATTGTTCAAACGGAAGCTCAAGAGTGCGAGCAAAGCATCTCTGAGAAGCTCAAACACTCCAGTCTTTCATCACAATTTCATTTTAGGGAAGATTTGGAAGCAGTTTTGCATGATGTATTTAGCCACGCATACGAAAAAGGAGACAGAGGGGAAAAAATAGAAAAAAATTGGAGAATATAAAACATTCTTTTCCTGTCAAAATCCAGAAATTTACATTTGCAAGGCGAGAAAGAAAGATACAAATCCCCTTTTCCTCTGCACAGCTTTTTATTTCAGCTGCTCGTTATGTATGGTGGCTTACTTTTTTTTATAACTCTGCAATGAGCAGAGGGAATTAAAAAGGGAGTAAGACAAAGGATAAGATGTTCCCTGTTCTATTCATTTTTCTCCAGAGCACCATCACAGAGGGGATAATTACCAAGGCCTTTTGAATGCAAGTGACTTAGGAGTATACGGTCCCTTAGAGAAGGAACACAATATTCAAAGTACATCCTGGTATGAGGACTTTTCTGGAGGCATTTTGACAAGTTAGGTTACAACATGTGTTATTTTAGGGAACATCAAGGTTTAACTGGACACCTAAAATTTTTGGTGTTCCAAACAAATGTGGTGGTATTAAAGACAGCCAGACTGAGTCTCAAATAAAGCTTGGGGCAAGGCTTATTTGTGACAACAGCTGGGGAAGAAATAAAAACTCCTGTATAAATAGCTTGGAGTGACAACCAAACATTTGCATGAATCTGGAAGTCAAAAATCAACCAAAGGCAGGAAGACAGGAGCTGCGTAAGAGGACCCAGCTTCAGTCTGACGGCAAGAAAAGGCAACCAAAAGTGCAGAGAAAAGAGAGAGATGTAAACAGTATAGGAGTGACTGAGTGAGCGAGAGGCAGTCTGTATGCAAGTGCGGCAGGGCTCTGTAACCTTATCTCCCCTGGACAGACACTTTTAATCATATTTTGTAGCATTGCTTTTTTCCCTGTTCTTGAGATTGACAGCAATACGTGAAATTTTTCTCTCCATTTTTTATTTTTTTTGTAACTTGTCAGAAATTCAGGAAAATAAAATCTCCTAGCTGAGTCTTGCAAAGCCCTTCCTGTTTTCCTGTTTCAATTCAACTTCTCAGAACTGAAATAGAGATCAAAACAGGACATTTTGCTACCAAGTGACCACTACATAAACAGGATAACAAACTGACAAGTTTATTGACAAGCCTGATTAACCAATGCAATTTAAGTATGGAATTGCACCCATGAATTTCTATGTTCACTAGCAGGCTTTTCCTGGCTCAGAAATGTGGGAACATGAGTGGTCAGCGCACAGGGAAGGCAAGACTAGAGCAAGAAAAACACTCCTAATAATCCCATAAATTAATGAATATTCTGCAAGTGTGCGCCTTGATGTGTCCACTTTAATAGTGCGTGGTATTAGAAAAAAAAACAAAAAACAAATGGAGCACTGCGGTGCTCAAAATCATGAAACACACACGTCCTATAATTTGATATTAAACTTTGCAGTCTCTTTGGCACAGGTGGATTAGTAAAATGCCAAAGGCTGTACGTTCCAATAACTCAGCAATGTATCATCAGCAGTGCTTCCTCGACCGTATAACAGCGGCTATAACTCAGCAGCACACGAGTTTCAGACCCTAACTTCATTTCAAAGGCAGAAGAGGAAGTGCATTTACTGACAAACCGTCCATTATTCTCTCATACACAGTACAGAGAGTGGTTCAGAGGTCGGCGCAGTGGCGATCACCCGCCCCACAAAACAGTCAATCAGGGAGAACCACTGGTCAGTTAACTTATTGCATTTAAATAACACAGACAGTGCCATGTTCCATATTTCGCCAAGTACTGTAATCAAGTGTACGAGCTGATCTTTAATCACCATGCTCATTTATGCAGTGGATAACAGTGAGCCATAACTCTGCAGGAATTATCAGAAACTGCCTTTCCTCTGTGATAATTGAATTTCCCTCCAAGAAGGAAGGAACAAACAGATTAATAATGGATATACAGAAACGAACAGAGATTTGATGTTCGAAAAAACAGAAATTGTCTTCTCGCTCTCTCTTTCTGTCTTTTTTCTTTTTCCCCCCCACAACATTGTTAGGTTTTTGCAGACAGATAGATTCTCCCCACGCCTCTGCGTACATAGCCTGTCGCTCGGTTTCCTTCTCGCTTTGCCTCCCACTTAGTTAAACCAGTTTTTACAATTATGCAATTAACAGCGTCTGTGTGCACGCGCGTTTGTTTGTTTGTTTGTGTGCGTGAGAAACAATGAAAAAGTGAATAATGGAGAGTGCAGGGAGTGGTGAGACAAAAAGAGGGGTGTCTGTGAACAGCGAAGCATGGCGTGATGGGAGTTGTAAACTGGCAGGTGAGTGGCTTGTTGGTCGGGCATTGCAGCCGAAGCAAACAACTGAAGCAAGCAAGCAAACATGCGAGCGCGCACACACAAAGAGACGAGTGAGTATATGAGTGGCATATGGGAGCACAATGTTTATCACTCTCCAAAGACTCACCAAGTTTTAATTTCCTTTCTTCTATGAGTTTGTTTGTGTGTGTGTGAGAGAGAGTTCATGGTTGAGGGCACCAGCGGGGCCGTGAAACTCTGACTTCCGCTCTATTTCTCGCTCTGCCCCCCGTCACTCCCTCTCTGTCGCCACTCCATTCTTACAACCTGTCACCTCCTTCAGTCTCATTCAACAAATGTCTGCTACTCACTTTTCTCCCTCTTTCTCTGTAATCCCACTGTGAAGACTATTTCATAATTTAGAGAGTGATTTTTCTTGACAGTTAATATAAAATTTGTCATCTATCATTTCCACGAGCAATCCAGCATTAACGTGAAATCTATTGCCTCCACCGACTGCATAGTTATTGGTGGTATATGACTCGTGTTCTTCTTCACTTTAATGCGTTTAAGGCACAGAAGTTGAAATTATTAAATGCCACTGCATCTGTAGGCCAGAATTATTCTGATGTTCCTGTGAAGTAATGCAGGCCACAGTATAAATGGCTCAATATTCAAAAAATGTGCATGTTTAATAGTTGTTTGCTATAAATACGATTTAAAACTGTTCATAATTTGTTCTGTGCATGACTGACAGGCTGCCCTGTGAAGCATTTCTATGTAATGATTAAAACTGTTTTAAGTTTATTAGCTCTGAAAGGATCTGTGGATTAGCTGACTGACAGAAAATGAACAGTCAAGTCTGATAATTGGTTCATCATATGAGTCATTTAAATTTCAAATATTTGCTTGATGGAGCTTCTGATAGGTGAGGATTTAGTGCTTTTCTCTGCTTCACACAACTCCGGGTGAGAGGAACTGTGGTTCTTTGTCCATAGCTACAATTTACAGATGGCCCCTGAACTCCACACATTAAGATAACCGGTAGGAGTGTGTGATAGTTTGGTATGGATCAATACCAAGTAAATATAGGGCCAGTATTGCCGATACTGATACTTTTAACCTATAAAGGCAGCTTATGTGGGGGAGATCGGTGTGTCATGACTTATAAGATGAAATGTGCAAGCTAAACACATCCTAATGACCACTAAATTTACTTTCCACAACAATTAGTTAACACAACAAAACAGACTTTTCATATATTATTCATGTATCTCATGTAATGTGTGCTAAAGGCTAAAAATAAAATGGATGTGACAGTCAACACAAAAACATTCAGACATTGCTCATTTCTATTTTCAAAAAATAATTTCTTTTTGAAAAATTCAGTGGGCTACATACTCAACTTAAGGGTTATAAACACAGTATTGATCGATCCACCCACCTGTAGGAACAGGCTGTTGTGAAAGCTTCTAGCCCCGCATATACATACCGTGCTTTCAAAAGAGGACAGATACAAAGATATATTCACTGTAAAAACCTCACTTCACACATTACGAACCTGTAAATTATGACGGACCAGGAGCCGAATGAGCTACTATGTTACACATATTCCGGTTAAATGACTGATTCAATTCAATTTTATTTATTCAGCACCAAATCACAACAGCAGTCGCCTCAAGGCGCTTTATATTGTAAGGTAGACCGCACAATAATACATACAGAGAAAAAACCCAACAATCATATGACCCCCTATGAGCAAGCACTTTGGCGACAGTGGGAAGGAAAAACTCCCTTTTAACAGGAAGAAACCTCCGGCAGAACCAGGCTCAGGGAGGGGCGGGGCCATCTGCTGCGACCGGTTGGGGTGAGAGAAAGAGTTCAGCTAAATTAAAAATAGATGTAGCCCCTTAAAGAGCTTGTGGGTTAGCCAGAGTATGAGGCAGAGCCAGGATATGTCATAATACAAGTTCCACCCATCTAAACAACTGATCTTAATTTTAATGACAAGAGTTCCTGGTTCTAGTTCCAGTTGAGGCACAGACATAATAGCATCAATTCATCTAAATCAGTTCTGAATACAGAGAAATGTCTTAATTATTTTATATTGGTTTAGTTTTTAGTCGTATAGACTCTGGTAACTCAAATATAAATATAAATAAAATGGTATTTTGTAAATGGTCCTTTACCACCATCCGTTTATTTCATCGGCACACTGCTCTTTCTTGCTGCCCCATCCACAGCTATGTTATCTGCTGCCGCTGGTGCTCAAGGCTTACTCGTCATTATGATTTGCAAAACAAAGTTTGTCGTAGGAGTCAAGGTGACTCCGTCAAACTTGTCTCTACCTCTTCTCCTCCTCCATTGTTATGCCTGGTCCTCCACCCTCCTCGTGTCAGGGCAGCCATATTGGCTGAGACACGCGAGACTCTGACTGACAAGCGCCGCTGATCAAAATACGGAGAAAACAGGGGGGCGAAGGACTCGGGGTGATAGGGGTATGCTGAGTGCAGTCGATTGGGAGAACAGGAGGAGTAAAAGGGAGGGGGGGGTCACCAGAGACATAAAGGGTAGGAGGCTAAGGGTGAACGGAGGAGAAAAGAGAGGGAATGAGGAATGCAGAGTGAGGAGTAGCGCAATGTCATAGCTTCTCTAAACTGCTGCGCTGGCTGTCTGACTAGTCTCATTGCTCCAAGACAAACCGGCCTGACGTGGGACAAACTCGATACTCTGACGAGTCGTCTCTAGACAAGGTGAAAAGGCGATGATGATGGAAGACGGTAATGGAGCAGATTCAAAGTGATGTAACAATTACACAGACTGAATATGATCAAGCTCCCTTCCTATCCTTTGTGTAGGAACATCGCAACATTAGTGATTGGCAAAAGTTGGCATTAACTGCTACAAGCTGTACAAGTATTCCTGTGTGGAATTGCGCACTCGTAGCTGGATTTGATGTTGTGCACGATGAATTTAAACACCGGATATCAAGACAGGGATATTTTGAATTGTAAATTGGGACGTGGGATCTCACAAAAAATAAAAAATAAAAACTGACGACAAGTGTCAACTCATGATGCAATCCTTTTAAAGAGAAAGTGAGAAGGTTTGCAGAGTTTTTCAGGCAAACAGCTTTGAATATAATTCCAGTCAAGTTCAGCGTAGTGTTTTTGTGCATGCTGCTCTAATGCGTTGCCCTGCTCTAGGCAACATTTAAAATTACAAAGCACCAGAGCTAATCAAAAGGGGAAAAGGAGGCAAAAATGATAAAATCTGAATTCCCACTTTGCCATGGATTTAATTCATTTTGGAACCCTGCTGCTTCTGTTCACTCTCATTCTGTGTTTGTGAGCAGGCTGACTTTAAAAGAAAATAATTGCATTCAAAGCTAGCATGAGTGCCAATAATGCATGGTTAGGTTTTAGAGAACATAGGTGATAATGTGTGGGGAAACCATACATTGAAGTTTGTGGTAAATGCTACCAGTGTGACACTTAAAATGCTGCTTCGATGTCAAGATGGGGTGAGGGAGAACAAAACTTTTTTTTAAAAATGAGAGAAATATTTCTACTCACGACAGTGAGAACATGGCAGAGAGAAAACACAGTGACCAGGGTCCTGTCTACAGAGGCCCATCTGATTGTTTGGAGTGATCGCAGGGCCAACAACGGCTATGGAGAGGACGCAGGAAGGCAGCCAAAGCGAGTAGGGACACTTCCTCAGGGATTGTCCCCCTTACTTAAGTGGCAGCTTTTATTTACATCCACAAAGAGAAAACTTTGGAAAAGTTGGTAGAAGAAATTCCAATTCTTTACTTCAGATACAACCATGTAAAAATATAACTACAAAAGCATCGCTTTATTTGAAAAATGTCGTTTGAACTAAAAAAAAAAAAGTATGAAGTAGTTAATAAATACATGATTGATAAAACTGCTAACAGCTAATTAGTTCAGCAAGTCTTATCAATCAAGGCTTTATTCGCCACGTGCAGGTTGCCCTGCAGTGAAATCCATAATTCTCTTTTAGGTTTTAGAAACAGACTGTGAGAGAGTGAGAGAGTGTCTTAATGCAACATCACGCGCGTCATAGGTTGGAAAACACCGGTTTAAAGCTTAAAGTGGCTTATTCAGGTCACTCACAGCTGCACATTTGTATTTTCAGTTTTTAGTAGAGTAGCCGTGGATGATCCACAGCTCAAAATAATCAAAAAACAAATTGCTTTACAGGGAAATGCTAAAACAAGAAAATTACAAGTTAAGATAATGATACAGTTTCAGCTCTTCACCTCTTAAGCTAATTTTCTTCTGATTGGCTGGCATTGACAAATGGAAGGACTGAAATGAGACAGCCATCCATTTTTTGTTTATGTTTGTCTGACATAACATGGCAATAATGTAAAAAAAAAAAAAAAAAAAAAAAAAAAAAAAGAAGAAGAAGAAGAAGAAACTATTTAAAAACAAACATTATGTCTGTGTGTGTAACTGATGTATTACAAAATGAATAAACTTTCCATGAAATGTAGTGAAGTGAAACTATAAAGCAGCACAAGATTACAAACTGTGCCTCACTACTTCAATAATAGTCGGCTACTTAGTTCCTTCAACCGCTAATGAATGTAAAAGCTGTATTAATAAGGAGATCAAAGCAAAAATAATTCAACGTCTGTGAAGAAGCCGACTACTCCTGTGTGCATTTGACTAATTTGCTCTGTGCTTTTAACCTTAATCTAAGCTAATGTTCTGACCTATGTTGCAGTAAATTACCACATTTATTTCCACTAGCAATCCATACAATTGGTTAGATCTTACCCAGTGGTTTTAAACAAAGGTAAACAGCTTCCTGCTTGATAAATTCAACCATTCATATGGAAAAAAGCACCATGTTTCAGAAACCCAAAATGTCATGGTATCCCTTTAACAGCCATGCTAATGCTGCCACACTGAGCTACTTGCTAATTTCATGCTCCACGCAACAGGGATAATTTGGTCCCTGTCTGTCTGTCTGCTTGCCCGTTTTTCGGCCAAGGGAAGAGCAGTCTGTGCATGTGAGCGTGTTTCGCTCTATATCTTGTGTCCTTCTCTTGGTTTGTGCCTTTCTCCCTCTTTCAAAGATCAATAGAGACAAATGAGGGGGAAAAACAAGTCTCGGAGAGAAAAAGAGGAAAAGCAGGCTGAGGGCAAAATAGACAAAAAAAAAGAAGAGAAGAGAACAAACGAATGTTGAGAAGAGTCTGCAGACAGAGAGATGACACGAGACGCAGCGAAAGAAAGAGGAAGCGCTGTGTTGTGTTGGATCACACTACTGAACAGATGGCCACACCGCAGAGAGAAGACTACAACAGAGACATTACAACACTCAGGTTAAAATCTCCCCTGGAAGACACTCGCACAGGCGCGCATACACACATATACTGAGGCTCAGTGGCAAAGGGTAAGGTCTTTCTGTTTAATATCAGCATTTGGGAGAAACCCAAACACACTAGTTTTTTCGTTATAAGTCAAGAACATGAATTAAGGAGCCTTTTTACAAAACAATCTTCTAGACATTACTAAATAATGCATGTGGTTGTGCTGTAAAGGGGTTTATACAACCACTAAACTATCAGCTGTCTGTTAGGCAAACAGGAAAAGGTCAAAACTACATGCAAAGGTAAACACACCGAAAAATAGTTTGAGGGCAAGTGTGATGGAGAAGAGCAAGAGGAGGGAAAGGGATAGAAGAGTAAACTGGGAGATGAGAAGAGAGATGACAAGAAGAAAGGGCATAAGGGGCGCGTGAAAGAAAAGCAATGCGATGAAAAAGTTTTAAAAAGGACAACAGAGACTAGCAGAGTAGAACAGATAAGAAGAGCTCTGTGCTTTGCTGTCAGCTCCTCTGAAAGTTTCATGAGTGGAAATGGCCTAATTCCCCTACCAGGTCAGGACTGGAGGTGAGGGACTGTGACCGAGCCTGCCAAGACGAGGTGAATGTGAGTTTGTGTGCTGCATCAAAAGGTGTGTGTCGAGGGTGCCGTCCAAACGACATTGTAAAACATCAAATATTTAGAGGATGCATTACAAGTACAATGTGTACCAGCGTTGCTGTCAAGTCACGACAAAGCAACAACACTGTTTAATCATTCACTGCTCGACTTGAGGTGGACCAAACACATGCAGTCATATGAAAAAGAAATATTTCATAGCACTCTATGGTAAATGGACTTAAATAGCATTTTTCTACTCTCCCGGAGTACACAAAGCGCTCTATACAACATGCTAGATTCACCCATTCATCATCTTCTATGCTTTTAAGTGCTTACTGATGGATGCATCGCTGAGCAACTTGCCCAAGGATACTTGGGATGCAGACGAGAGGAAGCCCGGGATCGAACCACCAACTTTCCAATCAGCAGATGACCTGCTCTACCTCCTGAGCTACAGTCTATGCATTCTTGCGAAACACAAAGTACATTCTCATTGTTTTCATAAGAATTAATAGGGTAAGTCGAAGCCAGATACTGCTCATCAAATGAACGCATAAATAGAATCATCACTGGTGAGCACCTCTAGAAAAGCAGAAGATTTGGTAGTTTGCTGGTCTGGAACTTTTAGGTGTGTGTTAACAAAATACCGCAATCTTAATAGACCCTAACCCTGACATCAACAGATTCCTTGGAGTGAATCTGCTAGACGCCTTAGCCATGCAGACTCGTCAATCAGACAATCAGACTTGTGGAATTATGTCCTTTGGGCAGTCAAAACCAAAGTGCAGATGACCATAATGCACAGTTCCATGATTGGCAAAAACCAAACACAGAATATCATCACAAACATTTTTGTGCTGCCACAGGACCTGGGCACCTTCCCCTCAGGGAGTTAACCATGTACACCAAAATATTCAAGAAGTCAAATGTGAGGCCAACTGCCGACAGCTTGGCTGAAATGGGGTCATGCAACAGGACAATGATCCCAAGCACAGCAGCAAATCTACAACAGAATGACTGAAAAAGCAAAGAATCAAAGTGTTGCAATGGTTGAGTCGAAGTCCAGACCACAACCTGAGTGAAATGCTGTGGCAGGACTTTAAGAGAGTTGTGTACAGACAAATGCCGGGAAAAACAACAACGAACTAAAGCAATGTTGTAAAGAGGGAGTCAAAATCCCTCCACAAGAAAACAATTCAAGTCATTTCTGTTAAAGGTGGTTCTACAAGCTATTGACTCAATGGGGAGGGATTCTTATTCTTTTACAGGGCTCTTTGTAGTCCTCTTTTGTTTCAAGGTCAGAGGGTCACTTCAGAGTTTCTATATTTCAATCTTCTATTTCGCAAAAATTATGTATTTTTCTATGCTGCATGTGGGTTTTGCCTTTATTTTAACACCGTTGTATAGTCTGCCACAGGTGTTGGTAGACTGCTATACAGCTGATATTTAATTCCGATGTGTATGCCAGACCTCGATGAAGATTTCAGGTTGAACTATTATAGTGTGTTTTTGCTAACTGTCTGAGGTATAAACTAAAAATATAATTTTTGTTTTGTTTTTAGGGGTTCTAGTTGCACTACATAATGTCTCACTAAACTTCCTGGTTTTGTGCTGTTTTTGTTTTGTTTTTTAAACTCAAGCTATAATGAATCCTGCCTGTTCTCTATGGTTCAGTGCTGCAACAGCAGTCTAAGCAAAGTGGCCTGCACACCCTTCTCCTCAGCTGCAAGTACATCCTCCAGCTTCTTTCAGGGAAAAACAAGGGTCTCCCACCTCTACAGTGAAGTGACCAAGAGCCAGTCGTGTCAGACGCTCACACTATCTGAACTGACTCTGGGTTTTGGTGAAGACTACAACACTTCCCAAACTGTCAAGTTTGAAACAAGTGACATTACCAGACCTCTGGAGCCCAGTCCTAGCCCCAGCTTTAGGCTCGATGCTCAGGTCCACAATAGCTGCCACCAACACTCTTGAATATCAGATCAAACTTGTAGTGGTACACTATGACTGTATGTAGTGTAGGAAAAGTAATTATATGAAATACAGTTATACATCTACTTCATTGATATTTGATTAAAGGTTAAAGGGACTGCTAAAGCAACTGAGTGCTTTCATTTGGCTAAACTTCTGCATAGTACTGTATGGCTACTAAACAAACACTGCAGAGGCAACTTAACTCATAGATTTTTGTTTTCATAGAGTTTTAAATGTTATGTAAGGCTTGTGGAAGCATCGTCTTCCATTTGGTATGTGCGACAGATAATTTGTAACAAAGAATATCAAAACCTAAACTGAGGCTGCCCTGCGGTGCTAACTATCAGCGTAGTCACTATTGTGACATCACTGTGTAAACAGCATTCAGGACATGAGACATGAGTTATGACTAAATGCCAGGGCAATGTTTCTGTGGGACACACGTAGTTTATGATTCTCTGAGTGGATTATAGAGAGAAGACAACAGTATTTTCTGTTCTCCAAAACAGTCAGCTCTTAACTAGAGATACATGATAAAAAGATAAAAAGGAACAGCTTGTTACTATGGACACCATGCAGACATTATATAATACAGACCTTAATATAGTAGAGCTGGGTCTGCTCCTATATCTCGAAAAAGATGGTCTTTAGTTTGTTATTTTTCAAATAGTTAATTAGAATAGCCCAGAGCATAGCACAGACAGCATTTCCTACACACAGATTCCACCAAGATTTTATGTTCAAGTATATTCTGTGGCTCATTTCAGCATGTTGTATTTTTATTTATTTAGCTTCATGAGAAGACACTACCATCCGCAATCGATTTAATGATGAGCAACCTTATTTTGAAATTTGATTGCTGCTAACCTCCCGGCCCCCACCATTCCTACCTCTTGCTTCCCTATTGACAGGCTGAGACTGGAGTCTTTGATATCGTTCGGCTGCACTGGGCAGTTCCATTGTTCCCTGTAGGTTCCATTTCCCCGCAAGCATAATGTTGCCTTCCACTTCTATGTGGACAACACACAAACATACCTCTCTATGAAGATAATTTTCAGGTCCCTCAAGTAATCTGAAATACTGAATTTCCAAAAACATTCTTCAGTTAAATACAAATAGTGATTGGTTTGGGTTCCCGACCAGACCAGTGAGTATAGTGAGATGTTTAAGCCCAATGACATTAACCCTTCATGACAGTGCTAAGAATCAGGGATTTATTTTGGATTCAGTGCTAAAATGCAACATGTCAGCGTTGTATTGAAATGCTGCTTTTTTCCATATGAGGAATACTGCCAAATTGCAGTTATTCTTTTCACCTAATGACATGACAAATGTTTCAAGAACACCTGTTACTGGATTTGGATTTGGGAGTTGTCCATTTAATAATTTCCCATCTATATTTATTTATATATTGAACTTCTACACTTCACAATCTCTTTTCTGACTTCACATGTTTTGTTGATGTTACCATTTCTATAACGGTACAACACTTTGGCTTTTGCAGCGTTCTGGGTTCTTATTTATTGTTATGAAATTTGTTTGGTTTGATTTTGTTCTGATTCTACACACATAATGTTTGATTATTGTTAGGTCGAGGTTGTATTTTCTTTAGATTCTAGTAACTTGAATCTTTCGTTCTTGTTATATTTAGGTTCCAGTTACTGTTTATGGAGGGGTGGGCTATTTGCTGTTTTACTTTGGTAGTTGTGACTTGCTTTACTTTACTGTTTAGACTTTGTCACATTCCCACATGTATCCACTAATCCTTATCCTTATAATGTGCATGTATAGAAATATCGCTCCCTTTCCTTTGTTAATCTGTAGCTCCCCCGGTTTGCCCCTTCCTTGGATTACTTGTAGCTTATTGTGTTTCTCTACTACGTTACAATTTGGACTCATTAGCTATTACTTCTATCACAATTCCTCTTTCACACAGTAAACTGTGAGTGATTAATTAAAATATATAACTCGACATTCATGGGAGAAGATTGGATAAACAACAACACAGACTTTTTTTATGGAAAGGACAAATCTGATTCACTGTGGACCTCAAATACCCTGAAGGTGTTTTAATTCAAGCACAGCACAAACATGCTTCTGCCATGTCCCTTTTGTGTGCCAGCTGCGATCTATGTTATACTCCCCAAAGCCAGAGCTCATACAGATTTTGACCATATTTGTTTACTACTAGCTATGGCTTGTTGGCAGTGAACTATGTACTTCAGCTGCAACATGCCCATGTTTAACTTTTCTGTTTTAGTTCCCTAATAATTCTGTTCTTGTACGCGTCTATTTTTACTGCAGTCAATCTGAATCTTTCTGCAGACTTTACTCCTTCACATTCCCTTCATTCACTTTACTACATTCTACATTTCACACAGCAAAATACTTCAGATTTATGAAAAATGTCTGATTTAGACTCGCAAGACTTGCAGTCTCTTTTTCAGTGACGCAAACACAAATGACACGAGCTAAAGGTTATGTGACGAGAAACATCAGCATTTTCAGCTGTAACGGAAGATAAGAACAATACGTAAGGAAAAGAAGAGGACAGAAACTCTGAGTCACGGTGAAGACGCTGAGAACAGGCAGCAGGAATAACAACAACTGTGACTGCAAGACGACAGCAACAAAGATGCTTATACGTGTTTTTGCAAAGGCCTGGCACAGAGCCATCACTGGGAGAAGTTTATTTCAAACTTGGTTTTCATTCCTTTTCCTTCGACACTTCTCATGTAACCTAACAAGTATTACACTCTCTCAGGGAGTCTACGGGTATGAAGACGTTCAATTTAATTTTAAGACTTAAAAATTATATTTTAAATTAAATTCAGTATCTAAATGGCAATGGTAAAAAAAAAATGTGTTATGCCCATGCAAGTAAACTGGTACCAGTTATAATAATAGTAAAGGTCAAATGTACATATTTATTTGGGTTTAAGAACATTTTCTACATGTATTTATATAATGTAGAAAGATTATTAGACTTAAAGTGCAGTTTGCTTTTTAAACATTTCATAATCGTTTTTCTCGAGGTTGATCTTGCATCTTTCCGTTTTCACAGACTAACGACTGAAGGCCGACTAGTAAAGCCTTTCTCTTCTTTAAGATCTTTGGAGTTTCCATCCGTGCACTGCAAGCCTCTTAATTTGATCCCATGCTAGGTATAAATGTTGGGAAGTCCCCCCAACCCAAATACATACCCACACCTACCAATAAATTAGCTAATGTAGGTTTAATATTTTTTTCACATATAAAAACCTAAAAACAGTAGTGCAATCTATAAAGAAGCAAATGTTACAACTTAAAAACCAAACAAACAAACATTGTTTTTTCCCTTCTTTTATATCAAATATCTGAACAGTTATATTCAATATGCTGAATCCTTAATCGCTGTATGTGGGGTCGAGGTTAACTGTTACTGGCTGCTCTCCTTCTACAGCCTTCTAGATTTTTTAAGGCCTTTGTTTAATAAATGTGCATTGTGCTATTTTACATCTGTGGATTAGAAATACATATAGATGTACATACACATATAAGCAAGCATTATGGGGGTTTTCAACCATTCCGATCAAGGTTAAAAATCTGTCTCTGACTCTACAAGCTGGCTTATAAGCTCAGTGTAAATGTCACAAAAAAAAAAGTCAAGATTTGTTTGAAGGAGATTAAGATTGTCTCTCACAGTCTGACGTCAAGCTTTAACTGTGGCACTCATGCATAAATAAAAATTGAGCCATAAGTTAACTCAGGTAAAACTTTTGTCTCACACATGGAGATTTCTTTGCCAGATGCTTCAGGAATGTTTATTATTCCCACTTTTAAACATTTCTATGTCATGAACAAATAACACCCCTCTGTCAAACTGAAGTGTAAACTTTTACTAGCAAGACTGTGCGGTGGGCCCAAGCAGCAAAGTAAAGCTGTACAACCAGCCCTGTATAATCAAGAACACCATGGAGAAAATCTGTAATGTTAACAGAAGAACGTCGATATAATGGTGCACCATAGTGCTCTGGCTGAGATGTAATTGATATCAAAACAGTAAGAGATTATCAAGTTTTTGAAAACTTGCAAACCAAACACATACAAATAAAGTGAAAACAAAAAGAAAGCAGAATAACAATAACTTTGTTGTACCTGGTAGGTGTCCCACAGTCTGATTGTGCATCGTAATGGCAACTCTCTCATCAGGAGGTTGTTCATCCAGCGAAAGGCAAACTGCAGGTACTCCACCTCGTACTGCTGCATGTGGCGGTGCACAGATTCTGACAAAATAATAATAATAAAAAAATATATATTTAAACTTTTTCCATCAGTTTTCTGTGTAAAGACAAAAGCAAAACAGCAGAGATCCTGCATGGAGCGGCAAAGAAAAAAAAATACTCTATCTATGGTAAAGGTGACAGTAACAAGTATGTAGCTAGACAGATTCCTTCAGAACTCCCTTCTCTGTTAATTACTGCTGCAGTCACTATCACACGCACAGCCTTTCCCTCATAACAGAGATGTAATTACAGAGCTATCAAAACTGTCTCAGAAAAGCTAAACCAGGATGAAAAATGGAAGTATAATTGTATTGTTAAACAACCCTCTAAAGCAATTGCAGGCCGCTGCGCCGAGGAATGAAATGCATATAAAGTAGGTCAATGGCATCCAGAGGTGAGGAGCCAAGGCATGGATGTATGTAACGTATAGGCCGTGTAGTAATTATTTCTTTGACACGACTGCTTTGAGCAGGAACTGATTAAAAATGTATTATGCTGACTTCTAACCCAAGTCAATCTGAATAACGCAAATGTCAAATGTGACCTTAACCTTGTCGAAAGACACTTTGTCCTCAAAAATGTTTCATTTCAGTGAATTTCTAAAGATGGGGTTCAACTTCCTGGGACTCTAAGTGTTAAGCTTTATACCATCAGATTGACCTCTCTGCATCAGTGATGTTTATTTTACTGCAGAGATAGAAAATTACAGAAATGGTCAAAGCTTTTGAATCAGTGTTTGTGTTTTGTTTTCCTTTGGAATTATGGGGGTGACTGCAGTGATATCTAGCACAATTAGAGTGCATGTGGAGTTAACTCAGTATATTTCTATGTGCATATAGATGTGCAGATACAGTATCTGTAGGCAACTCTTGGCTCAGGTTTTCCATCTGTAATTTCTGTAAGTTCCACCGACCAATCGTGTTTGAGCAGAGTTTGGCTGCATGCAGGTAAATACAGTGAAAGAAGCACCGAGTTAGCAATGACGCAAAATCATGAAAACATAGGTACCGTCTGACAAAACCTTAGCTTTTTATTCCCTTTTTGGTTGCTGCCCTGAGGCCAAGGCTTTAAAAGATTTTTACTCCTGCATTAAATCCCCACAGAGCGCACGCAGCCCCACAAGCAGCAGAAACTTCCAAGTCTGCTGTAATGAAGAAACAGACCTGTATTTTAGGTAAGCTGGATTCTAATTTCCTCCATTATTTTAACTCTTGTGGCATCACTGCTGCTCAGTTCCCATTGACAAACAGCTGAACAACAGGCGCCAACTCGGAGACTCCTCGTACCCTTAAAACAGTGTTTTGTTTCTTCCTTCCTACAATTGGTTCAGCTCATGTCTCCAACCACCAAACAAAAAAACAGACCATATGTTGCATATGGCATCTCAACACGTTCTCAATATGCGGTTGCGGTGTCAGTGTCATGGCGCGGCACGCTGGCACCGACGCTCACAGGGAAAAATGGATGAGACACGGAAACGTCTGTTTAAAAAAAGAAGAAGAAGAAGAAGAAGCTCGCCGTGTGTGAGGGAGTGACTGTGAGAATGGCTGCCTTTGTTCCTTCCCCTGCTCTTGATAAATGTTTGTTTAATGCGCCTTTACATAACAAAAGATTAAAAATACCACTCAATATTCAGTGACTCCCTGTTCCACAGTCATCAAACCCATGACACTCATTCTCCTAGACACACACACTTCATAATAGAGCTGTAATTACAGAGCTGTCAGGGAATCTATGAAGGAAAAAAAACAGTTAGCAAGGAACTATCCCATCCTTTTCCCTGACACTCTGGGCTCTTAATCAGGGCTGACTGGCATGCACAAGGACACAAACAAACACACACACAAATTCAGCTTTTAACCTTTAATTGGCAAAACCTTATAGACAAGATACCACATACGTTGTTGATTTCCAGCACTTGATTGGCACATGTCTTCCTCAGCTTACGTACATGTCTAACAGAAATGCACACACTCCACCACATGAGCAAAGGCGCAAAGTAAACACAAAGCTATTATTTCACACTCCTCTGTGCAGTTTAATTATCACATGCTGCTGTAAAAGCATAAACAAGGCTAGCTCATTAACGGCAAATGCATCATGGTGGCAGATCTGAGCTAGCTGCCAAACAGAAAGGGAGAGAGTGGAACAACTTTAGACAATGTTAAATTACACTAATGAACTTGCTCTGCCTAATATTAGCGGCTTCACCAAACACAAAGGGGAAGAGGTGCGCGGTGGGGGTGGGGGAGTGGTGGAAAGGAGTCGTCGTTTTTCATGAGATGATATCGTGGTGGGGTGGGACAGTGAAAATGATAGAGGGGAAAAAAAGTGAGGCGCTTAAATTCGTGACTTTTTAGCCGTCTGGCTGGCACACAGCGCTCAGCATACTGGGCAGGGTTGTTAGAAGGGCTCGGGGAGGTTGAGCATGACATGTCTCATAGACACTGATTGACTGATGAGTCTTGTCTTCCCTCCAACTGCTGGTTAAAGTTGAGGACGGAGGCCACAGAGCAGGCTAGTCTGCTCTCCACGGCAGACCGTAGCCTCTGGCTGTCGGGCAGTAGAAGGTCAGTAGAAGGTCAGAGGTCGTACAGTAACTAGTGAGAAGCTCCTCGGATTCTGCCTTGCTTGGTATAAAAAGTAATTACACTCGCACGTTCTCTTTATCCTCTCCTCCTCCCCCTTTCATTTCTTTCTTTTAGCTTCTTGAGGTCTTCATTTTTTTCTAAAACACCGGTTTTATTTTGAATTTGCTCGCCTTTTGTTTGATGCGTACCTAGCGTATTTACAGTGTAGCTTTTCATTTTTCATAACCGCGATCCTGCCGACTAGTCAGCATTTGTCACTGTCTGTACCTGCCAAGCAGCAGGGATGGATGTATGAATTTTTTATGGTTATAAGCATTTATAAGGCTGCCAAGCACTTTGTGACAAATAAATAACTTAGCAATCTAATTAGCTGCCTCTCCAGTGAGTCTCTCATCCTGTGGATTAACTCCAACTCCACCATCTTGGACTGCAGCTGCCAAAAGTAGTCCCTGCTCCACTCTGTAGCCTCAGTGGGCTTGGCATAGCTGTACATGACCCACTCTTTACCTGCTGCAGGTTCTGGTTAGAGTATCCCTGAGCTACTGTTACCAACTGCGAACCCAGGAAAGAGAGAATAGAAAGAGAGAGAGATAACTGAATCATATGAGGAACTGCTAGAATAGCAACCTGCCCAGGTTGTGAGGAAAACACAAAGAGGACTGAAAGGCATCAACTGAACTTTCAAATTAAGAGTGACGGGCTTCTCACTAGTAAACTCTGCTCGGGTGGCATAATTCGCTCAAACAGATGCAAACAACAAAGCTGAAAAAAAAAAAAAACAACAGTTAGGCAAATGCCGCGGACTGGGTCTGCTGTGGGGAGCAGCATTGGAGCAGGTGACACTGGCAGACTGATAAAATGATTAGGAAGGCTGCTCTGCGATTGGCTGCCAACTGTGCACTTTTAAAGCTGTGGTGGAGAGGAGGTCACTGAAATGACTGTTATCCATCACGGATAATCCTGACCACCCTCTGGCCCACTTCTCTAGCAGACTGATTCAGCTCTGCTGCCAGAAGGACAGATGAATATTTTTTTTAAATATTACTTCAACTGCTGTAACAGAATTAAAAAATGTAAAATAGTTGCCCAAATATGGTTTGAAGTATCTCATATGTTATCTCATCTTAAAATGGCATGCAGTGAAGTTGTATCTAAGTATAAAGGAGTTAAGATTTATTTACTTCAGACACAGGCTTGGTTCCTTCTGCAGGGAGTAAACTAATTAGACGGACATGCTGTGTGTACACATCTTGACTGTTGTGTGTGTCTCTAGCTTCCCCAAATCCCACTTTATTTGTTTAACTGTTACACAGACACTCTGACGCTCTCCTGCACGACGCAGCTCTATAAAATGAAAAAGTTTAATCAGCACAAAGCACAGCGAGAGCAGACTTTTATTTTCCCTTTTACTTCACATAAAAGAAAGGCCACGTAATATGCAAAAATTCCACCTTGTGTTTTCAACTTTTGAGGGCACAAGTGACCAATGTGATAGCAGATTTGCACCGTGGCGGTAAGGCTTTGGATAAGAAGGGTCTGAAACGACCGTAGTGAAGAAATCTGTGAATCGCTTGAAAAAGAAAATGTTAGAAAACTTGCAAATGATAGTATCTGGGGGTTGTGGAGGACTGTGTGGGAAGATATGAAACAAACAAGCAAACAAAAAGAAAAAAATCAGGTTAAATGGCATCACAGTTGGCCTGAACATAAGGCGTAAAAAAAATAAACGGGAGGTGGGGGCCTTTGGTTGACGAGGGAAAACAAAAGGAAGCCAAACATACTGCTGCAGTTTAAAAAAAAAAAAAACACTTAAATCTTGGGAACATAAAATACTAAAACAAAACTACCGCACAAGAAAGCCAAATTAGCTAAAGATTTTTTTCCCCCAAACATATGAGAACAGCTTTCCTCGCTTCTCATTATGCAATACAGTCTCACAGTGCAGCTACCAGCCTTTCTACTAAAGTCAGGCACGCATGCTGCAAGTACATCCCCTCATTTGCATAAATAAATTCACCTTTTAGCAATTTGCATGTTGATGAACTCGCGCTAATGCACTTGCATGTAACAAATACACAGACAGAGATAAGGGAGCGATAAAGAGATCAGAAAAACATTACATGCTGACAGACTGGCTGTTCTTTTGAGGAGGAACATGTGCTAGCGTTAAGCAAGGCTAATGGGAGTTAGCGTCACTTATTAAAAGTAGGATAATTACAGAGGAGGAGCGACCGAGGGACGGGCAGGCAGAGGCAGAAATGAAGGCGTCTCGAAGTAAAAGATTAGAAACGATGTCAACAGCTCTTTCAACTCCACGAATCAAAGTAAAGAAGCAAAGTAATAAACATCTTTCATTTTTAACAAGTGCTTGCAGTTTTTTTTTGGTCTCCCTACTTCAAGTTCAATATGAGCTTATACTGTACTGAGAAATAAAGTGCATGGAGAACAAAAAAGATTATTTGAGTGGTTTTAATATCCATGTCTGTCCAGGTCTGTAATATACTGAATGCAGTCACGATGTTGAAATAGCATTTTTGGGGATTTCTTTGGGTGAACACCAAAGATTAGCGTCGCTAAATCGACCAAATGTTGAGGACAGGCCGGGGCTTCCTGGCACAAATCCAGAACCATTTGTTCCTCTCTGGGATTAAATTTGTGTCACTGTAATTAAACACAAACCTCACAGGAATAGAGTATCCACACGCAAACGCACACACACACACGTCGTTTGATCACAGTATTCTTGCCTCTCCTTTAGCGACTGCCATTTCACTTTTTTTGGTCACTTCACCTCCTTCTTCTGCTTAGAAGAGAAGGTAATTTTATTACGACTTACCGTTTACTCAGTTTGTCTTATGAAAGTCATGAAACACTGCACTCTCTGTAACTCTGTAACTAATTATTCTTGCCCTCACTGGTTAACGGTTTGATCTCAGATGTTTCTGAAGCCAAAGCAATTAGTTTTAAAATTAGCAAGAAACACAATAAGAAAGAATGGCAGACAGTTATGTGAGAGCAAACTGGCATAACCCCACGCAAAGGGAGCAGTGCAGCTGCATTTAGCATAGGCTCCTGGTGAGGAACTAGCTAATGGTAGCAGCTACTAGAGTTAGCCACATAGAGCAAATTCCTCTAAATGTCAGTACATGGTTTTTCAAATACTTTGAGTGGTAAAAATGTGAATTATTAACTGAAATTGTTCTTCAAATATGTCTGAAATATAGTTATGAACAATATCTAACCTCCATTAGACCAGGCTTAATTTCGACCCCTTTATAAGTGTTTTTCTCCATTGGACCCACTAAGATATTAGTTCACAGTAGCATTAATAGTGAATATTATAGTTGCAAGATCAATATCCGCTAAAACTTTCAATCATCTCCATCACTAAAATGAATCTTTTTCTTAGAGGTGTTGCTTTAAAGTTATTCTTACCTGACATTAATACAAATATTTCATTTTAACATAAGAATAAGTGAGAGAAAAAGGATGGATGGATAGCTGTGCTCCTCTTTGTGCAAAAGATTAAAAAAGGAAGTCTGGCTGATTAAGTCGATACAGTGCTGCATACAAATGTAGGCTTGTCTTCTTCTAATGAACTATGAAGGTTTGTTTCTTTTGTTTTAGAGAACTCTGCTTTGTGTTTCTAACTTTTTTCTAATTGCAGAAATATTCTAAAATATTTATATTAATATTTATTCATGAATTACTTCACCATATTTGTGTAACATGTTCTTCAGTTGCGTATTAACTAAGTTCCTTTTCCCTCTTCTGGAGGACAGCAAACAAACTATGTAGCAATCTGAGGCTTTTATTCTGAAAGGCAGGGACAGAAAAAGCCCTTTTTGCACATGGGAACATTTTTCTTGTAAAACAAAGGGGGGCCTAGCAAAAAAAGTTTGGGAACCACTGGACTAGGATAAGACAAGACCCCACCCCACTATCAAAATACACACCACTCTGGATAAACCTGCATCTGATAAGCGCTGATAGGTCATTTTGGAAACGATGAGAGGCTATTGTTCTCAAAACAGATGGTATGTCAACAGCAGGGCGAAAAACAATCCCGTAACACAAGATAAAAGCTATCTGTGATCTCATTAGAGCTGGTAATGTCAACCTAGCGAGGTATAAAATTTCTCTGCCCCCACTATGATGACAGGGCACTTATGGAAAAAGATACAGTAAAGATGTCGAGTCATTTTTTTTATGTCGTTGCTGTTGTGGGGTGGGGGTGGGGTGAAGTGGACTGCGGATGAGGTGGAGGACTTTTCTTCTTCTTTTTTCCCTTCCCGTGTGTGTGTCTGTGTATTTCACTCAAACACAAACACAAGTGTACGCACAATTTTTTTTTTTTAAACACACACCAACCGTCGTACGTGCATGCTCTTCAACGGACCTCTTCTGTCACAATCACACATGCAAACAGACAGGCCTGCATTTGCTCGCTAACTTTTTCTGACATTCAGATTCCTGCGCACACACAAACACGCGCGCACAAACACACACCCTCCATCCATTTGGATGCAGAGGATGAGTCCTCCCCTCCCTGTGGCTGACAGAGCGGGTGACAGGGTGGTGGGACGGCACCAAGGTTAGCCGGGAACATGACCATTGTACAAAAGCCTGCTTTGATAAGCCCTTGTTTTGCACAATGCATCGTGGGGCTGCTGCAAACCTTGCACGAGTTTTAAGTGACAAAGTTTGGATGGAAAACTATTTCAAACCAGGTGACATGTGTACTGTTTGGACAAAATGGAAAAGACAACGGGACCAGAGAGGGAAAAGTAGCTTTGCTAATTAACACCGAGTTGAGAGCATGTGTGAAATGTCACTGAGCTGCGTATGAGTACACTCGGTGTGCATACATTAACTTCCAGGCCTCAGCAGGCCTCTGGTTTGTGCTATTAGTCACTAGCACGTACACGTTTCCAGACAGCCGAGTGGAATGAAAATTAGCGAGAGACAATTCTCATGTCATGTCATTAGAAAGTGACGATAAGCCTGGAAGAATTAAGGTGTGAAAGCAAATGTAACTGGCTGGTGTGTAATATATACAGTTCTAACACATACATTTTTTTTTAAAAACAAAGAGTTTAAGTGTTAACTCAAAGTTGGGGGGTGGGCTCATTAAGGGCATGCTGAGTTATTTTTGCTTTCTCTCTTTATTCATTTTACATTTGCGGTGCCTTGCAGAGTGTCAAATCAGTCCAATTACTCCCACTTCCACCTCCTCTCTGCAACAAGCAGATATTTATATGCATACAGTAAAGTCCTACTAGGGTACTTGAAGTTAATGACTTGGTTAATGTTATTAGAGGGGGAATGCAGAAGCCAATATACTCAATAGTCTTAATATATAAAATGTACATAAATATACAAAGTTAAGATTTCCCTGGCTGGACTAGAAACGGCTTCTAGATAAGAACAATACATTTCCAAAAGCAAACAAACAAGAAAAACAGATGAAAACACAAAATAAACAACATTTCCTTCATATTCTCCCTCCATTTTCCCCAAGCAGAAACTTCTGGAGCTGAACAATGAAACCAACACTTGAATGCAAGAAACTGCAGTTCCTCCAATGGCCCCTCGAGGCTGGTTCCTAACGTTAAAAGACTGGTCTCGAGCTTGAAAACAGGATGTTTACAGCTTGGTACCAGGATAAAGATGGCTTACTGTGAGGTCCAGATGGTCCCACAAGTTTGTGCTTTGGTGTTAGTGAATTAAATTATCATAATGTATGTTTTGTTTTTTTTAATTAGCAGGTGTTTATGTCCAGTCTGTGGCTGTAACTTGCTAACTGAGATAACATCTTACCCTCACTCTGAAAAATGATCAGGTCCAGGCTATAATGCTAATGATAAGGCTTCAAAAATGTCATTGTGGCTCGCTCGATCAGTCCTTTATATGCTGACTATTACAAAGAAAAATAGAATGATTGTGGAACACACTATGTATTTTTCATGTTTTACATGAAAATGTTAAATGTAAAAAAAAGTGGGTAATATAGGAAGCAATGGAAAGGAAAAGAACTTAAACAATCAGAAAAGCAAGAACAGGTAAGTAGAAATTAAATCGGAACAGAAGAGCAGTGAACAGAAAGTACTTTATGGATGGGTGAATGAATGAATGGACGGATGGAAGCCAGGCAGATGACTCACCATCAATCCTGCTGACCAGCTCCTCTAGGGCCTTGACTTTTTTCTGGATGCCTGGCTGAGCAAATGTATAGTTGTCCTGAGGAATAGAAGAAAAAGCACACAGTCAAAATGGCCTAAGGCTCATAAAGCAACAGTAAAAGTACCTTTAAATAGTTGGTCTTTAATACGTTTGTTGGTACTTATGCATTTCGCTTACTCCCCAAGAAAAATGAATGCAAGAACAAAACAGCCTTCAAACACTATGTATAAATCATCACAAGCAACCGGGAAAAGCAGTGCGAAGGTCAGACTGGCAAGTGGATAAAAGTCCTGTGAACCTGAAGTGACTAGATAACAACAAAGTACAGGGAAAAGGGAATAAAAGCACAAGCTAAGTAGATCAAGCAGATATTTTATTACAGGAATATTTGTCATATTTCTCTGTAATTTGCTCGACAAGCCGTGAAATTGATCCCTCATTGAGAAAACTAATGCAGTTTGATTCACATTGACGTTTCGCAGCTATTTGGCCCGAGCGTCTGTGTATCACAGCGCACAGTGAAAGGGTCTGAAATTTTCCGTTTAGTCTTTCAGAATATTTTTTTATAAAGTGCTGCAGCTATTAGAAATTTTGAGTGTTTGCCAGAGCCTATTTCACACCTCACACAAAGCCTAAGTCATTTTTAAACTGTAAATAAAGAAATGGGCAACCTAACTAATATTGCCATAACAAAACATTTGCAGCTCCAACCTTGCAGGCAAAGTAAAAGGCTGATTACGAATGAGGTTCTTAGAAAGGGAGATCAGGCTTGAATGGGTCAAATTTGTTGTGCAGGTACTTATCACCAAGGTCTTCATGTCATGTATTATATCATTTAAAGATTTCCTGTGCCACATCTCGGCTAAATAAATCCAGTTTTAAAATTCGATGATAGAAGAGGTGGTTTTATAAAGCTGCAAGTAAAACCAAAACTCAAGAGATCCATAAGCCTGCAAAGCTCTAAATGGACTTTCAAGTATTGTCATGTGCTCAAAAAAAGGCTACATAATAAGAAGTGATTATTTTACTGTTTCCATTGACATTCTGACTCATAACATTGATCTTATTTTATTAATTTTGGCTAATGGTCAAAAGCTATGGTGTCATAAGGAAATGAAGATAATTTGGAAATGCTTCTTTAAGTAGCTAGCTCTTAATGTGACAAAAATAACAGAGTTATTGTATAAAATTTTATTCATTATATGTTCCTTTGTAGTCAATCAGCTCTAGGAAAGAACAGGCACTGAGGAGAGTTCAAGTTCATATTACATATAGTTGTAGCATAACCGTGGTAGCTAGTAAAAGGTAGCTGCGCTATATAGTTTCAAAGGTGTAGCCTAACCATGCTAGCTAGCAAAAAGTAGCCTCAGTATGCAGTTGGAGGTGTAACACAACCATGCTCGATACAGTGATAAAAAGTAGTTGCATATATAGTTTTGGAAATGCAGCATAACCACGCAGGTTAATAAAAGTAGCATTGCTATATAGTTTTAAAAATGTAACATAATCATGCTAGCTAGGAAAGGTAGCCTCACTGTGTAATGTTGCAGAGAGGCCAACTTAGGCGGAAAAAAGAAATAAATAAAACTTTTTGGGTTGTTAAATAAAGTAGGCAAGTGTTTAAAAAATACACGCTGCCTTTAAACATAAGCCATATTTGCCCGTCAAACATTCTCTTTACAAGGTGCAGCAAGTCACTAGTTGGATGCTGATAGATTAAATGAGTGTGTGTGTGTATATTATGGCTTTTATAATAAAGATGAATAAAATGACAACAGAGGGCAGTGTAAGTTGAACTTGCAGAATACAATCCACGTGTGAAACAGCACATAAGCATTTTGCGTGTGTGCGTGTACGTCCAAACACACACAAAACGAGGATTACATTTCCTTGAGGGGTCATTTCAGTGTGGTCTGAGAACAGCTGATGTGGCAAACCATCCCAGAAAAAGAGAGAGGGAGAGAGAAAATGAGACGGAGAAAGGGGGATAAAGGTGGGCAAGAGAAGTCATTTAGCAATAAACAGCTTCAGTTGTCCTTCAGGCACAGCAGAACTGAGGCACTCGTGTCCTCCTGAGTCCATCAGTGGCTGGCAGAGTAAAAACTGCATTCCTTCCTCCTACAGTTTTTTTTTTTCTTTATCCCTTAGTCGCCACCCTTTCACCACTTTATAGTCCCCGAATGCAACTTTTACTATTCTTAGCATACCTCTACACAAATGTTTTTGGTCTAGTGCTTTATTCCTTAGCTGTAAAAAACATTAAATATATGCTCCCATATTTCTCGAAACCCAAGCTCCCAGTTCACCAGAGCCCAACTGATATTGACACCAATATTTAGTGATTTAAAAAAAAAAAATAAAAAAAAAATCCTATTTTTCCTTTCAGATGCATAAAGAATAAACAGATTCACCTAACATTTGCTATGCATAGGGATTTATGAACCTTATGGAGTTCAAATGCAACAATGTGACATTTCATTTTTTAAAAATAATCACGTTTTATTGTCACAACAAATTGCAGATTACTTGTTTACTGTCTGCAGCATTTCAAATGTGTTTTCAACAGTGAAACTGCAGAGTGACCTCTGTAGGACAAAATGTGTAACATCATCACCTATCTCCTAACTTTCTTAATACGCCCTTATGAATGGTGATAGAATATACTGACAAATATCTAATATTGGCCGACTTATCAGCCCCACCGACAAACCAGTCGAGCTCTATAGTTCAGTGTTTTATTTCCTATGAACATGGGTATAGTAATGCATTTTTGTTCATTTGTACTCAACTATGAAACATAGTGGTGTATGCACTTTTGGTCAGAAAATCCAGTTTGCATGTTCTCTTGGCGTCTGCGTGGGTTCTCTACGGGTACTCCAGCTTCCTCCTCCCACAGTCCAAAAACATGGGGTTAGGTTAATTGGCAATTCTAAATTGCACGCAGGTGTGAAAGTGAGCGTGAATGGTTGTCTGTCTGTACGTGTTAGCCCTGTGACAGACTGGTGACCTGTCCAGGCTGACTCTCACCTTCAGGGATCCACCCCCACAACTCTGAATTGGATAAGCGGAAGAAAATGGGTGGATGGATGGAAAGTAAATTCATTTAATAGTTTTGGAAACAGCTACATTAAAGCACAGCTGCCAGCAGTGTCCCTGATTATCCCTGAGAATTAACTGTATTTCTCACAGCTACGATATCCCAACACTTGGTATCATCTCACCTTCCTGCTCTTCCTTCTACACTCTCTCTCTAAAATGTTGTCCATTGTCCTCTATTCTACTTTTCTATTCACTATCTAAACCACCTTTCAACTTTGCTTTATTTTTTCCTCATTTACATTTGTTCATTGCCTCCATTTTCTGTCCTCAGTCTCTCCGGCTCTCTTTTTCTACCACCCCAGTGTTAATGCGGTTACGTGCTAAGCAAGTGTGAGGGCCAGTACAAGTAATTACATTTGCATTATTGAAGCTGCTGGCTTTAATCAACTCCCTGTGCCTTGTCCCCTTCTCTTGCTCTCCATTTCTCCCTCTTCTTATTTGTTTTAAAGTCCTATTGTCACACCACCAGTTCTTTTTTCCAGTGTTGTTTCAACCTCATCAGACTTCTATGTTTGCTTCACATTTTTCTTGTTTCATGTGTCTGACTGCTTTCACTTTTTTGCTCATCCACACCGTCTTGTTTGTCGGTCCCAATCTTCGAATGGCAACTTTGAAAATGATTGCTTGTGCTGAACACTACATCTGCTTGTGTTAAAGGTATGACTCATTTAAGTGCATCGGGCGCACTCAGGTATTTCTGATTGTTTTCCTTTACATTTTCATGCCCGTCTCCTTTCTTTCATTCTTTTTTTTCTTTTTTTTAAACAATCTTTCCAGAGGTAAATTATTTGTCATACATAAGGCACTTTTCTCTCCGGCTGAACAGACAAACCTGGGGCAACAGGCAATTTTAACTCAATTACATTTCTTCTATTTTTCTTGTGCAAATGACTTGAATATATTTCCTTTCTCATAAAACATCGAGCGAACTACATTTTTCATCCCTCCACTTTCTATCACATACTCTATGTTTGCTAGCTTGCAGTTTTCTTGTAGCTTACTCTTGGTGTTGGAGCACTGCTGCAGTTCTGCCTGACTGCACAGAATAGCATAAAAAAGGCAGCAGAAAGGATATGTGTTTTTCTTATTCTCATTCTTTTAATCTTTCATAGTTTTATCAAAATTGACCTTTGAATGAGTTTTTTTTTTTTAATAATGTCAGTTTATCAGTGACCTAAGACCCTTTCCTTAATGTATCCCTCCCTCTACTTTGTTTCCTTTGTTCTCATTTGTTAGTCTGTGTTTTTTCTTTTTACCTCCAAATCTTTTTGTTTTGTTTTGGCTACTCGAATATGGCAAAAATAATAATTGTAATTACAATTACTTTAAATTACATTATAGTATTACATTTAACTGTGGATTAATTGGAGCTTCAAACAGAAATCTGCTAACCATAACATCAGTTAAGTTCATCTGGCTTGCAATCCATCACAATTCATAGTTTTGCAAAAAACAACCAAAAAAAAACAAACACAAACACACACACGACCTTGACCTGAGCACAGTTTGTATGAGGACCCATTAGGTGATCATTTTATGAGGACTAGCGACGTGAACTGTGAACAGATGGAAAGACGACAGATGCCTCTGCATGGCATGAGATCGTCGGACCTTCAGCCAAATGAGCTGAAAAACAAATAAATAAGTGGGGAAAAAATGCAGTGGATTCTTTTTATTGGTTTGTTTGTTGGGTTTTTTGAGGGGGTTGTTTGGGTAAGGTCTTGCCTTACACAAACAACGCTCACTTACAAAACCTTCACTTTCAGTTTTTACTTCCTCTCGTCCAGGATTCTCATAGTGCGGCCTGGGGGAAAGTAACACTTACTAAAAAGTAAATCATAAACTGGCTTCTTAATGTGACACTTGACCTTTAAACTTGGCTGTAGATACACAAAAAAGACGCCTTTTTTTACATCTTAGTTCGATCTACGCTAAATGGGTGACTGTGGCTCAGGGGGTTGGGATGCACATCTGTAACCGGAAGGTCGCTGGTTCAATCCCCGGGCTTTCTGTCCTGGTCGTTGTGTCCTTGGGCAAGACACTTTACCCTACCGCCTACTGGTGTTGGCCAGAGGGGCCGATGGCGCGTTATGGCAGCCTCGCTTCTGTCAGTCTGCCCCAGGGCAGCTGTGGCTACAACTGTAGCTGCCTCCACCAGTGTGTGAATGTGAGAGTATATGGATAGTGGCATTGTAAAGCGCTTTGGGTGCCTTGAAAAGCGCTATATAAATGCAATCCATTATTATTATTATAAACAATGAATGAATATGAGCTGTACGGGAGGAAAAAAAGCGCACCAGTTTAAAGAACCGGGATGCACTAGATTGATAGCACAATGCAAAAAGTTGAATGTCATTTTGAAAACAAACGCAGCGCAATAATGGTTTTATCTTGATTGTCCCGTTTTCATAAGCGATTGAGGCTGAAATCATAATTGAAAATACAATTCGATTAATCGCCCACCACTACTAGAAGTCATTTCCTCTCCCGCCTTATGTTCTCCATTTCGCCGTCTATTTTCATCACTTTGGTGGTGTTAATGAGGCTAGACTTGACTAAGTGTTCTGAATAACCTATTATGTCTCCTCTGCTTTGCTTGTTCCCTGGTGTTTCATTTTGTTCCATGCTGTTCTGCATTTTACTTTGTGACTAATTGTACTGGAGTCAGATCTATCTTTTTCTTCCCTCAAACATATCTGTGATGAGAATAAGATACTTTTTTTACAATATGCTCGCATTTTCTTCTCTTTTTAGCATTTTGGCCTCTTTCACTTCTTCTCCTCTTTTCCTATAGCTTGTTGCCTCACCTCTCCACTCACTTCCTGTCTTTGTCAAATCCAATATGTCAGATGTTTGATCAGCTGAGGCAACACGAGGAAATCAACTCTCACCCTTTTATTATTCATGCATTCTCTTCCTCCCTCTCCATCTGTCCATTCACCACATCTGACCCAGCAACTTAGCGGAACTGCTCCGGTCTGCCCCTCATAAACGGACGGAGGCGCGTCACACAAACATAAACTGTCTTGTTTTTCTCTTTCTCGGGTGTCAACAGCCTTCCGTTCTCTCTTCCTTTGTTCACTGTGTTGCTCGCTCTCAGTCAGCCGAATCAATAGCTCCCCTTCACCTCACAGTCCATTCTATTAGACTCAACAATGGCTCCATGCTGGACTAAGATTGCCTCCTTTTGTGGCACCGGATGTCTATCAGCAAGTTGGACAGAACCAACGTTGCAAGGGTGAGGAGGAGGAGGAAAAGAGAGAGATGACAGGTCAAGATAAAGGGTAGAAAATAATGGACACAATGTCGCAGAGAAGACTGAAGGACAAGCCAATGATCCATCATTCTGGTACAAGAACGAGAAAGGAGAGAGAAATGATGATTGTAGTAAGGTGGAGACCGCAGCTGTTCAAAGTTACAGGAGGACTGCGCTGATTTTATTCTGCTGATTTTTTACGGTGCTTTCAGCATCTTGGCCTTGATTGTGAGAGCAGTAAGCTCAGACGTGTACTGGCAGTGCAACAAGGAAGGTCATCTAAAAATCTGAGGTGCAGCAGTGCAGTTCAATAAAGACAATGTTATTTTTTTATTTTGAGAATTTCCTGCGATGCTCATTAACCATATTACTGTGCTAGTCACAGAGCCATTGTGCAGCACCTCCACATCACTAAAAAAACACCCAAAAGACATGCCACGCTAAAAGAGCAGTGACTACTTTGATGGCTCAGAGTGTGAGTGAGATTGTCCTCAAACTAAGAGACTACGTGTTTTGAGTAACTTTTTAATGCAGGATATGAGATGGGACCTCGTTCCTAAGGAGGGCTATGATTGCATCCACTTCAAGGTTTTTGGATTAGAGCAGTGGCCCACTTATATTAACGTTTGTCACCTTAAGGTATATACATAAACATTGGCGATCAGAATTAATGACACACCCTTTCACACACTACAATAGGATACAGTCATTTGTAATGAGCCTCTCTATAAAAGTAGATGCAGAAATACTAAGCCTAAAAAAGCCTAAGTGTGACTATTAGTAAAGAGTATCAACAAGGTTAAGGAGCTATGGCTGAGGCAGAGGTTTGGTGAGACTATCTGCGGCAGCGTGTTTTAAATTAAACCTTAAAATGCAAACGTTCACTGTTTCTGGCTTCTTAGATTTGCTAGCTTCTAGCAAATCTTGCTAGCATTTGCTCATTAACACTAAAGGAGCTGTGATTAATAGCGGCAGTGTTATGTTAATGGATAACTTGTCATATATGACCAATTTTTACACAAATGAGATGGTTATGAATCCCTATAGAGAAGGATTTATTATCTGGGAAGCACAGATTTTCATTCCAAGCTTTGCTGTACCAATCCATTCAGGACTTGTTTTAGACCTGCTGGCGTTGCTGCAAGAAAAGTCATGAAAATTTCAGTAAAAACCAAATGTGAACCCAGGCTCACAGTAAAGAGGAAGTCTGGGATTCCTCCTCCCAGCATCATGGATATTTATACTAAAATGAATGGCAGTCCACCAAACAGTTTAAGATGTTTTAGACTGGACTGAGATCCATCTTTAATGTCATACTTTATGCTGGCTCTGAACTTTTTCTCTGATTTTTTTATTCGTCTGAATTTAGTCTTTGATCAAAAGGTTTTGGATAATTGCCAGCTGCCAATTTTAAACTTCTTGTAGAAGTTCCTTCTTTTTAGTCAATACTTAGAGTTTGAGAAGTCTGGATGTCTAATGACTAAAGGAAAATATCAATTTATACAGTTCTGAAATTAAAGTATAAAGAGATATATGGACAGAACCCCCCACCCACCCCACCCAACAAGACAGGTTATATAAAAAAAACATTTAATCTTCTTTTATATTGTGTTAGTCTGAAGTAGAAATCTGCTTTTTCTACATCTTATAAACTGTATCTGGTAACAGACAAAGAAATGAGAGAGACAAACCTCTCTCAAACCTTGTGAACTTAAATGACCAGCATCTACATCTGAACCTGTTTCCCTAATTACCTAAAACTATTAACAGAAACCACATTTCTCACTTATGTAACTTCTAAGAAATAAGGTCATTGAAGAAAGTAGACCGTAACCTGGTCTGTCCATGTCTCTTGCACAATTCAGCTCAACATAGAAGCAAACAATAACAGCTATTGCAACATTGCTGTAATTAAAGTGGTACTTTCATAGCCTTCCTTTAACACAAAAACCCACAAAAAAATTGTTGCAAATCACTTATGTGATCGTTTACAGATGAATGGTTTATTTAGAGAGTTTGAGTAAGGATTAAAAGTTTATTGTAGCATAGAGACAGCACTACTGAAGGTTACTAATGATCTTTTAATAGCTTCAAACAAACTGTCCTGTGCTTGTCTGGATAGACCTCAGAGAAACATTAGATACTACTGATTGCAAAGGTTTATTACAGAAGCTGTAACACATGACTGGGATTAAAGGATATGCACAGTGCTGTGTGTGCTATATTAGAAAGTTACGAATGGTGTTCCACAGGGCTGTGTGCTAGGACCACTTCTATTTATGTTATTTAAAAAACAAACAAACAAAAAACAAACCACACCGCATACATTTCCGCTGCTATCCAGATGATACCAAGCTGCATTTATCAATAAAGCTGGTAGGCAAACATCAATAGCCTGACAGCAAGGAATATCCATATCGGATTCATCCTGTTGGTCACTTAGCACCTGTCTTTGTTTGGCATTTCTCTAAGCTTTTCTTTCCTCTATTTTTCTTTGCCCACTAACCGGCTGCAGCGTATGAATGCCCCTTCATTGTTCTGCCAGAAATCTTTTCCCGTTAAACAGAAGTTCTTCTTCCCTACACAAGTTCTAAGTCATATGATCATAAGTCATATTATTTTGGAATATAATGTGCAAAATAATACGACTGTTGCTGCAAACGATTGCTATATAATCACTTGTATTACTTCAATTGAGTCTTTAAAAAAGGACATTAAATAGAATGCAAACTCATTCCTTTGTTCAACAACTTTGCAAGAGTTTAATAAGTTAACACTCTTCTATATAGAAGTAAATGTCAGTTAAGTACACTGACCAGACCACATTATGACCACACAGAGGCAAAGAATAAAAACTATCTTGTAACAACTGAGCTGAAATATATTTAGCTGTAAATAAACAATTGTTGTAGAAAAGCACTGGATGCAGGAATGGTGGGCAAAAACCAGGATGTGCTGGATCAGGTCTGATCTGTGGTGGCCTGAACTCGTCACTTACAAGACCTAAAGAGTTCACGGCTAATGTCTTAGCTCCAGATACCATAGGACATGCGGTTTAGAAGTCTTGTAGATTCCAAGGTTCAGCAGGTCAGAGCTGTTTTGGCAGCACAAGAAGAACCAGCAGCATATTAGGCAGGGGTGGTTATAAGGTTCTCGCTTATCAGTGAACTCTGACACTGCCTCAGTGTAAGAGCTGGCTTTACATGCCCCCTAATACGATCAACACTGCTCGTCTCCCTGCTAACAAGGTTCTCATCCAGCATCCACCATCCTTATTACATAATTTTTATCCATCCACTCTTTCTGTGTCTGATTTTTCAGTTCCAGTCTGTCTCCTCACCTCTTCTCCTCAGCAGCTGTTACCACCTCCTTTTCCACTGACCCGTCACACAAACAAGTTCAGCTAATTTGATACTACTTAATCTGTCAAAGAATAACAGATGAAGCAGGACAAGAACGTATAACTGAAAATTATTAAAAAAAAATAAAAGCAGGTGAATGTGTTCAATCTTAAGTTGTCCTCCAACAGTGGCTACATACACAGGCTCATTAAAAAAGCTTAGGAAACACACAACACACAAACATTCTGTCAAGCATCACACACACACAAACACACCAGCTGGCAGATCACTCCTTGTGTGTGTGTGTGTGTGTGTGTGTGTGTGTGTGTGTGTGTGTGTGTGTGTGTGTGTTGCACTGAGTGACAGCCCAGGTTGACGGCAGGAGACCCTTGGGGAAACCAGAACAGGACATGGCGTCTGGTTTGGTCTGGCTACCGTCTGCTACACGTCATTCCTCGGACCCCTGTTCTCACTCTGGGGAGACCCCCATCTTTACTGCGACCGTGGAAACAGATGGTTGCCTTGACAATGAACGAACACATTACGATTGGATTGTGCACCAAAGGATGAGTTGGAGGCAGCTCATGCACAGTAGTAAGAGAGGGAGCGTTTGACCGTTTAATATTTTTATATTTCATACCATTTCATTACTCTTTATTTGGTCATAACTTAACTGCAGAAGCATTCATGGGACCAGGGCTTGACAATATATAGTTTCCTCTGGAAATGATCAACTTCAGCATACAGTGCACGGTGTGTATATAAAATCCTGAAAGTGCTGAAAAAGCTGCCCAATATTATTCCTGCTGAGACTTTTAATAAAACTTTAATAAACTTTAATAATCCATTCACGACTCCACAAGAAGGAGAAGTTAAATTTAAAGCACCAATGCTGTGCTTGATGGGGGGCAATAAATCTACATTTCCAAAGTCTGCATCATAGCACAAAGTAGCATGTCCAAGCATGGCACTTTAACCTAAAAGGGGTCAGAGACATTTTCATGCAGGACCTCCATTTGTCAAGACAACCGCTGAAGTATTAACAAGTTCACATCCCAAGGCGAAATTAAATATCTCAAAATTAGGTCCTGTGCTGGGAAAATACATTTAAGAGCCTGTGCTGCAAAAGGCATATCTGCAGAATTAGCATAAAAGGCAGGTTTTCATCTGCTGGCTTTAAAACTGAGAGCCCTCAGGGGTGTGCTGGCGGAATAATGGACTTTTTAAACTTTTTGACTTCATTTCCCTCGCTGGGCATGGCAGGTAAGACACAGGCTCCCTGGCTGTGCAGGGAAGCCACATACTGTAGCTGCTAGACAGCAAGAGATGCAGGTGGGAGCTATCTGTGCTGTAAAATGACACATATTAAATGACTCAGGCTTTGACTGACTGTTTTTATTGCAACATTAATCATATATTATGGCCCAGGATTAAGAAGACATGTTTAAATCAACAATGCAATATTAGCAGAGATGACGGTTTCATTTAGATTCATGGAAACAGGAGATATGGAACAATTTTAACAAGTTAAATTAGTAAAGTTAGCCAGAGGCGCTGTCCAATTTAGAACAGTGTAAGGCTAATTGGCTGCTAGAGAGAGTGGGGCAACAGGCGGGCAGTCTAACAGAGTTGTGTGTCAACTAGTGAAATGTAGCCATTTGTAGAACCTATTTTCTTTTCAAGGAATACATAAATTCATTGTAATTCTTACAGTATTGTGAGGGTTCATGTATTATCTTAGAGATCCAGGAAGGCTTAAAAACACTTTATTCGTATGACTAGAAAATCAAAAAGTAGCAAATTTAGGCCCATTTGAACAATTTCTTCTAGGTAAGTAACTCAGTTAATTGTGTCATGTTTCGTTCATTATGTCAGAAAAATGTTAGCTGTCTTTTCCTAATTGCTTTTCAGTGGAGATGAACTCAAAGAAAGATGTGAAGGATAATATCAAAAAACTATTAGATTCTTCAGTCCATATATTTAATACCATTCTGTTTAATGCAGGATATATGCAGTATACATGAAAAAATATCACTTTATGATCAAGGTTGATCATAAACGAGAATAAAGTATAAAAATTCACAGCAGCTAAATGAGCATGAGCGCCGTCCACTTGTATTTCCCGTTCCTGCTAAAGAGATGATCCCTCTTCAACTCCTGCCTCTATTAAGCTTTTCAGTGTATCTTAAAATTAAAGACCATCATAGAAGCTGACAACACAGCAAAGCCTAAATTGAAGGCACAACCAGAGCAAACTGAAATAAACTAAAACCTTGACTTAACTTTATTTTAAAAGAGCAAATCATTACAAAGTGCTTCTGAGAAACACTTTGTGAGAAGCAGATTTTAGTAAAGTAGCATAACAGGTTTAACACATGAGAGCTCAAAATGTAACATACAGGGAGGTTCTAACTTTACTCATATATTAGTGGGGCAGATATATCAGCCATTATGAGCTATTTGCCATATTGGTATGGTATTTATAACAGCTGGTGAATGAAAAGTAGAAACACCTATCAACTATGGTATGATTGATGTTGATGTTGCATAATCTGTCCACCAGATGACAACTTCCCTACTGGCAGAAGACCAGAAATACAACCAGCTGATCCAAGCAGAGTCAGGAAAAGAGCAAATGAGGAAACAAGGACTTGTTGTGAACATAAAACAAATATTTATTTTTTTTTAATTGCACTGACGCATTATCTTAGTAAGTAACAGTAACAGGATTTTTAAATCAAATATTGGTATTGGTCTAAAAAATCTGATATCAGTCGGCCCGTAGTTTAAGCTGGAAAACATAGCAGGCTTTTACATGATGTCTGTCACATTGATGTTTGCTTTTGTGAACCATCAGCTCTTATCTGTGCAATGGTATTACTTACTTTCCTTAAATTAAAGAGTGGGCCAGCGTATCAAAACCGTAGGAGACAATAAAAGAGGCACTGGAGAAGCACTTTGGACTGTGTGCCGTTATATGGTTGAGGCAGTTGTAAATGCACACAAGTACACAAGTGCGCATCCACTTAACAGCACTTAATAGGTCACGCCAAGACTGATAAATATCAATCCTCAATCATTTAACCATCAAACTGCCATTCACTGTCCAGTAAAGCAGCGTGTGTGTGGTAGTGCACACATCAAGAGCACATGCTCTTAACATGAGCAATGTTCCTTTTAAAATCCCAAGCGGTTAAAGAAGGCATCTGTCGACATTTTTATGATCTAGAACCGTGAAGACTAACGAGAGCGGTCATGTTTCCTCACAAAATAAATTGTCCATCTGATTTTGTAAAACATCAAAATCAGAATAGCCTGGATCTCTCCAACCTATCTTTCATCCCAGCATGCTCTTTAGAGGCGGGGGCTGCACTGCTGCCAATTAAAACTGCAGCTCATTAGAGAAGCCGCTTAAGTGAATTGACAGCCAAAAATACTCTGTTCACTTTTAGGTGAGAGAGAAGCGTGGTGGTGAAGTACTAAAACCAGAGCTAATGGCCAATTTACAGTTTTAAAAAAGTATTTCCACTGTACACCAGGTAATTACATAAAATAGCAAGAAAAGCACACCAGCTGTGGTTCATGGATGGATGGAAGAAGACACATTTCTCTTCATGAAATTTCCCAACCATTTAGTGGTTTTCAAACATCCCCATTTAAAAGTTTATTCTGCATTGTTATGCAATTAAACTTTAAACACTTTGCACCAGTTGGTTCAAAACAAGTTGACACCAGTGTGGCACAGGCTCCACACAAAACACTGGAAATATAAGGTGCTTAGAAGGCAGCTTGCAAATGTAATTGCACAGACAAACTCTGCCACCAGCCAACCCTGGACCCCCACCTTCATGGCCGCAGTTAAGTGTAATAGTGTATAGTGGATGTGAGAGGGTCTAAGACGAGGTCAGAGCAAGGATCACCAACTAATTATGGCGCGGAGGCACTCAGCCTCCGTCAGATTGTTTAGAAAGCATTAGGGGGGAAGCATGGGCTTCCCTGGTGCATTGCACATAATTAGTTTGGAGCCAAGGTCACAAACAAACACAAGCGTGGGGACAGCCATACACATACAAAAACATACACAAAGACACACACTCTATTCTTCTCTCTTACTTCCTCTGCTCTGCAGCTCTCTGTCTTTCTCTCTCAGGGGCAACAAGGCCCAGCGTCTATTAATTTCCTGAATGAATAGCCTACCAACTGATAGTTATTTATGGACTTTGTATTTAAATATGCTCCTTAATACGAATTACCTTTGGTATTTGATTAACACTATTTTCAATGCACAGCTGTATCTATTAAACAGCATGGATAAACATCTGTTAAGATATTGCAGTCTTTTCTTTTTCTGCCTCAGAATGAGCCTCTGGAGGGTGACGGAGCAGAGCAGTAAGCATGATCGGCATGCCTAAAGGCAATGAGTCTGTGTTGTCTCATTTGACAGAAATCTATGCGTTTTCTTGTTATTTGTGATAGATCACAAACAAATTTGGCATCACAAAAGACAGTGATGTGTGATTCATAAGCTGCAGTGATAATAATAAATGACTACGCAAAAAATACAAAACGAGATGTGCAAGATGCAGGGTCCATAAAGTAGTCCTAAATGGGGGTGAAGGGGTGGGGGGGGAGACTATCTTTATAACTGCATTTAAATAGAAAACAGTTGCTAATAAATTGAGGTTGTGCTTTTTCTGACTTTGATGGTCAAATATCAGGTAATGAGCCAACTGCTTTAACCGCACAGAGGCTCAGTTTAAGTGCAGCTTTTTCAGTCGTCTGGCAGCACACATCGTTCTGTGTACAAGTGTGATATTAGGCGGGATGTACAACAGTTTAAAAATGAAACACTTCAGTTAATCTGGATGTATCCAGTTAACCTATTATCCATGTTAGTGATACTAAGGTGCGTATTGCCACTGTAGCTACACAGAGACGCCAGAGGAGACGGCTAACAGGGCTAAGCAGCCCATAGAGCGGGACACCTTACTCTGATACTCCAATTAACTATTAAAACCACCAGCAGACTGTGGATAGTAAAACTACATCCCCATCCCAATCTCAGGTGGAGACACAGATTAAACACTGGTGTGGAGAAACTGTGAGAGTGTGTGTGTGTGTGTGTGTGTGTGTGTGTGTGTGTGTGTGTGTGTGTGTGTGTGTGTGTACTTTGTTTTGCAGGTCAAAACAGAGCAGATTAGCTGCCTTATGCACTACCTATGTAAAATATAGTGGCTTCTGATGAGAGGATAGATACTGAAGTGTCTCTTAAACAGCTGTTTGGATATTAAACACATTATGGGTTTGAAAGGTTTATTCATTTGTATTTTTATTTTGCTTTCCCCTACTTTTTGCTACATATGTGTACTGTTCCAATGCTGGGTGCTTATATCGTATTAAACGTGCCTATTAATGGCCAATGTTGAGGACAGCATCTGTAAAGGTAATCCAATCAAGCTCAGCCTTCCGACTGCTCTAAATGCTCCGTTTCAGGCACTTTTTTCTATTCTCGAGAGTTGAAAACAAAATATGGTCATCGCCAACACACAGCTCAGAGGGGTAGCCAATCACAAGAAGGGAGAATGGCCTTTAAAGGAAATGAGCCACAGGAAGAGCTGAAAAACTGCATAAATAAGGCAAATAAATAGGGCAAGAATATCCAAGATTAAAATAGGCAACTGGAAATAAGCCTAATTTTGATTTCACTTTGGTGAAAATTTGCTACCAAGATTCAGGGTGTTGTCCTTTACCCTTAAAACACATACAACAAAAAGCATATTGCCTGGTAAATATACTTTAACACTTACTGCAGTGGCAATTCTCCTAAGTGTTACTTTATACTACAGTCATCATTCCCACTGCTAAGACTTGGCAGATGTTTCTTTTACTTTGCCAGTAAGTAACAATTACAGCTGCCACGGCTAACAGTAACATCTGACTTTGGTATCATTAGCATCTCAAAAGGAGCTAAAATGCTGCTGCTTTAAGATGAAGGGAAGTGGGCTGGCTACTTTTTTTTGATAGCACAAATGACTTTTCAAAGATTTTAATCTTACAACACAGCAAGAAATAATAAAACATATATAATATATATTTCAAAATGGATGCAGAATTGGGGATGCTAAGCAACAATGTTGCTATTGAGAGCAAATGTACCGCCAGCCCAGGCAAGCACATTTAGAATTGACAGATGGCTCAACCATGACCGCTGAGAGCGGGTCGATTAACAGAGCTCGTGGGCAAGACGGTTTGGGAAGAAATGATGAAACAAAATGAATTTTGGTGATGTGGACTGTATGCAATTATCTGGCCTCCAGACACTCGGGCACGCTTTAGAATATGCAAGACGATCACATTTCTGAAACCCACACAGAAAGACTGTATGTAATGCTTACACAAGAAGTCCTGCCAGCTTTGCAACAGAGAGGAATACCAGCCCACCAAAACGCTGTAACATTCCACACCGTCTGTACAGCCGATTATCTCAGCCGTTATTTTATGCACGCACACATAGCAGAAGAAAATCATGCTGAAGAAAGAGTTATGGTGTAAAACTTGCCCTATGTAGTGGAAAGATGCAATTATTTTTCAAATTAATGGTCTATAACCAAGGAAAACAGAGGAAAGGTGCCGTTAGGTGGGATTTATGGTCTGTCCAAACTGCGTGTTGGATGGTCAGATAGTGTTGCAAATCCCCGCTCCATCCACATTGCTCTAATGTCAGGTAGCTACTGGCTGAGTCGTCCATTATGTGCAACCCTCCGAAACCAAAAATTCACAAGCAACTACCACGCTGTATGGAGATTAAAAAGAAGCTGAGCATTGTCATTCTCTTTGAAGGCTGTTTTGGACTTGTTAATCAAATGTTCAACCAAAGCATAATTAGTGTTATATTTTACTGATGCCATGTCAAGCCACTCCTTCATGAGAGCTGGGTTTTCAGTTCAACTCTCAGCAGGACCATCTGGGAGTGACCAGAAGATGTAATATAATCCAGTCCAGAAGTCACATTAATAAGAAATGAGGCAACAAAACTTTATATCATTAAAAAAAAAATGGTAAAAACAGGAGTTAACTGTAATGAACTACTGGCTTATTTTAATATTGTTCATCTTAATTAACATTTTTATTTCTTATGTTTTCTAATTGGTTAAGAATGAGCTTTTTTTACTTCTTTGAACATTGTCTGGATGGTTTCTGTGAAGTTATAATACAACTTACAAAACACAGTGTAGTGCATCTACGAACAGCTTTTATGAGTTATAAAGTTATTTATAAAGCCACGAAAAAACAGCTAATTTTAGGCACTAAAATAAATTGGTTAATTAAAACAATTATGGCTTGGTTTAAAACTTACTACTTTAAAACCATCAAAAGTCACAAAGGTATGTGACATCTTGGAATGAGGATGTTATGTTTACTGGTGTCATCAGTATATAACCCTGAGCATCTCTTGTAAGCTCTACATAACTCAAGTACAACATGCAATCAAGAATGAATTACCTTTCATTAAACAAAGTTATGATGAAAATAAACAGATTTTTTGACATTACTTTTGATTAGTGAACATTATTAAAGATCATTTCATTGTTTTGATTCATTAACACTAACTATACAAATCAACTATTAACTGATCACTTATCAATGTAGTTGTTGGTAAAAAAGAAAAAAAGAAAAATGAGACTTTTCACCACAATTTGAGCTCTTTTTGTGTGTTGACAAATTTCTGATTACAAGATGCGAAACTGTGGAAGAAGAGAGGACTTAAATGTTAAACAACAGGTTAAACAACAGGTAGCTAGCTAACAAAAGCTAGCCAGCTGACAGATATCTGATGTCTTGTCAAGAGATTAATATGTGAACACCCTTTCAGTTCTTCCATCTCTGCTTAGAGTGATGACTAAAGAGGATCAGTAATATGGTAAAGCATCTGTTACTGGAAGTTCATGTAGTGGCTTTAAGACCTATTATTGAAAATGTTGTGAGGCAACCTGCACAGGCTGAACACACAGCTTACCTGGATCCCGTCCAGCAGTTTGCTCATGCACCAGAAGCTGTCAGCCTCAATATTCCTCAGAGCCTCTTCCTGGAGACTGGACACGTCAAAGTTTTCCACTTCCTCCTCTGGAGAAGACAAAATGAGAACAACGACAGAGCGTAAAGAATTTGCTGCTTATGGGAAAGAGACTGACAGATAAAAAGACAGTGAGACGGGCCAAAGAAAAAGAAGGGACGTTTAAAAAAAGACAACAGGAGAAAACAGGAGAATTCAGGGGAGAGATATGGCGAGCAATGCCAGGTTCCCAGCACAGCATGGGCTCTGCCATAAGCCTGTCACCATAAACCCTGACAGGGGAACAATACAGCCATAGGTGCATGGGGAGGACTAATTCAATAGGGAGAGTAGGAGCAGGAAAGAGGTAAGTGGGTGGGTTACGAAAGATGTAAGGAAATGAACGAAGACGCTGACAAATTGGAGCAAAGGTATGAAAGGGGGGATGAAGCAGTGAAGACGGTGTGGAAGGATGTAGGAAGACACTAAAAAGAGGCCTATTAGAGCAGCCTAATGATTATCATTTTTGAACAGCGGTTCAACCTTTCCCGTGGCTTCTTTGAACATTTTGAAAATATTACAGAGTTTGTGCACAAAGGACAATTTGTGCTTTTCATGTTGCAGACAGCATGAATGTATTTAACATATTTTTTCCGGAAAAAATAGTTTTACTAGTCAAATTTATGCCAATAACTTGGTATTTGAAAGGAGTTAGACCTTTCAATCTTTTATCTTAGCTGTACGTCTATCCTAAATGTACCATTTTTAAACAGTTCAGTATTTATTGATGGATTCAGGGTTTTCATATGACCTTTGATGTAAACTCCTACTGCAGTGAGTTCAAAGGGAGCTGTGAAAAGCAAGGTGAAGGAGGTCAGGCGAGCTGAAAGACAAACAGTCTGCACATAAGTAAAGCAGAATTATGTTTGGAGATATATTTTTAAACACACTGCAGGGCTGAACAAAAGAAACGATTCCTAAGCTGCGAGCACGCCGAGTCCCCAGTCATCTCCAGTGGGTGACTTCAACGATGGGTGTCATCAGATGTCATTAACGGCAGTAGTGTGTGACGGACTGCAGGGGCTCTGACGGGCTTCTGACAAGCCACTGACAGCCAGTGGAGAGGAGATGGGACGAGACTGATTAACAATGATCTACAGAGAGAAAAGAATGAGCGAGAGAGGGAGACAGAGAGAGGGAGAGAGAGAAAAAGAGCAAAGGCAAAGACAGAGTGTGTGTGTGTGTGTGTGTGTGTGTGTGTGTGTGTGTGTGGTCATATAACCAAAACACTGGTCTACATATTTGTGTGAGTTCCTATTAAACACTCAAATACACAAGGATACCAGCTCTGCCTGGTATCCTTGGCAACCTCAGTGGAATGTTGTCAAGGTTGTAATGAGCATGCTCCGTCTGACAGACAGACAGACGGACAGGGAGCTGGCTTTGGGCCAGGGCTACAAAGCTGCTAACAACTACGCTGCATGCTCGTGTGTGTGTGTGCTGTCTCATTTGTCTTGTCTGCTTAAAGTCAGGTAAGGATGGACAGAATGTAGAGCGAGAGGCTATGCTTCCTTCATTTCAGTGAGGTCTTTCATCCCATTACATCAGTACATGTCAACGTGTCCAGTAGCACAGAAATCTAATTTTGTTCACACGGCTACCAGATCTTTAATACCAGATATGAAAGTCGTCAGAGGCTTTTTTTTTTCTGATTAGATGACAGTACAGTTTATTTTACTCCAATACTTATAATGCAAAAAAAAGAAAAAGAAAAGAAAGAAAAGAGAGAGGAGACGTACTGCAGCCAGAGGGCAGACATAGCAGTCATTATTTGTGCAAACATACAGAGATATAATCTCATAAAATCCCATTTTTGGCAAGAGATCAAAAAAAAAGAAAGAAAGAAAGACAGAAAGTAAATCAGCAATGACAAGTGTAAACATATCGAGAGAGGAAGAGGTCACCCACTGAGGAAATGTTACCACTCTGAGACATCTGATGAGATGAGAACTCAACATTTTTCCTCAGCTTAAATTGAGGCCACGGCAGAAGTCAACTACAATCAACTGGACCTAAACACAGAGTATGAGCAGCTGCTATAACAGAGCAAAAGTACGCAACTTTACATCGTCTACAGCGATGCAAGAAACAATAACTTTAACACAAACTCTCTAAAGAGGGAACACTGCACAGACAGATGTTACTTACGGCTGGGTAATATGGCTAAGTGCCACTAATCCTAAAGTAAGTAATTTAAACAAATACATCAGAAACTTCACCTTTCTTGTGATATTTAGTTTTAAATTCCACAGAAAGAAAACCAGCGAACCTAAATGAACCAAACCCGATGACGGGGAGCCACAGAGGTGAGGATAATATATGCTGGTGGATCATCAGGGAGCACGGTTTGTAGACTAGTTTAATTTTATCAACGGAAATTATTCATGCATTGGCACTGCTTTTCAGCAGCAACAGATGGAACACCAACCATTAAAAAAAGTTTGCCAGTCATTTAGCAACCGCTGGTTTGTTTGGGTTTTTTTTGTCAAAGACACAAATCTGTAACCAGATGACACACAACACAACACAACTACAACTGCTGCTTTGAACTGCAATTTCCAGGTTAATTATTCAAGACGCTGAATTCTGAAGAAGACAGACTCTTAAATTAGGTAGCAAAGCAACCGAGACAAAGGCAAACAGACGAGACAAACACCCAGCGATAAGACTAAGGTGATATATCCCCTCATATTTCCAACATCAAACCTTATGTGTCACATTTGTTATGACTCTCAGAATTCTAAGTGCAGGCCTGTTATGTAAAAATTACACAACTGGGGAAAGCATTATGCTGGTTTTGTGCAGCTGGGACAGCACGGGGAGTGATCTCAGAACAGCAAAAATGTGCGATCTTTGTGTAAAAATGGCTGACGATGTTACAGCACAGGCATCTTCTTGGGCTGCAGCAGTTCTGAGCAGTGACAATATTAAACCTGTAGCTGAAAGGCTCACCGGTACTTGCATGGTGTCACTGCTGATTATAACAAGCTGATGAAAGCTCCACTGCTTTAGTATTCTGAGAGTCCCTGAGTATCCCAAAGCCTCAAATCAGTCTTTGTCGTGGCTAAGGTCTATTTGTAGTAGACAAACCTCGACTCTATGAGGGGCAGCTTCAGGTAGTGTGGCGGTTGTACTGGAACTGGGGATAGTTCATCAGAATAGCAAGAACACAGAAAAGTGCAGGCAAAGAGGAAAGAGGAGCAGTGCAGCAGGAGTACACTGAGGACTCAGTGTGGCTCTATCACAGGGCTACACTGCCCCACATGGATGAATGCTAAACAGCAGCCAAACCTCAGGTCATTTAATCAGTTTTATTGTCAGGTAGTCCAGACAGCTCTTTTTGTTCAGGGTTGAAAAGATAAAAGAATCAAAGCTGTGAGCTAAATGTCAGATTATTTAAAAATCTGTAGCTGCCTCACTTGATCTGCCTTCACAGTAGCAGCAGTGTGTTTTGCTAACACTGGAAATACAATGCAGATGGGGGAAAAAATGAAGAGGAGGACCATTAGGCCACCTTTAACAGGTAACAGACTGTAACAGTTGACCTGTCATCAAAAGATGGTTTTGCTAATCACTTTCATAGAATCCATGCCTCAGTGGAAATTCCTTTAAGAAACTCTCTTGGTGATTACTCCGGGAGCTTTTCCTTCACACCAAGGACCAGCTGACAATACATGTCTGGGACATGATCCGTGTCTCTGAAGAAATGTTTCACAAATAAGAGCCAGGGGAATTTTTGGAAGTTCAGGCCTCAGTGAACTTCACATCAGTGACTGAGGGTTTTGGCTGCTTTAGTCCTGTGTGAGTCCTGCCTGCACAATAATCTTTTGCCAAATAGTATTCTCAAGTTCTTCAGAGGCAGAGTGTCAGCTGGTAAAAGAGCAGGTCTGACATTCACCTTGGTAGGAGATTAGAACTAGTTTGATACAGCCAACTCAATGAAACACAGTGGCAGTGTACACAGAGAAAACTGGCATTTTGTGATCAGACTGGCAGAGCAGCACAGCGCACACAGACTGCAGACTTGGCGGCCCGGCCAAGGAGCCGGCACACAAAACTGCACACACACAAAACAAACTTACACGACAATAAAAGTGATTACAGAGCAGTAATTGCTCTACAACTGGAGACCATTTTGTGAGGGGATAACAAGCCACGACGGGGAGTTATTAATCCATAAAGCTGAATTACTACCGTGATGTACAAAATAACCACCTGATGGTTTTATAATATTAAGAAATTTAAGTGAAACTGTATCCTAACGAGACTCAGTTATTGCAAAAAAGTGTTTTGTGAGGTCAGAGTAACTTGAGTCTCAAAACACACTGACTAATGTCGATGTCAGTAATAACAGCAGAGCTTCTGGGGGAAGGCCTGGGGTGTAGCCAGTAGATAATTGGGCCAGGATTTCCTCTGGTTATCTGACCTGCAGGTAAGCAACTACTTGTGCACCTGTCAGAAGGACTAAAATCAGACTACAAATGGAAACCAGACAGCTTCAGGTGCTAAAAAGTAATCTCTACCTACAGATTCTGAATATTCATATGGTAGAAGGTCTACCATTGCTAGCTGCGACCCAATAAAATGCTGTTTAAGCCTTCTTTGGGAAAGTCTTCCACAGCAGGAACGTGGTTTGTCAATCAGCTGAGAAGGCACAAGGCTGGAAGTGTTGGGGCTAAGTAGCAAGCAACAACCAAACCTTTGTAGACTCCTAAATGAGCCCCCCGATATGCTGAAATATGATCATTATTAATCCAGTGTGGGCCACTCAGGCAAAGCCTGGCTTCAACAGCACATTTTGTACCAATTCCCCTCGAAGCTTTTATGAAATGTCACATTAGCGACGCTAACAGCTGACTATCAAAACCCGATCACTCAGTCCCAGTGAACAGCTGTGTCAATTTTCAAGGAATTCCTTAAAAAGGTGTTATGTACACAAACACTGTCTTTTATGTGTTGACCGTTTGGGATGCACATAAAAACATAATGTGTCGGGCCCTGGCTGTCAGCGAGGCAGAGACATAATGTTTGAAAGGAAAGTGATACTCGGGCATAAAGACACAGTTATGATGCCCACGCACATAAATCCTCTCACACAGCCTCCTAACCTCTCGTGCATCAGTTTCTTTTTTCTCTACTCTCCCTCGTCCCTCGTTCTCTGAACCTCTCGTAGCACAGACGTTTGACACCTCTTCTGTTGCTTCCCTTCCTCTCCGAGCTGTCGCCCCGACTCGTTCTTTCAGCCCCTCCCAGCTCTCCACCACTACTGGCCCAACAGCCAGTTTCCTGTCAGGCCCCAGGGCTCATTTCCTGTTTGTCCTGGCGCAGGGGGCAACTTGTCCAGAGAGACCAACTGCTTGGTTGCTGCCAGCTGTGAGCACTTGGCACAGCTTGGCATGCTGAGCTGGGTTACACCTCCAGAGACTGAGTGCAGGCACCTACATACACAAACGCGTGCACGCGCGCAAGCACACACGACGTGCTCGCTCGCGCCGGTGCTGCCATCTGCCCTCTACAACTACGGGCCACAAGGTAACGTGATGTAAGATGATAAACGAGCCAGTTTAGCCTGATGTAATCACAAAGACAGTGTGTGTGCCGAGTGAGAGAGCGGGTACGTGTCCATGTAGACAGCAATTGGCAATAAAAAACAGTCCCGTTTGACAACCTTCTGCTGGTTCAGATTAATTACAAGCAAACCTGAGTTTTGTTTGGCCAAAGAGAGATAAAACCCAATTGGCTTTAATAAGATTTCAACACCCAAAGCTTACAATATCACATAAAGTGCTGCAGTCATTAATTATCATTTACAGCACTGGTTTGAGGTTCAATCTAATGAACCTAATGGTTTACAATTTGGATGCTGAATCCAAACATGTCACAATCCACTTTTCACCCTCAGAATGACACCCCAGTGACACCGACGAAAGGCTTCGAACTAAAAAAGCCACACCTTAGCTGCAAGTTACACTGATGATTGTTCAAAGTCCCTGCCTGTCACTTTGGCTCTAGCAACAACAACAAAAAAACAAAAACCCTGCCACTTCTTCTCTGTGGCACAATTAGTCTGATAACAATGTTGTTAACGAGAAGAGAACATTTTACAGAGGTGCGATTCATACTGCTAGATAATTAAGAAGAGTGTCACCCCGGAAAACCTGATAGTCTCACCTTAGTGTGAGCAAACACACATACAGACACGCATACGCACAAAATCACCGGAGATAATAAAATTATGGCAGTGTGTGATGAGAAGATATGAAAACAGACAGCTGGAGGTGAAGGAAGAGTGAACAGGTCGAAGTGATATGAGCTGAGGTAAACAGAGGAGTGATTAATTGAATAAATTAAATAATTTATTATAAATAAATTAACAAACTATGATTTTCGGGGGGGTTAGGAGGCATAGAAATTTATCTGAAGTCAATAAGAAGTCATCCACTGGCTTAATTTTTTGGGTTCTTAGAAGTTACAATATTTTTTCTTCAAAGTACACTACTAAGCTTAGTGAAAGCGCTGAACTTCAGCCTCACCAATGATAAGATGAATCTACACAATCACTTAACAATGTTCTCATCTTCCCACTATCTGCACTGTAAGCCCTGTGTCCATATATCAACCAGCAGCCCCCAAAGCTCTTGGCAAGATAATCTAAGTCCTTGACATCAAATGGAATACAGCTATTAATACCATATCTGCCTATGTGTGCACACATAATGATCCACTTTGCCGGGGGTAAGATGGTGTCTTGTATGAGAAAGCTTAAAGTGTTTAACGTTGAGCAAGCGTCACATTAACTGTTTCTACTGCTGTCTCTGTACACGCTACAAACCTACAAGCCCTGCCCAATACCAGCGCTCCGCCAGCCCTGTGGCGCATTTCTATAGCACAGATGTGTGTGTGAATCAACAGGCGCGCAGCTGGCGACATATTCCACAGTCGTGTAACCATGGTAATGCCAGAGAGATGCAACATTGGCTGGGGTGAGGTTTGTGCTTTCCGCCACAGTGTTCTAATTCCACAATAATAGCATATGGTTGGTGGTGGTGGTGTAGGTGGAGGGGTGGTGGTAGTAACGGGGACGGGCGATCAATAGCACAAATCATAGCTGAGGCGACACAATGGTTCCTGGTAGGGCTTACAATTCGCACACTCTGCAAGCGTTGTTACGTGGCAGGCAATTTTATTAAGAAAGCAAAGAAAGGTTTGCCAAACAATACACATCAATTTGTCTCTTAAATCACCCAGATTTGCATTGTTTTAGTGAGTTCTACCAAAATTACTGGTTGGATAATCACTATTGTTGCTGCTTAGAGGTGTAATCAACAAATTTGCACATGAAAAGTCCAATTCAGCTTGTAAAGTCAGCTTCTATTAAAGGGAAAAATATCCTGATCATTTCCCAAGGGTGAAGTTTTTTGGAATTTTTATTTTTTTTAAGATTCAGGAAGGCTTTTTTGTGTTGTGTGGGTTTTTTAAAGGGGTAGTTCTTTTATGAGGAAGACACAGCCTAATTAAAGGCAATTTTAAGATGCACAAGAAAAATTTTCACCATTTTTGTTTTTTTAATTTCTTACGTGACTCGATGAACTGCAATATTAGAATCTCTTGTACGTCATGCAGTATAGTTTTTTTCAAAAAGGACTTGAAAAGTTGTCCTACTTTTCTCTTTGTTTGTTTATTCATTTATTTATTTATATGTGCACAAAACCCATTAATAACATAAAAGGAAATGTCTCGTACCAGATTTAGCTATGAGGTCATTTCCATCTGCAGTTTCTGGGCAGAAAAAAAGATAAAATACTGTTAAAATTGATCAGCAAAAGCACAAGATAACAGACTACAATTTCAAATTGCAAACTTCTAGGATTTACAGTTGTTGCTGTTTCAGACTATGATAAGTAAAACATAAACTGGTGAATCATATTTATGTCCCACCAATCAGAAAAATGAAATGCTGCCTTTCCCTGAGCCACACTGAGCAGTAATTAGAGATGAGAATAATGCAACTAAAGCATTGTTATATTTATACTTTATATTTATTATAAATTGCATGTACATTTTGGATTTGAACACATTTCAAAACATGCAACAAGGGTATAATTACCACTGTGTTGCATCACCTGGCCTCTAACAACAGTCTGTAAGATTTTGGCAACTGAGGAGTGCTTCTGAAAGCAAAAGGTTTTTTCATTCTTGTTTGATAAAGGAATTTCAAACGCTCAACAGTTTGGGGCCAAATGTTATGTGCCAAATGTTTTTAATGGGTGCCGGTTTAGCACACAGACACTTCTGAGGCATCCTGTTGCAGTAAGTGCAGAGCGTGGCTTGGCGCTGTCTTGCTTCATCTGGGTGGCAGCATATGTTGCTCCAAAAGGAAAATATATCATTCAGCTTTAATGGTACCTTCACAGATGTAGAATTCACCAATACAATGTGCACTAATGCACTCTCACACCATCAGGGATGCTGGCTATGAACCTCGCACTAATAACAACCCTAATGGTCCCTTTACTCTTTAGCCCATAGACCATTTTAAGCATTTCTATTTTTTTCTTTGCATAACAGATTTTTAATCACACTGATTTTATTACAATTTTGCTATTTGCTATTTACCCAGGCAAAACTATATGAATGCCTTTATACCCTTGTGTTTTTTATGTTTTCAACGATGTCACACCATTTTTATTTGACCAGCTATTAACATTTTTTTTTATTATCATTATTTTTACATAATGTACTTTTATAACCACTGCCCTGTATCTATAAGCAGGGTACGTGTAATAAGTCATACTTTCATGTAAAAAAAAAAAAAAGAGTCTTTAATGTAACCAACAGGTGCAGAGAAAAAAAAAGAATCTCTACTTCTGCTTAATTTGAGCTGCCTGCTTTTACAAACACATGAACATTACTTGATTGGATAAAATGTCCAATCCACTCAAGGCATAGTAAATGTACCTGCCTAATGTGTGATTTGGGAAAGTTTCATGACATGTAATTGAAGGATCAGTCCATTAAGTCATTAGTGTGTGTAATCTGTGGCCTTTGTTTAGGGGGAAAAAACAGAAGAGAAACAGACTTTCCGAGGGGCAGCAGACACAATTAAACACGCAGCAGCAGACACAAAGCCAAAACACCCAAAATATGTAAATGCCCTGCGCTGCATAGACAAACATCTGTGCTGATACACACAAGTAGGATTTACTTAACACCATTTTGGGACGGGGGGGGTTTGCCTCTGCACACTACCACACTGTATTTTAAAACAAAATCTGTCTCGTATAATATTCACTTGTATTCACATGTCTTCAGACCTCACATTGAGATTTGCAGTGAAGATATCGAAAGCACACTAGGATTCAACGCCAGATCTTGTGATTGGACAGTGAACTGTCCAATCACTTTTACACCTCTGAAAATGGAGGACTATGCTGTAGCTAAAAGTTTGCACAGTGATCACATCTTGATTTTTTGATTTTAAATCCTCTGTATTGATGAGTAAAGAAAAAAATATCCTCAATAAGCGGTGCCGTTTCCAAACACTTACGTGTGCAAGGGTTAGTGTGTTCATGTTAAAATGCAACTGTGTGTGCATGTTTGCCTGTATGCGTCTCCACACATGGTCATGATGCAATCGAAAACACCACGCACCACCAGCAGGAGCATGGTAAGATGACTGTTTCAATTGCCTCCAATTGCATCAGGTCAAGCAGAATGCGTCTTTGCTGGTGACAGAATGATAAAACAGATTTTCTTTTCTTTGTCCCCCTATCACACAGCTGACACGAGAAATAGAGACTCGGCAAGATCTAAAGATTCTCAGCTAGGAGAACTTCAATTTATGGCTTTTTATAGTCAAGTAATTAAGTTAATCTAAAAATATTCAATAACCCCTGCGATTATTCACAGAAGATAAATCATTTTTTGACAGAACTATTTCTCTGGATCATTTAGGAGCTCTATTGCTTTTTATCTGGAGCGATGAGAGAATCTCTGATTATAAAGGGAAGTAAGATGAGGCCGGATGCAGATGAAAGCGCAGCTATTGATTTTCAGCTTTATATATCCTACTGTTGAACGACGACGATGGCCTGTCTGATTGCGCTGATCATTTCCAAACAGCAGGTCAAGACGTGTCACTCTCACAACATTTAGAAACATCAAATGTGGCTATTATAGCGCTTGATGAGTAACTCCCGGATACTCTTCGTTCATTTCATCCATATTATATTTATATTTCTCGTCTCTACCTGCTGACTTTTTTGTGGAACAGACACAATTATCCTATTTTTTCCTGTTGTAATAATATCCCTTTAGGAAATAACTCTATAAAAAAAAGAAAATCTATAAAAAACCCATCCTCTGGTAATGAATTCAGTTTTAGTCGTGCACGTACTGGTCACAAAACAAAGAAAAAAAAAGATCCAGGTCGTCCTTCAAACACAAATACTGAAAACCCCCCAAAACAAAACAACAAACAAACTGTAAGAGAAATTACTCATCATGCTAATGATATACTTACACAAAAGATTGGTTTATTTATACACCACCTCAATAAGCAAGAACCAAAGTTAAATTATCTGAAGACATCTGTAAAGCTATGCCGTTTACATTTACGCATACAAAACTTTGGCTATGCCTTGTGCTGGTCGCACGTATATTCAAACATATCTAAACAGGTGTCAGAAGTTTATACCTGACATCCTGTAGTTTGGTTTTGACAGATTAAAAATTTTATAGAGATTTATGTGAATGGAAAACTGAACTATATCGAAACATTTTAGGCATTCCAGATTCAAGTTCCTGGATATGTGAATACTCACTTTTTAAATATCGATTCTTTTTAGCTTTTTAGGTCTTGACAGGGGGCTTTAGTCTGTAGTTTGTCTGCAAACACTTGCCCACTACTCTCCAGGCAGTAGTGAAACTGTGAAAAGTGTCACACCAAATGGAAACGGAGACAGTTTGTCCTTAAAGTTATGTTGTTTTTGCTTTGAAGGAGAACATTTCCTGTTTGCTTCGCTCTTTTCAAAGTTTTACTCCGGCTTGGAGAGTGGTTGGAAAGTATTCCCAAACTATTCAGCAACTTCCAAGCAGGCAACTGGCAACTGCAATCACAAAGAGGTTTTTAGAGGTTTTTGCAGCTAACTTTCAGCAACTACTCACCAACAAGCTGGGGAATACAAATCTTCCCCTAGTGAGCGCACATTGCCAAGTTTTCTGACTGGTCTCTAGGTCTGATACCGGGCAAGAGAAAATGTACACTCTGGACAGGTTGATGGTGACAATCCTACTAGTCCTCCTTAAAAAAAAACAACAACACCTCAAAAACCCTGACCCTTTCTTTTGCTGACACATTGACACACACAAATAACCACCTGGGCACTTCAATTTATGGCTTATATGAAAGTTCCATATGACCACTTTAAGGGTATAGAAGTAGAAAATAAATGCAAAGTGGCTGCTATTGCCACAATCAACCGTGGTCTTGTCTAGCAGACAAGACCACGCTTGATTGAGAATGAAAGAGAGACATTTAATCAGACAGAGAAAGAGATAGAGCACCAAAAACAAATGGTTGATTCTATTTCTGCCAGTCCAAATGCTATTACCCAACCCTAGAAACATGGTGATTGTGCCCTAAACCAAATAGAGCAGTGAATACCAGGGCGATGCTCAGGCCAACAAAGCCACAAAGAGAGACAGCTTCAAGGAAAACTGAAGAGAAAGTCTTAAACCGCCTGAAGGAAAACAATGCTTATACCAAGTCAATAATCTCACCCAATGATTAAAGCAGAAGAAATTAGAGAAAGCAAAAGTAGATAAGGAACACAGCAGAAAAGACAGTGTTCCTCCTGGATGTCAGCAGCTGTACCCAGGCAATCACTAAGCAGCTCATTAGAGCTAATAACAGACGTTAATCAGAGGGAGACTTAGAACAGAAGACTCCGCCAACAGTGGCTAAACCACGGGGAGAAAGACGCCGATATTAGTTAACCGCCTACTGGCCAAGATCTACTCCACAGATTGCTCAATCTATAGACAGACAAACAGGCAGATGGATGGATACAAAGACCGAGAGGAGGGAAGAGAAGGGGTAGGATGGAGAAGAGGAGATATCACTATGCTCAGTTGCCAAGACATCGTACACAATTACAGTCTTCCTGTTGTTTATAGTTATAAAAGGTACGAATCCAACGTAGCTTTGCTTAGCTGAGTGGGAAAAACAGAAATAGGAACAATTTCTGATGGTTAAAGACAGGAGTAGAACCATCCACAACTTAAGTTATATGAACAGCTCGGCACAATAGTGAAAAAGCTGGCGAACTAATGGGACAATATGGCATGTAGCTGTAGTGTTTCAGGATTTTATGATAAATGAATGAATGAAGACCACAATAAGCTCTGGTTATAGATTTAAATCCAATTCCATTAAGGAAGAAAATCAATAAGTATACAGATAAGTATCAATAGCAAAACGCTGTGCTGGTGTCAATACCATTATTGAATAACACCAGGCCCTAATTAACAGTGTGTTAACCAAACAACAAATCATGTTCCAGCTTCAAATAAGTAAATGTGAGCCTCCCATTGCTTTAAGGGATTAAAGATGTCAAACATGAACTGCCAGCTTCCCGCGTTCGACGCTGATGCACCGTTGTTGCATTTCTTTCAGGGATGTAAAAGCACAAAAATGTACTGGTGCATCTCAAAAAACATATTTAGAGAGAGTAAAAAGTGAAACTTTTTTCCAACAAGATGAGCTTTCATACATTCATCAATAATAAACTGAAATACTTCAAGCTTTCTTTTTCCCCATTTTGCCAAATACAAGTTTATGATCATCAAAAATCAATGTTGAATTAAAAAAAATCCCAAATTATTAAAATATTTAATGCATAGTTTGAGTAAATTACTATTCAGACAATATAAATACTGTGTATTGCCCGGGGTAATAAAGTAGATGTAACCACATACCCAGAGAAGACTGCTGACTTGACAGTTGTCTAGATGACGCCCTCCAGGAGGAGGGTAAGTCACAGAAGGTCACTGCTGAAAAGGCTGGCTGCTCACAGAGTGCTGTATGAAACCATATTAATGGAAAGTTGACTGGGGGGGAAATTGTGCAAGTAAAAAGGTGTAAAACACACAGGAATGGCCAGATACAAAAGATATAAAAATAGGTTAACTAATATACTTAGATTTAGTAAAAAGGAATACTATAAGAAGCAATTATAAATAGAAATAATAATAAAAGATTATGGGAAATCCTGAACAGTGTTATAAAATGTGGGACTGGACAAAAGAACTATCCCAAGTATTTCATTTGTAATGACCATGAAGAATACAATATGGATGTTGTGGCAAATAGTCTCAATGAATTCTTTGTAACTGCTGGACCAAATTTAGCAAGAACAATCACTCATCCTGGGAAAGCACAGGAAAAACCCGATACACTGATTGACAGAAATCCATATTCTATGTTTCTCACAGCCGTTGATGAAAATGAAGTTCTTGAAATTGTCAAAAAACATCTGTAATTTATCATTTCAAACTGGTCGATTTCCAGACAGAATGAAAATAGCAAAAGTTATACCTCTATACAAATCTGGAAACAAACACCATTTCACAAACTACAGGCCTGTCTCTTTACTACCTCAATTCTCAAAAGTTCTTGAAAAACTGTTTAAAAACAGACTGGAAAAATTTATAGATAAACATAAACTACTCACTGAGAGTCAGTACGGATTCAGATCAAGCAGATCAACATCATCGGCACTATTAGATTCAATAGAATACATCACAAATTCCATAGACAAAAAGCAATATGTGGCTGGGTTATTCATAGACTTGACAAAGGCATTTGACACTATAGATCATGATGTATTAATAAGAAAACTGGAACGTTATGGTGTCAGAGGGGTAGTTTTAGATTGGGTCCGGAGTTATTTAAGTGACAGAAAGCAGTTTGTGAAAATAAATGGTGGTTGCTCCTTATGTATGGACATTGCTTGTGGTGTACCCCAAGGGTCAGTTTTGGGTCCAAAATTCTTCAACTTGTACATTAACGACATCTGTAAAGTGTCCAAAGTATTAAAAATGGTTCTCTTTGCTGACGATACAAACATTTTTTGCTCTGGTGATGATCTGCAGAATTTATTGGAGGATATGACTAATGAAATAAGTAAAGTGAAGTTCTGGCTTGATAAAAACAAATTATCATTAAATTTGAATAAATCTAAACTGATGTTATTTGGAAATAGTAGTTTAAATACAAATGCAAAGATTCAAATAAATGGTGTTGATATTGAAAGAGTCAGTGAAAATAAATTTCTGGGGGTAATAATAGATGAAAAACTTAACTGGAGAGCTCACGTAAGATATATTCATTCCAAAGTATCACGAAGCATTGCAGTACTAAACAAGGCAAAACAGGTATTCGACAGAACATCACTTCATATTCTCTACTGTTCACTGGTTTCACCATACTTAAGCTATTGTGCAGAGGTCTGGGGCAATAACTATAAAACCACATTACATTCACTTTTTACTCTTCAAAAGAAAGCAATTCGAATCATCCACAATGCAGGTTATAGGGAACATACAAACTCACTATTTTTGCAGTCTGAAATATTGAAAATTGACGATATAGTGAAATTCCAAACAGCACAAATTCTATTCAAAGCAAAAAATAAAGAACTGCCAGGTAATATTCAGAGTATGTTTTTTTTGAAAGAAGGAAGTTATAATTTAAGGGGTTTTTGTAACTTCAAAACAATGAAGGTACGTACTACAAGAAAAGGCTTTTGTGTTTCTGTTCAAGGAGTGAAACTATGGAACAAACTGAATATGGAATTAAAGCAATGTCCAAACATAAAACTGTTCAAAAAGAGTTATAAAAATATGATCTTCTCGATCTATAAAGAAAAGGAAAATATTTAAATTAAGTGAATGTCTCTATTTAAAAACAAACAAACAAAAAATTCATGATGTGATATTATAGTATATAGTATATCAGAAATCTGTTCACTATTTTTATTACAAATTATATCAGTAAGGAAGCTGACTAAATATTCACTGATAATTTATGGGACAGGGGTGGGATTAAATAAGTGTATACTTCTTCCCACTCCCTTTCAACATGTAAATTAATCAGAATGTTTTTTTGTATGTAATTTGTATAGTATATTTTTTTTTCTCTCATTTCTTTTCTAAATGTACTTGTATATTGTTCACATGTTGAAATAAATTACCAATCAATAAAAAAAAGCCTTAGGAAGCTTGTCAGGCAACTTTGATCAAGGCTTTCACAGAACTTCACAAGAAGTAGACTGAGGCTGGTGTCAGTCAAGAGCCACCATGCATTAGGAAAAGGGCTACAACTGTTACAGTCAAAAAGATCAAGTTAATTGTGAAGCAGACACTGTCAAGGGCACCTTACTTAGGCTGTGGAGAAAAAAATTGGACTGCTGATCAGTTCTCCTATGTCCTCTTTTCAGATAAAACAAAAGTTTGTTCTTCTTTTGCAAATCAAGGTCCTAGAGTCTGAAGAGTGGAGAGGCACAGCATGTCTTTTGTCCTTTCGTCCTCCCCCCCAACCGGTTGCGGTAGATGACTGCCCCTCTCTGAGCCTGGTTCTGGAGGTTTTTTCCTGTTAAAATTGAGTTTTTCCTTCCCACTGTCACCAAAACACTTGCTCATAACGGTCTCATTTAATTGATGGGGCTTTCTCCATTTCCTCTCTATTATAGCAGGGTCTTTAACTTAAAATATAAAGCGCCCTGAGGAAACTTTTGTTTGGTGCTACATAAATAAAATCGAATTGAAATTGAATAGAATGAAAGTCTCAAGTCTCTGCAGTCTGTGATGACTCAGGTGCCATGTCATTTGCTAGTTTGGGTGGTCAGCTGCAGAAAAGCTTTTTAGAGATTCTGAGTTCCTTTTCCACCAGGACACTGTGAGCAGCCAAAACTGCCATCAAATGGTTTGATAACGATGTCACGGTTTTGGCCGAATGGGTAGCTACGTTCATCCAGTCTTAATCCCACTGAGTATTTGTAAGGTACTGTAACAAAGAAGATGAGAAACACTTGACCAAAAAAGATGAGCTGAAGAGCCACTAACAAAGCAACCTCCACAATGCTAATGGTCACATCTGTGACACTAAAGCAGCCTCAAAAACAGTAACGCGTGTATAAATAAACACACACTTCAGAAGAAAGATATTCCCGTGCTGTAAATCCTTTGTTGATTCATATTAGATACTGGATTTCTGTGATTTATAAGCCACAATTATCAAAATGAAAATAAAAAAAAGACTTGAATATTTCTCTTCACATGTAATGAATGCAGAATATAAAATAATCATATTCCAAAGGATAAACTAAGACTTTTGAATAACAAAAACTTTTTAAGATGCACCTGTAAATGTGTATTTCGGACGTTTTCTTTCTAATTAAATAGGGAAAAGAAAAACAAGCAAAAAGGTGAACTTGTATTTAACTAGATTCTTAACAGGAATATAAACTATTTGGTGACAGTATATTCATATTGCATCCAAAGAAGCAGCGATCAGCATTTGGCCCTCTAATGAAAACTAATAATTATCTAATTTATGCAAATTCGTACTCTGACAAAACGAACTGCTGCAGCACTAAATACAAATGACTCATGGCCACACAAGTGAGTGACAAAACTGGTGACAACTGAACAAATCCTCTAAACTGGCACTTTACTTCTATGACTGCACATGTTGAGCCATTAATTATATAAACACTGTGCAGCACAGCATGGCCGGGTACACTGTGTCACGGCTAAAGCTACATCCACAAATAACAGATCAGAGAAAAGATACGAGGGAAGATGTGAAGAAGCAGAAGGACAAACACATGAATGAGATGCGAGATCAGGCTGAAAAGGCCAGAAAGGAACCGCTTAGCAAAAGCAACAGTAAATACTACCAGCCTTGTAATTCAAAGACAACATAACATCTCAATATCACTCTGGAAAGAAGATATGCTCATTTTCAGACAAATTACTTGCTTGATTCAGTTTAAGTTTCCTTCCAGTCAGACAAGCTCTTATATGTGCGGTGCTGTGTGGGTTTGTAATTAAGCCAGCTCACCTTGTCAGTCTGTGCTCTGTGTTTGTGTGAGGCCTTACATGCCTGCAGGCGTTTTATCACAGCTGACTGACAGTATGTTTCCATCTTCCCAGCTTTGTCCCTGAGTGCTCCACCCAGGCAGTCTATCTGCGTGCACACACACACCCTCCACAGTGGTAGGGCTCAGGCTGTATAGGGTTTCCAGCCACATATGGACAGCAGAGCTCAGTATATAATATACTTTTAATAATAACCCACTTGTTCATTAGAAGCATTTAGCTTGCGGATAATTTGCTGTGCTACCCCAACCTTGAGCCAAGAGCTAAGCTGCTGAATGCGGAACACTACTTTTCTTCGCCTGGTGAAAGCTGCAGTTTGCTGGCACTATGGCAAACCACAGAAAACACAATGCGAAATAAGGCATGTTGCAGGTTAATCTCTCGCTTTTCTCCCTTTTTATCCTTTGTGTTTATGGGAACGAGGGCTGCCACGATTAGTCGACTAGTCACGATTACGTCGACGATTGTCGACGACTTATTTAATAGTCGACGCGTTGTTTGAAGCTTTGTAAGATCACAAAAGACACATCAATGAGTAGTAGGATTTAAGAGTGTAATAACGGCCTGAAACAGAAGATGGCAGCACTGCATGTACAAGGATGCCAGCTGCCGTTAAACCCCGAAGAAGAAGCAGCTGTGTCCCAGAATTCATAGCGCAGCCCAGCTCAGTTTCCAACAATGGCGGCAGCTAGTTAGTTTTAATATTACTCTTATTATTCTTTCTGGGTCACAAAATAAACGTTTAACAGATTTTCAGGCGAGAATGTAGCTGTGTAAACCTCAAACATCTGCTCAGTTTATCAGGACACCACATATTTTCAAAAGCGCTCCGACGTTTTTGGAGACGTCTGTTACCCACTAGCTCGATAGCTAGCCGGGGGCAAGGCTCACTAGAGCCGTGAGAACACCGGACTCCTGGCAGATCGTTTTCAAACCCACCGCCGTCTTTCGCTACTCAGGTTGAACATGATATATAAGTCACTTAGATAACTTAAAAATGATATTGTTTTTTTGTTTTGTTTTTGTTTTTTTAGTATTTTATTTGTTCCTGAGTAAATCGGTTTGGCTGAGATTAAAGTTATAGTTTTTACACAGCTGAATAAATGTCAAGCAGAAATGTGAGATGCTGGAGAATATACTCCGGTGTCCCGTTATATTTTAGATAGCAAGGAGTTTATTAAACTTCACCGAAATAATCTGCAAATGTCATTAAAATTTAATAAACTATCATCTTGTCTTTATTTTTAGTTAGCACCTTAAACACTTAAAGCTGTAAGCTAATAATAGTTATATAAGAGCAGATGCTGCTGGTGCAATAAGCTGTACAGTTTTACGTCCAGTGGATGAATGATCTGATTAGTCGACTAATCGCAAAATAATCGGTGACTAGTCGACTATCAAAATAATCGTTTGTGGCAGCCCTAATGGGAACTTTATTCACATCATAAAGCAATGCCAAATGTCAAAGAAAATATGGCTGACATAAAACGATCAGACTAAATATTCAGTATATAATTCAGTAATGTCCCACCAGCAGACACCAGCTGCTCTGCATAAAAAGTCATAAACAGTATATTGTGGAGTAAAGCACACATTTCTCTCCATTTGCTTGATGCTTTGAGCTTGAAGTAGCTTCTCAGAATAAAGTGTGTATCTAGGGATCTGAGTAATCTTTATTTCTTCAAAAAAAAGCTGTTAAAAACACTCGTACACACCTCAGCAGGTCCTTTAGTATACAAGCATATTCCCCCTCCTCCTGTCCATTTACTTCTCATTGGTCCTCTCTAAGTGATCATCATCATCTGTGCTGTGTAAATGTCTGCGCATTCTCTCTCTAACCCTTTATCTTAAGTAATTCACATTGCCATTTGGAGAAGAGCTCCAGCTTCTGTTGCAATAAAATGTATTCAAATATTAAAATATGCTCAACTTGGAACATTTTCGGTCTGTCTTCACCATTCATTTCCTCAAGGGCCAACGCTCTCTAAAGTGCACCATCCTACTTCTACAAGGACAACAATGTACAAAATGGTGAAAGGGCATCTTTAATGTCAGAACTGAAACAACTTTCTTCTGCAAAACAAAACTAGAAAAAAAAAACTGTAAAAGTTCTGCTTCTTTTTTTAAAATTGCATTGTAAGAGGTGATAGCTCCAAGAGCAAAATAACCAAGCACAGTGTCAATTTGTCATTTGGGGAAAAAAAAAACTTCAATTACCTGTACTGGGCGATAGCTGATAACATCTGCTTCCAGTAGCTGTCACTTCAGCAGGCAAAACTGTGGCAGTCAGCAGCTCAAAATAGGAAACCTTCTCTAACTAGTTACGTTTACACTTTCACTGAACAAACAGTGACCTTGTAGGCTGTCGTTCTGATGAAAGAAAGACATCTATTAAATTAATATTTATATCACATCTGATGTTGGAGATCACAAACACAGACTAGATCTCCCTGAGTACACTGTATATAAACATGTTGTTGTTTTCTACATGTGCTAAGTGGCTAATTGCCAATAAAACACAAGGATTTCCCTAAAAAAAAAAAGAGATCCAAACTTCTTTATTTCAGATAATTCCATTAAAAATGCTCCAACACCACAAACACAGTCAAGATCTCCAGTGCAGGTACTTAAATTTCCTCATCCTTTGTCAATCCAAGTAGCCTCACCCATCACAACTGAAAAATGTAAAAAATTCTCTAGGATCTAAACCTTTCTTATTCTAAAACAGGAAGCATTTTGAGTTTATGGCAGTTGACTTCTTTTGAAGCGACCCTCAAGTGGTTCCTCCAAGAATTCCGCTTTAAGCTTTTACGTGTTGGACCAGTCTTCTGCTTGGACACTGCACAGTTATACCATGTCATTTTCAACATGAATTGAAACTAGTCATTAAGACCCATTAATAAAGTGTTTAGAAATTATCTACTAATGAGTTTAGTAAGAGTCAATGAAAAACAAGCATAAGGCTCATATTTCATAGACTTCTATATAATCAACCCTATTTCTGGAACTAAAGGATGTGCCCAGTGGTGGCCATTAAAAAGAATGTAAACTTAAGGGTTTTAGTTTTAAAACCAAAAGGTGCATCCATTTTTTTGTTTTCATATAATGTATATGTATATAAAATTCCATAATCCATAAATTCCATATAAATGTGTAAATTGTTCAGTGAAAGCTGCTGTATACAAGCATACAATGAATACTCAGTACAGAGCTAATAGCTGAATTCTTCGTGAATTCCTTGCAAGTGTAAAGCACTTGCTTGCCATTTTGTGCCTGCTATGACAAGTACAGCTTCAAAGCAGAGAATGGTGATGGGGTACACCAGGCCATTCATCTCTGTTGATACAAGGAAGGACTGCCCGGCTCGGCTGCTTCCTGACCGCATGGGGGCACTTTCTCAGTCGGTGATTTTTCCCTCTATGAAAATCTTGTTTTCTTGTTCTGTTGTTCATCCCTCTCTGTCATTCTCCATGTCCTCACTCTTTCTTACTCTTAAGCCTGCCAAGACACTCAGGCTGCTGTTATTTTCTACCACTTTGCCTCTATTCTAGTTCTGCTTCCTTTTCACTCACAGTTGTCAAATCCTCACCTCCCAGAATTTTAAAACACTCTACCGTTTTCTGTCTCCACGTTGCTTTCTTGTTCTCATATTTCGTCAGAGAAAATCCATACTTAGATATTGGCAGGCAGAATACATTATGGATCCACTGGTCAATCATAGCCTCTGCTCATTAGAAGAAGACCGGTCGAGCTCCTTGCTCCTGTCATGGCCCATCCTGGCCTTAATTAGATAGCTTTTATAGTCGGCAAATGGGAGAGGTGCTACTCCAGAGCAAATGGAAAAGCCAAAAGCAAAGTAATGCTCGGAGAAGGAGACACTATAGACATTCCAGATCAATTTCTTTGATTGAAAAGGGGGATCTTCTAACAGTCCAATACAAAACAACTTAAGTGTGTTTTTTTCCCCTCCCACTGCATCAATAATGTAACAATTGGAACTTTTCAATTTGGATTAACAGGCAGGTGTTAATGAAAGTCGGTGACACGAAGAAAGGGAGGAGTGCTGCGAAGTTGGAGTGGTTAAGAAGTGGAGCCATCACTCCGCATTGCATCATCAAAAGGTAAATAGAGTGTATGGCAGATGAACAAGCACTGCAGTGCCAGACCAAGGCAGATGTGTGACTGGAGACACAAAAACAAAACAAAAAAAAATACAAAAAATACAAACGAGAATGAGCTAAACTGAAAAACAAAGAGAAAGTAGAACAAAAGGAAGATAAACTAACTAAACGAACATATGTGGGGGCATTGTGTGAGTGGTACAGGGTGTAATGTTGGTCTTTTTTTTGCTCACCTCATCCTATCACTGTGGGTTTTTGCCCAGTAGCCTACCTACACTGTGGCAGCAATCAAAGAAGACATTCCAGAGAAAGACAGAAAAAGACAATGGCAATAAAATGATGTGAAAACAAGAAAGAGAACACCTCTAAAAGACTTGTTTAGAGGACAGATTATGCAGCTCGAAACAGGTCAAAGTCTTAATTACGCCCCCATCGGTGAACTGACTCACATTTGCAGATACTGGCTGTCACTCAAACTCACTCAAGGCTTTAAACGGTCGAGACGCAGACAAACACATTTGGAGTAAGGATTCGAAAATTCAATCTGATGAAGATTTCAGGGTTTTTAGAGCGAAAACTCTGTGTGCACTAGTGTGAGTGCAAAGGAAAAAGTAGTCCACACTGGCATTTTGCTTCAAGATGATCAAAGTGACTTTTTCAGTGTATTCCACATTCTGTTTACAGCTTTTATTCGTACTAATTAGGCCATCATACCATAATCAAAACTGCCAAACGACCAGCACTGTGCCACTTAAACAGACGGGAGTCATAAACGGACAGAGCTTTTCGGCGTACATTGGATAATGCAGACACATAAAAAACACATACGTTAAGCTGTTGTTACTGCAAAATCCTCGTCGGGAACAGTCACTGGATAAATGCAGCACTCTGCTGCACAACTGAGCCAAAGTACAAACCCAGGTGGTCAGAAAATGTAAGGAGTGCTGTGCAGAATAAATGTCTTCTACAATTATACAATGATTGTGGGACAGACATGAAACAAAATGGGTATCATTTCTGAACTTAAAATTGTTTAACTGATCACAGTTGTGGTCACTGACTTATTTTTTCTGCCCGAAAATGCTTGTGCTAACCACGGTGGCACGGTGGTTAGCACTGGGATTAAACGAGATTCGAACATGCTTACCAGCTGCACTTAGTCTGCGATGTTTAAACTGAAATCTAGCAACCTGTGACACTGTTACTTAACTTATGGCAATATTTTTTAAAACCTATCTTTTGAATGGAAGGGCAAGTGAAACATGAAAGATTAGTTAAACATTTCAGCACGTTGATATATTGCTGCAGGAAGTTATGTCTGCCCAGTGGAACATTGAGTTTACATCCCGGACTAGCCCCCAATATATTATGCTCTGAATCAAAGCCAACATTTAATACAAAATAAAACTGAAAAAGAAATAATCAAAGCAAATAAATATGACGGGCAGCATAAAAAAGGGCAGCACGGTGGTTAGCACTGTTGCCGCCCTATGACAGCTGGGATAGGCTCCAGCACCCCCCGCGACCCTGAAAAGGATAAGCGGAAGCGAATGGATGTTTTCTAGAGATTAGTTAACTGAAAAAGTCCACAGGAAACAACACAAAAGCCAACGTTTCTTGAAGATTAAATGTGTATTTGCTCTAATTTTTAAGAAAAAGCAAGCTTTCCTTATAAGTTCATATAAATGTCAATTAATTATTTGTACATAAAATATTGTTAATAATAAATAATACAAAATAATTACAACTTAAGAGAAGGACATTTCTGCCTTCAGCATGAATTCATGACTTCAATTACATGGAAAGGACGGAGAGAGAGAGGGGGGGGAAGGGGTAAAGCAGCATAAAAGAAAACAGAAGAAGAGATGGCAAAAGGAGACGACAGCCAGAGAGTGCAAGAGCACAGACAGCATGAGAGAATCTCACTTTCTACCCCTTCACAAAGGAGCAAAATTAGGCCCACTGCATGAAAGAGCCAAACCTCTCTCTTCTTTGTCTATCCCTCTCCCTCTCTCTGCGTCAGAAAACAAGAGCACCTAACAACAACAACACAGCGCATCAACCCATCATGTAAGATGCCAGCCAGGCACGTTTGAAGGTTTGTTGGCTGTGTATGTTATTCAAGGCTCATCAGTGCATGGAGATACACAGGAACAAAGCATGGGGTGATGCTTTGAAGATCTGACAACAGTCTGAATTGCCCAAAGAGAAGAGGAGAGAGGAAAAACATGCAGAAAGAAGTAGGGATAGAGGAATAAAGAAGAAGAAAATGACAGCAAAAGAGAAGGTAGAGGAAACAAACAAAAAACAGGTGAAAAACTTTATAAAGAACAGTGGAAAAAGTAAAAGAGAAGAGAGGCTACGTCAAAGAAAGTAGCTCATTTGCATAACATCATTGGCACAAGCCGTAAGAAGGGATGGCAAATATGTAGATGCAGTTTCATAGTGAGTTCTTCTAAAAAATTCTTATTTGTGAGATATCTCAACTGTTTTCAGCTTCAATATAGCAATAAAGCTTTATCTTAATGACGCTTATGCTTTATAGATATGTGACTTCAACGTCCGTGTCATTTTGGAGGTTGTAGTAAAAGCACCAGACGCACTCCAGCACTGGAAGTTGTTATATTGTTGTTACATTTGTTAAAAATGGTGCTTCTAGCAGATTTTAAAATGACAGTAAATTTGCTGTGTGTAGTGTTGTGTCCAAAGTAGTACACAGAAGCAATTGGGTCCAACCTCTTAAGGCTCCCAGCAGGGTCACAGTGTGCATGGTGTGTGACTTACTGTGGTTTCAACAGTAGCTCTATGTTGCATAGCTTCAAAGATGAGCCAAAACATAGCACAGAGAACTTAAACTAACCTATTTTTGTGGGATGTATGGATTCTAGGAAGCAGCAAGAACTGCACACATAAGGGGAAGGATTTCTCTTTGTAGGAGTCTCTCGACAAACTAGTACGTAGAGCTTATTATAAATGTAAAACAAACAAGAACACAAAAGAAAAGGAGGTAAAATGTTTTTTTAAAAATTGGTCACGTTTCTCAATAAAGAAAAAAAACAACTCAAAACTCTCAGCAGGTGGTTGAAGGTGGCTTATCCTCTTTTTTCTTTCCTCTCCCATGTTCTGTTCACCTGATGTGTGTGCAAAACATCTGTTTTAAATTCAGAATGTTCAGCTTGAATAAAAAGAGCTGCAGAATGAGGAAGAAAGGTGACTTAAGTAATTTTGAAATACTCACACCAAACCACCTGGCACCAACAGCCATGCCGTTCAGAAACTGATTATCTAAAGGGATTTTCCCAAAGAATCATCAATTGAATTTATACAGAGAATGTTCCAACAAAGAGAGCGAGCAGCAATTCTTCGGGCCTTGTCCATGTCAGAGGACAATGGCCAGATTGCTTTAAACTGACACGAAGGCAACAGTGAGCATCTCTGCATGCACAACACAGAAGACCACACCACAGGCTGAGGATTACAGTTCATGTAGGCTCACCAAAATTTGACAACAAATGATTGGAAAAATGCTTCTATCCTAATGATTCTTGTTTTCTCCTGCAAAATTCAGATGGTAGCGACAATATTTGATGTAAACAACATGAAAGCATGGATCAATCATGCCTTGTATTAATGGTTCAGGCTGATAGTCATATTTCATTGGCACATTGTAGATCCCTTAGTCCCAGCTCTCAACGCCACAGAGCTTAGTCTAGCCTGAGTACTGAGTGACGATCGTGTGCATCCCTTTATGAACACAGTGTACCCATCATCTAATGGCTGCTGCCAAAAGGATAAAACATCATGTCAAAAAGCTCAAATGATCTCAAACTGCTTTCTTGATCATTACAATGAGTTCACTGTACTCAAGTGGTCTCCTCAGTCACCAGATCTCAATCCAACAGAACATCTTTGGGATGTGGTGGCATAGCAGGTTTGCCAATATGGACCCAAAATGTTTCGAGCAGGGGTGCAAGCCAGAAATGGCGAGCTTTATCTAATAAAGTGGTTGGTTGGTAAATTGCAGAAAATGAATGGGAAATGTAAAATAAAGCATCATTCCTCGTGAATACTGTCAAATGCTCTAAATGTAGATGGATTTTCTTGAATTCACTCATAATTAATCTCACAAAAATCATGTTGCAACTCTAATCGATTCATTTAACATCGCCACATTCAACATAAAGAAGGTACGAGCAACATATTTCTGCAACCCAAGGAGGAGCTCACTTGATGAAAGGAACCCTCCATGATGGTGATATCAAAGATCTTATACTGTAAACTGTAAATTATGCTGTCTATAGCAGATTTCAGGTTAACCAAATACTTTTAAAACACAGTAAATCTGTGACCACTACAAGGTAATATGTGGAGCTTCTCTCTCGTCCAGAGGGAGTGCATGCTGCAGGATTTCCTCTCAGCAAAGGAAGTGCATTCAGGATCGGAAAATCCAAATTAAAGAGATTTTTGAGCACTCTTCCTGGGGAGTAGGGCTGGGCGATATGACCCAAAATTCATATCTCGATATTTTTTAGCTGGATGGCGATATAAGATATATATCTCGATTTTTTTTTTTTTAAGCCATAAGTTAAGAACAAAAAGAGAGTTCTTAGTCACACTGTGTCCCAGATGTCACACGGGCACTTTTATTTACATACAGCGTAGATATTACTCAAAAATAAATTATCAGCATATATTAAATAATCATGGTCCATAAATAAAAGAAAACAATGTTGTTTTTGTGCATAACAAAAAGCTCACAATTGTGCAGTCAAAATGTAAACTAATAGACGCTGAGCATAATAACAAAGAGACAGATTTCACAGCTGCACCACGTCTCTGAACAGGTGCCATCCTTATACACACACAGTACGTATCACTCCGCGAGGCTCCTCCTCTGTAGCCGTAATTCTCCGACAATCCATCAAGCGGTGCAGCTCCGTAGCTTAGCAAAGTCATATTAAAACATTTTTTTGACAGATTGCTGAGCGCTGTGTACCACATAAAATCGGTTCGCGGTCAGTAAGCACAACCAGAATTCATACATAAGGCGCACTGTCGATTTTTGAGAAAAGGAAAGGATTTTAGGCCGTGCAGCCCCTCTGGGCTGCATGTCGTTAGCGCGGTTAGCTCGCTAACACGTTGACGCCATCCAGCCCCACGCACGGTAACTCGCTAACGGAGATTTTCCGCTTTCATCTTGTCATTGCCTGCAGGTGAAGCTATGGGGGAGTTGTGTTCAGTGCAGGAGAGGCGAGGCCGAGTAACGTTGCATAGAGACAAAAGTGGACGAAAGAGAGGCAAACCTGCGGCTCCACAAGTATAATTATAACGTAACATAGACTATATCGATATAAACGATATTGTCACATCTTATATCTCGTATGAAAATATATCGATATTTTTTAAAAACTCGATATATCGCCCAGCCCTACTGGGGAGAAATGTCCCCCTGACTACAGCTGAAAGGAAGCAATTTTAGTATCCACTATAGGAGCAGGGTTCAGCCTTCAGAGTAAAATCTAATCGGATATGGAAAGTTCTCTGTCTGAAGAAGAGATGGAAAACAGGAAAAAAATATCACCTCTGCAGCAACCTCGCTTGATGCATTTCATTACGCTCAGGCAAGCACCAAGCTTAATTCCACTTAGTTCGAATTTGCCTGTTTAGGCATAATCATTGCAGTCTTTTAGTGTCTCTGCTGAAACTGCAGGAAAAAAAAAAAGTGTTTCTTAGGATGTTAACAAGGTCGTCGTACATATAAAAACATTCTCTTTTCAGAATGTTTTTTTCTTTCTGAAAATATAAGGCTATTAAACCTGCCTCATTATCATGTAAGATTAAAACGACAGGTAAAATTACAATATGATGGACATTTTAAGACCCTTTCCATCAAAATAACAACAAGAACGTCTGCAGTGCTGGTGGGAAGTAAACTGTTGTTGTATATTATGTTAGCTTCCCTGTAACATATCAGTAAGTATTGTTTTACAACTGTAGCTGCCAACACTTTCTTGCTATTTAACAATAACTTGTTAAATTGCAAGGGCTGCACGGTGGTTAGCACTGTTGCCGCACAGCAAGAAGGTCCTGAGTTCAATTCCACCATCAGGCCGGGGTCTTTCTCTCCCCCGGGTACTCCGGCTTCCTCCCACAGTCCAAAGACATGCAGTTTGTGAGGATAATCCAAATTGCCCATAGGTGTGAATTTGCACGTGAATGTGAGCGCGAATGGTTGTCTGTCTCTGTGTGTTAGCCCTGTGACAGACTGGCAACCTGTCCAGGGTGTACCCCGGGCAGCATAAAAAAGGGCAGCACGGTGGTTAGCACTGTTGCCGCCCTATGACAGCTGGGATAGGCTCCAGCACCCCCCGCAACCCCCCGCAACCCTGAAAAGGATGAGCAGAAGCGAATGGATGGATTGTTAAATTGTTGCCTACCCCTCACCCAAACCCACAGGATGGTCCTGCTGGGGCTTTTTCCTGTTAAAAGGGAGTTTTTCCTTCCCAATGTCTCCAAGTCCTCCAAGTCCTAATGGCTCTAATTGTCAAGGATTTATCCTTGCAGGGTCTTTACCTTACAATATAATGCGCCTATATGCAACTCTGGTTATGAATTGGTGCTATATAAATAAAGATGATTTGAGTTAAATTCACAGTGTACATACAGTGCAGCAAAGGAAAAAATGCTACAAAAAATAATATGCAAGAAGTTCCATCTGGTCATATTTTCAAGTAGTTCAAACATTTAAAAAATAAATCAATAAATAAAAAATAAAATTATATCGCACCTATACCGGCAATGAAATTTCTTGCAACTGCTTTCCCCCTTCTCATGTTGAGGATCTGAAGCAGTGTTTATACTGTCAGAAGAGTTAAGTGTGAAAGGAAAATAAAGCATTCATCTACACAAATGTGGCACAACTTAAACGCTCACAGCAGGAGGGCCCTGGGAAAAACAGCGCGGTGTGCACACACACACATATACACGCCTACACGTGTCATGCTCTCTCACACACATACTGTACAGTCTAATTCCTAAGTGTTAACCAGAATGCTTTGATAGATGGAGCTTAAAAGCACATTCGAAACACAAACTGTAACCAAGTGTGTGTCTGGATGAAAGCAGAAAAGAAAGAGGGATTGAAAAGAGGGGCGAGAAGAGGGCACACAGGTGCAGGAGGAGCTCTTTGGACACAGAGTTGTGAAAAGAGAAACGGTCTCAAGGGTCCCGGGGTTGATTTCCTGTGACCTGTGGTGATGAACCGGCGAGTAACCCCTGAGTCTCGCCAGCTACAAAAGGTGCCACTCTGCACTGTGGAGAGTGGCACTTTCAGCAGAGGGGTAGCAGAAAGAGATGAGTGATCCTTACTTCAAAAGGATATCACACAAAAGATTAGGGAGTTTTAAAGTGAAAGTTGAAAAAAACAAAGGGGGGGGGGGGTTGCCACTCACCAATATATTCAAAGACGAAAACGACGAAGAATGGTGTGACCAGGTCGTTGATGCCTTGCACGTAGCCGCTAGCGGGATGCCGGATGGCCCAGATAAACAGGATCCGTTCAAAAATCTTAAGACATACAAACATACACAGAGACAGAGTACCAACGCCATGAAAAGAGAAGAAAAAAATTCAATCCAACACTCTAATAACAACATAGTTGTAGAAATTTTTAACACAATGATTGACAACATTTCAGACATTAAGCTGGTTGGAATTAGAGATTTAAATCATTAAAGCATACATGTCAGAAAGCGAGTGAGGTGTGGAAAAAAAGCATAGGAATCATTTCAGGCGTGCTAAGCTGGTAAAGAAGAAAAGCTGGGCTCATGTCATGGGAAGCAGGTTTCAACTCTGCCACATTAGCTGATCATCTACTTGGAATACTGTTTAAACCCATCTCTTGAAAAACTAAAGGTAGCCTGGGGACTTTTGATCACTTGTAGCATATTTTTTTCCTTTTTTAAGAGGGCTTTGTTTGGTTTCTTTTACAAAAGCATAATCCAGCAGATCTACAGGCGGTCATGCACATACACTCCATATTAATTATGGATGTAGCATCCAGTTCTGAAAAGTGAATCAGACTCATAATTGTCAACCTAAATTCTTTCCAATGCCCAGCAAAAGGGGCGTGGGGTGGGGGGGCTGACACGTTCCTGATGAGTTTATGATCTGGATCATTAGTTTCTAGTCTCATCTGATACAAAACGATGTTCATTTTGTAGCTAATGGTCCAATTTAGAAAAAGACAATAACGCGATGGCTGCTTTAAGACGCATTCAGTTCAATTCAATTTTATTTATACAGCGCCAAATCACAACAACAGTCGCTTCAAGGCACTTTATATCGCAAGGTAGACCTACAATAACACATACAGAGAAAATCCCATCATATGACCTCCTATGAGCAGCACTTTGGCGACAGTGGGAAGGGAAAACTCCCTTTTAACAGGAAGAAACCTCCAGCAGAACAAGGTTCAGAGCGGGGTGGAACCCAGCAGATTACTGTCATCTGTTTTTCAGTCACATCCGCCCCTCCCTCGTTCAGGTGCACTGAAAGTCACTCAACCTCAGCTGTCAGCTGGTCAGTTTTTGGCTAAATGATTTGATTTTATTTAGAAAGAGGGACAATACATATTAATGAACATTTTAACAAATGTAAATATGCCAGATTGTAGCCTTGGGCTAATTTCCATCTGCAGTGTTTGGGTTAAGGCCCCAGTTATTTTGTTTGCAACCTAAGTAGCAAAGGGACAAAAGATGCACCTCATTAGCCAAGCTAGTTAGATAGCACTATAGTCAGCTGACACAGTCACATAGTTTAACGTAGAGCTTGAGCGATACTGAATTTTTGAGGCCGATACCAATAACAATACTTGGAGATGTCCACCTGAATCTGCTTAGATCAATTGGTTATGTTTTTGGCAATTGAAAAACAAACGTGTTGTCAACAGTGAAAACACCAACACTGCTTTGGCGAACAAACTATGTGACATCAAAACTCATAAAATGGCAATAGGATGTTTCTACCGCCTCTTCTCTACTGCCAATGCCGATACATCTACAATTAGCAATTATATAATATCGGCCTGCCAATACATCCACAGTTAATATGAACCATTTCTTTGGCTCTCCATCATCACTGAGCAACACCTCAGTCTTTAGCTCCTCAGCTGTATTTCTTGTTCTTAAAAAAAAAAACTCACTTTGAACTTTGTTCTCTGATTCTGGTGTTGGTCTCCTCCCTCCTCACTTTGTCTCTGTCTCTTCCTCTTCCCCTTTGAGTCAGTCTCCTCCATCTCCTTCTCTTTCCCTTCTTTTCAACATTTTTTTTTGCAAGGCAAACACTTCCATCTTTGTTATGGGTGGCTGTTTAATACTGTCAGCCCCAGTGAATTAGAAGAGGCTTGATGTTTAGCTTGGTTTTTTTCTGTTGTGCAAATGGATTTCCCTCCAAAATACGAAGACAGAAACACATTTTTCTTACACCTTGATGTACCGCACCCATCAAGCCCTTATGTTTTGGTGACCATGTCAGGTTTCTGTCACTTTCTAAATAACCTCATACCTCATTGTTTTATGGTATATAACATGGTCATGGTAATGGGTTTTTTGTTTGTGTTTTTACTGGGAAGTGTCTCCACAAAACCCTCGCCTTTTTATTTAAAGTAATTCCATCATTGCTAAGACAGTGGAAGAGAATGGTAAGCTCTCCCTGGCTTTCTCCTCCACACCTCACACCACCTCTTTCCCTATCAAAGCTGCATCCATCAAACACAGGAGAGGTGCTGGTGAGAGCAAGGGGAGTGGGTAATGGGACTTTCATGCAGCCTCAAAAGCCGACATGCATATTTCACATTGGCAACCGCTTTGAGTGAACTCATGCACACAAAAACTACCCGGTCCGCAGCCGTTTTACTGTGAGGACAAAGACTCTAAACTCTGTATGTTTGTCTGTGGCATCATTTGTATATGAAAGCGAGAGAAAACGCAGCTGCAACTGAATATTTTCTCCAGGAGAAGATAACATTAACTTCATTTGGAGAAGTCCAGTTTAACTTCAGATTCTCCTAATAATAGAGGCTTTTTTTTTTGGGGGGGGGGGGGTGTCACAAAATCAGCTTTTCTGTCTCCTTTGTCAAAAAACTATTGTTCAATTCCATTAGCTCCAGTCCCCCAAGACCCAGATAAGGATAATCTCCAGAGATAAAAAAGAAATTGTTACAAGAAAGGTGTCAACTCAAGAAAATGTTCATTGGTGTCTTGTCCAGATCTTGGGGGAAAAGGGCTGTCCCACATTCAAAACATTAGTCTATTAAATATCCTACAATAACTATACGAGTCGCTTACATCATACCTATTTGTTATGCAAAGACTAAAATTAAAAAAGCTTGTGGTATAAGGCTCATACTGTGCTGAGTGATAAATCCTGCTCTTTTAGCCTATAATCACAAATTGTATGCAAAACACAACACATTTGAATCTTGTAATTGCTGATTATCAACATCTCCTGAAGACAATATTGTACTCGAAAACAAGAAAAACTCCAACGCTTTAGATACCACTTAGGAAATCACTGCAGAATTGCTTCAATATCCCTCTCTCCCTGAAATGGAACAGACTGTTGACTGCCTTCCATCTTGACTAAATCTCCGGAGCCCCAGAGACAAACAAGTGAATGAAATGAAGCAGAGGTGATTTTCAGGTGGCACCGCAGCAAGCATAACCATATAAAAAAAAAAAGAGGGGGGCCTTGGGAGTCTGTTGCATACCAAAATATATGAGGAGCACACTGCTTGAATATTTCAGTGTATGCTGGTGGCTTTTATTTAGCACGTAAGCGGGAAGAGCTGATGTGTGGGGATGAGAGGGAGAAAAACATGGGATCTGGGAGAGGGGAAATGGAGGTAAAAGGAAAAATACAAACATCAGATGAAGTAATAGTGCATACTGTAGATAAGATACTTGGTAGAAAACAAGCACCCAGCCTCCTCCTTGTCTGATCTCATTTCCACGCTAAGCTCCCTGCTTACAGCCTCGACATGTATCCTGTACAAAACAGGGGCAATGGGAGGTGGCACTGCCTGGGGCAACGTGCGTATGTATTCAAGTGTTTGCACATATTATAGGTCTGTGCACTCCTGAATGACAGCAACCCTCATCATTTTCTTTCACTTACAGGTACAAGAGAAAGTTTGGAATTAACATAAGTCTTCATGTAAGTCACAGCAGTCTGACTAAACAAAATACACAATCTTATTTTTGCATTAGCAGTCACGTGCAGTGGAGGCCAGATAGGAGCAGCACCTCGTGCAACCTCTTTCAGCAGTAAACAAATGCAACAGGAGGCTTTTAGAAACGCTTTTTCCTGCAGGAGTGTTTCAGTGCATCCATCTTTCTTTGGATAACTGAGCAGCCTTCTTGATTTGACCATTCCAAGATATTACCTTTCTTCTTTTCTAAGTTTAATCTACTTATCTACTAAGTAAAGCCTGAAAAAATTCTGAATTCATTATTCCCCTACTGACTGCAAAGCATCCAGATCTCGAGGCAGGACAGCAGACCCAAACCATGATGCTCCCTCCACCATGTTTCACTGTGTGGATAAAAGTTTTGGTATTGGTGTGAAATATTTTGACTTATTTTTGGCGTTTTGTTTTATTTTTTAACACAACATTGCACATTGTGGCATAAGATCATTGTTCTACGTCTGTCCTATAGGTATGAAGAAGTTAATTACCTCTCAAAATTTGTTTAGCACCAGACTTCAGATATGTGAAAAAGTGAAAATACACTCTTTGTAAGCATTCTGGCATCAGTCACCATTATAATTAAAGCAAAGCTATTTGGCTGAGGTAGAGAAAAATGAGGCATAACCATTGGGGAATTTGGGATTTTAAACGTTTTACGGACATAAGTAACCATAAGTTGCTAAAGTATATTATTGGCATGATTACTGTTTTTACTACACATATGAATAAAATGGTAAAAAGTTAATTAACCATATGAGTGTTGATGTTGCATGGTTTATCCACCAGAGGGCACTCTGCAATTTCCCTGTTGGCAACATCCCTGTTAAGAACACCACAATTATAACAACCAGATGATCACCGCACTGTCGGGTAGATTGTAAATGAGGAAATAAGAAACTACTCTTAACAAATGTTAGGAAAATCTGCTTATGTTTGTGTCTGAAAGAACGAATGTATCGGCTGAGATATCGGACTTTTAAATCAAAATATCAATCCTATCAGTTGGATTGATACAACAACAACAAAAAACAAAAACAAACAAAAAAACAACCTACACATGACACGATTTCTTTTCTCGTAACCTTGTATGTTATTCTGCTGATAACTGTCCCTTTATGTTCCCCAGCTATAGCAACAGTTGAGTTTAGCGTGTTACAAAAATATTATGACCTCAGCAGTGTAGTCATACGAGGTGCTGAAATGCAAAAAACAGAGTTTCAAACACTTAAATACATACTAAGACTTATTTTTAACAAAAGTCAAGACATTACTAGACTCTTTAATGACCTGCGGCCAACTTGACTCTTGTGAAACATCAAGTGGTCTTTTGCAAAATAAAAATAAATAAATAATAATAATAAACATTGTGACCCATCATTTCTTTCTTGAAGATCCGTGTTTTCCTTTGTGCTACTTTTCCATGAACACATTCTTAGTGGGTGGGTTTTTGTTTAAGTGGACACGTGAACAAAGGTTTTAGTAACTTAGAGATTTCTGCTTGCATTTTGCTGTTAACTTTGGATCCTTATGTTTTCTTTAAATTTACAGACTTTGTTCTTGGTGTGATTCCAAGCTTTAGGACAGAGGTTCTGTTAATTTTTTCTAGTCTGCATTGTGATTGATTACTTCATGTGTTCAATGAAGATCAACCAGATTTTCACCTAAATGCAAAAATCCCACTATGTTGTATGGATGTCTGAGTGTGTATGTGCGTGCTTCCTCGCACCTTTGTGCAGGTAAACACACAAAGCAGCTCGGAGCCCTGGGCACCTCATTAGCCTCCACCTCATTATGGAGTTTTCTATCTGTGTTTTCACTTCTCTGCTTCTCAGGCCAGTGGTTCTACTCATGACAGGCCATCCCTGAAGCACTAGAATAATAAGATAAGCTTAACCCAATATAAATGAATGGAATCAGGTTAATATCCATGTTAAGTTGCACTGGGATGCTGCACTGATAGTCCCTCAGACCAGTGGAGTAACTTCTTACAAGAATTTCATAGCTAAAAGACCACTAACCATACTTACATTATTTCAAGTTATTCTGTAACTTACAATGAGTAGATAGTTAAAGGTTTCAAGCCATAACCTGGCTTATAGTTTCTCACACAGCCCTGACCCTGTTCTGGCTTTACACTTCATGTTTATTGAAGTGTGACATTCTGAAGGGAGACAACAAATCAATCAGATTTTAAATGTCTTCATTGATATAACTATTAAATTACATGTGAAATCACTATTGTCAAGAAAAACCACTGATTTGTGGTTACGACAACTTTGTCACTTTGTGTAACTTATGGGTTTAACACATTACTTCTGAGCCAACTAAATCATCTGCACACATTTAATACAAATGACCTAGTAAGCCAAAAATCTAGTAATTAAAACTGTATTTTTTTAAGGTAAAATCAGTATTGATTATTGTAGGTTCTTCGGAAGCATCTCAAGGTGACTATTGCTGTGATTTGTGGCTATATGAACATAACTCAATTCAAGTGAATTGAACTAATAGAGTGTAATGACAGGTTGGAAAAGTTGTTTTTTTTAATGAACATTACAAAAAACATCCAATACACAGTATATGTAGACTTAAAGTGATACTGATTCATATTAAGTAGCTACAATCTGCATTTACCCATCAACAGAGAAACTGAGCAAACCCGATCTGAGTGAAATCAGCTGATATTAATTTTATACGTATGATAAAATATGTAAAAGCGCAGCAGCTCTGTGTGAGAAACAAATGCCTTTAAAGTATTGTTTATGCATTTCTACTGATCACCATGAGAAAAAAGGTGCTTATGAGTTTTCCTAGCTTTTAACCATATTGTCCAATGTGCACAACTGTGACTAATAGTTCAATGTTTCAAACATAATGCTCAAGATGTTTTGAAGAAAATGACTTCTTATATCGGCCATAACAGAGCACCCAACTGTAATAAGAAATGCTTCAGTAGAACTAACGAAGCACAACAAAAAGATATGAAACTGCCAACCATGCAGAGTGAAAGTTAAAAGGGATCTAATCCCATGCATGTAATTATTAAAATCATGTGTGTTCTTCGCTTGAGCAGCTGTGTATGTGCCCCATGCCAAATCATGCAGTGCTTAAGCAAGGGTCTTCCCATTTTACACTCGCAGGCAGATAGAAAAACATTAAATAAAGTAAGTAAATAAATCAAGATACTGAGACTTGAGTGGAGACAGTATTTTTACTCTAACACTCAACTACTCGTCACAGTTTGTGCCCCATTTTTTCAACCTATATCGTTTTAACTATTGTCATGTTTTTCCCCTCTTTGTAAGCCATCTCACATGTTCTGTCTTTAAGGTGTCCAACATCATCAGTGCCTCTAATTCCAGGACCAAATCTGCCTAAAAGCAGAAAAGGGAAAACCCTGCTAGGTGAGGTGGTGTGTGTGCAGCTGGAGGGGTCTCACCTCTTGAACAGAAGCTTGTTGAAAGAGAGGAATAAGAGGATTAGTTCTCGGTATGTCAATGTGAATCTGCAGAGAGAAGGAGAGAAAAAAAAAAAGACAAACACTGAAGCAACGGGCAGGTTAGCACAGATTTGGCCATTACAGACAGTGACAGGAACGGATAGCGAGAGGAACAGTTAGTGGATTGTTGTCTTTGATTGAAGTCGGACTGGGGTTTCAGTTTTCTGAAATGGATAGCAGCTGTGGTCTTGAATGCAGCACTGCATATGAGTGCCCTTGCATGCTGAGATGCCTCTACGATAATATGTGCTTGCATCAATGCGTGTGTGTGTGTGCGTTTATGCATGTACGAGACCACATTTACACCATTTCAGAGTGTTTACCCCGCAGACGACCGATACGACAGGCGGACAGATTCATCAGAAGGGAGCCAGGCGGATGCAGGGCGGCAGCTGGAGCCAAGCCAACTGAAATAGCCTGGTCTGTTTGTAAGAGTGCGCGGCTGGTTACGGGACTGGGCATTGGGTCCACATCCAGTCCACCTTACCTCTGTCACCTTTGGCTGCAGCACCAAAGATTCAGGACTCATCCTAGGAATGTCTATGTGGATCTGACAGCAACATGGGAGAGAATGTGTTAGACACACACGGACACACACACACAAACACACACAATATAAACGTCCTCCACATGTACTGCATTTTCAGACTTTTTCAGGCGTTATAAAGAAATGACAAAGGACATAAAGTGGAGTTATTACACTCACACCCAGTTCTATATTATATGTTGGAATGTATAGGGTAGCTTTGCATGATTACTTATAATCCTTATTTGTCTTATAGTGTATCAGTTCATCCACTGTTTTCAACAAGCCACTCTAGCTAGTGGCTGCCCCTCACAAACAGAAGGTTTGAGCAAAAGATGGGTGGGGCCTCAGACGCCAAATAATTTACACATCTTCTGTCTTGATAGCATACATAGTCAAGAGCAGTAATAAGAAGAATTTTGAGCATTTGGCTCACAGGGATGACTTCCACATATAGTGATGTTTCTACATCGAGCGAGGACGTTTTTAGAGGTCTGGCTTGTCTCTTTGTTGGTGCGTTTCCAGAATTACTTAATGTAATAAACAGATTTGCATTAAAAATATCTAATGTGGAGCGCGGCCCATCTTAGAAATGGTTAATATTTTGATGCATGCGTCCCTCTGCAACAAAGCCACACTACTAACCACAGAGCCACCAAAACTTACTACAAACCAATACTAAATCCTCCTGGATTTAATGACTGAGTTGAAACAAGGTATGGAAGGAAGCTTTGGTCATGTTTAATATGAGCGTGCACCATTTTCATAGAATATATGACAGAAAATAAGCTAAAAGTATTCAAGGCCACTTTAAAATGGGAAGTTGTGGTATTTCCCATGAAGCAGGACGAGGTGGTATCTTTGAGAATATAATAATTCTCTATGTAAGTTCCAGTAGCATTCAGCTCACTGTTTTAAAATTGTATTTTGACATTTGACATTTTGTAATTGATAAGGCCATCGTAAATGAAGGGTCGGTATTTTCATCCTCTAGTGGTCCAAATATTTTTAATGCATCAGAAATAAACCAACAAAATGCCATCTCCACACAACACTCTTCTCTGCTTGCTTGAAAAATAACAAAAAAAGACCAAAGCTAGATTTCTTTTTAGATCACTTTCTCCTGGGGAAGAATGAAACTGCTGCAGTACATCAAAAGGGTTTGCAGTTCAAGCTGGGACATCCGTATGCACACGTACACACACCCACACACACACACACACACACACACACACACACACACACACACACACACACTGTGTGGGCAAGTTACAAGGAACATAAACAAAAATATAAAAGAGACAAAAGAACAACCTCGAAACAGACGGACATTCAGAATGGATGATGGACACACAAACACAAGGATGACATGTAACAGAAATGAGCGGAGCCCTGTGTGATATCACTTAAAATTAATGACATACTTGAACAGTAGACCCACTTTCTCTTTACAAAATAAAGACTACACAGACTTACTATATTAATAATTGCAGGCCACAGAGTAGAAACTCAGTGAAGCAAATGAACCTCCTAGTGTTCCTTCTTCTTGTGCTTTTGGCAGCGTGATTTGGATCGCCATCACGCTGCAGTATTGCTCATGTTGTCAGCCAGTATTTTGTTAAATTCACAGGCATTGATGGTCCCATCTATAAATGTCATCTCCCTTTTGCACTCAACTAGCTCCAAATCATCACACCCCTGCGCTCTCTGTGCTTCACTGTCGGGACTATGCATTCACTGTAGTGGTCCTGCTGAACCGCGCGCGAGCCAAAATAAATTTCCTCTTTGTGCTTCTTTTTTAAAGTCTACACCGGGTTTTTTTCTTTTCTTTTTTAAGTTGTTCAAACAGGCTGACATTACAAACTGTCCTTTACACTGTCTGAGCTACCACAGAAACACTCTTTCCATGGATAAACCCTGAGCCAAATCTGAAGTACTTGCCCAAACTTAAGGTCCGAGCCCCTTTGCAGCTATGTATCTTAACCCACATTCGGTGCTCAAATTCTGGCCTGCCTACATGCAAATACATCTGCACAGTGATGCGGTGCCCACCTCATAACAGACTGTTGAAAACCTTTAGAAATATTTCAAAAAACAAATTAAATATGGATAATTAAATATGATGTCTTTTCCTATGCCCGATACTTTCAGTAGCTGTCTTATTTCTGCAAAGTTTACCGACTGCGGTTTATTGCAGTATTTTGCTACATTAAACACTAACAGCTGGGAAACTTGCAGATGTTTTGTTGAAGCCTTTATGTGGACCAAATTGCATGTAAGACAGACTTTTGGGATATACAACATTACGTGGGATGTTATTTTGTGGATTAAATTAAACCATGTCATTAAACTGCATATGCCTGACCCTTGGTGTGATCCCCATTTCCTGGCGTGAACCTTAGTAAAATTGAGTCTGACACTCGTGCTATACCTTTTGATTACTTCTGCAGCCGTCTCATTTCGACTCATTTATGGTTGGTCACTGATATTCCTGTATGCTTAACATGTGGGAGAATTCTCACAATAAATGCATTTCTAGCTCCTCGGGCAGTTCTTCTCCACGTGGAGCTATGATGCAGACACGGAGATTCAACATGAAGAAAGTTCTTGATCACTTCAGTTTATTTTAAGTCTTTGCTTTTTAGCAAAACTGTGATTAACATGGGTATTTAATTTTGCTGAACTGAGTTTCTACTTTGGGGGTCTTTCTGTTCACTGTATTGTTTTTAAAGTCTTTGTTTTCGACTCTTCATAAGAGGAAATGATCTACTTAAAAAATGCAGCTATTTAGAGATTGCACAGTTTCAAATGATGTCAAATGAACACGTCTGTGCAACAGAGAATATGCATTCTCATCTCAAACACTGCACTCTACACACTGCATATAGCACCACTTTGTTTTCTATTACATACAGTAAGCTACTTTTTATCTCATTTTATTTTACTTCTGTACTTATTTCATCCAGTCTTATTTACAGTAAGCAAAACCGCACAGGGGCGTCTTCCGATCTGTTGAGTACTGTATGTAAACACACATACAACCACGTAAATATGTATAAACAAAAAAAAAAAATCAAAAAAGAAAAGAAAGAAAAATACAGAAACCCAATACAAACCCACCATCCTGAGCAACATGAATGCCAAAGTAACATATGTACAAACACACATAATCAGGCACACAGCAAAAATAAATAAACAAACTAGAAATCACTAAAGCACAAGTAGAATCTGGCAGAAAAAGGAGGCTTCAAGACACAATCCAAACAATCATCAAAACAAAGTATGCCAGCTCCCTGGCACGGTGCAGAGGAGATCAATGGGAAATTGGACGGAATGTGAGAAATGTGTGTTTTTGCTATCGACAGTTCAGTTTGATGTTCCTTATCGGCTCAAAATGAATGGGAAGTAGTCGAGTGTAAGAACGAGGGGATGGTGTGTGTGTGTGTGTGTGTGTGTGTGTGTGTGTGTGTGTGTGTGTGTGTGTGTGGTGGTGGTGGGGGGTAAAAACGGATATTTTCAGAACCAAACAGAATACTGTTAATTTCAGTATCTCTCTGAAGCCGCTCGTCTCTGGTCTGTGACACAGACACACACAGACGAACAAACAATCAGACGAGTACATGAGGGAGAAGGACGAGAGAACAAAGGAACACAAGCAAGGGGGGGAAAAAATGCAATAAAGATCACATTTTTGCCAAATAACTAGTGGCAGTAATCCTGACTGCAGGGCCAAATTCTGTAAAAAGGCACTCTTTACACACACACACACACACACACACACACACACACATATACAAACAAACAAACGCTTACACTGTTTGTGTCCTAAATTCATGCTGAGCTAATACATTGGCAACGGGAGGATGCTCTTGTAATTAGAAAGAGTCTTTCTGGAGACTTTCATTCATTCTGTCCCTCAAGTTGGGGGATTCAGAAAACTATAGGCATACGAGATGTGTGGGCTCGTGTATATGCATGTACCTGTCTGTATGTGTCTTGATGATGCTCATCATTGCGAGAGTCGTAGTATTGCTGGATGAAGCCGAAATATTCTTGCCTCTTCCTCTGTAGAACGCTTTCCCTCCTCTCTGCGTTGGCTGGCAGGTAACCCTGATAGACAGAGAGTGAGAAACATACAACATCACCCATTTAAACGTTGATGCAAGTCACACTGTAGATTTGATTTTTCCATTTATCTTCTCAGTCCTTCATATATTCTTGTTTTTGGATCCGACTCAATTCAGTAAGAGTTCAGTTTTGAAGTAAAGTTACAGCTGAAAAAAAATGCTGTATTTTAATTCACTTTCTTGCAGACAGCTCAAAGAGAAGATTGATGCTACTTTCATGCCTGTGTATTATTGATGAAGCTGAGGCCTGGAGCTGGTTAGCTTAGCTTGAAAAGAACCTATTTGGCTCATTTTCAACTCCAAACTTTTAACTTTGACTTGACTTGAGTGGCTTTGCATAATTCACACTTCAAGATAATCCCAATTTTTCTTATTCTGGGCTTCGGTTCAGCTACCTTTTAGAGCTGCTCTCGCTTTGAGTCATGTTCTTCTCATTGGCTGTCACTCACAAACAGTAGGTTTGAACAGCAGGTTGGCGGGCCTGTTGTACAGCAAGGATAGTCTATGCCTGAGAACATATATTACAGATATCAACTGTTTATTAACGCATAAAGATCCAGGAGTAGAAAAACAACCCATGTGACAGTACGCTTTATTAGGTACACCAGCTCAAATGCTCATTAATATCTAATAAGCTAATTACAAGTAATGCTCTTCTGCCAAGGTATGCAGAGGAAATGAAAATTTAAGCAGCAGAAGACCACACTGGATGCCACTGCTGTTAACTGACAACAGGAAAATGAAGCTACCGTCCACACGGGCTCAACAAAATTGGACAACAGAAGACTGGAAAAACACCGAGTGGTAAGTTGATACTCTTATTCCCAAAATATTAACAAACAGAGGATTGGCTTTAAATGTTAAGGCTGGCCAGAGCTTCACATTTGCCAGATACTCATCTAACTATTACTACGGGCGTGAATTCTACCATTAGCTCAAAATGCTAACTCATTTTGATGCTCACCATGCCTCTTGTAGGATTAGTAGTGAGTAACCAATTCACCTGTCTTTTTCTAATACATGCAAACATGCTTGTCGATTCCACATGGGATTCATTAATTGAGCATATATTCAGGGAGGCCATCTTTCCAGTGTTTAAAAACACACAATGGTTTTAGGTTTCCCATCTCAGTACTATTTGTTTCTGTTAGTACCATTTAATGAGCTTTTATTTTAAAACTTGCTCTCAAAAAAAACTTGCTTTGAGGTTTTTTTGAGCCAAGTTCAATCACAACACAGACTCCACCACCTGGGACTACATGGTTTGTAAATGATACACTTCACTTTGCAAAGAAAACTTTCTGCTTCCTGCCCAAATGCTTTCTGCTTCTTCAGGGAGTTACCTTTAAATGGGTATTTGTGCACGTGTGGAGGGGGGTGTTTGTCAGATGGCATATGTGAGCATGCATTTGTGAAAGACTGTATCCTGGTTATGCGGTCAGGCTTATGCAATGAGGAGAAAGTCAGCCCTAAAACGAACAACAAAAAAAATACATCTATTAAAAGTGAGAGCTGGGGCTAGGCGTTCTGAAATATTCAGAGAGTTACAATCTTCAAAACTGAACTCAAACATGACTTCAGGCCCTGAAAACTACTTCCCGTGAGAAAAAGCTGGTTCATCTAGCTGTGAAACATTCAAAGGGTCCCTTTTTATTTTAAAATGACATCTATGAATGAACCATTTTTGCCATTTTTCTCTGAAGAGCTTTGATTATGACAACAGACAAAACGACTGCCTGTTATCAACCGCCTGTTAGATGACAACTAAGCAATCTCAGAGACTGAATAACGTCCACCCGCTGCAGGTAAAAGCCCTGTAAGAAATATAATAAATGCGCCTTCAGGTTTTAGATTGTGCTTATTGTGTTGTGTCTGCCTGTTCTTTCTGTGCCTTTGTGGGTTCATGCAAGCTACAGTGGGGCAAAAAAGTATTTAGTCAGCCACCGATTGTGCAAGTTCCCCCACCTAAAATGATGACAGAGGTCAGTAATTTGCACCAGAGGTACACTTCAACTGTGAGAGACAGAATGTGAAAAAAAAATCCATGAATCCACATGGTAGGATTTGTAAAGAATTTATTCGTAAATCAGGGTGGAAAATAAGTATTTGGTCAATAACAAAAATACAACTCAATACTTTGTAACATAACCTTTGTTGGCAATAACAGAGGTCAAACGTTTACTATAGGTCTTTACCAGGTTTGCACACACAGTAGCTGGTATTTTGGCCCATTCCTCCATGCAGATCTTCTCGAGAGCAGTGATGTTTTGGGGCTGTCGCCGAGCAACACGGACTTTCAACTCCCGCCACAGATTTTCTATGGGGTTGAGGTCTGGAGACTGGCTAGGCCACTCCAGAACTTTCAAATGCTTCTTACGGAGCCACTCCTTTGTTGCCTGGGCGGTGTGTTTTGGATCATTGTCATGTTGGAAGACCCAGCCTCGTTTCATCTTCAAAGTTCTCACTGATGGAAGGAGGTTTTGGCTCAAAATCTCACGATACATGGCCCCATTCATTCTGTCCTTAACACGGATCAGTCGTCCTGTCCCCTTGGCAGAAAAACAGCCCCATAGCATGATGTTTCCACCCCCATGCTTCACAGTAGGTATGGTGTTCTTGGGATGCAACTCAGTATTCTTCTTCCTCCAAACACGACGAGTTGAGTTTATACCAAAAAGTTCTACTTTGGTTTCATCTGACCACATGACATTCTCCCAATCCTCTGCTGTATCATCCATGTGCTCTCTGGCAAACTTCAGACGGGCCTGGACATGCACTGGCTTCAGCAGAGGAACACGTCTGGCACTGCGGGATTTGATTCCCTGCCGTTGTAGTGTGTTACTGATGGTGACCTTTGTTACTTTGGTCCCAGCTCTCTGCAGGTCATTCACCAGGTCCCCCCGTGTGGTTCTGGGATCTTTGCTCACCGTTCTCATGATCATTTTGACCCCACGGGATGAGATCTTGCGTGGAGCCCCAGATCAAGGGAGGTTAACAGTGGTCTTGTATGTCTTCCATTTTCTGATGATTGCTCCCACAGTTGATTTTTTCACACCAAGCTGCTTGCCTATTGTAGATTCACTCTTCCCAGTCTGGTGCAGGTCTACAATACTTTTCCTGGTGTCCTTTGAAAGCTCTTTGGTCTTGGCCATGGCGGAGTTTGGAGTCTGACTGTTTGAGGCTGTGGACAGGTGTCTTTTATACAGATGATGAGTTCAAACAGGTGCCATTCATACAGGTAACGAGTGGGGGACAGAAAAGCTTCTTACAGAAGACGTTACAGGTGTGTGAGAGCCAGAGATTTTCCTTGTTTGAGGTGACCAAATACTTATTTTCCACCCTGATTTACGAATAAATTCTTTACAAATCCTACCATGTGGATTCATGGATTTTTTTTCACATTCTGTCTCTCACAGTTGAAGTGTACCTCTGGTGCAAATTACTGACCTCTGTCATCATTTTAAGTGGGGGAACTTGCACAATCGGTGGCTGACTAAATACTTTTTTGCCCCACTGTATGTTAGGTTAACTGTTGATTGACTGTTAGTGTGAATGTGAGCGTGAATGGTTGGTCTGTCTCTATATGTTAGCCCTGTGACAGACTGGTGTACAGGCTACGGGATATACTCCGCCTCTACCTCTATGACACCCAGGCTCCAGCCGAAGCTTGACCCTGAATTAGACAAACGGTCAAGAAAATGAATGAATGAATGAAATCTTGACTGTAACTCAGATATAGTCACTGCAGTGTTGCCCACCAGTTTCTTCCATGTTCCTATAAGTCTGAATGAGTCTTTGCAAAGAGCACAACTGGAGGGGACTCAACTCAGCTGATAGCCAGAGGTGATTGTATTTTGGTTATATATAGAACAAGGAAAGCTGCTCAGTGCAGAAGTAATAATTGAATGTGAATTTCCACCTATGTAGACAACAGATTTATCAGAGTCAACTGTTGAATAATCAGAAACCAATCGTATCTAATTGCCAAATCGACCCTATTCCATCACAGACCCACTCCGTCTTATGGCAACATTTAAGGCAGGATTTAGAGCATGTTGTTATGCTTGACAATCTCATTTTGCAGCAAATAAATACATAAAATGACTGGCCAGGCTGTTAGTACAGTTAAAACTATAATATTTGTCACATAAATAACAAAGGCAAGGGCTTCCAGACAGCCATGCTCCTAATAATGCAGAACTTTGTTAGCGTTTAACCATGACGATTATATAAAAATCCTGTTCAGCTACAGACTGAAACTGTTCTTATAGCAGGCTGTAAACATGATTATTTCTACTGTAGAGTTGGGCACTCTAACATCAGGTCTGTGGGGGCTGAGCCCCAGTGGGCCACTAGAAGAACTCAAGTTTTCTGTGAGTGATGAGTTTGCTTCTTCGTGACCACTAAGTCAGCATATCTCACTAAAGAAGACCATGATGTGTTACTAAATGATCCTGAAAGCTAGCAAGTGGATTTTTGCCCTTATATTGTTACACTGACGTGGCTGCGGCTCAGGTGGTCGAGTGAATGGATGAATGAGTGAATTAGTGACCCACTGTAAAGCCCTTTGTGGAACAGATAAGGTTAAAAGGTTCCATATGAGTGCAGAGCACTTAGCATTTAAGTACAGACCATATGCTGCTCCCATAGGTCAGGACTAAAACTCCCTACATAAATCTTACAAAGATGCCTTTCCTGTAAATATTTCAGCAAACAGCTGCTCTCGTGCACGGATTTGTCATCACTTCCAATTAAAATGAGCATATTTGGCTGCTGATCACACGCAAGTTAGAGCAACTGTGTCTTGGACTGGCTTTAGTGGAATCCCCATCAAATTAAATTCATCTACCTTCTCCAAAAGAGTCGGAAAATCAGAACAGGCCCTAAAACGCGGGTGTTCACTGTGTGTTCATCATCAATGTGTGTCTGTCTGTGATGCTGTTGTCATTCGTTTCAGGAAGCGGGAAGCCATTTTTTGGAAATATGCGGGCAAGCAGACAAACGCACACAAACCATCAATTTTGAGCAACTGTCTACAAGACAGTCAATAAGTGTAGTGACAAAAGTTTCTCTTTCATTTGTTTTCTGTTCAATCCTACAAAGACAAGGCCCCAAGAGAAGTCTGCAGAGTCTAGAGGATTGTCTGCAGCACAATAACAACTTTGCCTGCAAAAAGCTGAACACACACACACCTGGCAAGCACAAACACTGAGAACAGTTAAACTTAGCTGTAAAATATATTATAGAACAGTTATATTATAATGTGAACATATATATGCGCACACACTCTTAAATCAGAAACATTCTTCTCACGTGTTTCTCGTGACCTGTGACATTTTTAATTCCCTGCAGCAACATAAATCCAGTGAAGCACTGCCCTGCTTCTTACTCATCCACCCGACTGTCAATGCTCAGTCGGTGCTGCCACTCATCCAGACAGTCACATTTGTGCCAACATGACTCCCCCACCCAACCCAGATCCCTGACAACACACACACACATGGTCTCTGCCAACATGTCCATGCGTCACATGTTGAAACTGCTCCACATGCAAACGCACACACTTGTATACACACAAACACAAATCAGTACAGGGCAGCTACAAAGCAATGGGCTCAGACATTAGGTGCACTCTGCCAAATGAGGGACAGTGTGTGTGTGTGTGTGTGTGTGTGTGTGTGTGTGTGTGTGTGTGTGTGTGTGTGTGTGTGTGTGTGTGTTGAAGGTTAATGGACAGCTTAGTGGAGGTCAATCACACTGCAGCTGTATTACTGCTCGATAGGAGAGCAGGACACACACATGGGAGGATTTGACAAATATAGAGGAGACCCAAACACGACTATACATGTATTGTAAAATGAAATCACAGTGACAATTACTAATTCACATGACCAGTTAAAACATATCTGCCATCTGACCTAAATGATAAGCATCTCCGTCTCCAATTACGAAGGCACTGTGCAAAAAAACAAAAAACAAAAAAAAACCACAGTGCTAACACAAGTGATGGACTAGTGTTTTGTCTACACATAACGTAAAACTTAGCAAACAATCAGCAGCCAGGTCTTATAGAGCAACGGTCCAAAACCCCCAGGCCACAGACCCGTACCGGTCTGTGAGTCCGCGAGTTGAGGCTCGGGTGTGAAATTTATGGTTTTTAGGGTCCATCCATTCGCTTCCGCGTATCCGTTTCAGGGTCGTGGGGAGCGCTGGAGCCTATCCCAGCTGTCATAGGGCAAGAGGCAGGGTACACCCTGGACAGGCTGCCAGTCTATCACAGGGCTGACACATAGAGATTCACTCCCGTATTCACACCTAGTGGCAATTTGGATTATCCAATTAACCTATCCCCACAAGCTGCATGTCTTTGGACGGTGGGAGGAAGCCGGAGTACCCGGAGGGAACACACGCAAACACGGGGAGAACATGCAAGCTCCACACAGAAAGACCCCGGCCTGATCGTGGAATTGAACTCAGGACCTTTTTTCTGTGCGGCAGCAGTGCTAACCACCGTGTCACCGTGCTGCCCTTTCAAACTTATTATTTTTTAATTGTTTTTATCGTTAACTCTGTTTCCCTGGGTCTTTTCCTGTGTTATGAATAAATCTTGTATTTATCTATGAAAATATTGTTGGACATAAACTGGTCCATGGCGCAAAAAAGTTTGAGGACCGCTGTTATAGACTGATGACAAGTTTAGTTCAAATTGCCATCAATATGTACGGAGAAGAGGTACATTAAGTGCGTTTCTAGAGCCATCTGTCAAACATGGTGGATCTGTGATGGTTTGGGACTGCATTTCAGCCAGTGGTGGTGGGAATCTTATCAAAATTGACAGAATTATGAACATAGGAACATACAGTAAAAACACACAGTGGAACACCATCAGTCATGGATTGGCCTGCCCAGAGCCTGCACCTCGACACTGTTAAAGCAGTGTGGGATCATGTTGACAGAGAACAGAACAAAAGGCAGAAACATCCTTTGAATCTCCTTCAAGAAGCCCAGAGAACAAGAAAGCTTGTCTGAGAGTTCCGGCTGTGTATTTCCATTTATGTCTGCACAATTAATCACTGCACCAATTTGTAATTTCCCCAAAGTAAAGGAACAAATAAATGACCAAAGCCTTTTGCACCATCCTGTAAATGTAAATGTTTTAGAGTTAGTTGAAGGAAAGGGATGCAGAGAGCACAATCAGCTCGCCTTCTTTTAGAAAGCAGAAAACTCAAGAGCACTTATGCTCGAATCTGACAAATATTTTATTTAATTTGTAATCTACTTGTTTTTTTTCTTGTTTTTTTTTTTTAAGGAGATTTTAAGAAGACAGATGGGAGACTGACAGCGAGGCATAAATGCACGAGAGCTCTACGTGTCCTGCCAGTGGTGCAAAATGTAGCTCCTGCCTCTGTTAATCAGTCTACATAAACCTCATCTCTTCCTCTCTTCATTCTTAATGCATCAATCTACTCTTCCTCCCGTGGATCCTCCACTTCAGTAAACTCTGTCTTCCAAAAAAAAAAGACCAGGGGAAATATGCTTGGGGAATCCATTTGGGGAATTTAAATGAAATTGTTGGAGGGTTTTTTATACCAAGTCTCCTCTCTAAATTGATTTCTACTTAGAAGGAGCACATTATTCTAGAAGGAGACCAAAATAAACTGTCCCACTGCAAGCATGGCAGAAGTTGAACAAACAAAACTTTACTTTCTGTGTTTAAATGCTTGTTTTTCTGCATGTCCACATTTTTCTATAAACACAATGTGAGTTTTTCAGTGCTTCGTGGCAACATCTGAGGAATTTGGAAACCTCCAACTGAAAAATCAATGTAATACGCTGACTCACTGCCTATCAACTACAGATATCAAACCCTTCAATCATCAGGGATTCAATATTCTACTGATCCAAAATTCTACTGCATGATATTCATTATTAATTACCTACACAATCCTTTCCTCACATCTCTTTATTAACCTCTGACTGATGGAAGACTTGCTGTTGGAGGACAAATGCAATTGAGTTTGTCGTGATACTACGCTACGTGAGCACCAATAGTGCATTATAGTGTAATGAGGACAAGTACTGGTGTACATTCCCTGCAAACACAAACGCAGACAGCACAGGTCCTTAGTCAAAAAACCTTTGCTATATAACCGTTGAGCCACAGCCTGATGTTTTACAGGGCTTGTACTGCAGCTCCAGCAGACATGTGCTCCACTCTTTCAGCGACAGGAAGTTCTAAACAAGCAACATGGAAGGTAAGACTGATGACAGCCCAGCAGGTTCTGCAGGACTTTGACCTAAAAAAAAAAAAAAAATGGATGGCAGTATGTAGGCTGTGTATCAGTCAGCTGGCATTTAACCACTGTGTAAACACAAATGCAAAATTTATGGGTAATATTAACATCGTCCCATAGATTTATAGCATGTTATAAAGGAAATTAGTCCCCAAGAACATTGCTGCCACAGATGTGGTACTTCTGCTACTGAACCAGAACCTTTGGAGCCTGATGCCTGTAGACAGAATCCTGTCATTGCTTCATAAAATTGAGATCTTTGGAGTTTAGAGGTTAGATCTTCGAGCCATATCGAAACAGTTTTTGTAGACCATAAGTCCATAATGCCATTGCAACTGGGCACATGATTGGTTTTAGGTGGGTCACAGGTGACCAAGTACCAGCCACACATATGCCAGGACACAAATGTGTCTACTAGTACGTACTCAGCTCGGTTAGCTTCAGTTTTAGCTGTTTTCCATAACATTTGAGTACCACCTTGAACTGGGTGGGGTTGTTGTAGCAACGTGGCATGAAGGTTCCTTGACATCATTTGTATGTGACACACACACACACAACACAAGCGCCAAGCTACCATGGTATGGTGTTTCATTGCATGAAAACGTCTGCACCTCATGGTTGATTTGTATGTGCACGTTTTCCTTGTTGCCAGGTTTCTCATGACTTATCCAGCAACGTCACTCCCTGACAAATCAGAAGCATGCAGTCTGTTGATGTCACATTTTTGGCTAGACTCCGCTTGCTAGGAGCCCCAAGTCAAATAGGTACTAAAAAGTCCTGGTACCAGGTACTACCACCTAATGGAAAATCCTAAAAACCGAGTGGAGTTGAGTCAATTCGAGTAGGTGCTAGTGCAAAAGAGGCAAAAGATTTCCTGCATTATAGTAAGATGAGATCAGTGATGTTTAGGGCTGTTCGATATAACGATATATATCTTTTTTTTTTTTTTTTCCATTGTTTTGATGGTCACTGTAGAATTAATTTGTTAAAGTGCTCTCTCTCTTATATTTAAAATAACCACACTACGGACAGACAAGCGACTGTTTTTATGCATTGTCGTTAGCAACAACGATCGCGTGACTCCACCGTCCGCTTGTTTATTTTCCACATGAAACTTTCACAATAAAACTGAAGATCCTGTTGAGATCTTTCAAAATAAAATGAATTACATGAAATAGTATGCAGAGTGTTTACGGATGAGAGGCCAAAAAGAGCCATCAGCTTCGTCCATCAGTCAGAACACCTGACACCAGGTACATGACGACCAGCTGAAAACACTTCATGCAAGTCGAGATGCCTGAGATTCACAGAATTTACAGAAAATGCAACATTTTTGTGATATATATCGTTGTCGGGATGATAAATGTCTTTTATCGGGATATGAAATATTGCACAGCCCTCGTGATGTTGACTTCACCCCTCAGTAGTTTTAATATTGTGATCGAATGGTGCAATCCATAACTGGAAAAGACACAACACGGCAGATTAGCAAATAGCATTACGTTTTATTCATGACTAATGAGAGCACATCTTTAAAGATTTGGAGCAGAGAACGTGCAAAATGCATATTTCACCTCAAATATTAGACATATACAACTCAACATTTTTCATGTCCTGGTCATGAATCTATTAACTAAAAGCAACTCGCCCTGTCTCGTTAGTTAATATTAGCATGGCTCTCACTTTTGAATGAGGCAGAATGGAACAAAATGTTCTAGCGAGCTGAAGTGCCCGTAAGGTTGATCGTAAGTTAGCCCCAAATGAAGAAAAGCACTGCTTTCTCCTTCTTTTAAGCACTATAATTACATGTAGTGTAGTAAAGTTTAACATAACCTGTAAATCTGTCCCCTCTCCCACCGCCTTGATATATCTCATATAACCCTTTAGCCTTATCAATATTTCCACAGCCAGTTAGTTTTCTCCTCTCCCGCCACTTCACATTTAACAGCCACACTCCATTAACAAATGTACATATTGCCACAGGCTGACATTCTTTCACAAAGCAGGAAAGCCATTTAATTTCTTTCTCCTTCAGGCTCAGACACCAAATGCTCTTTAAACAAATGAAATAAGATGGTATTATTTCTGAAATAATAGGAAGTTTAACTGGATGCCACGGGCAACCTGTGGAGCATCTTGCAAATAGTGAAGGGAGGTAGAGGGAGCTATCCAGTGAGGCTAGAAATTGGCCCTCTCTTTTGTAGCCTGGTTTCAAGATTTTGTTTGCCTGATTCTTCATTTCCACTGCGGTTAATAACAGGCAAGACAGTTATGGACGATTTCTGTGATGTGGTGGTAAATGCAGCCCGTTGGGGGAGCATTAGCGAGCTCTGACTGCAGTGGGAAAACTTGTTTCTCGCTTTTGTCAAGTAAAGAAGAGTGCAGCTCAAGCATGCCTGCTGGAGGGGAAGAGGAAAAAAAAAATCAAATAAGTTAGTGCACGCTGGTGAGCAGGAGAAGGGCACAAGGGACGCCACTGGAGTGAAGTTTTATTAGGTGCCTTAGCCAAGTTTATGGAATACAGCGTGGGCTGTGAGTCTCACTGTCTGTGTGTGTGTGTGTGTGTGTGTGTGTGTGTGTGTGTGTGTGTGTGTGTGTGTGTGTGTGTGTGTGTGTGTGTGTGTGTGTGTGTGTGTACCAGACAGAGAATAGATTTTTTGAGGCTGATCCCTCCTATCTATTTCTTCATTGGATCATACCACAGGCAGGACAGAAAAAGCAGTCAAGTGTTATGACACCTCAGACGATATTAGTGCTTCTGACACTTTGCACACTTTTTTACTTTCATCCAAACCTTAGATTTAACCCTGGGACAGTTCACCCCTCAAGAGGCTACAAGATCTGGTTTTCTACAAGACCTTGAGAGGTGAAGTAGAGATCCATTCATAAGCGTAAACAGTTGGGGGGGGGGGGGGGGGGGGGGGGGGTGCTTTGAGTCTAATGTCGACATCCTTTGCTCACACCGACATCTATTTAAGAAACAAATGGAAAAACTTAAGAAATAATAAGCATGTGACTTCCTGGATTCGGTTGTATTTTATTACAAATTCTTCCACTGCTAGGTAATTGTCAATCTGATTGTTTGTTAGAACTATTGCAAATGAATATGAGTAAGTTTGCTGAGATATAACAAGCTACAACCTATGGTGCTGAAAATGATGCTAAAAACAATAAGTGCAGTTTCTTCAATGACCATTTGAGGCAGACTGATACCATAGACTAGCATGGTAAAATGCACAACAGCCACAAAACTCACGTTTATGTGCTGTTAAATAAAGCAGTTCTGGCCACTGTAGTTAATTTCTCCATTTATAAAGACTACTCGGTACTTATTTTTTGAATAAGTCACAAATTTGGATTTAGCAAGAATAATTTTGAAGGAAACAGGTTATCTGGGGTGATTTGTGACTGAAGGATAGCAGCAAAAGTGAAAACATGGTAGTAATACCTGCCACGGTTATAGGGTTTGGACACAGTGACACAGACAAAAATGGAGGCTGAGCTGATGATTTTCATTGGCGGTGAGCAGAATGGAAAGGACTAAAAAAAATGAGTAGATCAGAGAGACAGCTCAGGTTACGTAGTTTGGCGACACACTAAGAGAGGCAAGGGGGAGACTGTTTTATATATGTGCAGTGGAGGGGTCTACTGGACAAAGGATGTTTTTTTTTTTTTTTGGCCTGTCCCGTTTGGCTCTTTTGCCCTCAGAATTGTTGTCTAAAGGCAAAGAAAGATGCCCAACGGATTTACTTTACCAAACTGACCATCCCAGCCTTGCCGTAATGGTCCATTTGATTCACCTTTTATTGTTTATTTTATTTTCACTTACTGAATACGGGACAGACTTGACTGGGGGAAAGAAGGGGAGAAAGAAAGAGGGAGCTGCCAGACAGAAGGAAAAGAGGAAAAACCTCAGAGAAGATTCATGAATGAAATGAAGGAGAGGGTTGGTGTGACAGCAGATAGGGACAGGGTGAGATAGAAGCAGATGATCTGCTATGGAAACCCCTAAAGGGAGGAGCCAAAAGAAGAAGCCAAAGATAAAGTTAGGGGTGCGCTCGCTTTGACAAGTGTTGCAACACTGGAGGCTGTAACTGGCAGCAGGCTGCTTGGCCTGGCTTCTGTTTGTTTTGAGCCTCTGCTTTGGACCTCTCTGTCGTGTTTCTGGAGCTGGTGCATTTTGGAGCACTTTGATGGAATTACCAAACAAATAAAACAGCACTAATTAGCACTAATTAGCACTACGTACGCACGCAGCTCCACATACATCTCACTTTGATTTTAAGTGGGCTGGACAAGTGAAGCTCTCCTTTCTGTCAGTGGAAAGAACTTTACCTACACACTTAATCCCTTGTGCTTATATGATAATGTAAGAAAAAGAAATGCGATTTTAACATTGCATCGGTTTTTCCACATGACAAAGAAATGGTGCTGTGGTAAATGAAAGAAATCTTTCAGCATCTGAGCTTAAATTGTAAGGAATAAATATGTAAAATTACAGAAAAACAAAATCCTGTTAGCCCATTGTCCAGATGTTCCTGTAATTATAAAAACAGAAAGTTTCTGTTAGAAAATGCCCCTTTTTTGAGGACCCACTGTAAAAAACAGAAAGTCAACTGTGGAATAAAAATAAACTTTTTCTGTTATTTAATTGTTTATAACACATAATTATTTTGGTGTAGAATAAACGGCCATGGGGGAGGTCTACATTAGCAGGAAAAGTTGCAAAACCTATTAAAATACAGTGATAAAATGAATGCCTACTTTCACATCTTTCACAGTATCCTGTGGGCCAGATTGAAGTCTTTGTCCTTGGACCTCAACACATTTTGCCTAACTTATAAAGGATCAACTGTTGGAGACACAATCTCTGGGAGTATTGCATCATTAAAGACATTCAATGTAAAAACCTTGGCCAAAGCAAAATATAGTGCATTAAACATTATAGTTCATATTGCTGATGACTTAACACTTTATCCTTTCTTCACCCTTCAAAACAAAAAACCACGATGTTACAAAAATCAATGCCAAGTCCAGAGATGTATGAATAATCTTACTTTACCAATAACCATCTTTTATATACAGCCATGAGAAAAGATACTGACTGTGACTAAGCGAGAACCTGCTTTTCTTCAGTGTCACAGCAATCCAAACACAGTCATATATATTTTAGCAGGAAGAACCTGATGTAGCAATTTGGTGCCAATTTGAAAAAAATGTAATTAGATTTTTCTGTTACAGCTGTCAAACCATAAGGCACTGAGTGCTGTGTAACAGGGGCAGGAGAACTTGTGGAGGAGGGATCATTTCTACAGCATCCAGCAACAGTTTCTCTTTTCCATTTAATTTCTCCAACTCTTCAACCTTTTCAGTTTTGAATCCTTCATGTTCTGTTTTTTTTTTTATAATATATTTCCTTGCCATCCACACAATCCCCACCTCTGCTAGCTCTATCTTTTTCTCCCCAGGGAAGCAGAGGTGGTGCAATCATTGTTTAAACACACCACAGGGCAGTTGTTCTTTGCACGCCCAAACTTTGCTGCAGTCTATATATATCTATGTATCTATGTATATATATATATATATATATATATATATATATATACATACAGACACACATACAGCTTGTATGCATGCATGTTTACACTGTGCATGGAGACACAGAAAGATGCTAATTCAATAAATTAACTCTGCGGTACCTTAGTACACTAAAAGTCCTGAGATGCCCCCCTCCTCTCTTCTGTCTGACTGCCTGCATTACAGTCATTGCTGTGCACCTTCATACAGTGTTATGAGCCTTTACATCAGTTGAGTACCAAACAAAGCGGCCATTAATGGTTAAAGCACCCAGTTGGTAACCTCCCAATACCAAAAAAAAAACCAACTCACAAACAGGCACACACACACACACACACACATATACACGCACGCGTGCGCACACACACACCTTTAATGACATCTTTTCTGCGGCACATTAACTATTGTGCGGTAATTAATGGGAAAGTCATGGTGTTCAAAAAGCCAGTCTTCTCTCTGCAGACTAGAAGCTGTTCACCACAACAATGGCTTAATGAGTAAACACACCGTGCGTCTCATGAATAAATTATTTGTGCCTTGCAATTAATTTTCCCTATTGAAGCTTGGAGAAAAAAAAAGCAGGACTGCTACCAGTCTTCATAAATCAAAAAAAGGGAGGGGTTAGGGAGAAAGAACATGACAGGAACTTTGAGCGTGTGTGTGTGTGTGTGTGTGTGTGTGTGTGTGTGTGTGTGTGTGTGTGTGTGATCATCTGTAATGCGTTGATCTGTGTGTGCACACTGGCTCATATTTGATTAATCTTTTTCCTCCTCTGCTTGGTCGTGAGGTTACGCATGTCTGAGTGCGTTTGTTGTATTTGTGTAAATGTGTTTTTATGTTTTACAGAAATTTGTGTTTTAAAGCATTCTTGGGATCTAAATATAATATTTAATATTTAATGTAATAAAGGTAGACCACTTGTGTGTATAGCCAAAAAATAAATAAATAAACTTACTGAGAGAAGTTTCCATGCAATCGGTCGGACCTGTCGAGGGATTCCGGACCAGCTGAGTTTCCGCAGCTCATCTGGAAAACAAACACACAAGAGGCTCTTTTTACACACCATTCTCTGAAATATGATATACACCATCCTGTATACTACTTAATATCTAAGGTTTAGGCATTAAAACATATTAACAGTGCATTCCAAACTGAAGTCACTGATGGATTTTATTAAATAATTAACCTCATACAATGAGCAGTTAATAGAAAAGCTAATCTCTTCTTGTTATTTGACCCAACCTGTCATCAGGCTTGTCAACATGTTGACAATCCAACCACTGCAACTTGTTATGTTATGAGACAATGTTACCTAATGGGAAGGCTAACTTGTCAGGGTATTTTTTCATTACCAAAAATAAACACTGCTTTGCATTGGGAGTTTATATTTACTGCTTCAGGGGGCAGAGCAGATCATCAACTAATCAGAGGGTTGGTGGTTCGATTTCTGGCTGCTCCAATCTACTAGATACTGATACTGAACCCCGAGTTGTTCCCACTGGGTTCATCGGCGTGTGAATGCTAGATAGAAAGCCCAGAGGCGTTAAAGCCCACTCACATCCTGGGCCTTCTGACCTCAGGAAATCACATGATAGGGTGGGGCTAGGTTTCACAATGAGTTCAGTCGAAACCTTGGCTGATTGGGATCTACACCCGTTTTGGGTGATCGTGGCTCAAGAGTTTGTCTTGTAATCGGAAGGTTGCCGGTTCGAGCTCCGGCTCCGACAGTCTCGGTCGTTGTGTCCTTGGGCAAGACACTTCACCCGTTGCCTACTGGTGGTGGTCAGAGGGCCCGGTGACGCCAGTGTCCGGCAGCCTCGCCTCTGTCAGTGCGCCCCAGGGCGGCTGTGGCTACAATGTAGCTTGCCATCACCAGTGTGTGAATGTGTGTGTGTGTGTGTATGGGTGGATGACTGAATGTGTAAAGCGCTTTGGGGTCCTTAGGGACTGGTAAAGCGCTATACAAATACAAGCCATTTACCATTTCACACCTTGACTCATGGGATTAGGTAGAGGATCATTTGGGGGTCCATTGTCCCTCTTCGGGGACACTCCCATAGGGCTTAAATCTGGGACTCTGTACCATTTCACCTTAGAACTGAAGAAGCTTCTCGGATGAGAAGTGAAGCATCTTCAAGCAACTTAAAGAAGTCCAGATGCTTTTCTATCAAACCTTCTTAGACTACATAGAAAACACTCAGAAGTATGAAAAGGGGCTTGTGTGAATGATATAAAGCACTTTGAGTACTCAAGTAGAGTAGAAAAGGCGCTAAATAAAAATCACTTAATTACACAGTGAGCTGACACTGGTAGCATCTCCTCCATCAAATTACCAGCGACAAGCTTTAGCGATGCTAAAAGCAATTTTGTGGTTTTCTTCCTCAGTGGGCCTCACCATCAGTGTGCTTAGCTTGCAGGCGTTTCTTCAAAATGTAAAGCAGAGCTCCTTAGCCACACATTTTCTATCACTCTTGCCACAAATAATAAAAGAGCATAAGCTAGCTGGCATTAACATGCACAAAGACACAGCTCTGGCCCTGGATGGGTGTGTATTCCACTAGTATACAGCTGCATGCCAAGAAGTCAGAGACAAACAATGTATAATGTCTCAAGGAAGGAACTGTGGTAATACTGTCACTCTGACAGATTGGTCATTTGAAAAAAGTAGGTAAATAAGTGATTACTGGTATTGTAAATTAAATGCCTTCGATTATTCACTACAGGAAAAAAGTACTCAGTGCTTGCGTTTAATGTGTTACAACCAGCACTGGTTCCAACTCATACTCGATCATCTGTACGTGAATGGTCAGACTAAACATATCTTTGAACATGGCCTTTATTTTGATCTCAGCTATATGCCTGTGAAGCATCATGGCTCTATCTTGTATAGTTTAACTGAACTGACAAAAAAATTCACAGAAAATAAGGCTTAGTGCTAAGTGTTAGCCGGGCCGGACCTTCTTTTTCCCTCTGTGACACAACCACAGACACAGTGTGAGAGGATGTGTGAGTGTGGGAATCAGCTATGACTCGAGAAAAAGCACTTTGTCGTGTGGTATTTAGAAACCACTGTCTTCTGGCGGGCAAAGTGTCACTTTGAATTTCCCTGAACCAAAAAGAGGTCATGTTCATAAACAGAACTAAAGCTATTGTTTGGAGCGCCACTTTTGTGTTCGAGGCACAAACTTAATCCTACTCGTGCCATAAGGTCTCCACCCACTACATTAGAAAACGTGTCATTTGTCACCTAATTCTGACCCATATTGGGCATCCTTTTGTCCTCTGATGTAGTTGTCATATCAAAAACGTTCATCTAATATTTCAGTAGAATTCTTTGTAAAGTATTCAATTTCCTCACAACAATGCAATACAGTGAAAAGCTTTAAGACAGTTTATATTTTGGAATCTGTGCACCATAAAGAAGGTGTCTGGATGGTCTCAGATTCGTTTTGCAGCACAAAGACGAGCCCAAAGAGAGAGTCACAAAGAACCGTCTTCAGCAGCAGGAAGAATTCCTGCAGCAGATGGTAAGAGGCTGACAGAGTCCTGATCTCAACGTTATTGAGCCAGAAATACCAGCGAGAAACAGAAACGACTGAGACAGGCTAAGTCCACAGAATCCTCCAAGAGTTCTCCAATTCCTTTTAAAATTGTGGAGAAATGCAGGAGGCAAAGGATGCTCACAACAAACAGTGAGGTGATTTTACTGGTTACTAGACTGTAAACCTAAACTAACTATGGCATCATTTGAAAGGGTCCTGACTGATTTAATGTTAAAGCAGTAAAAGCAGTAAAAGGCCAAAGGTTGGTCTTAGCAGAGGAATCATAATCAGACGAAAGACAGTCTAAAAAAAATAAATAAATAAATCTGGCAAATATGAAAGTTCCCTGCCCCAAAGAGCTAATCACCAACTAAACCAGCAAACATGTTGGTTAATTGTGATGCTACTATTTCAGCTGTGTAGTAACAGGCTTATGTATACACTACCACATCAAAGATTAGGTAGATCTCCCTGTTTTTCTGGGCTAATGAAAGGTTCGAGTGATGGCACACGCACGGTACAAGAATCTCTGTTGGAAGGAGGCTTTTGAAACCTTATTTTAAGGCAAACTTTATTTACTTGTTTGTTTTGCTTTGTTAGGGTTTGCTTTTTTAAAATTTTTAACTAGTGATTTTACGCCGTTTTCACGACCCAGTGTCTACTGAAAACACAAAATTATAGCTTCATCCCAATTCATTTAGCAAAGGCATAACGTCTCATAAAACAGGTTCCTCTTAAGGAGGAAATTCAAGATGATGCGGATTTCCAACTCATCCAGAGCAGGGCAATAAAATAATAAAAAAAATTTAAAAAAGAACATTTTTGGTTGATAATAAAAAGCATTATCAACCAAAAATGTTTCTATAATATAAGACATGGTCAATATAAAGTTGACAGAATGACAATGACAATGAGAAGAGTGCAGCGCGGAAAAAATTGTGGTTGGAGTCGAGTCCGAGCAGCAGCAGCGCTAATGTTTGAGAAGCTACAAACCAGCATGTTGAGCGAAAACTCAAGCAACAGTGATATCGAACATGTGACACCCCAATGGCACAACCCCAGGCTCAAAACACGAGGACGTTGTTAAGGAAATCGGGAGCGTGGAGATAATCTGGCTATTTAACCTCCGCCAAACAAGCAGAGCAGAGCACACACTGTTGCAAAAGCATGTTTCTACAAAGGCAGCTAACACCATTACAATAGACAACGCCGGTAACCACAGTTGAAAATGTCCGATTTAAGCAGCTGATTAAAGTAGCTGAGCATCGTTACCAACTCCAAGGCCGTAAACATCCCGAGCGTAAACAGAGGGATGAACTTCTGTGTTCGGATTGCTGCTCATGAACAAGTCACACATCTGATCCATATATGAGCCTCACTGCCCACTTCATTGAGACTGCACTTCATGTCCCCTTTGTTCCTCCTGGAGCATAAGCAGACCGCAACCGAGTGTCAGTTTTGTTTAAGTTCTTCTTCATTTTATTTGAAAGGTTTTTTTCCTTTGTATTATCGCAGGGTTTTTACCTTACAATATAAAGCACCTTAAGGCAACAATTGTGGTGATACGGCGCTATATAAATAAAAGTGAATTGGATTTTTTAAATTTGTACTGAGGATATATACAAAATCATTTCAGTGTTCCTTTTTTCTATTTATGGGGACATTTCTTAACAACTGGAAACAGTTTGTTTCTATACAAAAAAGAAATAAAAACAGTATAGAAGTAGTTATTACAGCTACTTCGTTTCTTTGGAACTGACCAAAGAATTTAGTTTTCCAGTTCACCTGTGTTCTTCTGTAGCTCTTCAACCTTTTGCCTAGTCAGATTTAAGATTTTACTTTAATATATATAAAAATGTTATTCGTTTAAAATATAGCTCTACAATGTTAAACTTCTGACAGAAAATAAATAGCATTTAAACCAAGCTTAATCCTTTTCAAACCCTCTAAAGTAAAAAGAAACCTTTAAGCTTGAAGGAAACACTGATATCGACTAAAAGAAATATTAGTAAATATACATGACGCCACACAGTTGGACGTGCTAGAAATCCGTACTGTGGTATACTGCATTGGTCTTCGTTGATATGAAGCTCTACACGAGAGGTACGTGAGATGACTGGATGACCCTGCCAATCAGAATCACGCAGTCCAGGAAACCAAAGATAAAAAATTATATGTATTTCTTCTGAGGAGTGGGTTCCAGGATGAGTTCTCGCTAACATTAACTCATCCATTATTCACAGATGGGCCTCGCTCTGCCCGTGCCCTGCAAATCTACAAGCCCCCATTAGCATTCACCAAACTGAGGGAAACATAAAAAAGGAATGGAAATCTCTTCACTTGTAATTGCACTGCCACTGTTTTACCTGCATTCTCCGAGTGAAAGAAAGACAGAGGATTGATTTTTGAGCAAAGGAAATGCCACCACCTTAACATACTTTTTTCTGTGAGAAAAACAAAAAACAAAAAAAGAAAAAACAAATGTACCTAATAAATAAGCCAAGTTCCTCCTCTGCTCCTATTCATGGAACCGGCTGGAAATTGATAAGGTCTTTGCACAGAGTGAACAGTATTGATTAGCGCTGCCAAATGACTCTGCCTTGCCTGTTCTTCAAGGCAAATGCAACGCAGAGCCAGTGACAGATAGCAGAATAGGAAATAGCAATCAGCTAAACAGCAATGGGCTAAGTCCATTGGCTAAATTGAGTGAAACGCATTAGAGCTTGTTCAGCTGATGGGAGCAGCTATTTATTCTCTTTAGTTCCTGCGCATCTTCCACTTAAAATTTCTCTCTTACCTTACCCCCAGTGACTTTAATTATATAGAAATTCAATACAGTGATCTAGTGCACAGCATGGGTCTGCTGGTTCAGAGACAGTCAGAGCACCGTGATGTGGGAAGGTGTCGATTACCCCAAGGCAGCGTGTGCAGCAGCAGGTCGTAGTTTTAAAAAAAAAAAAAACTCCTTCAGACATCACACAGACCATAAAAAACGCAAAGCAAAAGAATGGATTCCTTCCCTTTTTGCTCCACAACACTACAACAAGTTGAAGACGACACTTGGGAGGCTGCTTTTCCTTTATTGCTACAATTGTATGGTGTGGACATTTAAATCACAGCAGCACCAAAGTTGTCCAATCAAACCCAACTGCAACAGAAATATTATTTACTCACCAGATTTTTAAAAATCGTGGATATCAGTGCTGTTGCATTCAAAATCCCATATTCTATGTGTACTATCATTCAACATACTTCTGCATGAATAGCAGTAATATGTACCTATTCAGGCACACTACTTAGCTTCTAACAGTATAAAAAAGGAGCATAGCATCCTTTGAAAAGTCAAGCTAATGCATTAATTCTTTCTAAAGAAACACCACCTCTGGTTAAAAATCAGTGAGTTGTGTCATCAGTTCTGTTGCACTGTGATCCCAGCAAACACTTTACTGATGATATTATGAGCTCAACTGCTAGTTTCAGGTCATAGTGAACAAAGCACAAGGTTGATTCTGCAAAACTACTGTCCTGATTAAAGGCAGAGAGGGGGACATCACGTTGACATGTTTACCGTTTAAACTGCATTGTGGATTATTAATGACAATGTAGTTTGATACATAAGAATCCTGTATATTATTTCAGAGAACTAAACAGTACATTAATATGTAATTTCAGCTGCAGGACTGGTTTCAGAACTACATTCTGAAAAACGCAAACAACAAATCTAAAAAGAATAGCAGGAAGTGTTAAAAACATATTACTTTGTATTTATGGTTTTGTTTGTGTGGGTTTTATTGCATTCGTGTTTCATGTGCCTTTCAACTCATCTTAAAACTTTTTGGGGGGAGTTTATGTAATCATGACACAAACTGGACCAGACATTACAAAAGATAAATAAATGCATTTAGAAAAGAGAGAAATAAATACAATGCAACTGCTGGAATCTTTAAAAACGCAGCATGATACAAATATTTGGAGATACAACCCCAAAAATTATGGGTTTTCAAAAGTAAAAAGAACGGATGGAAATGAAAAAAATATCTATATCTTTAGTAAAAACATCAATTTGAGGCATTTCTATTTCCAAGCCATTCATCTTGTGCCTGACACTGTGCCAGGAAACAATCTTCTGTCCTATTCAAAAGTATTTTTTTCCTCCACAGTTCGCATTCTGTTTGGGGAATAACTCATAATGCGATACTTCATGTTACTTCCAATGCATAACGCTATCCTGATGCCACAGAAGCTGAGATCGATCTGCACAGCGGCCGCTCTGTTTGCACTCGAATCGCACCGCTCCTGTGCTTGTCCTCGGGGAACATCCTGTTTTGCAGGCTCGAGAAGTACTCCGCATATTGATTACCACGACTGCACGTCAGAGGGTCCGGGGCATATTATTCTTCTATTATTTTAACGCCTCCCCATTATAGGATGAACTTTTACATCTTTACCACTGGTGGCTGATCATATATCTGAATCTAGCACGAGGCTGCTTGCCACGACATCTACCTTTCAGATATGTAGAGTAGAATACCTGCACTGAGGTTATGCAGAAATCATCTGCAACAGTCCTTAAGGGTGAAATAGTTATCCTATGTGTACCTCCACATTCATTATGCTCCTAACAGCCTGTCAAAAGGTGTCTCTCCTCTTGCCTTGCACCCTTTGAACCTTCATTTGCACTGTCAGACAAAGAAATAGGTCCATGAATCTTGGTGATTCGGGCTTAATTAAACTATGTTATAGCTCACCTACCTAGCATTAATCTCTCCGTAGGCTGCACAGAGGAGGGGAGTGAAGGGGCATGGGGCAGAAGTTGGCTAATGGTCTTTACATCCTGATTTTGCAGTGATTTTCAAAACGCCTCTGTCCTTTGTGGTCAAATATTCTGCAGGAACAGCTTGTGGGAGAAGGACTGCATTGCTTGTGTATGTAGATACGCAGCGGTGCGTCCGAAGGGCAAGGTGCAAATATTTACTTACACCATGCAGCTAGCAGAACAAGGAAAGGTGCCCTACATCCTATAGAGAAAACGACCTCTATTCCTGCAATTCACCGTCTTCCAAACATTCCCCAGCAGAGAGCCGGACGACTACAGAATCAAAATTAGTTACCCCAACGTGAGCGCTGATGGTTCTAGACCCACAGCTTGACTGTAAGGAGGACGTATGCACACACTGGTTCTGTACATGAAAATACAATGGACCAACCTTCCAGTATCACACATTCTAACTACTCCTGGCTTAAAAGGCTTCCTTGAGCTGAGAACTGCATGAGGAAATATATAAATCTATAATCCATCTGTAAAATCTACTCCAAGGTGACGCACTATTCTTCCAAAAGAGTCTTTAAATACTGATTTTTTGAAGAAGAAGAAAAAAATTGCCATTTCCTAAATGAATACTACACAACCATACTGCAATTCCCAAGAACTCATTGCTAAGGAATAAAACTCAATTTCCCACAGTGGGCAGAGATAGAGAGGGCAAAATGAGCATAGCTGACATACAGGCTAAATTGCAGATGTCGTTTCATTAGTGCGAGGCTAGCTCATCTCTCAAAAAACATATAACTCTCTAGGGCATCTCTTGTGCGTTATGAATGAGACAGCCGAACCCAAACTCCACTGGAATAAATTAAAGGCATTTTGTGACATTTCGAAAATTAATCTGTTGTTTTTGCTCAGCGGGCACTTGTCAAAATGAAGGGCGGAGAAGTTTCTGCAACTGTCCCGGAGGTGACGAGGGACTAGCTGTCGGCGTCACTTTCACCGAACAAAGTTAGCAATGCAAACAAGACACTTTTAGCTGACAAATTTGTCACTCCTCGCTATACATCATAATATCTAGAAGAGAAAAAAAACTATAAGGACATTTCTTTTAAAGAGGTCTCTGGAGACAGACAAAATTAAAGCAAAACCTCTATTTAAAGTCAATTCACCCCACAGGCAGTTATTTCAAAGCACATATAGAGAAGTGAAAGAGGGGGCCCTGTGGAGACCAATAAAACATCTCATTATGTTATAAGGTTCTTTGGACTTAACATGATCAGTATCGTGGGTGTTTTTCATGTTGGACACAGATCTCAACGGATTGTTCTGGAGGGACAGACCCAACCTTGGATGAAGCCTTATTTCTTACCACCATTTAAAAAAATAAAAAAATAAAAAATCCCAACACCTGTAACAACTCAAGGCCAAGTGCTGCGAGTCTCTTCTCTGTGGCTACTGTATTCCATTATGCATGAACTTACAGGAGTTCACTTTGTCTTGGCTGGAGTTAAGCCGGGACCACAGGGGGTGATTAGAACACCATGTACCTTATGTTGAACACCCACAACAGCTCCTCTGATGGGGGGGGCGCTCGGAGGGAGCAAATGCTCAGTGACTCTTGAAACATTCAAAGGGCGCAATATGTTTTATCGTGTTTATATTCCATTAAAACTTATTTAACCAGCCAAGATAACCCAAAGTGTTACACAACCAAACTCTGAGAGCAGTATCAAGGGGACGTAAAGGTCACGTCAAATGAGCGCAAGGCGGAGTTTTCCAGTGCATTCACTCATGTACCGTCGCAGACAGCAGCTTCACTGAGCAGACGGGGCTGGCTGCCTTGATAAAGGCCACCTCAACTGTGCTTATTAAAGCAGGAGAGAATGTGTCTTTGTCACCTCTCTGACCCAGATTCTCTCTGGCACATACATGTGGGTCACAGGATCACTTCCTTAACATTTAGCTAGTTCAGACATTGTTAAAGACAGAGGCCTTTCTCAATAAATTCCAGGGTTTGCAGCACTGTAAAGACAAGTTAATCCTACTTCTAGATTATTAAGAAACCTGCATTAGAACACAGCCTCAATCAAGTATTTTCCTCATGAACAAGTGTTTTTGAACAAGTGACAAAGCCACTGGCCACAGCGATTCTAAAAACAGTAAACTGAGGAAGTAACTACCAGGTAAAGATGAGAAAAATAAATAATTCTATTAGAAAAAAAATTCAGTATTTTTAAATCTAACATTTATTTTGTGACCTTATGACCTTCCTGTTTGAGTCCACTGGCTGCATCAGCTGAGGCAGGTGAAGCAACATTGTTTTCTCCATAAATCCAGTGTACTTTACTTTTAGTTATAGTTTCCTGAAGTTTCTGAAGACCTTCTAGATGAAGAGCTGACAGCCCTATGCACATGAAACTGAACCTTATATCCATGACGTGTGTGAGAACAGTCTGTACTCTGACATACGGCTGTGGGCGGGGTCCACACATATCCACCTGCTCTCAGTGTCACAATGTCACTGACAACTTGTATTTCTTCTTTTTGGAATTATGCAAACGATCTGTTTGAGTGTTTTTGGTCATTTGTTGGTTATAACAATTTATAATCTGACTCTCATACACCTGTAAACTTGAAACCCAGTTCTGGTTTGTTCTTCTAGCAGTGTTGTGGCTGCGTGTTTCATTGTGTTTCTCCTTCCTCTCGGTTTCTGAACTCTGAAAAGGTCTGAATCTGGTTATATTTACTACTGGTACCTCAACATCTTTTAATTATGTCACATACTAATTCCAAAAAGGATATACAGATAGTCCACAGATTGAGATACTTTGGCTCAAAAAGCAAACAGTACTTATCTGTTTCTAAATATATAAAATTAACAGATTTAACAACATATCACCCAGTCTTTGTTTTATTTTAACTAAAACCATGCTCTTTTTTTGAACAATGCCCAATCACATCAATGTGATTTATTTTTTAACACTGATTTACAGCAATTTTAGAAGGCGCAGACAAACCATATCAGCCTGCAAATAGGAACATGAGATCATAAACCACAAAGGGCTTTAACAAATGATACATTTCCTCCACTAAGGCAAAAGGCCGAGTAGAGCCCCATCAGAGGTGCTGCTTGTCTCTGTTTATCAGCAGGACTGTGCAAAACACTACCAATTTAATGCAACTTGGCAGACAGGCAGAGCACAGGCATAGAAAGAACCCATTAGATTATGATGCTGATCCAGATCAGTTTCTTAAAAACTGTGAGAGTGCGCAGTGCATTGGCAAAGAGCGTGCTCTGCAAGTGTGCCATTCCAGTTTGTCTCTTAATTTGCAGGACTTGTTGAGCCTTGCTCAACAGATAAGTTTCTCTTCTTTTTTTTTGTAGCTTCTTAGACCTTAAACAATTAGGAGACGAGCAGCATTCATTAACAAACACGGTGAGATTTTCAATATTAGATGAATTTTTGGATGTAAGCACACTAGTAATGCTCACTGAACCCTTAGGTTTTTGAATGCTAATTAAACACAATTTACCTCACTTTAAAAAGGATTTCAGCTTCTAATGAAAATGGCTGCGTAATCCAAGATGTTAAATAAGAAAACAAATCCTGAGGAACACACTTTATTGTGTTCAGAAAGCCTAATGTAAGAAACAGCACATGTGAGAAGATGCTCTGGTCCCTCGTTTTTGTCTGGACTGACAACCTAAACACGGGTTTTGTTCAGGGCTAGGCGGTTGGACGGCAATTTTCTTGGATGATTTGTATTGTTTTAAATTAAGTTTTTAAGTGAAACTGCTACATAATTGCAAGTTTTTCATAGACTCATAGTTTTTTCCACCAGCATTGCCACATGTTACAGGTTGTGCATCCAAATGATTTAACAGCATATGTTACCTCCATTTGCTCATTTAGATGCTGCAAGAAATCCTGGATCTGTCAGCTTCACGTACGTTTCTGGGCTTCCGAGTCTTGCTTCGTTCAAAACAAAAATAATCTCAAAGCGGAATTTTTGTTGCATTTTCCACAAAGAGCGGGTTATTTGTTGGGTTATCACCTATTGGGATCTTGAGTGTGCACAAAGTATATAGTCAAGTGCCACCAATACAATCATCCAAGCATGACAAAGGACTGAAAGAGTGAAACAACAGAGCTAAGAAGCTCCTTTCAGCAAGGGAGGACTCACTATAAACAACCAAGTAATGAAAAAAAAATCAAATTGAGCTCCTATAAGGAAGTGTGCACACATGTGTGATTGTAAATGTGCATGTCAGAGTGTGTACCTGCACCCCTTCCATGTCTGCCTGTCTACCTGCCTGTCAGTCAGTCTACCTGCCTGTGTGCACAGTTCTGTGAAGGCCAGGAAGAAGAATAGAAGACAGCGGGAGAGGGAAGAAGTGCTGTCAGTCAGTGTTGGATGAGCAGGGAGCTGATGGGAGCAGGAGGGAAGACGGTTGGCGGGCCGAAGCCATGCACTATTCAGGCATCATTCAATCGGAGCGCGACCACTGGGGCAAAACACAACACACATATTCACGCACGTGAATACCACACACACACACACACACACACACACCTAAACACACCTGGCCAAAGAGTTGTGTTCTGCAACAGAAGCTTCCAGAAGCTTCTTCAGCAAATCCAAACTCAATCCTGCGAACACTTAGCTTTCCACATACATCAGCTTAAGATAAAGTCAACCTACAAACACCAATTTGATGAAACTTTGAGCATCAGCTACATCTTAAAGGCACAGTATGCCATTTCTGAAGTTATTAAATAAGCAAAAATAATGTTAACTGATGTATGCAGGAGCGGGCATCAATCTGCTGAAGCCACATTGTTGCACCACCATTTTGAATACACTGGCCAAGATGGACATCATCACCATTCTGCTTAATTATCTATGTGACTAGAGACAAGCCACATATGTACCACACCAAAGGCAGAGGAGAGAATCCGTAGGTGTTCGTGTGTAGTAGAGGCAAATTTTCACTCATACGCTGCATCTTCACATTCAAAACATGATGTTTTATCACCTGAGAAAGGGTCCCGTTCACGAATGAAGTGAAAACATGAAGAAAAGACACCACGCCACTGGCATCTGGATAAAACGTCATCCTCTTCCCCCTCACCTCTTACTCACCACTTCCTGAACTAGTGATGTGAATGTGAAAACGTGTTTTTTTTTTTCTTGATACTGTCACAATTACTTATTGTCAGCAGATTAGACGTGCAAATCATTGACAACTAGCCAGCTAAAAAACAACAACAGTTATAAGCTAATTTTATGCCAGCTAATGTCAGACTCCAGTTTCCTACTAAAAAAGAAAAAGAAATCACATGGCAGTGATGGCAGCGTCCGAGTGCAACAGTGTTAGAAAGTTTCACTAACATTGCCTAACAGCAGCTAATGACAGCTAACAGCAGAGCAGAAAAGTTCAGGATATCCTTTACACCTCACCTTAGTATTGTTGTCATTGGACAGAAGTGAGCATCACTGACTAATCGATTCCGTATCGATTCATTTAACAAAATTTTTTACAGCCTCTTCCAAAGTAAACAGAGTAAATGATGCATGGCAGTTGAGGTGACCACCCACACTCACTACAGATGAACGTTGGCAACCACTGTTTATCCTACAGTGGCCACTGTAGCTAGGGATATACACTTGAACTGGGAGGTGTAAGAAAACACAACTCTGTTGACTGAATCTAAAATCTACTGACCTATAGTGGTGAGATCTACACGCAATAAGAACCAGTACAATTTATTTCTTAAATCTTTCCTTCATGTGTGTAGTATTAAACGTAAAGCTTATAAAGCACATTTTACAACGGTGTTTCCCAAAGTACCTGTTTCGGGAAATACCTCAGTGATAAAGTCAGCGAATGCAATATCTTCTCGAGCTTATTATTCAAGATATTTAGTCACTGAGGTCAGAAAAACAATACAATCAGGACAGACACCTTTATCACAGAGTATATTAAAAAGTTAAGCTCTCCTCCTATAAACCTTGAATGCTGTGAGAGAGTCCTGAATGGTCTAACTCATCTAAAGGACAAAGCGATAGCGCCAGGGAGCAGACGGCTCGTAAACTAATGGGACTCTTGTAAAAAGATACTCCCTCCCTGGATTATACCTGCTCAGGAGACCTGATGGATGGCCCAGATGGCTGGGAGAGGACACGGAACACAGATGAGCATACAGGTGTGTGTGTGTGTGTGTGTGTGTGTGTGTGTGTGTGTGTGTGTGTGTGTGTGTGTGTGTGTGTGTGTGTGTTCTTTTGCATGAACACAGAGAATTTGTATAGTTAATTCCCCGAGGTTTGCCTCGCCTTTAACTGGTTTGAGTGAAACACTTTCAAAAATATCTGGCCTGGTGACACCTTTTCTGCAGTCATATTAAATTGCAGGTAAGTTAGTGTTGCATGCAACATTTCTGTTGACTGAAAGAGCTGCTGTCCACAAATATTTATATATTTTAGATTATATATAAACCACCAAACTGCAATAGTTAACAGTGAATACTCCTCATTAAAGTGCTTCAAAACAAAATCTGAAACACACGCTGATCACTGCAGAGGGAGTTTTCTTTTGGCCTAGAGCAAAGGTCTGAGGTGAAACTGATCCTGTAAAAGGGGACCTATTATGCTTATGTCCAGCTCCACATTTTTATTCTCGAATTCTCGAGAAGCTCAGGCTGATTTACAGTTCAGAATAATTCACCTTTGGTCAGGCTGCTCAGTTTATCTTCAATCTGAAACAGGTCTGCACAGCATATGTCACTTCCTATATGAGTTGACCATTCTAAGGATATTCATATCAAGCATATATGACAGATTATAGAGCCAAGAGCAGAACAAACAGCGGGAAACAGCCTGAGCTTTTGACTCACAGGGATTACTTGCATTTGCTGACCTCATTATTTAAGATTGTGTCCATGTTTAATGTCAGCCACCACCACCGGGGCTGTCGAACACAATAAGCATCGATTCTGAATGCAGAAATCCACTTTTTCCTTTACTGCAGAATAAATGGTTAATTAAAAATATACTGAAAGTTTCTGCAATAGTAAAAGGTTATCAATCTGCCTTATAACTTGCTGGTTTTTATTCACTGTATATGGTTTTTGAAATTAAACCTGACACTTAATGGGAATTTTTTTTTTTATCTCGATTTAGCCTTAAGGAAGTAAAAGAAAGCCTGCTAAGGAACGCTGTGTTATTAATCATGAATAAAATTACTACACAACTAGGCTGTGGGCAGAGCTATAATGGAGAATTGTCACAATTTTAAATATAAGTTAGTAAACGGATTAATTTAGATACTGAATTGAAGGGTAAAGCTGATGGCTGCAGATGTGTACGTCTGCCCGGCGTGCACATAAAGGAGAAATTTCTCAGCAGCTGGGAGAGAACTGTAAGAGCTGAGGTCTGTTCAGTCAAGCTTCCTAAAATGAAAGAAAGGGAGAATGAAAAACTCACCTGGAAGACCACATGGTGTAACATATGAATAAACTAAGCCAGACAATCTGTGAGGATACTGACACAGGAGACAGCTGGTGGTTGGATCAACCTTATCAAGTCAGGTGTTACGCCTGGGGACATGCTAGGAGGCAGCGTGCACAAACAAATGTTCATTCACTGACTGACACAGCATACAATTTTAAAGCAAAAAGGGGAAATAAGAAAACACAGAGTCTTAAAAATGTAGTATTTCTCACAATATCTCTCCCAGCTTTTAAATAAAAGGAAAATGTTGCTCCTTTAAATAGATTTTATTGGCGTCTCATCAGAATGAACATGGAGTCCCCTCTCTTTGCAGGATGGCCAGTCTGAAGCTACATCATCTCTTTTTTTTATAATTGCCGAGCTCGTGACACACACCTCTGGAATCGTCACACATGATCAGTGCTTTTAGGCAAAGCTTTAAGACCGAGCTGAATTGAATTACATCGCCAATTCACACTTTGATAGCGTCTATTAACTTTGCAGACGGTCCTGATGGTAAGCCTATCATATGGTGACTGCTGTGTAACGGGATTGCAGATTGTAGCACTACAAAGTGTGTAGCGAGCAAAGCGTGGCAGAAAGTAGCAGGCCTCCAAACCACCGCTGCTGCAATGAGGCTGATGGTAGTCGGGCGCTGAAATGCTGCAAGAGTAACAAAGAGCTGCAGCACCCCCAACAGAGGGTAGAGACACACCGACAGGCAGCGAGGTAATGGAAGCAAGTGTGTTCCTGCGCACTGAGCAGCCGTTTGGTTTGGTTTGTTCCTCTTTCTTAATGTTAGATATCGGTTTGTGTGCGTTGTATGTGTTTCTGTAAGTTATTTACAGTGTTGCTGACCCACAGATCTCCGGCATGTGTGGGAGTACGTGTGTTAAGTGACCACATATCAGTATATACCAAATACTGAGCAAACAAAAATAAGGGGGAAAAAAGACTCAAAGAAAGAAAAAGAAATGATGAAAAGGTGGAAGTGAAAGGATAAACTGCCAAAAAAGAAAAAGAGGAGAAAAGACCATTGCCATAGCAACAGCAGTATTTCTGCTATCCAGCAATAACTGCTTGATGTCAGATGCCAGCTCTTGGTCTTAAAATGTATTAAAAGAGAAAGATATGCATAAAGTCTGTAAAATTGTGGCTTATAGTCTCTCCTAGAGAGTGACTTAGAGAGAGTTTACAATATTAAATACAGTCTCTAAACACATCACACACGCACAAATGTTCAACAACACAACGTGCCATATAGCGGTGCATTTGTCAAGATGTTTACCCGCATCATAAACAGCTGGATGTTTCATGAACTGTTACTAATCACCAATCAACAGCTATTAGAGCTCTGTGAGCAAAAAGTTTGATGAACTGTGGAGCCGTGGTAATGAATGAAGAACTTAAAGTTCCTGTGGCCCACGTGGCTCAAAGAGACTTGTTCCGGCGAGTCATCAGTTCTCAGTTCGCCACTGCCAGAGATGCTCAGCCGGCTCCTCTACGTGCACCCACAGCAAAGCAGCTAAGGTGGAGGTAACGTGCTATTGTGGGCTAACAGGCACCTTTCACAAACAGCTGTAGCCATAGCTGCCAGTACTACTCAGCCTTCTATTAGGTGCAGCTATGGTATGAATTTGAAAATCCTCATAGGGGGTCATATGATTGTTGGGTTTTTCTCTGTACATATTATTGTACGATCTACTGTACAATATAAAGCGCCTTGAGGTGACTGTTGTTGTGATTTGGCGCTATATAAATAAAATTGAACTGAATTGAATTTTCAGAAAAGCTGACCTTTGACCTTGACCTTGAGGTCGAGATCACTGCAATTCGTACTGGTCCGAGATTTTTAGTAGATATGCCTATGGCAACAATTTCAAAATCCCACGTCACCTTGTTCTCAAGTTATCGCAATTGCAAAGCTAAGTGTCCAGACTGCCCCCTCGCATGCTGACAAATGAATAAAAGCCGTAAAGATGGTGAAACAGTTTAGCTTTTATCACAACAATAAAATGTTTATTCCAAGCACTTCGGACAGTATATTAAGCCAACATAAGTCTACATAAAGGCCAATCAAGCAATAATAACAACAGTAATAAGAGTAATAATAATGCCACCATGAAAACTGCTAGAACTTTTCAGAAGCACCGTGATAAAAACTTTTAGTCATACCTCCAAGCATGAACTGAACTGCAATGCCACCTGTCAAGAAAATTAAAAATCATTTAGGCTAAGTGTCGGTCCAAATATCTAATAAATGTAATAAATAAATCTGTTAATTTGACGGTGACTAATTTTAATCATTCCCATTAAAGCTTTAATTGAAGCAGTCTGAGGTGATCCCAACAATGAATCCATCAGTGCTTATAAATAGCCATAGTAATGGTTTTGTCACTTCTGAAGCATTTGTAAGAGAAACAAGATCATTTAATAAGCTGTATGGAGATGTTTCAATATTTTCTGATATAATGAATATGGGGTCCAAGTATTAAATTTTTCAGTATTAGCTTACACTTGATTGATTAATCATGAAAATAATTAATGGTTGAATCTCTTCTTCCATTTCTCTAAAACAAATGGAAAAAATAAGTACATTTTGGGTTCATTGAGATGCGATTTGCATTGAATCTGAAGTACAGCTCCCCCAAAAAAACAAAAACAAAATAAAAACCTCTATTAACTCGCTAAATATATTTTTTCAGTGTTTCACTTGTAACATGGAATGTGAAACTGCAAAAGTTCTACTCTGTAGTAGACGGGACTCATTTTTTCCCCCTTCCCCCCTCAGTTCTGTCTAAAATAGCTTCCCCCTCACTGTGCATACCGTGGGTGCTGTGTTCAGGTTCACTCAACAGACCGGCTCGCCTCAGGACATCAGGAATAATTAGCAGAGATCAACCTGACATCAATCACTCTACTCTTACAAGCGTACAGGTCATCACCTTCTACATGACCTTACATGCTAAACAGACTGCTGTCACAACCTGTCGCAAGGTTCAATGAAGAGAGAGAGACAGTTAAGAGAGAAACTGACAGCGGTGTTAAAGTTCTGAATGCAAAGGAGGTCCTGAAGCAAGTTGATCAAGAAAAAGAAATAATGTACTGACAGGTGAAATATTTATATAATGCACCCAAACTATTTCTTGGCCAAATACCAGTAGTACATAACCAAGTATTAAGTTGTGGGACCAATGGTGCTGGGTTGTGCACCAAGTCACACACATCTCTACATTTGGTCTCTAGAGGCTGGCAGACCAACCATGTCAGGTGGCTTGGCCCCAAAACATGGCTGCCTCTGAAATTAATTACACCATTCAAGCGAGCAACCAGCCAATGGATCATCCCAACCCTCGTCCTTTGAGCTCAAGGACAGTCGGTCAAATTTCCCTTCCACACCAGGGGGTGTCATCCCCACTGACACAGTCTGCTGGTATGTATGTGCAAATTGTATAAGCATTAATGCGTCCCAGGCAGCAGCAGAAATAATGGCCTGCCCTTAAAGGACAAGGAGTGGTATGTGTCTGGTCATCTTACTTTTAAATGAAAACTTCTTAAATTGTTAAAAAAAAAAAAAAAAAAAAAAGGGGAGCTGTAAAAGTCTTTGAAAATAATCTAAGTAACAGCAAAAGCAAATCATCCAACTGTGAGCACATAGTGATATTATTTACCTTTGTGTTTATAAGAGGCTTAAATTCCATCAGATGTTGGCAATTTATTTTTTTCCTTTTGTATTTTCATCTATATCCCATTCTTTGGAGCTGCAATGACCCAATTTCCCCACGGGGATCATTAAAGTTTCATCTTATCTTATCTTATCTTATCTGCCCCATCCTTCTCCCCTTCCCTATCACCTCTCAGCACCCCCCTTCTCCTCCAATCCTTCACTTAATTATGTCCTGTGAATGAAGTTCATCTTTCATGCTGCCAGCAGCCGGCAGCGTGGCTCGCCCATTCTGGGGTATCTAATCATGGTGCAGGGACTAAACTAAATTTAGACAGTCAGCATGTGATGCCTGGCAGGCCTTAATGGGAGCTGACATCTCAAGACACTCTGCTGATGTGCAAGATACACTTTTCCCGAGCCGGCCGCAACCGCTGTTGACTAACACTGATGACTTGTGAACCAGTTTGTTAGAAAAGTTTTCAAGGGGTGAAGAAGTGTGCTGACGAAGGCTATTCAAGCCTAATGAAATCCTACATTTACATTTTAGGACCATAGCTAATGCCCACTCTGTCTGTGTGTGTGTGTGTGTGTGTGTGTGTGTGTGTGTGTGTGTGTGTGTGTGTGTGTGTGTGTGTGTGTGTGTGTACAAATTAAAACAGTCTACATGTGCAAAGTCGTCCAAGGGACACAAATTTTGCACACTTTGATTCAAACTGCAAGTCAACCAGCACCATGTACAGTGGGGCAAAAAAGTATTTAGTCAGCCACCGATTGTGCAAGTTCCCCCACTTAAAGTGATGACAGAGGTCAGTAATTTGCACCAGAGGTACACTTCAACTGTGAGAGACAGAATGTGAAAAAAAAATCCATGAATCCACATGGTAGGATTTGTAAAGAATTTATTCGTAAATCAGGGTGGAAAATAAGTATTTGGTCAATAACAAAAATACAACTCAATACTTTGTAACATAACCTTTGTTGGCAATAACAGAGGTCAAACGTTTACTATAGGTCTTTACCAGGTTTGCACACACAGTAGCTGGTATTTTGGCCCATTCCTCCATGCAGATCTTCTCGAGAGCAGTGATGTTTTGGGGCTGTCGCCGAGCAACACGGACTTTCAACTCCCGCCACAGATTTTCTATGGGGTTGAGGTCTGGAGACTGGCTAGGCCACTCCAGGACTTTCAAATGCTTCTTACGGAGCCACTCCTTTGTTGCCCAGGCGGTGTGTTTTGGATCATTGTCATGTTGGAAGACCCAGCCTCGTTTCATCTTCAAAGTTCTCACTGATGGAAGGAGGTTTTGGCTCAAAATCTCACGATACATGGCCCCATTCATTCTGTCCTTAACACGGATCAGTCGTCCTGTCCCCTTGGCAGAAAAACAGCCCCATAGCATGATGTTTCCACCCCCATGCTTCACAGTAGGTATGGTGTTCTTGGGATGCAACTCAGTATTCTTCTTCCTCCAAACACGACGAGTTGAGTTTATACCAAAAAGTTCTACTTTGGTTTCATCTGACCACATGACATTCTCCCAATCCTCTGCTGTATCATCCATGTGCTCTCTGGCAAACTTCAGACGGACCTGGACATGCACTGGCTTCAGCAGCGGAACACGTCTGGCACTGCGGGATTTGATTCCCTGCCGTTGTAGTGTGTTACTGATGGTGACCTTTGTTACTTTGGTCCCAGCTCTCTGCAGGTCATTCACCAGGTCCCCCCGTGTGGTTCTGGGATCTTTGCTCACCGTTCTCATGATCATTTTGACCCCACGGGATGAGATCTTGCGTGGAGCCCCAGATCGAGGGAGATTATCAGCGGTCTTGTATGTCTTCCATTTTCTGATGATTGCTCCCACAGTTGATTTTTTTCACACCAAGCTGCTTGCCTATTGTAGATTCACTCTTCCCAGTCTGGTGCAGGTCTACAATACTTTTCCTGGTGTCCTTCGAAAGCTCTTTGGTCTTGGCCATGGCGGAGTTTGGAGTCTGACTGTTTGAGGCTGTAGACAGGTGTCTTTTATACAGACGATGAGTTCAAACAGGTGCCATTCATACAGGTAACGAGTGGGGGACAGAAAAGCTTCTTACAGAAGACGTTACAGGTCTGTGAGAGCCAGAGATTTTCCTTGTTTGAGGTGACCAAATACTTATTTTCCACCCTAATTTACGAATAAATTCTTTACAAATCCTACCATGTGGATTAATGGATTTTTTTTTCACATTCTGTCTCTCACAGTTGAAGTGTACCTCTGGTGCAAATTACTGACCTCTGTCATCTGGAAGTGGGGGAACTTGCACAATCGGTGGCTGACTAAATACTTTTTTGCCCCACTGTATTAAGCCATTAGGTGATGAGAATGCAGATTAATGTAACAATTAAGATGTGATTGCAAACAATAATGATGGCAATAGCACAAATTTACTGAGAATGATTACATTCTAAGTAAATTGGATAAAACACTGCTGCAAATTAAAGCCTGAATAACTACACAACAGGTATGTGTGCCCACTATAAACATAGACTGTATATAAAAGACGGTTGTAGGCACTATGATGTCACTATTTTGCATACTAATATTTTTGACCAAACTTGCAAATTACTTTTTGCTTGTTAGATTTTGAAGCCAGAAGTAAAATATTTGGATGCAAGGGTGGAGTGCTAGGTTATTAGCTAATGCTAGCTAGCTTGATGCATTGACATGATTTATGGATACATCTCACGGGATATTCGATATGTTATCATTAGTGCTAGCATATTAATTAAATATACCCAAAGGCACCAGTACAACATAGAGGGGCTTAAACCTAATAATGCACATCTTAAAGCATAAATAAAATTTAAAGGGATATAAAATTAATTGAATTTATAGTTATTATAAGGAGGGATATTAGGAGGGAAACTTTTTGGCCACAGCATGTTTATTTTTGTTATAAAATATATATGGATGTTTGTAGAAGTTGATTTGCTTTTGGAGCCAGGTTAGCTAAGCTGCTGCCTTTTTAGCTCCCTCAACCTGTTATTACTCAACAACTGTTTTGAAAATTACTTTCTTTATTTTCTTTCAAGCAGCCTCAAAATTCCAGTATCAGTTGGCCTGTAATTCAAATGTTTCCAAGAAAGACAATATGAATGCAGGATGCAGTTTAATGTGAAACAGATCGAGAAAGCATTGATTTTGCACCAAGAGCAAAACAGTAAATCACCAAGGCACAAACAGTAGATGAGAAAAACAACAAGGAAATTACTTAAATGTGATCAGGTAAAGAAAAACCTGAAGAAAATGTTTGTCTCTAATGATACACTGTCTCAAATACACGTTGAAAGCTTTTCGGTTGCGGTAAATTAAGACCACAGTCGTCATTTGAAAATAGAAGGCACGGTATTTAAACTGTGTCGTTTCTGCGCTGAAATACGTCTGACACAGCTTTTTGCATTTAGCATATTTAGTGTATTTAGACAGGCACATAACCAATTCTCCTCATAAGCCTTGCAGTTTGTGGTTTTGTTTTGTTTTTGTTTTTATCAAATTCACCACAGTGGCCTCACTACGTTTTGTCAGCCACATTCAACAAACACATACACGCAGCTTAAATACACAAAAACAACCCAAGGACATCAGGTGTACGTCTTTAATCTCAACGAGGGTCTAAAAGCAAAAGGGCTTTTAAAAGACATTCGACTTTTACAGTTCATCCTGCACCAATAATCCACACGAACTCAGCCGCTTTTAAAAGTCTCTGCTCTGACCAAAGGTAACCTCAGGTCAAACTAACGAGGAAGAAGACAAACATCTACAATTTTTGGTCATTAGTCTCAGGTTTACTGTTCAAATGTCAATATGTGATTTTTTTATTATATACTATGTTGGTCTCTATAGGTTTTCTGTGTGATAAAACAACTGTATTGTAGGTGCTATTTTTACTACTTGTTTCTTAACAACTCACTGACTTGGATTTTGTCAAAGGTAACTGACAGACGTGTATATACGCTGAGACAAGCAGCTCTAAGCCTCAGCTTGGCCTCACTTAAGTATTTACGTATGTATTTTTCACAGTTCCACATTTAACTTTTTTTTGTCAAACAATGTTTGTGGTCCAGTGTTTTGTTCTTCATGAAGGACTGACATATGTTCATCCAACCCTGAATACAACTGCAGACACCTCAGTAAAATGTGGGATTTTTCTTCGTTCCCTGCTTTCCCACCTTGCTGTGATTTAAACCATTGCTATAACAACTGCAATAATTCCACAAATTCAGAAGCAATGTTCTCCAGCCAAAATCACAGACATTTCATCACATAACATGCTGCAAATTGCAGACTAGTCACTGGATGGATCGCAAAACTCAGCATTCTGCACTCAGATAACTCGTTTGATGACTACTTCGATGTAACTTAATTACCTGAAACAAGGGAATCGATGCAACAAGCTAATGCGCACAAGTTGCCAAAAGTTAGTTACAAAGGACACAGAGTCAAATGCAAAGAGTTCACAAGGATTTCACGGCCACTGGGGTAAGCAGTGGTAGCAAACAACATCTCTTGGGTTGGATAAACAATAAAGGCCTGTCGTTTGGTTAGAACAAAGGCCTGTCATTGGCTTTTGTTGTTGGGGTATTTTTTCCCCCCTTGTAATCTGCATGTCCAGATGGCTGGATGACTTTCTCCCTCGCAGCATTGTTAAAAGCACGACACAGCTGGCAGACAGAGTGGGAAGCAAAAGAGTGCAAGGAAATGAAAACGTGAAAGAGTTCAGGGAACAAAAGAAATAAGGCAACGCTAGAGAGACAAAGTAATAGCGAGACAAGTGAACTAAGTAACAGAACACATTGTAACACTGACAGACGGAGACTGGTGGACAAATTTCTCTTACCCAGATCTGTGTTGGGTCCTGCCAACAACTGTTTGAACTTATCTAGGCGGGACGCTTCCCTCTCGGTCATGGCTGGAGTGCCAGATGTGTTCTGGTCAGCCATGCGAGCCACTAGAGGGATGACAGGAGGCCGATGGGGCAGAGACCGCTGTCTGTGGAGGGCTGCATGCTCACCTGCTGCATCTGGTGGAAGGAGTGAGATGAGAGAAATTAGGGCTGCATAAACACACAAACACACATCCAAAGGATTGAGACGATGCAGCTCTACATCATGCAGAAAACACGGAATATGTGATGAAGGTCTACGGCTTGCTGCTACATTAAAGAAAACATACATCCATATGTAAAAAAGGACAGATGGCTTTTATCTTCATCAAACTCCTAGAGAAAAATTTCAACTGCAAAAATTGTGTCTACTCAAAGATCACTTTTTGCAATTTAAAAATGCTCTGCCTCCTGAATGTGCAGGGCATTCGCTGCACTTTAATTTGAGCTGTGGTGAGTTGACACCGTGTCTGGCAGCAAAAGGTAGCTGTACGGTGATAACAAGTTAAACAGCAGGCGAGATAACGTGAGGTTGCTGTGAACAGCAGACAAAGTTAAATTGAAGAGCGGCTTTTTCAAGCTAATTGAGTTGATATCAAATTACAGAACCATTTACTCGCACGCACTGCAGCCTGAGAACCCTTCTGCCTGCTGCACCAATCGACTACATGTGAGAAAAGTCCATGCGGTCCAATCAGATGTCTACTGTGCGCTTCCTGTCCTGTCACCTCCATGTAAACTAAACTAAATATTTACAGCAACGATAACAAGGGTTGTCATGGCAACAGATTTTCATGCAGGATTAGTGTGGCCAAAAGACAAGGATAATAGTGTGACACCTAAATCTGTCATATCGCGCATAACTTTCCTTTTTTCTTTTAGTAATTTTACGTTTTAATTGTAAAAACAGCAACGCAGTGCAGCGACTCTCTCATGCCAAACTGTGAGCCCATCTGCGAGTGAAGTCAGTTTAACTGTGCAGCTAGCTTTAGCTCGGAGCACTCTGCAAGAGATGAGCAGAAAAGCCACGTGAAGAGCAGACAGAAAATATGTCATTAAACTAAAAATCAAGTCCTCGATGGTTCATTCGTCTCCACCTCTAATGTTTGTAACAGCAAAGCTGCATCGAGCTGCACTGGTCAGGGATTCAATTCTAACAGCTGATTTACTGTGGGAAGTCAGTCCGTCAGTATGTGAGAGGAACAGCTGCAGTAACATGAAAGCGACATTAGCCTGGCCAGCAAGTCTAAATATTACAGTTACTGTCAATTGCAGACTTCAGGTTTATTTCACAGGGTTTTCCAAAAAATGTGAGCATTAACTGTTCAAGAATTACAGCCACTTTTATACATAGTGGCCATATTTTCTAAAGACTCAAAAAGAATAATTGGACAAATCCTAAGGTTTTTTTGAAAGTTTAGAACACATGGACATCGCCAAATGTTGCGTTTCCTCTCTTGAGCTGCTCTGCTAGGCTTTTACTGCAGCCACCTTCTGTTGCTGCTTTCAGTGCTGTCTCAACTGAAACGCATGCTCTATTGAGTTGAGATTAGGTCGCTAACTTTATCCCATTTCTTTGCCTTTAGAAACTCTTTGATTGCTTTTGCGGTATGCTTTGGGTCATTATCCATTTGAATTGTGAAGCGCTGTCTGATCCATTTGGCTGAAGCTGTCAGAGAGTATAGTCCTGTACACTTCAATATTCATCTTGCTTATCCTATCAGCAGTCCCATTATCAATAAACACTGGTTTCCCGCTTCCAATGGCAGTCATGCATGCCTTCATCGTAACACTGCCTCAAAAGCCGCTTTTTTCCTTCTCTTCCCATCATTCTGGTACAGGTTAATGTTTGTTTTATCTGGCTTTGAATAAGAGATGGTATCTTATTTATCTAGTCTGTCCTTCCTGTTCTTCTGTGTAACCTGGGGGTAAACTGTCTGTATTTCCATTAATGAAGGAACCTCTCAATTTGAGACTTTGACAATGATTCACTTACCTCTCTAGAGTGCTTTTGATTAAAGTTCTGCAATCTCTTCACTTCACTCCTTCGCATCAGTTTTGTTTGGACCTCACTCAAAGGTTCCAGTCAAAAGACACCAAATTCAAGTTCAACACTTTTTAGCTTTACTAATAATGGACTAACAAGGCCACAAATCTCACCTGGCCATGAAATTGCTTGTCAGTCAGCTGTCCAATTAACTGTAAAAATGGGAGACTATGTATAAAAATGGCTGTAACTCCTAAACTGGTAAACCAAAACTTCTGTTGAATTAAAGCTAAAGGTCCAACATGGTGGTATACTGAGGCAAAAATTACAAAACTTGTCTCACTGTCTACATAGTCCAATCAGATGTACTGTGTGCTTCCTGTCCTGTCACCTTCATCTAAACCAAACAAAGGATTTTCAGTAATGATTACAAAATCTGTCATGGCAACAGAGCTGTATACGGGATTATATAGTGGGAACAATAGATAAGGACAGTCATGCCCCTAATGTCGATCATACTACTAGTAAGAAAAGGCAACTTCTGGCATAAACTTCTACCACAATTCATGTGTGAGAATCACTTTATGCACATCATTTTAGAGCCCAAAGAGAGTACTTAGATATGACATTATTGTATTGTTTGTATGCAGGTGTTAACAGATGTAGTTACGGCTGGTGGCTTGTTATTGAATGAGCTTCCAGTAAAGCGGCAGTTGTGGTTTTATAACCGTGAAGGCTCTATACTGGATAGACAAACACATTAATTCAGTATTGAGGGCCACATGTTCTACCAGATGTGCAGAAGAAACAACAGAAAGAGTCCCACAAAACCAAGCAGAGACAGCACGCAGACAAGTGTGTGAGATCAGGACCTCAATGTGAAGACGGACACTGCTCCTATCACACTGGGCAAGTTCATAAAAAAAAAAATTTTAAACGCCCTGTCGTCCACACTGCCAACATTTCCTAAAGCAAAACCAGAATCACACAAGCATTTGGCAGCAATTAAGAAAACTGGAATGCTGCCGATTTTAATACCCCTTTCACTTTTTACAAGAACAAATAAAAGGCTACAAATCTGTTCTCAAGTGCTTTATTTGCACTTAGAAAAATTAAAAAAGATTATTCAAGCTGGCAGCAGCTTCTCTCTACTGGAGCCCTTTGTGTCATTTTAACAATAAGCCCTTTTTTATAGTTAATTTAATAACTTTCCTTTTAAAAGGCTGTTAAGAGCAAAGCTAAGTTGAGAAAGTTACATTTCGGGGTGCACTGATTGTGAAATTTTGCACCAATACCAGGGAAAGAAAGAAATCTTACACAGTTTTAAATTGCATTTACAAACATGCAGCCAGCATTCAACAACACCAGTATCCGTCATTACTGAAGCAAAGCCAAAAATATTGGTCCAATTGTACAACATCTGTATAATGTTCAATCATCATGACTTCTGCTTTGTGCTGGCTAAACATGTAAAAGACAATATGATTTTTAACTGAAAGAAATTAAATTAGACAAATCTTTATTACAAATAATTATGTAAGTATCAATAAACGCTTAAAATTGATGACTACGTAAGCCACGGTAAGACATCAAATATTACATTTAAGGAAGGATTCAAAATAAATATGAGCAAGTGTACAAACATTTATAAAGAGCACTTTTCCCAAACATGACAGGCAGTTACAAAAGCAGAGTATGTATTTTAGAAGACAAGCAGAACAGAAAAAAAGCCCAAAACAGAAGACAAAATAAGAGAAGACAAAAGAAGACTTGTATACCCCTGTCCCAACAGATGATGTAGCCGTACATGGAGGCCAGATAAGAGGAACTGCCTGAAGGCGAAGGGCTGTTCGTGTTATCTGTATCTAAACACAGCAACAGGCAGTGGAGCAGACAGCCAGGCAGACAGACAGACAGATGACCTGCCAGACAGGACAACAGTCGGCTACACGGCTCACCATGTACAGCTTCAGCATCTGCTACTGCTACTGGTGCTGCGGTCTATAGACATACCCGGTTGCTATACAGCGCTACACAGTGTCACATTTAAACATGAACACTGACGTGACCTGTGGAGCAGGCTTCGTACAGTGACGCATCTATAAAAGGGAGCCATGATGCAGAACGGTTGTTGTGTATTATGAGGTCATGGCAGGTCGCTCAGAGAAGCTGAGCAGGAGGTGGGAAGGTGTTTCTTTCAACTCCCATGTTCATATATAAGAGGAAAGGGACTTGAAGCGAAGGGGGGAGAAACACATGTTACTACGAAAAAAAAAATTGCTCTACACTGAAACATTTTTCCTTTTCTTATCTTTGAATATTTTTATCTTACAGTGGAAAAACAGTGTTGACAGTCAGACCTCTGATTAAGTCTGATTCATTAAGTCTGCTTGTTTCCCCTATTGCCTTAAAATGTGTTAACACAACTTATTAATGAATAATGAGTTCTAATGTAAAACTAATCATCAGGTTTGCTGATTCTGAGACTTCAGTGTCAATATTATGCGTAGCTATCAGCTACATAAAATGCAGTCTTGAGATCCCTTCTCAGGCACTTCCCCTATCGACCTCAGGTGACCTTGATAGGCCACACGATAGGGTGGGGCAAGTGGTTTCCCCTTTAACCCCCGGTGATTGTAATGACCCACATCTGTTTTTGGGGTTGTTTTTTTTTTGCACCTTGGCTCGCATGATGACTCACATGATCAACAGTGGGTCAACAGTCACTTCGAAAGCGGACGACACTCACTACGGTTTTAATACCTGAGACTCTCAACCCTCTGTTTTTAGAACTTGGATGAGAGCTGAAACATCTTCACAAATTCCTTGCTGACAGTTTAACCAAAAGGCATTTCCAGTGGAAACTGGCCGACATATCCTGAGTATAACCATGTATAATATCCACAAAACTTAAAAAGAGGTTATACACACACAATACGGTAATGTTATGTTCAAGCCCAGTACGTATTATTCCGTGAGGCTCCTGCCTACGATAGCCGTAATGCTCTGACAATCCATCAAGCGGTGCGGCTTCGTAGCTTAGCAAAGTTGTACTAAAACATTTTTGACAGATTTTTTAACCGTGTATCACATAAAATCCGTTGAAGGTCAGTAAACACAACCAGAATTCATACATAAGGCGCACCAGATTATAAGGGGCACTGTCGATTTTTCTGAAAATCAAAGGATTGATTTTAAGTGTGCCTTATTTTCTGAAAAACATGGTAATAACGACGGCCTGCTTGCATGCTCTACCAAAAATAGTGCTTTGTTGCGTATCTGACGGTCGAAAACCAAACCAGTTCCACACCACTGAAGTTGCAGCATTTTTACAAACGAATTCTGGTTCATCTGTTTCATTCAACGATCCGCTTTCGCCCTTCTCATTCTCCGTCGCCACCATGCTTTTTCTGCCATGTGCATATGAAAACAAAGGCACTGCACATGTGCGTTTTTTCATATTCTATTGCGATATTTCATTTTCTTATCGTTGCCTAATATTATACTTGTATTACCGTGAACAGTATGATATGGCCCAGCCCTACTCACAAACTAACCCCAGAGCATGAGAGAAACTGAAGTTTTACACAAACTGAAAGCTGAGAATATTCATCAAGAACCTTTACTGCTCAAAGCAACACATTTCCAAAAATGCAACTCTTACTGTGAAGTCAAACAGACAGTATCTGGTTTGCATTGTGCTCTTCATAGTTTTACTACTGCTTAGCAAGCAGTTGGAGAGTGTTTGCAGACAAGTCAGCAACTCCCATGCAAATTACCAGCAACCGTGGCATCTGCTAGCACTAATCACGTTTTTGGTACAGCATTGCTCTCTCTTTCTCTTTCTTACCAATTTCACCGACTGACAGCAAGCAAACCTGTGACAACTGGTCAGGGAATACTCATTTTTCCATAGCAACCAGCTTGGTGGTTGCCAACCAGGCTCTAGGCCCCTGTGGCTGAGGTTTAATGTGATATTGCAGCTACTCTTTTTACCATTTGACAGTTAAAAATATGCGTGTGTGGTGACTGAACTTCAACATAGAAAAGAGCTGTTCTCAATAATATGAAAAGAAGCAGTAATAGCTTAACTTTCCATCTCCTACTTATGCTTTTTGAATTGTATTGAATTGCTTTTTGAGTTCAATTTCAGCAATATAATTCAACTAATTTCAAGACTTTAAATTAGCGGAACTCGGGTGAATTACTGTTTTATTTATTTTCTTATTCCTGAAGTGATGTTAATGATAAATTCAACAATTTTTCACTGAATTAAATTTAAAGTAATTTTCATGCTGAGCACTACACAAACACGTCTGCTCAAAGTACAACATTAGCAGTCTTAGCAGATGTTCTCACTGCAGAATGACAACATCTGCCAAGTCTCAAAGCAGCTGTGAGGCACAGTAAATAAACCCCACTAAAAATACTGGCGCCACAAACACGCCAACTTTCTGAGCTTATAAAAAGTGCATCATCACTAAAAACCTAACTATGTCGATCATTTTTAATTGTGTTTAATGGATTTTTCGCAAAGCAACAAACCTATTTATGGCGTTGCATTAGAAGTTACAGCGGTGACATTTTCTAAAAGATGCCCTATTCACCTTCCATGTATTGCCCTCCTCAGAAACTCATTTACGGATTTAAGTGTATCTTTGCAGAAATTTCTCTTAGTGAGCACTTGGGCTTAAAAAAAGAAAAAACCTCGCAGAACACTGAGTAATGGTGCTCACTAACCTTTAGGTGACCCAATTGGAGCTTCGCTGTGGGACTTCACTAGGCGGCCATCAGTGTAAGGGCTGCTCTGGGATCCAAATAATACCTCAGGGCTGGTCGCGTCTCCCTCTTCCACCCTGTCCTCCTCTTCCTCTTCTTCATTGTCCTCGTCGTCCTCTGCCACCTCCTCCTGTGTGTCGTCTTCTCTTCGGTCCAGCTCTGATGTCTCATCCTGCCTCTGTTTCTCCTGTTGCTTGCTGTGATTCTCAATCACCTGTTCAGCAGATAGAAAAACAAGGTGAAACCTTGGTGAGCTTAAGGCTGGTAACCTCCCCAGAACACATAAGGCGTACAACTCGCTTAGATGAGTAAACTAACGTGTTGGGTTTTTTTTTTTTTTGCAGCTGCTACTTGCTTGAGAGAAATGCAAACTGTGCAATTTTGTAAAATTTCCCCTCTTAAAGATAAAATGCATAATAACTCTATGAAAAGAAAAATCTTTCAATTTGTTAAAAGTTGTCCTTACCTCAGTTAATGAACACGCTATCCTTAGTAAATCTCCAATATTTTAATTTCAGCAAATGCAGCAAAATCTGAAATAATCTTTTAAAAAGCCATTGAATTGTTTGCGCTCAAGGCCACAACTTATACCATTTCTTTCATGGCAGGCGGCATAGTTTAGAGAGGAATCTATTTTAACAGGAAGTTTATTTTATGTCTGCAGCATGTATGTTGTCCAGACTCTTCTGAGAGGACACATCACCCTGGCAACCAAGACAAGGGCGCTTTAAAAGAAGACTTTACCATGACATTCCTTTAAAACTAACGCTGTAGATTTAAGGGCCTATCCAAGTCATTTTTAATGATAATTAATCGTGTATTTCAAATGATATGTATGTTAAAACAATAGAAATGAAGTGTTCATGTTGTGAGCTTACCTACCAACACCTCCAGCCTTCAAATATGAACCTATTTGCCCTTTAAAAGTTGCTACATATTATTTATGGACACAAATAAGAACATGTAAAATAGCAGAGATGAAAAACTGTGTTCAGGAATATGAATAAACGCTAGCAAATGAATACCCAGAACAAAAGAATCATTAGTATTTCACAAAATACACTGAAGCTGTGTTGATTCGTGATGAGTGCTTCCTTCTACACAGACATAGGAAAATGTGCTACTGCAGTGGAAAGACATCAACCAGGCAAAACTACTTTAAAGTAGTTTACCTTATTGGCTGTTTCCATGACCACCTCGATGTTGAGGTTCTGCGCAGCCATGGCCAGCAGCTCGTCGTCGTCATCCCCGACATCCCAGGCGTCGCTCGTGATGCTCTCAAACTCCTGGAAGGTGGTCGCCTTCTTGGGCTTGCCTGGAGTGGCTGGAGGAGGCTTGTTGCCTGCTTTGATCAGACTAAAGGACAGAGAAAAAAACAGGATAATGGGGGGAAAAAAAGAAGTGGTTTTCGAAAAAAGAAGAGAAAAGGGATGGGTGCAGAGGGTGAGAGAAGGAAAGAAAACAAGAGAAAAGAGAATGTGAGATGAATAATTAATTAAAATTAGGAATTAATAAATGAGCTAGCATTTGTCGTTCACATATTGTAAAATATTTCAATTTTACACAAAAACACTCAGCTTAGCTTTATTTTAGTAAAGCTAATCCCAGTACAAATCAAAAGGACAGCTTTTAGGTCAAATCAATAAGCAAATCAATATGAGTCATTCTTCAATTATTAATGACTGCTACCTTTTTATTTTATAAACCAAATAAACAGTTCTTCTTACAGGGACAACATTTTGGACGCCTTTCCAAGTCAGTAGGATACTTTTAATTGCAAAAGTGCCGCTTTGACAGACACAACAGCTTAAAAGAGTGCTGCAGACAGCTGTGTGTCTGTCCATTCATTATGTAATTTTCACTTCAAGTTTGATCCATGTTTAGGCTGTGATGTACGCACAGCATGGTTTTACCGCTTTCTACTTTCTGTTTCCTGAGGTAGGTCGTGGTGTATTTCGAAGCATGTTTTGGATCAGTTTCACTTCCTTGACTGACTTCTTCATAATTCTATCCACAATCTGCAGCGATTTAGCGGAATCCCTTCGTCTCTTTCTATCCGTGTAACGCCTGCCTGTGCAACAGCATGCACACAGGCCCGAAGCGGAATAATTCCACCCCCATGCTGAACACTTTGCAAGGTGTTCTTTTCATATAACGCTGCTCTGTTTTTTCCCCCTCCAAACATATCTTTGGCTTATTTTACAGGTTTAAGGATTACTTCAGATCACCCTTGCGTGCAGACCCAGTTCACGAATCAACCCAGTGTGCGAATTACCACATGTAGAAAAGCACACACGTGCACAGAGACACATTAACTGAAGTACATCATTAGCTTAAAAGTTTCATTGAGTTACTTAAAATTTCTTTGAGTTACTTTATTGAGGCTGCAAGGATACAGTTTAATTTAGCTCCGTTTTCATCTGTAACACAATTTTTTGCTATTTGCCTACAAAATCCTAACTGCACGCTGCTTGACATGGATCATGCGGCGTGTCTGTCAAATGCTGATTGGCTGACGAGTGAGCTGGAACAGGGAAGTGAGCGGCAGCGGTGTTTACCAGGAATGGGAAAAGCATCAAAATAACATGAAGGACTGACAGCAGCACAAGCAAGAAGTGTACAACAGACCGGTTGTACCACATTTTTGACACTGCCCTCATCTGACAACAGACACTCTCTGCAGTCTGAAGATGCACACGGTCTGCCAAAGCACTACCACCCCCGAACTGTAATTTCCCTATTACAAAGACGGTTATTACCATAAGAAAGAACCAGGAGACGTGTACACGTTGGCCAACTTCCATCCTAACTCAAAAGAAAGGGAAAGTTTGAAAACACGCAAATTAATTTCAACCCTCTGTGGAAATCTACACGAGTAAACATTAATCAGAAGAAAGAAAAGGGTTATTACTGAAGAGGAGACTGTGTTCCCCTCTATTTGAGTGCGTGTATGAGAGAAATCCAGAGAGAAAAAGAACTCTACACTATGTCCTGCTCAGAAGTGAGTTTACTAAAGTAAATGTGAGTGTAAGTGACAAACCTCAAGTGAAATTATAAAATGAATGGACAGACACATTGCTGACTGCAAAACTCTTAAGCTATTAAGTTTGTCAGAGGAGAGCTTTTAACTGTATTCTCATCAGTTCTGAAGTCATTACCTATGGTCTGGCATACTACACCAAACCAATTAAGTAAAAGATAAACCAGTAAATGACTGAAGTAGATGTGTTTTGCTTTGTTAGTATTCTATTAAAAAGAGAGAAAGGATCTAGCCATTTCCTGTTGTCAACAAAGTTTTCTTTTTCTTAAAACAAACAAACAAAAACAGTGAGCTCACGATAAAAAGAAAAATGTTTTTTTTTGCAAATTGACAGAAAATTATTGTTTTTGAAATAAAAATAGTCTGGGTTTTTGTGATTTTACTCATTCATTTCTTACAGTTGCAAGCCCACAGCCCATAGAGCAGTGCTGACAGGCGTTATTTGTTACACTAGCACTTCTTTGAATGCTACTCTGAAAGAAAGGGGCACAAGTTGTAAGTGTTTTTCAATAGTTTACAGGACACTAGTATTAACGGTCCAGTTCAGGCCACTTAAAATTAAGCTGTGCTATACTGTATGTATGCCATGAAAGCTATGATTTTAAACAATATTATTGGTATCTGCCTAGACTTTCATAAATGCTGCACCTCTACTAATGTTAGAGACACTGCTAATGCCACTATATGGTATGCTATACTATTCTACAACACACTGGACATCTGTGTAGACAAACTTCAAGGCCCCACTTTTATTTTTTGATAATGTGAAACTTTCTTTTGTCCACACGGAACGATGTTTCTCAAATTACTTTAAAGCAATTTTTGATATTAATCCAAAACCAAAAAAAATAAGAAGTCAATATTTCCGACACCAATACTGAGACTTTCAGCTTAGAGACAGCCTATGGAAGGGAGAGCAATGTGTTATGATTTACAAGATGAATCATCAATATGAACATTTTTTAATGAACACTAAATATTTATTTATTTTCCACAATAATTAGCTAACAACAAAACAGACCTTTCAGCTTTTCATGTATTTTGAAGTTGGATTTTGCTTTAGACCTGGAATTTGATTGTGTTTTCCTTTAAAGGACTTTGGGTCAAATTCTGTTTAAAGATATATTTTTATAGTGCTCTTTAGTGCTGGGCGATATGGAAAAAATATTTATCACGATATGAATTATTTTATATCACGATAACGATATATATCATGATATACCACCTGACCTGTGGTCATCTAGAAAGTACGCAGTCTGTAAACAGCGAGTGCCGAGGGTGCAGTCTTTGTTTTGAGTTACCGTAAAGTATGTCGCAAATCCGGGTGCACGTACAGCAGCACCAGCTCGCAAACCACGAGACAGAGTTTCGTTGCGAAAAATATCATTTTTTTATACTTTATTTTCTCTTGCATAAAGTTAAGAGCATGTATAGTGAGAAGACAACACTAATATATTTGCCACAGGCTATTTAACCCTTTAAGACCTACCATAGAACCAAGTCCGCCAGAGCTTATCTTTATGTTTTTACATGCTGTAGTCCCATTTGTGGGAGCATTTCAAGTTTCCATATATCAATACAACCGTTATAGCCCAAATTTTAATAATATGTATGCATTAAGTCCATAATAACTACATAAATTGCAAAAAAATTGTAGTGCAATTAACTACAAAAACAATTGAAAATCGTTTTTGTTTAGTTTTTTACATATATCTCTAGTTAGAAAAAATTAAGAGGTGTATCCCTCAAAACTGTAAATACAAAATACTTTCCAACCACGAGAAATTTATTTTGAGTGTCTTCATAGTTTTATTTTTGAGATACACTAATTTTTTATATACTACAGGAAAAATGAAAATAAATATTATAATGCATCAAAATAAACTATTTCCAACAGTGTAATTTGAGTTCTAACCATCCCAGAAACTATACAGAAAAGCATAAAGTCTAACATGACTTTTAAAAACACCAACAAAGGCTAATAAGGCCCTTTCGCAAAAATGACGTCACTTCCAGTTTCGGGCAGGTAATGGCGGACATGCAATAGTTCGCGTTGACGTATATGCCAACGTAGGAAGTGCTATGAACATCAGCAAAGCGTGTTTCTGGAATATTATGTTTTTGCTTTTTTCTTCTTATACAATTTTTGCAAAGCTATATGTGGAAGGAAACCGTGACCTAGGACAAGCTAATGGCATAAGATGTAAGTACAACTCCTCCGGTTTCACATGCAAAAAAATTTATTGCACTACCTTACGTGGTTCCAGTTCTACAGGGATTTAAAAATAGTTAGGTAAAACGGAGTGTGCCTGCTCCGACCGGTTGTAAAGGGTTAATTATATATTTTATGTAATAATATCTAAAATTTGGGTTAGAAACGATAGAAGACAAATGGCAAGATAGACACTTTTCTATCCTCCACACGATATATATCGTCATATCGCCCAGCACTAGTGCTTTTTGAGATATATTTTCCCTCATTTCCAATAAAAATAATCTTTTTCAAAACAGTTTAGTGGGATACATACTGAACCTTGAGGACAGAAACAAGGTATCTCACCAGTATTGATCCAATACCAATACCAGCTTTGATACCAATACTACTTATTGGTATCAACCGTTTCATCACTATTGATTATACTCTATTGCAGACATGGACACGGAGAGCTGCTATGCTCCAACCACACATGAGCATGTATAGTTGGAGCACTGTAATGACAACTCTCCGCAGACAATCACAATTAACAGACAGGCACGCAGACGTGCACACAGACCCTTGTGCCCACCATCTAATGATGAAATTTACATCACTTGGAGCCTTAGTGGACATGCAGACACAGAAAGTATAATCAAGGCTTAGAATTGCTCAACTTTCTTCAACTTGTTTACCCAGTCACAAAATGACTGGACTTTCTTGTAGAGTCACTGCCTCTGTAGTCATTCCAGTTCTGCAGTTTCAAAGTGCAAAACAGAAGATTACCAGAATTATAACTGAAAGACTTGACAAATGACATTACACACATTGAAGTAACTGTAAGTAATAATAGGCTCAACCCAGCCCATGATGTCACAGATGGTATGTTCATTCGTCAGTTGTGTAATGGAAAAACATATACGTCCACATTCGTCACTGGGATGTGGCTAAAAATACAGCAGCCATTCAGCCACACCTGAGCATTTTGTGCCGTGACAAACTGAGGTAGAAGAAATCTATCTCAGCACCAATACATTGGATAAAACAGGCCTACCTTTAAATAAGCTGAAATTAGCCGCCTTTTTAAGTGTACATAAATTATTTTCCCCACAAAAAACATTGCTGCTCACAGGATTGCGTTTTCACAAGGTCCGGTAAACTGAAGGTGCAATAATGAACATTTCAAATTGGTCAAATTGCTCAAGTAGCCTACTTATAGCATTTGAGCCATTTATCAGTTATCTCACAAAAACTGATAAAAAAAACAAACAAAACAATCTGCTTATGACATAAAGCAGAAAGTGCTGGTTACTAGGGCTGTGCGATATGACCAAAATCATATAACGATATAAATCACAAAAATGTAACATTTTCTTTAAATTCTGTGAATCTCGGGCAGCTCGACTTGCGGGAAGTGTTTCCAGCTGCGCGTCATGTAGCTGGAGTCGAGTGTTTTAACCGATGCATGAAACTATACATTTTTAGACATAAGTTGTAACGGCCGCCGTTTTCTTTTTGAGTATTTATACACGGCGTGCTGCGGGGAAAAGCCTGTTCTAACGTTTGAGTCTAAGGTTTATTTTTTAGCACCTGGCGGCTCTTTTTTTGCTTCTCATCCGTAAATAATCTGCTCTTTCACGTGGTTCAGTTTATTTTGAAAAGTCTCAACAGGATCTTGAGCTTTATGGTGAAAGGTTTATGTGGAACATAAACAAGCGGACACGCGATGGTGTTACCATCGTTGTTGCTAACCACAACGCATAAAAACAGGCGCTTGTCCGTCTGTAGTGTGGTTATATAAAATATAAGAGAAAGAGAAGTTTAAGAAATTAATATAGCCACTACAGTGACCATCAAAACGATGAAAGAATATTGATGTAAACAGTTCATTTTGCGACACCACGAAACAAACGATAGCGTAAAATGAAACGATAGACGTTTTTATATCGGCATCCGATATATATTGTTATATCGAACAGCCCTACTGGTTACTGTGGGAGAAGGCAATGATGGTCGGTGGTGTTTGCAGGGAGGCATTAACCAAAACAAAGAAGTAAACTAGAGAAATAAGTTAATCCCCACAGTAATTTTGTGTTATCACACAAACAGAGCCACACCTCCATGTAATCCTTCAGGAAGGCGCCAGACAACCAGATTTTGGCCTGTCCCGTTTGGCTCTTTTGCCCTCAGAATTGTTGTCTAAAGGCAAAGAAAGATGCCCGACGGATTTACTTTACCAAACTGACCATCCCAGCCTTGCCGTAATGGTCCATTTGATTCACCTTTTATTGTTTATTTTATTTTCACTTACTGAATACGAGACAGACTTGACTGGGGGAAAGAAGGGGAGAAAGAAAGAGGGAAAGAGAAACAGCTGAGAAGAGGGACGGGGGAGAAGGGCAAAAGACAAAAACCAACAGAACGGGCAGAGAAAAAAAAATGCATATATCAATCACCTGGGTCACCTGCTGAGAAAGAAAAAAGAAAGCAAGCAGAAGAGAACAAGAGTAATAGAATAAACAGCATCACAATGATATATGGGAATATGACAGTAAATACTAAATGTTAAACATTATTGTGCAGCACATAAGATCAACAGAACACAGTGTGCTTTGAGGTAGGAGCCAAAAAGGGTGTAGTTTGTGGGTGTGATCACCCGTGTGTACACCTGTGAGCATGGACACGCTTGTTTTTTGTTTTTTTAAAAGGTTCCTTCATGTAATAATCTGCTAGAGGGTGTGGGGGGGCCACAGCCCCGTCCTCCAGGGCGTGAAGCAGGTGTGGAGGAGATCAAAACTCCAGACATCCAGAGGCCCCCAGAACACAAGAGACCAAGGAAGACCAACAGAGGGGCAGCTGCGCCACTGTCCCGGAAAGAGCTGAGGAGAGTCCCAGATGAGGGCTCACTCAGCAGCCGCGGAGCAGAATGTAACCTAACAGCAGGGTTCACCCCGTCTGCCGTGTGTATCGTCCACCAAACAGACACACTGACTGACAGCTGGAGTATAGACAGGGTGAACAGAGCAGAGACAGCAGAGGCAGAATCTTTTTTCTTTTGTTATGTCAAATTAATTTTGTGCTGGCAAAATGTTTAAAAGTAGTGTGAAAAAGAGCTGAAAGACATTTAGGTATTTTTTCATGATTTCATGAAGTAACCCCCCCCCCAAAAGTGGTAAGCATCAATAAAACATCGGTTTCAGCATCTGATACAGATGGAACAACTGAGACAGATCATTGATTTTAAACCTTCAGCAGAAGGCAAATGATTTCTGCTAGTGACAACAACAGAACTCAAGCAAAAACAAACAAACAAAAAAAACAAGTATACAGTTACGTCCCATTCAAAGAGAATGACCTAATCTAAATGGATTATAACTTTTTTTCCAAAACCAACCATTATTAACACAAAACAATAATAATTTCCCATGGTAGGGACAGTTTTTTTTCTCCACTCAACAGTACATCACTTTTTTTAAATCTGAAGCAAAGTACCGGGTCGACATCAATTGGGCTTTGAAGTCTAGTTTATCACATGACACAAAAACTGACATTGGGCCAGAGAACTTCACCAAGATCACATGGTATTTATTTTTACAACAAGGAAGTCGGTTTAACTTACTTTGCATGAAGGAGCGGGTCGAAGGGTGGATGCTGTGCACCGTACACATGCTGAATGCTGAGGAAGTGGAAAAGATAGAATGGAAATGAATGAACTATTCGATCACTGGCTGGCAAGCTAGCATGTTAGCTTTAAGCTATTTAAAGCAATACCAGTTTAAACTGCAGGAGTGAGACTCCGTGTGACCCGAAGTGCAATAATTTGCCGTGAGACCTTGACTACTCGTGTTGTGAAATAGTTACTGTGTCATTAGTTACAACTCTGCGACGGAGTACTGATGAACTATTAGCCACTGTTAGCAGTCTAGCTCTTAGCCTAGCTAACAGTTGCAAGGGGTAAAATGCGTCTACGAGACGTTTTTACCACAGACGTTGGCCAGTGACAAGAATGGGAACTTTGTCCAACAGCAAAGCCCCAACAATCAAAGTGAAAGTTGGCGTTTGAAGAGCAGCAGCGCAGCGTCAGCTGAGTGAAGCTAGCTACGCTAAGCTAACAAGCAGGAGGGAACACGTCACTCACCTGCCAGGAACCTTCGCTGCATTCCTTTTCCAGAACTGTTTTTTGTTTCCGTCGCTCGACATCTTCCTGCAGCGGTCCACTCAGTCCTAAACTCAAACACCCCGACGCTGTCGTTATCTCAAAAATGTTAAATGTCTGTTTATTTACACCAGCTCCCCTCCTCAGAAACTCAGAAAGCTGCCATGTTGATACTGCCTAATCGGCAAGTAAACGCGACTGTGATTGGCTGGGGTGACACTTCCTCACTGTAACCCAATCACAAGTGAGATCTGGTTGTCGGTAGGAGCATTTTTTTAATAGGACGCTGACGTCATGCTCCACGGCCTTTGCTGTGTTGACAGAAACTCCGACTGTGAATCAAAGAGACCCTCCAGCATCAGGACCAGAGGGAAGGCATACAATATCACCAACGAAAATACATGGACAGGATCATAGGAGGGTTTTTTGGATATTTAGAAATGTTCATATAATATGTATACATTGTTTTTCAGGCAGAATCTTTAAATAGATCGGTTCTCATACAATTTTTGTAATATAAATCTGTAGTTTGTGTGATGCCATATATTGAATGTTGGTTCTCACTATGTATAAAATAAAGTCAGGTTTATTTTAGGCTTTTCAAACTTATTTTATGAACTTGGTGAACTGACAGGTGATTCTATTAATACAGGTTTTATGTGCTTGGGAATTTGGAAATTAAACTTGAATGATGCTTTTTTTGAGGCTATAATAAACAATAAACTGTCCTGGAAACCACATATCAACTAAATGTTTAATAAACTGGCTGTATAAAGTAATAGTTAATATTACAGTATTACAGCAAATGGATTATCATTGTGGAGTAACTATATGAATATGAGGATGACTTGACTCGGTAAACAACACGTTTGGCCTTTCTGTTCTGCTAAGTTCTAGCTCCGCTCATCAGAAAAATAACCCACTATTATTGTTACGTGTACATATCTACAGCTAGTGCGGTGCCAATGAAGGCAACCTGCATAAAGTTTAGTTTGTATTTGCTGTTTCTATCTATCTATCTATCTATCTATCTATCTATCTATCTATCTATCTATCTATCTATCTATCTATCTATCTAGTGGTGAGACTTGCTTCTAGAGTGTGTTTTGTTAAAAGGCAAATGCTTTAAGTCAGAGTCAGTGTGCTCATATGTACAGAACAGGGAAAAACAAATGTTCTTTTGTTTTTTATTTTCACAATTCTGAGTAAAAAGTCAGAATTCTAACATTAATCAATTTTTCTCCGAAATTTGACTTTTTTTCTCAGAATTCAGACCTGTTTTTTATTTTTCCAGTGGCCCTAATCTTCCGTACACACGCTTACCCTTGTAGATACTTTGTTTTGAAATTGGTAGCCTTAAAGGTAAGAGGGCTCACTCTGCCCTAATTTTCCCTTTATGTTATTTACATTGTGAGTCATAATCAGTGGTGGATCGTTAAAATTTTACATGGGGGCAAAGGAGGGGCATAAGGTCTAGGCAGGGTGGCACATACCTCTTTAGAGAAGAATGTGAAAATCCCCTACATATAAATGGAGTCAACAAAGTTTTCCCAAAAAGGCTCTAAATTTATTTTTTTCATATTATGGTCACATTTCTATTTCTATTATCTTCCTTTTATTCTCTATGTTACTTGTTAAGCACCTTGGTATACCCTTGGTTTTAAGTCTGCTTTATAAATAACGTTTATTATTATTATTAGACCAGGTTGATTTTTATTACTGAGTGAGTCATCTTTCTCATACACGATCTTCATCCTAAATTCCCCCCCCCTCCCTTTCCCTGACGGCTCAGGCCGACCGGCGTAACCACTGCAAACAGCGCAGACACTTGGCACGCGCGGGCGATAATAAAGTTGCAATGAGGAGCATCCAGCGGCGTAACGAGTGACACCTAGGATCGGTAATATGGAGAAACAAGTCACGTTACTGTCATCGCAGCTCTTTCAGAAGCACAGGCAGGTAGAAGTAGTTCTCGGTCGCAGTGTTTTGGCGTGGAAACCGGTTGAGAAAAGTAGAAAACCATGCTCGGGGACTTGTGACTCAGGTAAGTGTGACATAAGTGTAGGTTTCATGGGGGAAACTGACGAAATAGACACCGGCTAAACACATCAGTATTCATTTAACATGGCAAAGTGGAAACGTGAATGTGAATGGTATTTTAGAGCGCAGCATATTTGCCTATATGTTCATCCACTATTTGCCTTCAGGACATGAAACCATTGTTATATATGCAAAAAGAAAAAAACTGCAGCAGCTGTTTGGGCTCCTGATCAGAGTAGGCACATGTTGAGAAAGCCTCAATCAGGATATGAAGCTGTGGTAGTTCAGCTCCGTTCACTGACAGGTGCAGGTCACACAGGTGTGGGGGGTTTATTGTTCTTGTTGGGTTTTTTAAGTCGCAGGTAATAAGCAGCCGGTGTTTCTAATGTGCAGCCTGCAGGGTTCACTGTTATGGGTTCACTGTTATTTGACATGCCCCCCTCCAGGAAGCACTTCATTCATTAATTCAGTCATGAAATGGTCCGGTGAGTTCTTTGAAAACGTTCACAGTGTCAGCTCGTTTAGAAAACACATTAAGCTTGGTCAGTATAACCTGGCGAGTTTGAGCAGGCAAGAGGAAAAGAAGAAGTCAGAGCCGGGATTGAGTTCTACCCTCACTATATCCACTTTACTGTAACTCCAGGCTGTCCAAACCAGAAGTCTGCTGCTTGTTTACAAGTTTAACCCAAGCATTGTTCTATTAAGTACTGCAGTTGTAAGCAGATCTACATACCCACATACTGCTGTTTCAGCTGTATGCATGCCATAAAAAGATGGCCTTCTACCCACACCAAGCTTGCGTGAATACCTTGAAGAAGTCTACAGATTGGCATTTTAAACTCAAAGACCAAATTTATTTTTATGTACAAGCTGTTGGGGATTTTAATAAGGAGCTTTATGGGAATCGACTCGCTGTCTTGGAGTCCAAGTGGCCACTAGTAGAACTGCAGGTTTTATCACTTTCAGGATGTGTTGCTGCTTGCAATACACACATGATATGAATAGTTCAGTAAATGAGAAAACCAAAAATCTTCGTTTTCAAAACTATGAACTGGTTTCACCATTTTTAAAAAACAAAAAAACAACAACAACAACATTTGCTGCGTAGTTGACAATTTCACACACTTCCTGACAAATAGTCGTAGTTGCAGTGATGTTTTTTGCAACCTAGAAGCGTCTGTTTCTTTTCTAGCTTATGACTGTCCGTCCATAGTTCCTTGCTTTTGCCTGGATGGCTTTCTCATTTCTCTTTCTCCCAGTTTTGATTACCTAACATATTTATCTTTTATGGTTTTACACCCAGCTGGTGTACTGTGGTCGAGATTAATTTACTGGATTAATGGCATGTGCATTCACTTCTCGTTGCTGTGGTTATCAAGCAGGGCTCCCAATTTTATTTTATTTTTTCCGCCCTTTCCCATCGTCGCATCAGACAACTTCCACTTAATCCGGACCCTCAGATAACCTCCAGAGGCTAATGTTTGTTCATCGAGATGAGCTCCCTGGTCTGCAATTACTGTACCACGATCGAGTAGAGTGATTACAGCTGGCTCCGCACACTTTAAATTTAAACCTGCCCATTGACCTTCCTCAAAGTGGTATCAAGCGCCCTATAATAACCTGCCATAAAGACTTCCATTTATTGAGTCTATGCTCAGTGTAACTACATCAAAATCCCTCTCCCACCCCCTAGTGATCTCTGTGACAAGAGCAGGTCAGCTTTATTGTGGAGTTGGGAAGCAAGCAAGGACACTTTGCCAGTGGGTTCAACATATAACACTTCTGTGGAGTGCGATTATCACAAGTACAGCCAGTACAGTGTGGTTAATCAGTGACTTTAATGAAGAAAAGGATGGTGGCTGGAATTTTCCCTCACGTAAACAAGTGCTCAGTTTCTGTGCTATCGCCAGTGACCTAACTGTCATAAACATTCCACACTTTTCCCTATCGCACTTGTGGTTGTCTTTCACAGTAGGGATATTCCAGATGAACTCAGTCAGGTCACAGTAGCAGCATTTTTCTTCATCACCGTCAATTTAGCTTTTGTAACTCCTAACTGGAACCAAGCTAGGCATTTCTGGGAATCTGTTGCGCGACAGAGACGGAAAAAAACATCATAGTCAAAAATGATTCAGCATGACTCAAGTTTGACAGATCCTCCCCAGCTTGTATATTCCATCTCCGCCCATAGAAGATTTTCCAGAAGATGAAGTTGACACCCGAAACCATAAATTGTGTTAACGTGATAATAATGATGTTACCACTTGACCTTATATGTGAATTTGTTTAAAACAGAGCTTCCAGATGTAAACTGCACACAGATACAGACGCAGACAAACAAAAGCCAGTCACTGAGATGGCCTCTGAGCCTTGGAGTAAATGCTCTGTCCACATAATGGTCGAGTCACTGCTCTGATGCAATTCAGATCAGAGTAAAGTCGTGAATAAATCATGGCATATGCTTTAGAGAGTGCTTCCCCTTCCCTCCAAATTACTATGCTTAGCAAGCAATACTTCCTCAGGCCCTCTAAGCCTGAATGTCTCTCCCTGCCAGAGGGGGAGGTTTAGATTTTTGCTTTCCCATATGTCAGCGCTGCATAGACACCCGGCGTGCAGGGCTTCACTTTTATCAATATTGAAAGTATCGAAAATCGGCCTAAAACAAAGTTAAGAGACAAAGCAAACCTAGGCTGATTTTTGTCCATTAGTCAGACAGGACTACAACTCGGTCGCAAAGGGTTCTGAAAAGACAGAAATAGTGATATAGTGCCTTGTCACGCAATCAGCAGAGCCCTGCACTTTTCTAGACATTGCGCAACAAAGGTGCACATTAGGACGTAAGCCTGACATATTCAGATCAGACAGTAAACTGTGTTTAACCTGCCAGTACAAAGTCCACGTAATGCAGGGATGCACAGAGGTGAGAAAAGCTCAGGTAATAGTCTGTCTTCCATAGTCACTGGTGTCTCCGACCTGCTCCTGATCTACGTAGGCAGCTTCCTCAGCTCAGCTAACCAAATTATTATTTTTTTATCAGAGTAGTGAGGTGGAGGAGTGGATGTTGTGCGCTACTTGGGAGAAACATCTTAACATTGTGCAGAATGTGGATGAAAATGGCTTATGACAAGGGAACCATGTTATCATTGAGATAATGTTTACCATTGTCACAATCTGTTGGTTCAGAACATTGACGAGCAAAGTCGGTGTGTGTATATCTGTTGGTATTTGGTCAAAAGTTGAAATTTTGTACTTTAGCTATTATAGTCCATCCTGTGGGTGACATAAATGGCAATCCAAAAGTCTCTGGATTTATAAATTAAGGCTTTCAAAGCCCAACCATGCTTTTTACCCTATCCAGGGAACATCCTGGATAGATCACTAACCTGCGGCAGGGCTAACACAGAGGCCATTCACAGGAACATTCACGGTTTTTAGAATTTACAAATGAACTTAACCCTGCTAATTCCACGTCTTTGGACTGTGGGAGGAAGCCGGAGTATCCGGGGAAAACCACTGCAGATATGAGGAGAACGTGAAAAACCTACACAGAAAAGACCCCAGGCTGGACTCAATTTCAATTTTACAATAATACATATAGAGAAAAACTCAACAATCATATGACCCCCTATGAGCAAGCACGTTGGTGACAGTGGGAAGGAAAAACTCCCTTTTAACAGGAAGAAACCTACGGCAGAACCAGGTTCAGGGAGGGGCGGGGCCATCTGCTGCAACCGGTTGGGGTGAAAGAAGGAAGACGAGATAAAAGACATGCTGTGACTAATAACAAATATGATTCAATGCAGAGAGGTGAATGAGAAAGGTGACTGAAGAAGAAATACTCGATGCATCATGGGAATCCCCCAGCAGCCTACACCTATTGCTGCATAAGTAAGGGAAGATTCAGGGTCACCTGGTCCAGCCCTAACTCTATGCTTTAGCAAAAAGGAAAGTTTTAAGCCACATCTTAAAAGTAGAGATAGTGTCTGTTTCCCGAATCCAAACTGGAAGCTGGTACCAATCCATCTAATAAATAATTATGGATGGATTTACACCTGTTGGTTACACTAGATGACAAGGTGGGGCGGAGACCTTTAGGTATCAATCTTTTTGTAATATGAATGTCTGCACCACATGCCGTGACCATCCATTAGTACAGTGGGGCAAAAAAGTATTTAGTCAGCCACCGATTGTGCAAGTTCCCCCACTTAAAATGATGACAGAGGTCAGTAATTTGCACCAGAGGTGCACTTCAACTGTGAGAGACAGAATGTGGAAAAAAAAAATCCATGAATTCACATGGTAGGATTTGTAAAGAATTTATTCGTAAATTAGGGTGGAAAATAAGTATTTGGTCACCTCAAACAAGGAAAATCTCTGGCTCTCACAGACCTGTAACGTCTTCTGTAAGAAGCTTTTCTGTCCCCCACTCGTTACCTGTATGAATGGCACCTGTTTGAACTCATCATCTGTATAAAAGACACCTGTCCACAGCCTCAAACAGTCAGACTCCAAACTCCGCCATGGCCAAGACCAAAGAGCTTTCGAAGGACACCAGGAAAAGTATTGTAGACCTGCACCAGACTGGGAAGAGTGAATCTACAATAGGCAAGCAGCTTGGTGTGAAAAAATCAACTGTGGGAGCAATCATCAGAAAATGGAAGACATACAAGACCGCTGATAATCTCCCTCGATCTGGGGCTCCACGCAAGATCTCATCCCGTGGGGTCAAAATGATCATGAGAACGGTGAGCAAAGATCCCAGAACCACACGGGGGGACCTGGTGAATGACCTGCAGAGAGCTGGGACCAAAGTAACAAAGGTCACCATCAGTAACACACTACAACGGCAGGGAATCAAATCCCGCAGTGCCAGACGTGTTCCGCTGCTGAAGCCAGTGCATGTCCAGGCCCGTCTGAAGTTTGCCAGAGAGCACATGGATGATACAGCAGAGGATTGGGAGAATGTCATGTGGTCAGATGAAACCAAAGTAGAACTTTTTGGTATAAACTCAACTCGTCGTGTTTGGAGGAAGAAGAATACTGAGTTGCATCCCAAGAACACCATACCTACTGTGAAGCATGGGGGTGGAAACATCATGCTATGGGGCTGTTTTTCTGCCAAGGGGACAGGACGACTGATCCGTGTTAAGGACAGAATGAATGGGGCCATGTATCGTGAGATTTTGAGCCAAAACCTCCTTCCATCAGTGAGAACTTTGAAGATGAAACGAGGCTGGGTCTTCCAACATGACAATGATCCAAAACACACCGCCCGGGCAACAAAGGAGTGGCTCCGTAAGAAGCATTTGAAAGTCCTGGAGTGGCCTAGCCAGTCTCCAGACCTCAACCCCATAGAAAATCTGTGGCGGGAGTTGAAAGTCCGTGTTGCTCGGCGACAGCCCCAAAACATCACTGCTCTCGAGAAGATCTGCATGGAGGAATGGGCCAAAATACCAGCTACTGTGTGTGCAAACCTGGTAAAGACCTATAGTAAACGTTTGACCTCTGTTATTGCCAACAAAGGTTATGTTACAAAGTATTGAGTTGTATTTTTGTTATTGACCAAATACTTATTTTCCACCCTGTAAATTCTTTACAAATCCTACCATGTGGATTCATGGATTTTTTTTCTTTCACATTCTGTCTCTCACAGTTGAAGTGTACCTCTGGTGCAAATTACTGACCTCTGTCATCATTTTAAGTGGGGGAACTTGCACAATCGGTGGCTGACTAAATACTTTTTTGCCCCACTGTATATCATTCCACCTGGCCAAAGTGGGGGGTGCGACCTGATCAGCAGTGCCGTACGCATGTCTCCAAAAGCAGCAACCGGAGCTGCAGTGAACATAAATATTGAAATCATAGACTGTGACTTTTTAGCATAGTAGAGAACTAGCAGCATCACTGGCACCACTCTTCTCCTGTTACATCTTCCACCTTGGTTGTCCTTTCCTCTCCATCTGTTTACCTAAGCGTTGGCTTAACAAACCCATTGTGCCTGGGAGAAATCCACGTCTTGTTTGACAGCTCACTGCCATGTGTACCCAGGCAGATCTGCGCTTTGTAATCTAAAGCTGGTGCTCAATGCACAGCCCTGTCTGTATGCTGAGAGACGGCTGCAGAGGGAGGGAGGGGGAGAGATACAGAGAAATAAACACTGCCAGAAAGCGACAGCTGGAGATTGGGTAAACTGCGCAGGTTTACACTGCATCACTGACAGCAGCAATGCAGGATCTGTCATTACGGTGATTGCTCTGTTCACCTGAGCTTTGGGTCAACAGGAGGAAAAGCTAATCACGCAGTAAAGCTGCATGATGATGTGGCACTGATAGCACCAAGCTATTTGAAAGCTTTGTAATATCAGCAACAGTTTTGGTAACTTTCACACACTCAGCTAAATCTTGTCTCATCTTTTGCAAACACATGTGACTAGGAAGGCTCGGGATCGAAGCAGAAAACGGAATAACATAGAAACAATACAAACAGGAGGGAACACCTAAGCATTTCCTTAAGCTTGCACTGGCTTGTCCTCTAACACACTGTCAGTGCCACACCACACTATAAATAAAGGGATTACATAGTGAACCAATGTGTAAAGGGAGGGGTGCCGAGAACAGCAGCAGAATATGAATATGATGACAGCTCATTGTTGTCAGAGGACTGAAAGGAGGCAAGGGCACGCGCCGTATTCTCGGAGATATCATAAACACAAGCGAAGTCTCCCGTGGACGTGCACGAACGCATAGGGTTCTCCGACTCAAGATCAAAATTCAGAGGAGCCGTGTCTAAATCTGTCGTGTATTTCACAACTCGAATTGAGGGGGGCTGAGGAGAAAATGTCCGGGGTGGCGTCACTTCAACGCCCGAGTGAAAAACAGCTGGGGTGTGACAAGGATTTCAGACGTTGCGTTGACTGTGTAGGAGACCGGTGTGTTCAGCGGAATCCAGTCGAGCAGGATGCCATCTTGCTTTAGGGAAGCAGGATGAGCTGGATGGATCACGAGCCTCACACATGCACCTGTAGAGACGCAGCTCCTTGCTGATTGAACTGGTTTTTATCAGTTCAATCTGAATTAAAGGTGCTGCCGCTAAAGTAGCTGCAAGTCTCGGGAGAAAAAGGATTATGTTGCGCCACAGGAATGCCTATTAAAGCCCAGCAGCAGTGCTTCACACTAACATTTAATACACCTCACTGTATCGCATGTGTGTCAGGCATATTACCAGAAGTGTCTGGCCTGCTGGATGGCTTTGCAAATTGTGGAAGTGAGAGATTAGGACTGTTTTGTGCATTTCACTGTATTTCACACTTTTTGTTGTTACACACCGATCAAATCTTAAGAGCTGTTGTCCAAACTTTAGCAGGGGTTTGAATTGTCACATTTGCAGCCATGTTACTAAGAGACCACACCAAATTAAGGCAGCACGACCTTATGCTGACCTTCTTTGATCAGGGATTATATATGGCAATATCATCAAGGACCACTCTCACCCCAGCAACCAACTGTTTGAACTATTACCGTCAGGCCGACGGTACAGGTCACATAAAACCAGGACAAACAGATTCAGGGATAGCTTCTTTCCCAGAGCTATCACCGTAGTAAATAAGCACAAAAACAATTGAACCTATTCCATACCGTCACTGTCATTATATTATGCTGCTATTCATACTGTCATTATATTAATGCTGCTATCCTGTATATATTGTACATACTATTGTTTGAGTACTTACGATTGTTTTTTTTTTGTACTTTTTATATTTTACATTTATATTTATTATTGAAACTTGCACCAAGGGAATGGCACTCCAATTTCGTTGTACTCTGTACAATGACAATAAAGGCTATTCTGTCATGGTTTGCTGTGTGGCAGGCAGGAGAAGGACCCAAGATGCAGACTCACAGACACGGGGATAAACTCAAAAAACACAGCTTTATTGCTGGCCACGAGAAGTAATACAAAATAACCTAAAACTGGGAAAACTAAAGCATGAGCTGTACAAGGAACCGAACCACGGGGAGAATTACACACAACATGAGGGAGAACGCGACGCCGAACAGAGGGAGACTCAGACAGAAATACACAGAGGGTAAACGAGGAAAGTGGGCACACACGGGGAACACAGGTGACACTGATAATCATAACGAGACAGGGCGGGGTGAACTGAACATGACATGTACAGGCACAGAGGTTCAGACAGGAGGAGAGAGAGCACGGGGAAAACACAGACATAACGGGCTGGGGAAACATGAAACAACCACAAAGGGAGACGAGGGCTCATAAATACATAGAGGGCACACAGGGGGGAGAGAGAGCACGGGGAGAACTTAGACATAATGGGCAGGGGAAACATGGAATAAAACATAAGGAGAGACGAGGGCTCACAGATACACAGAGGGGCACACAGGGGGTAAAAGCCATGAAGGGAAAACACTTAGGGAACAACACAACAGGGCAACTCAGAAAACATGGCCTAAATAAGGAACGAAATACAAAAATACAAGGAACTAAGAATACTGGGCCCACATGGCCCAGGACCATGACATCACCCCCCCCTAAAGGGCTGGCTCCCGACAGCCCAAACCCGAAAAACAAAACAAAAACAGAAAACAACCCACCCAGGGCAGGAGGCGGGGGACCAGGACGGAGGGACCAGAACGGGAAACAAAACAAACAACAGAAAACACAGGAGCACATGACCATAGTCCAAATAAAGTTCAGGGGGCCGACCCAGAGCCCACAGGCACAAGAGTTCACGGGTCACACGGTCGGGGGGCCGACCAGGCGGGTGGCACAGGTGACAGAGCTGGTCCGGAGGCCGGCCGTGCGGAAGGCGGCGGCGAAGGAGACGACGGAGCAGTTCAGGGGGCCGGCCGCGCCGAAGGCAGCGGCGGCGGCGAAGGAGACGACGGAGCAGTTCAGGGGGCCGACCGCGCGGAAGGCAGCGGCGGCTCTCCAGTCTCAGGCGTGCTGGCCGTGGCCTGGTGGGCACAGGACCAGACGAGGCAGGACCAGACGGTGGCGATGCGGGGGCCGGACCAGGCGTCGCTGCAGAGGCTGGGGCCGGACCCGGCGAGGATAACGACGCGGATGAAGCTGGACCAGGCGAAGCACAGGCTGAGGCTGGGCCAGACGAGGACGAAGACTCTGAGGCTGGAGCTGCAGCAGACGAAGACTCTGAGGCTGGAGCTGGACCAGGAGGAGCAGAAGCAGAAGGTGGCTGGGTGGGCTCCTCGGGCCCTCCAGCTGACGTGACGCGAAGCGGTGGCGTCGCCGCAGGGTGCCAGATAGGCACACCTGGGAGTCCAACAGCAGACGCAGGACAAACAGTTATGAAGGCCCCTGGCTGGACTAGGAGCTGAGGAAACACAGGCTGCTGAGGCACAAACCCAGAGAGAGAGAGAGCAGGTAAAAAACAGTCCATAGGGCTTAACAGCTTAACACAAGAAACCATGAAGTGGACAGTGGTAGGGACCACCAGTTCTGAGCCAGCAATCATTAGGTTCCCAGAGTCTACATCAGTCCGAAGGGGCTCAGAGGTTACTAGCCCAGTCTGTGTAGTCCTAGGAGAGGTCAACATAAGCTGGTTGGACTCAACCGGTGGTAGTGTGCGGCTCAGAGGAGCTGGTTCGACCATACGGAAAACAAGGACCGCCACTCGATCCACAAAAACAAAGCTTAGATCACCAGGAGCTGACTCCTGGAAAAACAGTAAATACACAGATATGGACCTAACCATTGGCACCGTGGTAGCATGACTGTGGTGTGTTGGATGGACGTGTTTGTTGGAACCCGTACCCGCAGTGATCTGTGGCTGCAGAGTGTTAACCCTATTGAGTGGAGAGACAGATACAGGTGAAACGGTACGTGAACCATTAACTGAAGCAGGTGACGCTTCAGGCGGAGAGAGGGTGGTTATGACATTGTTCGGGGCCAAAACCCTATCTAGTGACGAGTTCATAGAGGCAGGAGAAAATGGTGTCACATAAATCCTGACCCCAGCTTCCATCTCCTGAGTGGTGGTTATGGTGCTGGAGCAAAACAGTTCAGAACCACCTGGTTTGTTATCTATGGGGAGACAGGAGACGTGTTGCGACATTACAGTGTCCTGGTCACCATGATCTGCTGTTATGTGTGCATCTTGGTAACATGCTAGGGGTTCATGACCAGTGTTCACAGTCTCTGGTTCGTGAAAAGCAAGTGTAGCTGGGCACACCGGAGCACTAGCTATGCTTTCGTTGCCTTCATTCAGTGACTGATGGAGGAGCAGGGCCGGCTCAGGAGGGAAGAGAGAAACCACAGGCAACTCAGATTTAGTTGGAACTGCAGACACGGAAAGAGACACCAAAGGAAACACCTCCCTACTGCTATTAAAACCAAAGGCGGTGGGAAACCTTGTCAGTCTGTGAATCGAGTCTGTGGTCCCTGCCGGGTTGAGTGAAGCGGGAGCGGAACTGTCTCTGGCCTGCGGCTCGGTGAACGGCTCATTGCTAGCCACCTCACCGGCTAAGTCCGTAGCCTCCTCACATGCCTTCTGCTCAGAGGTAACTTGGAGCGACTGGACAGTTTCACTCACCTCCGAGCGTCGGGCGATGCGGTGGCGACGCGAACGCCGTTTTCTTTTGGCCGTGGGCCCCGTAGACGTGGGAGATGGAGGCTCCTGAGGCGTCGCAGCGGCTGAGGAGGCGGTAGTTAGCGGAGTGGCAGGCGGAAGTCCCAGGCAACTCCGGGGGCCCCCAAGGGCTAGCCGTGTCCCGCGGAAAACCTCATCGTAGGGGGGAGCGAGCCATGGCTCCTCTCGTAGCTCTTCCTCCGGTTGCGCGCATACGGCGCGCTGCCGCTCCTCGAGGTCGGAATCCGCGCCCCCCACAGCCACCTCGTGTTGCTCAGTGGAGGGCAGAACGGGCCGTGGCGGTGCGCGACAGCGGCGGGAACGCCGTTTCCTCTTAGGGGCGGCCGTGGGCTCAGCCTGGCCTTCCGTGGCGACCGGCTCCTCGCCCTCAGACCACATCCGTGCCAGGCAGGAAGCAGGAGACGAGTAGCCCGATCGCGGCGGCGAGGGGGGGTGGTCGGTCTGTGGTGGGACAGCTGACGAGAGCTCCTCCTCGGTGATAAGCCAGGGCTTCCAACGGAGCTCGTCCTCCCGATACGCCCGTAACACCTGCTGCCGCTCCTCTTCACCGAAGTTGCTGGCCTCTGGCATCTCCGTGCGCCACGTAGTGTAGACAGGCGGTGGCGGAGATGTAGAAGCCGATGAGAAGCGAACAGGCGGCGTAACGGTGGTGAGCCCCATGGTCCCGATCCTGACCGTTTCTGGTTCTTTCTGGGACAGCTGCCCCGGACGGATGCCCACGGCGGACACAAAGTCCCGGATGTGGGGGCGCAGCGCGCCGAATAGCCACGGGAGCCCGGACACCATCCGCTGAAGACGGACGGCTACGGTCTCCCGGTATTCGCCTCGAGGTAGCGTCGCCCATTCCTCACAGTGGTATTCCACCGTGTAGACCAAGTCGTCCTGGAGGTCCGCGGAGGGGTTGTGAGCTGCTGGGTCCAGTTCGGGGTCGCGTTCTTCTGTCATGGTTTGCTGTGTGGCAGGCAGGAGAAGGACCCAAGATGCAGACTCACAGACACGGGGATAAACTCAAAAAACACAGCTTTATTGCTGGCCACGAGAAGTAATACAAAATAACCTAAAACTGGGAAAACTAAAGCATGAGCTGTACAAGGAACCGAACCACGGGGAGAATTACACACAACATGAGGGAGAACGCGACGCCGAACAGAGGGAGACTCAGACAGAAATACACAGAGGGTAAACGAGGAAAGTGGGCACACACGGGGAACACAGGTGACACTGATAATCATAACGAGACAGGGCGGGGTGAACTGAACATGACATGTACAGGCACAGAGGTTCAGACAGGAGGAGAGAGAGCACGGGGAAAACACAGACATAACGGGCTGGGGAAACATGAAACAACCACAAAGGGAGACGAGGGCTCATAAATACATAGAGGGCACACAGGGGGGAGAGAGAGCACGGGGAGAACTTAGACATAATGGGCAGGGGAAACATGGAATAAAACATAAGGAGAGACGAGGGCTCACAGATACACAGAGGGGCACACAGGGGGTAAAAGCCATGAAGGGAAAACACTTAGGGAACAACACAACAGGGCAACTCAGAAAACATGGCCTAAATAAGGAACGAAATACAAAAATACAAGGAACTAAGAATACTGGGCCCACATGGCCCAGGACCATGACACTATTCTATTCTATTCTATAGTATTTCTTTGCGATCAGTGTGGATAAATGAGACATAATATTGAGAAATTGCACTCACCTTACTTCAGACTATCCTGGCTGTTTAGCATCTGTTTTATAAATGGTGGGTATATTAAATGTGGACTATAAAACACTGACTTTTGTGAGCTATAATACTTGAGAATTTTTGAGGGGACTTTAAAGGTTTCTAGGCAAAATATTTTCAGTTGTAGCCTACTCCAATAAACTAAAGCAGTGTTTAGCCCATGAATTAAAATGAAATTGGGTACCTAAGTAAGTAAACACTTTTTTTTCATAGTTTGGAACATTTGGAGGAAATCCCACACGCATATTATTTTTGCTCCTACATCAAGGTAGGTAATTTCGAATACAAGAGGAACATAGCAGTGAGACCAGTATATGGTGACTAGTGCAGTGGAAACATAAGCAGAGATGTCACAGAATGGATTTCACATTAGCTGTGTAAACCACAGACAGCCGCAAGAAGTGATAAAACGGACAGAAATGGACTGAGAGTAAAGTCCAGGCTTTATTGCACTTCCCTTCAAAAGAGGAATTGCATGTTTGATTCAGGAGCATCAGAGTGACATAAATTTTGCAAGAATATCTGTCAACTTGCTTTGGCAAGTGAAATATGAATACAAGGACGTAAGATCACTGCTGTCAAAGGGGATCTGAATGGGTTTGGTTCATTGGTTTCCCACATTTGGACCGGCACATTTTGGCAATGGAGGCACAAAGGATCCAATAGTTGAGCTGTTGGAGGCAATCACTACCAGCACAAAGAGCTGCAGTCTGTCCAAGATGGCCCATATAAAGTTAGTGGCTCTTGTATACATAGGCTGTTGCTGTATTTATGTGTTACGATCAAAAATGGCTACCGGCAAAGAAAGGTTATTTAATTTAAGAAAAACAAAAAGGGCATTTTCAGCCACTAGCCTAAATTCATGTAGCTCCTTTTGAAACTCTGTTATTCTAGAGTCCAACCTGTTTATGAGTGTGATAATATTATCAGCTTATATAACTATTTTCCCCCCGTAGAGGCATTTACAACAGCCAATAAGTGGAAGTAAAATAAAGAAGAGATAACCATGTGAATCATTTGTTGTATAGTTTGTCAGTGAGCACTTTGTTTGGAACGAAGTGATATGATCAGCTGGTTGCTGATATGATGGGCGAAGCGTAAATAAATAAGTAAATAAATAATTATATATATATATAGAGCAGATGTTAGCGACATCTTTATTATTAGTATTGCTCTTAAAAATCCTGTATTGGTTAGACCTGAAAACTTTAAAACACACAGAGTGCAGCGCTCCAATTATCACACCCTCCAGCTTGTTATGGAGCTGTGTTAGCCAGCTCACGTGCTTCGTCACTGTTGAATGCTAGCAGCAAAAATAAAAGGTGTATAGTTCTCAGAGTAACACAGCAGTGGCTGCAAACCTTAAGGAAGTCTCTGTAACTGTTTGGTCAGAAAGCGTCTTTGACACCCGGCTCGACCCCTGGGCTTGGAGAACTTGTGACTTTTCCCAACAGGAAGTAGTCTTGTCTTGACCTTTGTGAGCAAAGAGATTCTCAAAGAGGAAGCCATCATAGCCTTGTTTATGAAGTGTGTAGGACTGAAACTTGCAGCTGACAAATCAAATCCTGACAATAAAGACAGCAGGACCATAGAATCGGACATTCATTGACTGATTTGTTGCAGCTCATTTTGGGGCCTTTTTTCCAGGCAAGATGGCCAAATGCTTGCATGAGTAGTTGCTAGGGCTGCTCAATTAATCGAATTTTAATCACGATTACGATCTGGGCTTTCAACGATCATTAAAAATGACTGAGCCGATTATTAGCCCCTCCCTCATTTATCCGCGACACCTTAAAGGCCGGTCCGTGAAAATATTGTCGGGCATAAACCGTCCGTGGCGCAAAAAAGGGTGGAGACCGCTGATTAAGAGGACCCGAGGGAAGCTCGGAAAGCTATAGTTATTTGGAGAGTGACTGCCGTTGGTTGAAAAGAGTTTAAAAAAAAACTTCAGTGGTGTTGCACACTATTTTATATTATTTTTTTAAAGTCATTGTTAACCCTTTAAAGCCGGTCAGAGCAGCACGCTCCGTTTTGCGTAACTATTTTTAAATCCCTGTAGAACCTGAACCGTGTAAGCTAGCGCAATAATTTGTTTTGCATATGAAACCGGAGGAGTTGTACTTACATCTGATGCCATCAGCTTGTCCTCGGTCACGGTTTCGTTCCACATATAGCTTTGCAAAAATTGCATAAAAAGCGCTTGCAGGAACAAAAACATAATATTCCAGAAACACGCTTTGCCGTTCCTATCAGCTGTTCGTAACACTTCCCACAGTGAAATGATGCACATGCTGTTTTCTTTGCAAATTTGCATCATAGGATTGTTTTTTGTTTTTCCTGCAGTATATAAAAATTGCTGTATCTCCAAAATAAAACTATGAAGACACTCAAAATAAATTTCCTGTGGTGGGAAACTATTTTTTGCAACTTTATTGTATTTAAAGTTTTGAGGGATAAACCTCTTAAACTTCTCCAAGTAGAAATATATGTAAACAAAACAAAAGCGATTTTCAATTTTTTTTGTAGTTTATTGCACTTTTTTGCAATTTATGTAATTACTATGCACTTAATGCATACATATTATTAAAATATGGGCTATAACAGTTGTATTGATGTATAGCAACTTGAAATGCTCCCACAAATGGCACTACAGCATGTAAAAAAAATAAATAAAAATAATATAAGCTCTGGTGGACTTGGTTCTATAGTAGGTCTTAAAGGGTTAAATAAATATCGTCAAATAATCGTGATCTCAATTTCAGTGAAAATAATCGTGATTATCATTTTTGCCATAATCGAGCAGCCCTAGTAGTTGCCATATTGTACTGTTCAGAATTCCAAAAAGAAAAAGCCAAAAGGCACAATTCTGCCTTACCTTTTTCAAAGTGTGCCAAAATGAACAATAGCTTTTCTTCAGAACTGTGCTCTTGAGTTAAATGGTTGAAAGTATTTACCAAAGGAATGAAGTTTAACTGACCTCCTAAACTCCATTAAATTTACAAAAGATCCTTTTTGTTCCATTACCAAAGGAAATTAGTATTGCTAAGACCTGTGGCTCTCAATCCTCGTCAAGTGCTGCTGAATATCTACCTTTCAAGGTACCTGAAGGGCCACTTCATTGACTTTGCACTTCATTGCCGTGTTCTTCTTCAAATATGACACACTTAAAGAAATGACTGCAGTAATCCGTGCTCTTTTTGACAAACACGCTAACAAAATCCTGCACCTGGGTGATAGTCGTGGGTGGAAAAGACACTATTTTACCCACACTTGGGCCTATTTATATAGTAATCCATCTTACTATTAAGGAAGTGGAGATTCTAATAAAATAAGTCACGGATTTAAGTGCATAAGTGCATTTACAGTATCAAATTTGTATACATGAAGTCACAAAGTTTGGGGTGTCGTACACATCACTACGTGACGAAGGGGAAAGAGAGGGACTACCAAGCACTTTTCGGCTGGTAGAGAGACGGGAGCAGTCGAGTGAGGATGATCCACCAATTGCAAGGTCAGTCGATTGATCCTGTCCTACCGGTCCATACCATGTGCAAGATACTAAATCACAGGTTGCTCCTGATCCATCTAGAAAAAAACCCAATGCATATGTGTGTGACTTAGTAAGACTTGTAATAGGAAGTGTTTTGAGAAGTCAGCTTGAGTAGAAAAAGCGCTGTGCAAATACCTGTCCATTTACCATACGTCATCAGCCAGTTCTTGCAACTACCTAGATTTTTCTAGGCATGGGAATTAAAACCATAGCTTATGAATGCAACAGTTACACAAGCAATGTTCGTGCTTGTGTAATTGTTGTCTTCACTGCAGAAGGGTGTGGACAGAAGCATGAGAAACCTGCCTTGTCCGATTTAAAACCAAAGCATGCATTGGTATGTGAAAGTGTATTAAAAGAAGTGTCTGGATTAAGAGTTTTACTTCCTGGTGGGGGAAAAAAAAAAGCCTAAATAATTGGAACGAGCATGAGAGAGACTGTAGGGTGATGGTGTTGACCAAAGTGGTTTCCATTCGGGGGAATCCGGACTGTTATGATGTGACTCAAGCAGTCACATGAAAAATCTGTTTTTGTTTTTGAACTTTTTTCAGAGTGAATAATCGCTCTTTGGGTAAACTGATCAAATCTGCTAGAAGTCTTATAACAGAGTTACAAGTTCAAAAAATCCACATAACATTTAGTATACAATCCTGTCTGACAACTTCAGGGATGGTGTAAAAAGTCTTCAGACTGGTCTTGCCTTTTAATAGTGTTCCCTTTTGCATCGCAGGTGTTAATTCATCTCACGTGGGTTGAGTGGAAACTAGTGGCAGCCGAGGCCCTGAGGATATGAATGTTTCTGGCTCAGTAGAGAAAGGCACTAACGGTGCCTGAGCCGGGGATTACACGCACACTTGGGGCAAAGCAGCGCACTGCCATTGCCAGGGTTTGAGGTTCAGAGTTAGATGGCAGGGTTGGAGAACTGCTCATTATGTTTCTCCTGATCCACACTGCATGTGAGTGTGTCTTTGAACTTGGCCTTGATCCCATGCCAGTTAAGCTGCCCGCTCCCTTGTTGGGAAAAAGAAGCCTGAGCAAATACCTAAGAGCTTATTTACAGTTGGCTAGCAAAATGCACATAGTACAAAAGTATGATCATGTCGATTTCTCGGTGGAAGGAGGACTAAACCAAGTTAAAACCAAATAGAAACAGACAGAGCTCAGTCGACAGGTACATCAGGTTAAGTTTGTTTATTTGGTTCTAACAGCAGAAAAGAGAACTCTGTACGTAAACACACAAAGAGAGTGTTAAAAACCAGTCAACATCGTCCTTATTCGTGCTTCTTTGTTCCTTATTGTTTTAGCTTTCTTCCTCTTTTTCTAGATGAATCTGCTTTTCTACCAATCAGCATTCAACCTGTATACACTGTGTCACGATATACTGTCTAGCTTTTAGGAGTTCAAGGGAAACTCGGAACAGGTCAAGACCTTTAACATGTGATCAGGGACAAACAATTCTGCCACTGGGCAGGTTTTTAAAAAAATGGGCAAAAGGTCAAGGAAGCTCCAAGAGTCACTTAACAACCATCCAAGCATGGCAAAAGTAACTGACAGATGTCAGTAATTAGCTTTACAAATGTTCAAAGTGATTAAATAAAAGGCTGCAGGAACATTAATATTCCCTTTCAGAGTTCTTAGGTATCAGTGTAGCAATGAAAACAAACATCTGAATTCTCTCCTTCGTGTGCAGGATTTCTAGTTATTGGGCAAAAAAAAAGACCCTTTTCCCTCCAGTTCCTGAAAAGCTGACTTTTTGCAGATAGCAGACCTCTTCGGTTTGCTGTAGCACACTGAGCCCTGTAGTATGAATAGGCAGCACACACATGGCTGACTACCAGTGCCAAGATTCTTTTCAAGCACAAAGAAAAGTATGTCAGAGCAGAGAGGATCTGCCTTGTATGGCCGAGGGCTTAGCATGTAGCTTAGGGACCGCACTGAGCTAAAAAGTGGAGAATTTATGTGGGGGTATGTGCTCTGTGTATGTGGTGAAGTGATTATTGTGTCCTTGTCTGTGCATATCTGAGGATGTGTGTATGTGCCAGGGTTATTAGAGCAGTGTTAGAATTCGGGAATGCTAGCCATTGTTTCCAGTTTCTTCCCCAACTAGGTTCACTAGGGTGTCGGTTTTGTTTGTTTCTTGTGTTAATTTGACCAAGTGGTTCAGAGGAACACCCTGACTGTTTTGTGTGGCAACGGCTGTGAATGCTCATGTATATGTTGTATTTTTGTTTTGTATTTTAAATAAATTTGCATAGATTTCAGCGAACCTGTTTTCTTTCACTTTTCCCTCTCACTCTGGGGTATTGTGTGTAGAATTTTTAGGGTGAAAATGAATTTGATCCAATGAATCTAGAATACGGTGGCAACATGACAAAATGTGGAACAAGTAAAACACTGTGAATATTTTACGGATGCACTGTGAAAAGATAGTATCATGAGTGTGGTTGTTGGGGGGTTTTGGCGGGGGGTGCCTTTGGGGGAATTGATTTGCCTACTTCTTTGAAGATATCATATGTTTAATGTTTTGTTTTGGATTCAGGCCTGGGAGCTTAGGATGATACGTATGTAAATGTGTAAAATACAAGATAAGATTTTTCTGATTATATTTCTCAGAGTTTTAGACACAATTCAGGCACAAGATTGGTACTGAGATATAAAACAAAGTGCAAATTCAGAATTTCACAATGAATTATCTGGAACCTGTTACAGCTGTTTATCTTTGCCTTATGTTATTATCACTATCATCATCATCATCACCAGTCACAGAGTGTGGCCGCTGAGGTACATGGTGCTTAAACCAATGCTCTGCTGGCTCAATAACTGCAGAGTTCCAAAACACCTCCGACATTCAGATCAGCACAAAAACTGCACCGGGACCATCATGGTATAGCAGCTCCTAAAACTGCAGTGTGTCGGTGGCCAATTACTTTTGTCCATATAGTTTATGTAAAAACATCCAAATTTTCTAGCACGTTCTGATCTGAATATATTGTGTTGAAATTTCTGCTTATGTGAACTGAAAGCTTTGAATTGAAAATTGTAAATCTAGTGGTTGATTTGTATGATACATGGACAACCAAACGAATTTTGGCGTACAGGCCAGAGCTCCAGTTTAACAGTTTAAAAATGGAATATAAAACTTTTAGAAATTCATTATGTATTTTAATTCAATACCAACAATCGGTTTGGCAGGAGAACTAGGTGCTATTTTTCAAATAGTTTTTTTTCCTGAAATAAAGCCATTACCCACATGGCCATAACTCTTCTTCCTATTTGTCAAAGTGTGAATATCGATGGCCATAAAGTTATTCATGCCTGCATGGCGTATCATCTTTATTTGAAAAAGAAATGAAATCCTATTCCCTCAGACTCCCAGGGGAGAAATAATATGTCATGCTTCCCTCCCATCCATTTCACCATATCAGCTGAATAAATTTGTAGGAGAGACTGGAATGCCTGTATGTGACGCAGTTGAACAGGTCACTTAAAAACAATACAAGTAATATTGTCCTTCCATAGTACAAAAGTGCACAGCTGAATTTGTTCTGTTAGTAGCCATGCTCGGGATTTGAATATTTAAATAATGAAATGGTTCAAAGGGAAATTTGTCTCGTCAGGCCCGGCAATATTTAGGCATCAAATTCCCAGCACTGGGTTCCACCTTCTTAAAATGATTTTTAAGGATTATATTGCATTGTCTGTCACATAAGTGTGTTCACATTATTAAGGATGTGAAGATGGATGAATGCATTACCAACAAATCCTTTAACACCACTTTTCAACGCAGGGTTCTTTAATGTCACTTAGGAGCCCTTCAAGTCAGCTGAGCTGCCCCGTCTTGTTACTGCCAGGAGGTATCAGGTCACACTGTGCTCAGAAAATTTTGTTAAACCTCATTCTCACGCTTATGGGGGACATTAACAAAGGGATGTATTTTCTTCCCAAACACTCACAACCTCTTGGGACATGACAGTGTTATTCCCATTCATTTTGCTCCTTGTGAAATGAATTCCAGGCTGCTGTTCTGAATTTGGATACAGTATCCAACAGTTTTGACATTTTAGAGGGAAATCTAAGCTTACTGATTTATTTGTTTATTTATTTTTGCAGTGGGAAATGAAAACAACCCACTGATGTATGATTACAAGTTATCAGGCTTACATCTGAAAACATTTCTGTACTTGGAAATAAAGAGAAAAATTAGCAAGTATACAGAGTGATTTATCCAGCATGCTTATTCACTCCCCTTTTAAGTCTGTTTTAGTCTCCACCAGTTTATAGAGAGGATAAAAGATGACTCGGGTTATTGACTCAAGCACTTTGTTCATTTCCACAGTGGAATAAGACGAGTTGAATGGCAGTATTATCAGCTAATGCTGGCAATGGATAATGAACCTGCTTTGCAAGGTGTATCCATGATGTACCTGGAGATTGAATGGAATGCTAATGTGGTTACCAAAAATTAGTCTTCTGACAAAATGTAACTCAAACCCAGGATGCACAACCTCAGGTCTTACTGCCTGAGGTAATTTAAATGAGTGAGTAATATAAAAGTGCAGTCCTATGCATTTTTCATAAATGACGCAATTTGCTATAGATACCAAATGCGCTGATGTGTTTGTTTCTCCTCTAAATTTGAGTGAATATACAGGACATTTACATCAAACAAACTAGAATTTCTTCGAGGAGACAGAAACGGTTACATTCTTTGTTCTAATTTCTGATCATCAGAGGACAGACGTGGCACCTGTGGCATGCTCGTTGCTTGGTGGGGTCCTGTTATGGATGTTCAGGCTGAGGCTTGTTGTTTTGTCCATCTTTGTTTTTATATATATATATATATATAATGAGACACAACATGAGGCTGCGTGCTTGTTGACTTCCAACTTGTCAGTCACAAGTTGCTGAACAATGAGGTCTTTGTTTCTGACTCACATGGGGACCACGGTTTGCAGTGTGGACTTCATGCTATGTTTCAGTGCAGATTGGGATTGGCCACTTACTGGCTTCTTGAGGCCACAGCCTCAAGAAGCCAGTAAGGGAAATGCTGCTGTTTCCAGATATTCCCAGTTAGCCATTTGGATACATCTGGCTGTTTAGCTGCTAAATGCTCTAATTTCTTAACCAGCTACTAACTTCAGTTGCTTGGTGCTGGGCAGGGAGCATACAATAGGCTTATCATGGCTTTCTGACAAAACACCTGCATGTTACATCGGTAAACGGGGCTGATAAGAGCAACAATAAAGGGAGTGGAGAATAAAACTAAAATATCGATGTGCCACATTCTTAACGGTGTAGAGGGGAATTGCAGTTGAATGATTATTCTTTGTCAGCTTGGCTCAGAGTGACCCCTTCCACAGACCACTTAGTTTCAGGATCTATTGTCCATATGAAGAAAAAAAAAGATACCGATTACTGGAGATTTATAGATTACAGCATGCATCACGAATGCTTTTGTGTATAGTTTTGTGTGCTTTGGTCATTGTGGAATGGAGTGAACTAAAAGAGCCATTTCATGTCATTTCAGTACACAGCTATTCTGTTGAGGTGTGTGAAATAGTTGCTGTCCGCAAGACAGAAGACGATGACCAAGACGCTGCACAGACTGGGAAACATCAAAAAAAGACAAAACAGCTGTATCCCTATGCATTCACAGGTATGACATTTACAGAAGCATTTCATTATCACTAGTTTTATAAAAGTTATGCAAAGCCCAAAGTAAAAAATGTAGCATTTTTGTCTTTAAAAACCCGCATCAGTCTCCTATGTCTCAGTCTTATTAAAGTAAAAACGAAACTGATAAAGTAGCCACTTTAACCTCTGTTGCTTCTTCCAACAACTGAACCTGAGGCCAGTCTATATCAATGTCGCCTTGAATTTCCTGTAGTATGTTAATGCTACATTGCAGTTGCACTTTGGTTAAGCGTGCCAAGAGGCTGTGTTTAGTGCCACAAGTCGCAAGTGATGTGACACTGGGAATAAGCCTGTAGACAGCTCCATAGTCAGAAAGTAATGCATTAACAAGAGAGTCCCTCACAGCTTAGCAGACTGGGTCTAAGATGGCAGCATGCCAGCGACTTTGGGGCTAATGCTTGATTTGGAGCCATTAGATTATATCCAAACAAGATCGGATTTACATTATGTATCGCAGCCAAATGTTAAAAATTACCTCACTAATGTGAGCGTTTACTGGCAATGAAGTGCGTCGAGTCTGACACGACTGCATTTCCACAGTCTGTGGAAACTTGGCTTCAAAGACGCACCCCATCACTTACATCCTGATTATGTAACATATTAAAGGATAATTTTGCACCCACTCTGAGCGTCTCTTTGCATACCCCATGGTGAGTACGAGGTACGGTTAGCGATTTGGACAGCACAACTTTCCTGAAAAGTTAACTTTTCTATCTGATGAAGAAAATGCTTAGTGTGATAATTTCACTTTGAAATGCTTAGCGAGTGAATCTGCTGTCAAAGTGCTTAGTGAGTGAATTTTTCCTTCTTAATGTAAATATTTCAGTAATGTTCCTAGCAGGATATTATGGGACTCTGTCTCTACTTTGTGTGTGTGTCTGATTATGAGCACAGCCCTGTTTCATTTAGGAAACTAATTTCTTCATGCTTTCATTTCTATTTCATTTCTTTCATTTTAAAGGATTATTCTATTCTATTCTATTTCTGACATAAGCGCATATCTGAATAATCTGTGTGTTAAGGATAAAGCCCAGGTTTATTCTCAGGGCAAGCCCCCACTGTGCCAAAGCCAGGTAATATGGTAAATGACAAAAGTAGGAATTGTTAAAAATACCTGCCTACTAAATAAACTATAGGTCACAAGCGATCTGGGTATTTTATGATTATGACTTTAAGCAAGGCAAAATGATGTGAAAAGAAGACATTATCAGAGGCTTTGTTTAGCACATTTGGAGGCATTTGTCTGATAAGATGGTCTATGGGAATGATAAAAGCATCTTTCGTCTCTGATTTTTGTTGATAAGTGGTCTCTGGAGTGTTCTGTTTTGTTTCTTTACAGTTTCCTATGTGCGAAGGACACAACAGCACCAGTGGCGGTGTAGTGAGGTCACCTTTCACTGTGACAACCAGGCACTCTGCGAGGAGTGGGTCCAAGTTACAAATGAGCAGCTGTCACTACTCAGTATGTGTCATCTGATGTTCTGTAAAAGATATGGGTTTGTACTTTGTACTTGATGTACTGACCCGACGCACCATGAAAGTTGTATTTTAGCTAAGTGCACGCGGTCATTAAGGTCCACTCTTACTGGAAACTGTGTATTAGAAGGTTGGCACGGTGGTTAGCACTGTTGCCTCACAGCAAGAAGGTCCTGAGTTCAGTTCCACCATCAGGGGTCTTTCTGTGTGGAGTTCTTCTCCCCATGTTTGAGTGGGTTCTCTCCAGGTACTCCGGCTTCCTCACATAGTCCAAAGACATGCAGTTAGTTATGATAGGTTAACTGGAAACTCTAAATTCCCTATAGTTGTGAGGGCGAATGGTTGTCTGTCTGTAAGTGTTAGCCTGTGACTAATGATTTTTGAATTTTAATTTAGAAATAGGGCTGCCACAAACGATTATTTTGATAGTCGACTAGTCACAGATTATTTTTGTGATTAGTCGACTAATCAGATCGTGCATCCATTGGACGTAAAACGTACATCTTATTGCACCAGCATGCGTCTGCACTTATATAATTATCATTAGCTTACAGCTTTAAGTGTTTAGGGTATGTGCTAACTAAAAATAAAGACAAGATGAGAGTTTATTAAATTTTAATGACATTTGCAGATTGTTTCGATGGAGTTTAATCTGCTTGACGTTTATTCAGCTGTGTAAAAACTATAACTTTAATCTCAGCCAAACCGATTTAATCAGGAACAAATAAAATACTAAAAAAAGCCAAACAATATTATTTTTAAGTTCTCCAAGTGACTTATATATCATGTTTAACCTGAGTAGCGAAAGACGGTGGTGGGTTTGAAAACGATTTGCCGGGAGTCCGGTGTTCTCACGGGCTCTAGTGAGCCTTGCCCCCGGCTAGCTATCGAGCTAGTGGGTAACAGACATCTCTGAAAACGTTGGAGCGCTTTTGAAAGTATGCGGTGTCTTGATAAACTGAGCAGATATTTGAGGTTTACACAGCTACATTCTCGCCTGAAAACATGTTAATCGTTTATTTTGTGACCCAGAAAGAATAATAAGAGTAATATTAAAACTAAATAGCTGCCGCCATTGTTGACAACTGAGCTGGGCCGCGCTATGAATTCTGGGACACAGCTTCTTCTTCTTCGGGGTTTAACGGCAGCTGGCATCCTTGTACATGCAGTGCTGCCATCTTCTGTTTCAGTCCGATATTACACTCTTAAATACTACTACTTATTCCTGCGTCTTTTGTGATCTTACAAAGCGTCAAACGATGCGTCGACTATTAAGTTAGTCGTCCACGATTTTAATAGTCGACGTAATCGTGACTAGCCGACTAATCATGGCAGCCCTATTTAGAAATATTAAATAAAAATAATAAAAATAATTAGGATAGCTAATGGGCGGTCCTACAGTAAAAGAGAATGGCATATACAGTATATAACTAAAAACGAACATAGCAGCACATTATCCATCAACATGTTTACAAAATAATTAGCTTGCTAAATGTAATGTTTTTTGTGTACTAACAGATTACATGGTGATGCAAAGTTACTAGACTATTATTCAAGCATATTGAGTTTGCATTTTATTTTTCACCTGAGTGCAAAATGCTCTCTTATGCTCTGGGTTTAATAAGCATCACATGATTAGGCTGTACAGAATTTAGTGTTTAACTAACATGCTGAAATAAGAGTGGGAGGTGGGTTTAAGCCATTTAAAATGGTCCTCTTAGTCCCATTTCACTTGGCAGGATGAATCAATTCAAGGTAATTAACCACATTCATTTTGAATAAGTCGCTGCATCTTCAGTAGTATTAGTCACACACCTTTACATCGCCCATTTACAATCCATTTATGTAATCTAATGGAACTTTTGTCTTATTGCCAAACAATATGGCACCCTATATTTCTTTGTACTCATTTAACACTTGATCCAAATCCATTCATTTTCACTTTGAGCATCCCATGTATCTTAGTTTGTTGTCCTAAATGCACTCCTCCACAACAGCCATAAACAAGCCATTTAGTATTCTCCATCGCAGCTCTTTGTAGGTTTATCACCGAATGATGCAGTGCCTCTGAATTGCTTTGCACTCCTCCTACAGTCAGTAGACACACCATTTATTTCTTGAGCGGCATGTTTTTGGGACAAGTCAGGTTGACTGAGCATTTTGAGAAAGGTCTCTGGTTAATGAAAACTTCATCAAGCTTTTGTCAGCTGGACATTTGTTTCAAAAAAAAAAAAAAAAAAAAAAGGTAAACTACACATTTTAAAAGATGATCTCATGCCCCTCCCTGTTTTTGCAGCCAATCGACCAAAGAGCCTTCTGGTATACATCAATCCATTCGGTGGAAAGCGTCGTGGGAAACGTATTTACGAGCAGAAGGTGGCCCCAATGTTTCGCCTTGCCGGCATTGCGACCACTGTGATTGGTGAGTCCCTATCAGTAGCATTCCTCAACATTTAAATAAAAAATGAGTCTTGATGGTTGCCATATAGATCTCCACTGCCACTGTGGCCTCTCGTGGGGACTGGAGAGGCTTGCAAGGATATGATTTGGCTTATAGTGCCATTAATCATGCCACCACCTTAATGGAAGCTGTGATAGTTGATAAGCTCGGGTATCCAAACACATCTATTATTCAATAAGTGTTTGTTACAGCTACACATAGTCTGGGGTATTGATGGTCCATCAGAGGGACCGCTATTCACCTTGGGCTTCCTACAGCTGCTGTAGGTTACAGGATTGTGTGTGTGTTGCTATTATATGCCTGGTAAACAGAATTACTGTTGAAATATTGTTTTTGGTTTTATAGGCTCATTTTGCTTGCTAGTATACAGTAGCTGAATTAGGTTGAGGTTTTTTTTGGGGGGGGGGTTGCCAGCACACTTATGCCTCTTCTGACCATTAATCTGCTCGATAGGTTCCAGTGAATGTTTCAAAGGTGAAGTACTTTCCTTGTCTTGTATTTCAAAATGCATGTAATAGAGTGCTTGTTCTACCAGTCAAGCCACAAAGTGCCTAGTTATTTTGTCAGTATATTCCCTTTCATTGAATGCCTACTAATGCTTGCCATTTGATTTGTTTCCATAGTTACAGAGCGTGCCAATCATGCTGAAGACCACTTGAAAACAGAGGCCAATCTAGATAAATATGACGGGTAGGTACTTAAGCTAGGTAGCTCTTGCTTTTAGGCTTTGAAAACTGGTTCTTCACCGGGACATGAACTTGACTCTTCTTTGTTTGCTCGTACTTTAATAAAGCTACTGAGAAACTCGGCCATAGTTTGTATTAACCTCTGCTGTATTGCAGTCTGTGTTGTGACAGATTACGGATACAAAGTTCTTTGTGTTTCTCATATTTAACAACGGGAAAATATTCTGATCATCTTAATCACTAACCTTCTTTGTCAGGACATTTCTTAAATCTCTCTATGCCACAATAAATGCTTACAAAGAAAAATTTATTGGTTTATAATAATAATAATAAAAGAAGATTAAACTGAGTAGATGTTGGATGTAAGTGCTCTAAAAGCACTCCAATGTAAGATTAACGGTTTGTAGCCATGTTAACTCTTTGAGATATAAAGCTTAAAAACACATCAGTCTGGTGGTTTATATTGGTAGCTGTTGATGCTGTTTCTTTTGTAGAATGGGGGTTGTTATGTTGCCGGCATATCTATTGTTGTTGGGAACGTTCAGTTTAGTTTGGTGTTATGGTAAGACTTGAAATTGTTCAAAAGGTTTGGTGCTGTTGTGTCCTAGCGTGACAGGAAATGATAAAAATGAAAGGTTCTTTCCTTTCGTGTTTTCATTACTGGCCCGTTTCAAGGTTATTCTAGATAACTAAAATTAAACTGAAAACTAAATATAAGTGTGAAAAAACACTTTGCAAAGAAAAAGGAGATTGAGACATATCCATTAATTCAAAACTCTACCGTGGTAATGATCCATAACTCAGTTTTAATGTTCAAAGCCTGGGTCATACACTGGTAGGTAGGGTCTAAAAACTCCAACAAGCCAATCTTAAAGGTTGCTTTTAAACAGTGAGGCAGGGAACAAAGGGGAGGATGGCTGTATATATGCTAGGTGGCTAATTAGCTGGTAGGAAATGTATCTGGCTGAAATATTCACAGGAAAATGGGAACAAAGAAAGGAGGTGGAACAAGCAACATTAAAAGCAGGGGATTAATTTCAAAATAAAAGTGATTAAATGGATGTGTATGGTCACAAGATGAACATTCATTATGTGGGCACAAACCTCTTGTCTGATCTAATTTCACAGTCATGAAAGTTGAGCTTTTTTGCAAGTGGAGTAACACATTTTCTACAATTACTGACAAGTAGGGCTGCCACAAACGATTATTTTGATAGTTGAGTAGTCACTGATTATTTTTGGGATTAGTCAACTAATCAGATCATGCATCCATTGGATGTAAAACGTACAGCTTGTTGCACCAGCAGCATCTGCTCTTATATAACTATCATTAGCTTACAGCTTTAAGTGTTTAAGGTATGTACTAACTAAAAATAAAGACAAGATGATAGTTTATTAAATTTTAATGACATTTGCAGATTGTTTCAATGGAGTTTAATCTGCTTGACGTTTATTCAGCTGTGTAAAAACTATAACTTTAATCTCAGCCAAACCGATTTAATCAGGAACAAATAAAATACAAAAAAAAAAAAAAAACAATATAATTTTTAAGTTATCTAAGTGACTTATATATCATGTTTAACCTGAGTAGCAAAAGACGGCAGTGGGTTTGAAAACGATTTGCCGGGAGTCCGGTGTTCTCACGGCTCTAGTGAGCCTTGCCCCCGGCTCGCTATCGAGCTAGTGGGTAACAGACGTCTCCGAAAACGTCGGCGCGCTTTTGAAAATATGCGGTGTCTTGATAAACTGAGCAGATGTTTGAGGTTTACACAGCTACATTCTCACCTGAAAATATGTTAATCGTTTATTTTGTAACCCAGAAAGAATAATAAGAGTAATATTAAAACTAACTAGCTTCCGCCATTGTTGACAACTGAGCTGGGCCGCGCTATGAATTCTGGGACACAGCTTCTTCTTCTTCGGGGTTTAACGGCAGCTGGCATCCTTGTACATGCAGTGCTGCCATCTTCTGTTTCAGTCCGATATTACACTCTTAAATACTACTACTTATTCCTGCGTCTTTTGGGATCTTACAAAGCATCAAACGATGCGTCGACTATTAAATTAGTCGTCGACGATTTTAATAGTCGACGTAATCGTGACTAGTTGACTAATCGTGGTAGCCCTACTGACCACTGATCCAGTGTCTATGATGATGTTAATGTAAAATGAAGTGGTCAAAAGTCACAATGAAGCAATATCACTAGTAAGTTTTACTGGAATTTCAACATTTTCTATAGTTTTTTTTTTTTATATATATATTTGTCTGTTTCTATATCTAAATCCTGACAATAAATGAAGGTTTTCAGCTCAAACTGTACATGAAGCTGCTCAGGTCTGTGATCCAAAGTTGGCATTCAATGGCAAAATACAGTTTATCATGGAATATAAAGGGTCTCCTACTTTCCAGCTGAGTTCCCCGTTGTTTCCAGCTCCTATTCATCAGCTATTCATTCTCCCAGAGCAGGGTTAGAGTCCATTATGGTTTTACTCTGCAGCTCATATGATTTATAGATTTATAGATGAGTTGGACTTGAGAAGCTGTTATGTCTGATAGAACAGTGTGATATTCTTATTTACTGGCCTTGCACAGTTGGGCCTCCTCTTCAGTGATGTTTTTGTCAGTTCTCCAGCTGTGTAGTTATTTTCCCTCTAGCATGTGTGTGTCATTTCAAGTACATGTAACACAAGTCATTACGTGACATCCAGTCGATCTTCCCGGATGACCAGCAATCTGTGTATTAGAAGAGTCATGACTAGAGCTGGGCGATATGAGATTTTTTCATATCACGATATGTTTTTTTCATTTCAGGCGATAACGATATCTATCACGATATGAGCCAAATAACTATATTTGTAAGATTTAAATGTGCCGTTGCTCACAAGTAAAATGTGAAATAATCAGCAGCTTGTTTTTATTTAAATATTTATTTCCCATAATAAGTTCAACAGGGTAGATGTACTTAAGGAACATGAGACTTTTTCAGATAAATAAAGGCAAATATTGCAAACTACACAAAAGGCAGCCGCTAAAGCGTTTAAGTTTCAAAATAGAACAAACGAAACAGACTAAATTGTCAATTCCACTTAGAAACAAAATATTAATTCTAAAAATAAATCTTAGTTTGTTTTACAGAAGAACAGACAAAACTGACTAACTTTTGTCAATATCAAATAAACTGAGAACTAAAAGGAAATTCTCAATCTCTCCTTGTTGTATAGCTTAGCTTTTCAAACAGTTTTAACAGTTACTTTAGTCTGACAAAAGCCGAATGACGAATTAGCGCTTCCAGTCAGAGACTGAGGCTACGTCCACACGTACACGGGTATTTTTGAAAACTGAGATTTTCCGTTTTCGTTTTAAAAAATAATCCCGTCCACACATAAAGGCAGAAATGAAGGAAAACGCTGCTATGAACATGCCAAAGCAGCAGGTGGCGCTAGATTCCTAACCGTGCAGAAATGTTGGCCAATCAGAAGTCTAGAAGCCTCGGTGGGAAAAAGGAAACAAAGCTGGGGCACAGAAGCAGAACCGAGTTGTGTGTGTGGAGGGACAGTAACTGTGTGTATATGTAAGCATTTACAGTGGGGCAAAAAAGTATTTAGTCAGCCACTGATTGTGCAAGTTCCCCCACTTAAAATGATGACAGAGGTCAGTAATTTGCACCAGAGGTACACTTCAACTGTGAGAGACAGAATGTGAAAAAAAAAATCCATGAATCCACATGGTAGGATTTGTAAAGAATTTATTCGTAAATTAGGGTGGAAAATAAGTATTTGGTCACCTCAAACAAGGAAAATCTCTGGCTCTCACAGACCTGTAACGTCTTCTGTAAGAAGCTTTTCTGTCCCCCACTCGTTACCTGTATGAATGGCACCTGTTTGAACTCATCATCTGTATAAAAGACACCTGTCCACAGCCTCAAACAGTCAGACTCCAAACTCCGCCATGGCCAAGACCAAAGAGCTTTCGAAGGACACCAGGAAAAGTATTGTAGACCTGCACCAGACTGGGAAGAGTGAATCTACAATAGGCAAGCAGCTTGGTGTGAAAAAATCAACTGTGGGAGCAATCATCAGAAAATGGAAGACATACAAGACCACTGATAATCTCCCTCGATCTGGGGCTCCACGCAAGATCTCATCCCGTGGGGTCAAAATGATCATGAGAACGGTGAGCAAAGATCCCAAAACCACACGGGGGGACCTGGTGAATGACCTGCAGAGAGCTGGGACCAAAGTAACAAAGGTCACCATCAGTAACACACTACAACGGCAGGGAATCAAATCCCGCAGTGCCAGACGTGTTCCGCTGCTGAAGCCAGTGCATGTCCAGGCCTGTCTGAAGTTTGCCAGAGAGCACATGGATGATACAGCAGAGGATTGGGAGAATGTCATGTGGTCAGATGAAACCAAAGTAGAACTTTTTGGTATAAACTCAACTCGTCGTGTTTGGAGGAAGAAGAATACTGAGTTGCATCCCAAGAACACCATACCTACTGTGAAGCATGGGGGTGGAAACATCATGCTATGGGGCTGTTTTTCTGCCAAGGGGACAGGACGACTGATCCGTGTTAAGGACAGAATGAATGGGGCCATGTATCGTGAGATTTTGAGCCAAAACCTCCTTCCATCAGTGAGAACTTTGAAGATGAAACGAGGCTGGGTCTTCCAACATGACAATGATCCGAAACACACTGCCCGGGCAACAAAGGAGTGGCTCCGTAAGAAGCATTTGAAAGTCCTGGAGTGGCCTAGCCAGTCTCCAGACCTCAACCCCATAGAAAATCTGTGGCGGGAGTTGAAAGTCCGTGTTGCTCGGCGATAGCCCCAAAACATCACTGCTCTCGAGAAGATCTGCATGGAGGAATGGGCCAAAATACCAGCTACTGTGTGTGCAAACCTGGTAAAGACCTATAGTAAACGTTTGACCTCTGTTATTGCCAACAAAGGTTATGTTACAAAGTATTGAGTTGTATTTTTGTTATTGACCAAATACTTATTTTCCACCCTGATTTACGAATAACTTCTTTACAAATCCTACCATGTGGATTCATGGATTTTTTTTTCACATTCTGTCTCTCACAGTTGAAGTGTACCTCTGGTGCAAATTACTGACCTCTGTCATCATTTTAGGTGGGGGAACTTGCACAATCGGTGGCTGACTAAATACTTTTTTGCCCCACTGTAAACACTGCAGAGAGTAGAATTAACAGTAACAGTATTGTAGAAATTCATTTCACCGAAACAATAACGTGGCGCACAGTGTGACGCATGCACCAGTTTATTGTATTTCCAGACTTGCTTTCGGCACAATTTACAGTGCACGCTACTCTGTTTTTTGTCAGACTTGAAATAGCCGAAATACCTTCACACTACGGAACTTCTATGGCTCTTCCGTTCGACAATCTCTCCGGCATTGGAACCATCATCTGTTTTCTCTTCGGTCACGCTCGGTTGATTTTTCTAGTCGGCACACTCATTTCCTCCATTATGCGCTGGCTCCATTACCCGCTGGCTGCTTCCCAAACAAACACACGTGCGGCGTGGCACTTGTGCTGTACGTAACAAGTCACGCGACGTGACGCTGCGGCTGTGATTGGTTCGACTCTGTGCTACTTGATTTGGATTGGCTGACCCTTTTTTTTTTTTTTTTTTTTTTTTTTTTAAGAGGACAAGAGCGGCGAGGTCTATCGCGATAGCTTAATTTCTCTATCGAGTAAAAGTTATATCGCGATACATATCGTTATCGTTCTATCGCCCAGCTCTAGTCATGACACAAACACTTACTGAATTGTTGATTTCATTTTTCTGCCAAGGGTGGTGTGTGTTGGTGGAGATGGGATGTTCAGTGAGGTCCTTCACGGGCTGGTTGCCAGGACGCAAAATGACCACGGTGTTGACCAGAACCAACCGGATGCTGAATTGGTGCCATGTTCTTTACGGATAGGAATCATTCCTGCAGGTGAGCTTTGGGAATCATGTCATTATGAAAAATGCGTGGGAAATCTGCTCTATATGTATTGTACAGACAGAGTGGCATCAGTCTCTTCAGTCTCTTATTTTTCACAAAATAAATATTTGAAATGAAATTAGACTTTTCCAGTGAAGTTTATGTAATAAAAAAAAGTTAAACTTTAATTTAAAAAAAAATGCAAATATTGACAGAAGACATTTTTACTAACTCATCACTAACTTATGCTCCATTGAAGTTTGAGCTACATTTTGATAAAATAATGTCGCCTTTATTATTTAGAAATGTATTAAAATCAGTGGAGCAGCGGTTAGCACTGTCACTTCACGGCAAGAAGGCTGGGATAGAATCCACTGACTGGGGCCTCTGATATGTGACTTCTTCCCACAGTCCAAAGACATGCATGTTATAGGTAGCCAACTTTTTGTATGTTTTAGTACTAGCAACCTATTCAGGATGTGTCCTGCCTCTTCCCCACCATTGCTAAGATGGGCTCGATCTACTCTGTAACCCTGGATTGAATAAGATGTTTTTAAAAAGAGCGGATGGATGTCACTTTCTAGTCTGTTTTTTCTGGGGGGTTTTTCTTCTTTTTTTTTTGTTTTTCTTTTTGATGGAAAAACTACAAAATCACAGGTAAACACCAACTTCTGAAGTCAAGGTCTTCTTTTTAAAACCTGCAACTTTACAATCTTTGCAGCACAAACCTTTGTAGAACATAACGCCCCGAGACATTGTGATTAGCCTACACAATTTTTATTTTTTGTTCTCAAATGAAAAATCCATGTTTTTTTTATGTTCTGTCTACACATGACATAACCCACAGCTGAATGAACTGAGGTCACACTTGTTTTTTCTCTGGTGTCAGAAATCAATTGTGACTCTTTCATAAGGTCCTGCTGTCTCAAATAACTGAGTTACAGCAAGTTGGATGATGGATGGTTATGATTTTTTTTTTTAAATAAAATTGGACTGAAGTAGTCCTACAGTTAAAAGAAAAGTCTTAAATGCATTAAATCGCACCAGAACATGATTTAGAGTCTAATTGCGATAACTTCACACTCTTTCATCCCAGCTTTCTGAGTTAAAAGCAATGATCTCTATGGCAACAGGGTAGGAGCTCCCAACAGGGGCCTGCAGAGGGTCAATCAGTCCAAGTGCCATAAATGGAAACGTGCTGAGTGACATTTTTAAATCTTTAATTTTCATGAGGATAGAGATACAGTGCATGAGGCTATCCTGTGCACAGCTTGATGTTAATGACATAGGTTTTTAAAAAGCTGCTGGGCACACAGTAAGTGATTTTTAGGCCACTTACAAGCACAATTTGGACTTTTGTCATTTTACACAAGCAGATAAATTAAAATTTTAAGTGTGTAATTTCCACTTTTCTAAAATTTCTGGTATATATTGAATGAATGTCTGTCACTGGCTGAGATAACACAATGGTGTTGGGGCCCATGGCTACCTGGTGAAAGCATTTGTTTACATGTTTGAACCATTACTGAGTGGGTAGTTGACCCGTGGGCTAAAGTTAAAAGGAATTGGTTGTAAAGTTGTTTGTGGAATTACCACTGAACTTTCAATCAAACAGTTGTTGTTTTTTTGTTTGTTTTTGTTTCATTTCTTATGAAGAAAACATGCATCATACTTTAAAAATCACACCCATTGCTACACATACATGTTTTGCATACTGAGTATCACCTTCCTACCCACTCATCCTGCACATTTTATTGCACTACTTTTCTATCGATGTTTCTTTTTTCTTTTCTTTTCTTTTCTTTTTTTTTTTGCTAGCAGATGGAACTCACAAGGTCATTCAATACAAAGTCAGAGCTATAAACTGCTTTTCCTCTGGTGTGGGTGAAACTCAGCTGTACTCTGTCTCCATGCCTGAATTAATTTATTAACTCATTCACTGCCATTGACGTCTATAGCCGTCAATTGCAGTGAATGAGTCAATGGGTTTAACTCATTCACTGCCAATGGCTGGCAGTGAATGAGTTAATGTGGTCATATGTAACACCCTATATGCACAGGAAAGGTAGTTTCCTAACACCAGTGAAGATGCTGTATATTTCAGCATTGAGCCGTGGCTTTCTAATACTTCCTCTAGAGTCGAACATTAGATTTTTGGGGAGTAAACAAAAAGTTCTCATAAAATCCAATAAAAGGAACAGACTTGATTGCAGTGGTGCAGGGTGACTTATACAGAAAAGCAAAGAGAGATGATGAATATCCAAAAAGAATAATAGATCTTAAACCACTAACATATAGCGTTTCATGATTTAGTTCAGCCTCTCTTTTATTCTTTTATTTATGCTGCACACTGCATGGAAATTTTGAGCTTTCTGCATGCCTTCCTGGTTGAAGAATTTAAAAATATTATTACTATTATACTTAAAATATTTACCATTAGCTGACAAGGATGATTGAAGAAGAAATGTATTAAAACCATTCCTTTAGTAGCTATACCACACATCTTAGTACACATAAAACTGTAAAGTACTGAACATAACCACTGTTATACTGCAGAAAAATGTTCCCCATGACTGTTACAGTGGGGCAAAAATGTATTTAGTCAGCCACCGATTGTGCAAGTTCCCCCACTTAAAATGATGACAGAGGTCAGTAATTTGCACCAGAGGTACACTTCAACTGTGAGAGACAGAATGTGAAAAAAAAATCCATGAATCACATGGTAGGATTTGTAAAGAATTTATTCGTAAATTAGGGTGGAAAATAAATACTTTTTTGCCCCACTGTATATGGGTTTTATTATTGCTGCAGTTGTGTAAGGTTAAGTTCAGCGTAATGCTTTACATACTGTTTAATGGTAGTAATGCATTATATTCTATAAAAAGTGTTTGTAGTGGCTTCATGTGAGGACCTCATATCTCTAATAAGAATCAGAATACTTTAATAATCCCCAAGGACGTTATGTGTAATAAGTCCAGAAAAACACAACTGCTGTTAAAGTATATTGAAATGTATAAATAACAAAACGGCTAAATAAAAAAAGCCTTGAGCATTGGGTGACATGGTTAACTGTCAGTATCTACTGAAGGATTAAAAATATTAATAAAAAATTAGTTAAACAGCTGGTTACACTTAACTGTCGTTCAGTCAACTAAGTGATTTCAGAGTTACTAAATCTAAAAGTGTACTTGAAGTCTGCAGCTGGTCAACCTGCCTATTAATAAAAAAAAGTTTTCTAAATCCTCTACATCAAACATGTCAGTGGTTAACGAGAGGAAACTTGTTTGTTACTGTAATAAATGCATAGATCATAACTGATCTCAGCCCGCGGGGACCAGAGACGAGCAGTTTGTCTTGCTAGTCTCAGATAATTCTCCCATCACAGACTAGATGTTTATCCTTAATGTGCAACAGAACAACCAGAAAAAGTTGCTGGTCTCTCAGCCTGCTCAGCTCCAGCCCTTTAACACCAGGTAGTGGACACACCCATGAAATGTACATATAATACAGATTCAAGTGAAATCCGAATTAAGCAGAGTTAATCCTGCTTCCTGAGACAAAAGCCCAACAACATGACAGTAATTTAAACAGTGGATGCAAAAGGGGCAAACTTATGAGACAGAACACTGTTTGAGATGAAAGAATAGAGATTGAATTTACTTGAGTTTTAACTGATGACTATTTATAGATTTCACTGGACAAGCAGTCCTTCCCTTGCTTGCCCTGATGGGACACTGCTGCTTTATTGTGCTAAATGTAGTATGAACTAACTACAGTTGGGTGTCAGCATCTATCTCAACTGAACACTTAATTTGTTCATTTAGTTTTCTTTGCTACTGGAAACATTTTCAGGTAACACAAATTAGACAATTTTGATTAAAAAAACAAACAAATATTTTAAATCAAAGGTCTGCTTTTTTTGGTTTGAGGCTGTTTTTAAGATACTGCCAGTGCAGCCATGAATATATTCATGTACTGAGGATTGAAACAGCTAAAATATCCTTTTTGGAGCAGCTCTTAAAAGCATCTAGCGTCCATTGTTTTCCCAGAGACAAAGATGATCTAACTGCTGAGATGATTTTACTGGCAAGACAGTTTTAGGGGAAACACAGATAAAAAATGGAGCATCTCCACTGAGGATTTGCCTTGCGACAGTTTATGCTCTCTCCTCAGAATATGCCAGCAAGCTATTGTGGTTGAGCAACTTAAGGGGAATAAAACATTGAAGATCTGAGCACTAAACATCATTGAAGATCTGTGTGCAGCAGTTATATTCATTCAAAGTCAGCTGGCTTTTACGGAGTAGCTTTAGAAGACTGAAATGGCACATGTCACCTTTTTTATGCTCAGCAAAATAGCAGGCAGTGCAGGGCTGTCAGGAGCAATCGGAAAGTGTTTCGGATGTGATTATGAAGCTCGGAAGGGACAGAAGCAAAGGCCAGATAAGTGATATTCATAGAAAGTCAGAAAAAGCAAGAGAGGGAGCTCATCTTCATACTCATCTGTGTCCGCTACTGAATGACAGGCCTGATCTTCCCTGTCACGCTTCTGTGAGCCAGCTCAAAACATCACTGGTTAGATTTCACTCTCCTCTCTTTGCTCTCTTGCTCGCGCTCTCTGTCTTTCATCAGTGGCAGTAGGTCTATATTACCACTTGAGGATGATCAAAGTAGGGCAGATAGGTCTGAAATTACACCATGTGGTGCAGAAAGAGAGATTACCTCTCAAGTTGAAAGATTTAATGTCAAACTCAACATTTCTCACAAAGCAGGGATGCCTCTTATCCCTCATTTGTTGCTTGAAGAGAGCTGATGATAGCCTGGAGCCTGGAGCTATCCGATCAGTTAACTTTATGACTACGATGTCTCCTTGCTTCCGTCTAGTGAAATTATTCAACTAAATTCCCTTCACTTGGTCAAAGATTTGAGAGACGTGACCCTGCTTATGATGTGTAAGGACTGATTTAATTTATGAGAGTATGTTTTACACACACTATCAGCATCTTGGAAAACTTAAGTGCCAACAGTGTCTGCTAAGCTGCTACACAGTCTCTTCTGATTAGCTGGAAGGCGTTCATGACAGAGTACCCATCACATATCCTGAGTGTATATTGCAACCTTTAGAATTACTGAGAGTTGAAGACAGGAAAATATCATATCTGCTCCACTTCCTGTCTTAAGGAGGAAGACATGGATTTAAAAGGAAAAAGGCCTTTCAGTATGTACCTGTGAATACATGGTAAATGGCCTGTATTTATATAGCGCTTTACTAGTCCCTAAGGACCCCAAAGCGCTTTACATATCCAGTCATCCACCCATTCACACACACATTCACACACTGGTGATGGCTGCTACATTGTAGCCACAGCCACCCTGGGGCGCACTGACAGAGGCGAGGCTGCCGGACACTGGCATGGTGACAGTTACTATGGCTACGTTCACACTGCAGGTCTTAATGCTCAATTCCGATTTTTTGATCAAATCCGATTTTTTTTTTTGTCTGCTCGTTCACACTACAAATAAAATGCGACAGCAAACGCGCTCTAGTGTGAACGCTCAAAGCGGCCCGCATGTGCAAAAGAAGATGTCACACACAACGCGCTCTGTTTAGACCCAGAGCAAACAATATTGTTTGACTGATGGCCCTTAATATAAAGACTTCGGACTTCATGTTTCCCAATTTTTGCTTTAAGTTCAGGAAGCGTTCGCGATGTCTTCTCAGGCGCTGATAATTGGCGTCTGTCTTGTGTCAGTGACGTAAAAGACGGATTTAATGCGACATGACCGTTCACACAGCAGTCGCTTTCTGAAACATCGGATATGTATCGGATTCAGTACCACATACAAAAGTGACCCAGATCGGATTTGAAAATATCGGATTTGTGCCGTTCACACTGTCATACCATGATCGGATATGGGTCGCATAGGGTCAAAAAAATCGGATTTGATGCGCTTTTGCCTGCAGTGTGAACGTAGACTAAGATGCATCAAACAACCAAACCAATGCTGGCACGTTAAAAAAACCCCCAAAAAAAACAAAAAACAAAGCATAAAGAATAAGATGTGCTTTTTTCATTATTAAATATAAGCATAATTAGCAGGAAAGGGACCGTTGACTTATTAGTTGATTGTATAAACCACTACACTCCAGAGCCACTGATTAGATGTATCCACATCTTTGAAAACCCAGACAAACAAAGAGAGGATACAACCTTCTGGTAAATTAAAGAAGTATGTCATTTTTATTTCTTTAACCGGAGCGCATCTTTGTTTCCGTAACCCAACAGGGTCTACTGACTGTATCTGCTTTGCTACAGTGGGAACCAACGATCCAGTTACTTCTGCTTTACACATCGTTGTGGGTGAGTGGAAATTGCTGAAAGAATATGAAAAACTTACAAGAACCAACAACCTTTGAAAGATTAGACTAATTTTAGTTTCATATTCATGTTATTTTTTGTGTTTTTTTTTTTTTTTTTTTTTGTTTGACTATCTCAACAGGTGATTCGCAGCCAATGGATGTGTGTTCAGTTCATCACAATGACGTCTTTCTCAGATACTCAGTCTCATTGCTTGGCTACGGCTTCTATGGAGATGTGCTTTCAGACAGTGAGAGGAACAGATGGCTTGGCCCTGCCAGATACGACCTGGCAGGTATGTGGGCCATCAGTTTTCTAAAATCTGCCTAGATCATTTAACCTTTTATTTTTAACTCTTGGCTCACTGTTCTTAAACGCTATCAATCTCACAATGAATTGTTTTAAAAAAGATTTAACCTGGAGTTCATCCCAGGGCTTGCTGGCTTTGTAAAGGGTCCAGACATCAGCAGCAGGATCAACAGTTTTCCTAACACCATGATTAGATGAGATGGTCTGCAGAAACCTCTACATATTATTGTTATTGTTACTATTATTATTATTTTTATTATTATTGGTTTTTTTGGTCTAGGCTTCAACGCTATGATGACAGATAGGAAACTAAACTAGAGCCAGCTGAATAGAAATAAGCAATTTTCATCCACAAAAATTGAGCTCCACTTATCCAAAATAGAAATCCATAAATTTAAACTCATCTTTTTACTTTAATTTACACTTCCTGGTTGCAGGTATGCACAAAAAAATGAGGTGTGATCAAAATGTTCTCTAGTCATGTTATGTCCCAGTGTACTTGGTGCCTGTGATGTGTGCTGTGTGTCAGAATGGTCATTGATTTTCAATTTCAAGGAGTGGAAGGACTCACATGGAAGTGGTTTGGGCTACCGTTGGGCTTGGAAACTGTGGACCATTCCACTGTGAACTGCAGAAAAGTGCTTAGATGTAGCTGTAGGCCCGGCTCTCACCAACAATGATCCTCCAAGCAAAATTCAAGTCAATTTGAAAGACAGCTTGATGTTTGCTCTTTTGCCATTTGAGGATTATCGTAAAATCGCACAGCGCACAGCGCAAGTGGACAGAAGAAGGCTAAGATAGCATCCACACTGGAAGCTGTCTAGACGTGTTCCCAAATGGAAAACTTGACCAAAGTTAAATCACTTAGGTTTAGCCCTGTTTAAAAATAACAATAACACCTTTATTGTGTTCACGTTTAACACAGCATCCTTACAGGTGTCACAATTTGGCAGTTATGATCATTTGTAGGAGGAGTATATAATAAACTCTAAATATTGACACAACTCTGCATGCGATAGCAGCAAAGACCAAACAACACCCTTTGCATATTTGCTCGGACACAGTGCCAGCATTTGATATGGTGATGCAATAAGAGACCGATGGGTGGATGAATGGATGGACAGGTAGTTAGTATAGGTAGACAAATGAACCCACAAGGGAAATAATTGTATTGCAGCAGCAGGATAAAGAATAAAAGGTAGTGCAGCCTACAATAAATAAACAGCATAGTTAAAATAAAAGTGCCACAGGAGCACTGTGAGTGCCTTATGCTGTGAGGGAGTGCAAAAACTTTACAAATACAACTACAGAAAATCAAAATGAAGTTACAGAAGAAAGTGACATTGTGCAAGAGAGTTGTGCAATTAATAAATAATATGAATGCAATAAGCTAGAAAGGTTTTGGGGTTTTTTGGTTTTTAAAAATCAAACTTTTATGCAGTAATCAACAGTGATCAATAAAGTGGTTCTGCAGGGTAGGGGGTTACATACTTGCCTAAAAAGTGAAAGCTGATGTGTTGTGTTTTGTTTGTTTGTTTTTCTAGTAAAACCTTAAAAAAAAAAAAAGAGTTCAGGTTGAAATTAAGCACAACAAAATAAAACACACGGCACATTTGGATTCTGCACTCACACTGACTGTGTCTCCTTTCCAGGTGTGAAAACCTTTCTGAGCCACAACTACTACGAGGGCACAGTCTCTTTCCTCCCCGCCGAGGACGACGTGGGGAATCCGAGGGACAAGCTGCAGTGTCGATCCGGGTAAATGAAAAGCTATCGCTTTATTTCGGGTTTTCAGGAAAGTTTCATCCTTTTCCAAAAAGTGCCATCACTGTGTAACTCGACAACTTATTGTAGCGTAAAATGTGACATGACCGAGCTACAAAAGGCTTTAGACTTATAAGCCGAGCCGGGTTTCAGATGGACCGAATGCATTCCTATCAAATGCATCATTTAGGCTTGTTAAAGTTTGGAATGTCAGCAGGGAGACTGATGTTTTAATCAAAGTGTCGCTGATATTTCAGGTGCAGCATCTGTCAGCACAACCGCTCATCAAAAGACACGCACAGCGACGTGTCGGAGGAGAAGGAAAAGCCAGGCAAAGGTACGGGTTCGGGTTTATTACTAGAAATGTACCGCCTTAATCACACAGGAAAAAGTGCATTTCTCATTTCTCTACCTCGTTATCTGCTTGTTTGTCTAGTTTGAAACCATTGCCAGGCTTCTGATACATGTGAAAATGAGTATTTTTACAGGCTGTAGTTTTAAGAATAGAGACAGGAGAAGAAGGGGGAAAAGAGGAGAGGAGACAATCCCACGCTGGCTGTCTTTTCCCTTGAAGTCGTACACATAAAACAGGGGAAGATTTGCATTTTTCTCTCTTTTTCTGCGAAAGATTAAGTACCTGAGGTGGACTGAGTGTAAATAACCGCATCAACTTCTCCCTCGCAACATTTCGCTCCTGGGTTTTCTGTTGGGTTGATTTTTTTTCTTCTCCTTTTTCTTCTTCCTCTTTCTCTCCCGCAGCACGGCAAAATTCTTGATGAGATTCTTGATGAGTTATTGATGAGAAAACGTAAAGTGATTTTTAGTGACAGTGCATAGCTCCCCTGTTATGCCCCCCCCGGAGCCGCCTTCTTTTTTTCTTTTTTTTTTCCTTTTTAACCTATTGATTTACCGAATCTCCAGCAACCAGCCCTCGCGCCTACTTTGCGAGGTTACATGTTCCCAGTCGGACTCTTTCTGTCTGCACAGGACCGAGGACGACAGCCACCTCCTGCTCTCCCTCTGACCATTTGCACACGTACACACACACTTTATTACCCCCAACCCTCTCAAAACCGCGACACCGCAGCAGAAGCCCTCTGGAGCCAGATGAAATACTGACTCCTGTGTTAGTGTGTGTTAGTGTGTGTTAGTGTGTACTCTGAGCTGCAGATGATCTGTGCGTGTGTGTTCTCTAATTAGTGTCAGGATGTTAAATTCAGCAGTATCTTCTCTTGGCTATCTGGCACTCAGGGCTCCTCTGGAGTGTTTGTGTTTATATTTTTTTTTATTTTTCGCCTGTTTTAAATATAAAAGCAAGCGCAACCTGTTTGTGTATCTGTGCGGGCCGTGTGACCAGTTTCCACTAATCAGAACAAAATTTGGCTCTGCCAGCACTGACAGGGGCTTTTGCCTCACGCCACTGCTGCTGTTTGTTTTGTGCTTTTTTTTTTTCTTCTTCCTGTCTTCTTCTCTGGTGAGGGAAATCTCAGACAACTGCTAAATCAATGAGGCACGACACACTCCCTCACTGCAAATGAGCCAGCCTCTCCTGCAAAAGCAAACACTCATTTGGAAACATTCTCCAAACGCAGAGCCTACAGTCCACCGTTGGATGTCTTGTTGTTGTTCTTTAACTTTTACATCACTGCTTTCCAATTAGAATACTGTTGTTTTAAAGTAGCCTCGGTGGGCTTGTTATCATTGGTTCGCGTTATCACCTCTGTAAGTTTGCTTTTGCAACGTGTGTGTGTGTCTGTGTGTGTTGGGGGGGTGGGTAATGAATCGTTTTGCTTTCCGAGATCACATAATTTTCCCTCTGAGGTGCTCGCGGAGCAGTCAGATGCTAATTTGGATGTCTGTGATCACTTTTTTCCAGCTTGCTGCAGCAACTATCACCCTGGTGACAGACACCGGCGGTCCCGTGGGTGATAGCACTGTGTCTTTGATACGCCATCGCACAAGTAAACAGCCACTAATCTCGGAGGAACAGAGTGGTGATTTGTGAAGTGCAACCATCGCGTCTGTCATTCGCGGTATGGGAGGCCACGCGTGCCATTTAATCATAACGAGCAAACTCGCGGTTAACCCATCAGCCTTCCACCTTTGTACGACTTCCTCTTTCTTTTGTTGACCCTTACCTCGTCGTGCTTAATTGCGTTTCGTAGCGGAAGACTCGCAGCCTTGGTAGATTGGTGTCGGCGGGGAAGTTTCTATCTTGGCTCAGTCAGCGGGGTAGCTGCACTGAGAACGGCTGCCAAGACATCTGGATCTTAATGGACCCTCATCAGCATCACTATTGCTCTGTGACAAGCTTGGAGCTTAACCCCAGGACTCATAAAGACTTAGCAAAATGCAGAAAATATTTCAAACCCACATACCTGATGGTGCACAGATTATTCATTTCAGCTTGATAATGGACCCTTCTGGACAAGCTCAATGAGGGTTTTTTTCCATCTCTTATCTCAGTTGTACAAGTACATAGCTTGAGGTTTTCAGAATTCTCCAAAACGAAATTAAATGTGGCGTTTTTTGCAAATGTGGCAGAGCTGCAGCCGAATTGCAGGTAAAGTTCCAGTGAACTTAAAATCTCTTCAGCTCAAGGTTTGCTTGTTTAAGAGTCTCAATGTCACATGGAGGAGTTTGAATATTGCAGAGACAGCAGAAGAAGTTAAGCAAAAGCACAAATGGACAAAAGCAAACTGATAACCTCACACTTTTAAAAGATTACCTTCGACCGCTTGAGGCGGGGTTGTGAAAAAAGTATTTTTTTTTTCTCATTCACCACCACTTGATTTTTTTAGTTTTTTGCTGCTAACTCACCATTTCCCTCCATCAACATGACACATTTAATTCCAAGTGGAGTGCACTTAAATAAAAGTGAGTGTGGTTATTTGGAGCATACAGCACCGGCAGCTTTGGAGCTCTGTAGTGTGTTTCAGCAGTGCAATGGATTACTACACATTTGGCAACCTCATATGGAATACTGGAAACCAAGTCAAGTTTTTAAAGGTTTTAAGGAGAAAGATGCTGACATCCAGCAATCAAAAGTTAGAAATGTGCAACTGAATGAAACTCGCTGAACTCACTGTTGACCTTGGTAGCAAAGATTCTTTTCAAACACAACAAATGCCAGCTTCCTAGTGTGTAAACCTATTTGATGTCCAGTTGCGCTTGTGTGGAAATGGAGCAGGTGTGTCAGGTGAGGAGCTGGAGAGGAGAAGTGGCCCATCTCCTGCACGCTCTACCAAAGTAATTCCAGGAGTAATTCTGGAAATTTGGACGAATTTATGCTTAGGTGTCCAAACTTCATTGGAGAAGACTGCCATGCGTAAAGTTCACGTAACTCTGAGTTAAAGGCAGTATATCTCTCTGCTGCATTGATATGAAACTGAACTCTTCTGCAAAGGTGTGTTTAAAGTGAAAAGTACTGTTTGGGTTGCGTGCCTCTTACGATCACAAAAGGGTAATTATGGTTGTTTTGCATTACAGGTAATGCAAATCAACAGTAATCGCACGTGTTTACATGTAAGTTTACTTTGCAAGTGTCACAGAACAATTTGCAGCTTAAGCTGCTTTGTGCCCACAGTTTTGCAATCAGACTGCATGTAACACCTAACACACTTATATAAAGCACCATATTTGCTGACTTCCAAGTTGGCTTGCAAACTGCAACCATAAACTGTATAGGTGCACTTCGCAGACGCACATATCTTTTAGTCAGCGCTGAGCAACAGACTGCTGAAACAGTTTTATCTTCTGTTGACACACGTGACGGTCAAAGTGGCTACACCCAAACTAAATCCAAACAGGTGGGTCATTTAAAAAAAAAATACACTGCCTTAAAGATGTTAAGAAGGGGAAAAGTGTATGTAAACGGGCTGCAAAGACGTTCTTTTTATAGCTAAAGTCGTGCACTTTAACATCAGTCTGTGTGGATTGACTCACCTTTGGAGCCAGCCTCAAGTGGCCATCAGAGGAACTGCAGCTTGAGGAGTAACATCTGTGTATGAATGACTTCACCTCATCTAGTCTGTTCTTACTTGTAAACCTAAATGTGTTGATGTTGGTTTCAGATGACAGCAGTGACTGGAATGAGATCCATGGAAAGTTTATTGCCATTAACGCAGCCAACATGAGCTGCGCTTGTCCTCGAAGTCCAAAAGGCCTGTCACCCTTCGCCCACCTCGCTGACGGCAATGCAGACCTGATCCTGGTGAGGAACTGCTCCCGCCTGGACTTCTTCAAACACCTTCTTCGACACACCAACAAAGACGATCAGGTGGGCGTACGCAGCTGCGCTGTGTGCAATCAAATCTCAATGCACTTGCTATTACCGAATAGGCATGCAGCAGTTAAGATGCTTTTCCCCTAATATGCCTAAACTGTCGATAAATGTAAAGCGCGGGGCATGCTGTGCGTAATCTTACTGAATGGAAAAGACTGCAATTCGGATCCAGCAGGGATAACAGAAGGAATCTTCAGATAACAGTGAAGCAGTCCTCTGTCAATCATCGTGTTAAACACTACGCACAGCATCGAGTTCAACATGATGACTTTCCAGTCTGTGCACAGATGGATTGAGTGTGTTGAGCCTGTAATCGAGTAAGCAGAAGGAAGAGTTTGCCCACTTGCTGTGCTAGCACCTCCCTTTGCTGACTCTGCTCAATTTCTCAACTCTGGTTCACTTTAGTTCAAATGCCTTAGCCCTTATGCCTTCCCACATATCATAAATAACCTCCACCCTAGTCCAGAGAGGCACCGGTAATCGCTGCATCAGTGATACACTGTATGGGAGAGCAGGCTCATACCAGACTAATGCCCTCACAGGATAGCACAAGTATTACCAGGGGTAGTCTAGTGATTAGTAATAATTACCTCAGGAAGGACCACAGGAAGTTTATCCCATTCAGAGGGATCTCAAGTAATTTTATCTGCACCGGCTTCCTTGGTAAAAGTGTGAATTTCCAGTGTTTTTAGCCCAAGCCGGCATTGTGAGGCGATTTCTAAATGTCAGATTTTCCTTTTCAGTTGTGCCCTGATATTTAAATCACAAAGGTAAAATATTACCTGTGATGTGGTTTGATTCGATGATTTGATAGATTTCCAGTTTTAAAGTTGACATTATACAGCGGCACAGAAAGGCAAACATTTCGATGATGATAAAGTAAAGAAAATGGTATTCAGAGCAGAGCGCAGAGGCGGGTGCTGTTACAGTGAAATTATCAAGCAAAGGGAAAGATTTTGCTGCTCCGAGTGACACGAAGCGTGTCTCCAGTCCCAATTAAATATTTTAGCATCTAGATGACTCAGAGAAATGTGCATGCACAACATAAAATTACCAGCCTTCACTGGCAATGCTGCTGAATGTAGGAATTAAAATGACTTTGACTGCTGAGGATTTCCCCTGAATGCTATAATCCAAACGCTGAGAGTCAAAAGCAAGATATTAGCAATGGGACACAGTTTGGTTCTGTTTATCTATTACCTCCGATTTGTCTGGGTCTAATTAGCAAACGGTAGCGCGATGCTCGATTGTCCCAATTTCCCAAATGGAGAAGTCGCTCTTTGTTTCTGTTTTCAACAACAAACAATGTAACTAATGAATATTTATTTGTCAATCAGAAACTTTTCCAAACAATCAGCAACTATCAATTATAATCAAATACCACTATTACCAAGAGTACCACAGTGTCTTAATTTAAAAAAATAATTATCATTAAAAACATTGAATATATGGTACTAATAAGATGGCCATTATTATTCCATGAGCTGGGGAATTCAGTTTGAATGACTGTGCAACTAATGCCGCTCCGTTTTTATTCACGGATCATTCAATCACCTTTACAAAGTAAAGGTACAAAACAAACAGAATTTTCACTTCGTTTTAATTATTAATGAAATGATACATGATGTTTATTTAGCAGTTTTCAACATTTCCCTCCCTTTTAATGTTTGCAAATCAAGCAACTGGTTTGTTTTACATGATTACACAGAATGTTTTAAATTCTGTGTTTAATGATAACTCGAACTAAATTCGAGTGTGTTGCATACGGGCAACACACATTGAATGGCACATAAGGGAAATTTTAAAAACATAGAGACATTAATAACTGCTGTGTGTGTGTGTGAGATGGAGTTTGCACATTTTTTCTGGGGGGTTAGTTTGTTTGCCCGTCTGTTAAGGAGGTACGGGTACATACTGGACTTCCTGACCAACCGCCCCCAACATGTCCGGCTGGATAACCGCTGCTCATCTACCATCACAATGAACACCGGTGTACCACAAGGCTGTGTGATGAGCCCTTTCCTCTACTCCCTCTTCACCCACGACTGCAGACCTGCTGATGGTTCCAACACCATCATTAAGTTTGCAGATGACACCACGGTGATTGGCCTCATCAGTGACAACGATGAGGCCGCCTACAGGGAGGAGGTGGATCGTCTGGCTGAGTGGTGCGACAGAAACAACCTGCTGCTTAACACCGAGAAGACCAAGGAGCTCATCGTGGACTACAGGAGGAATGCTGACCCACATCCACCCATCCACATTAAGGGGACGGCTGTGGAGCGTGTGAGCAGCTTCAAGTTCCTGGGAGTCCACATCTCCGAGGATCTCACCTGGACGACCAACTGCTCCAAGCTGGTCAAGAAGGCTCACCAGCGCCTCTTCTTCTTGAGGACTCTGAGGAAGAACCACCTGTCCTCAGACATCCTGGTGAACTTCTATCGCTGCACCATCGAGAGCATCCTGACCAACTGTATAACAGTCTGGTACGGGAACTGCTCTGCCTCGGACCGGAAGGCGTTGCAGAGGGTCGTGAAAACTGCCCAGCGCATCGCCGGAGCACCACTTCCTGCCATAAAAGACATCTACAGGAAGCGGTGTCTGAAAAGGGCTGGGAAAATCATCAGAGACCCCAGTCACCCATCACATGGACTCTTCACCCTCCTGCCCTCTGGGAGGCGCTACAGGAGCCTCCGGACTAAGACCACCAGGTACCGGAACAGCTTCTTCCCCACAGCTGTCAGACTCCTGAACTCTGCCTCCTGACATCTGACCCACGTTAAACTCATGGACTGAACATACACACACCCACAATGGACAACTGTACCCTCAAATACACAATAATAACATGGAGTGAACCACCACTCACAACCACTAGCACTTTATATAGCCTCTGTAGAAATTATCCACACCCTCACTTACCTTAACTGCACTACTGTATAGCCCTGTGTAAATAATCATTCTGTACATTCGATAATCTTTAATCCTACAACTGTTTACAACTTGCATAGTTCCCATTTCTGTATAGCTGTATATCTCAGATTCTGTAAAGTTATTTATTTCATATTCTGTATAGTTTTTCATATTTATATCCTGTTCATATCCTGTACATAGCTTGTACTCACTACAGCCTGTACATACTTATAGTTATAGAATATTCACAACATACTTCATACCGTGTACATTATAACATACCATAATAGACCCATTTCTGTAATTACTTACATATCTATATTATTGCTAATATATATTGTAATATATCTATATCACTAAGCACTTCTGGATGGATGCAAACTGCATTTCGTTGCCCTGTACCTGTGCATGTGCAGTGACAATAAAGTTGAATTCTATTCTATGAATTCTATTCTATACAGGTCCATATATATACACACACACATGCTACGATCATCGTAGTAAGTAGATGTTGACATAGAAATATGTTTCAGAGAGCATGTTAGCCCTGGCTATTTGAGCTTGATAAGCTAGCATTGCTGTTTAAAGCTTGTTTTATATTACACACTCACTTGTCACAGCTGTGTAAGGAAAAGAAAAGGAAGTCTCGTTAACCACCGTCCAGGAATCGCAGATGTCTGAATGTGATAATGGCAACGAAAAATGATGACATGCTGCATCTCTAGGCTGTCTTTGCCGCTTTACTTGCGGCACAGAACAGGAGACGAGTATGAGTAGGGTGATCGGGACTTTGCGTCAGAGTTCAGCTAATATCAGCATCACTGTCCAGCCAAGCAGAGAGAAACAAGGAGTGAGAAGCCACTAAGCGTATTCATGGCCTTGTCAGAAAGCCTTTTAGGCAGACCATCCAGCATGAATGCAAAGCGGCTGCAGTCATAAAGCGGGTCTGATGTGAAATAAATGGCTTTCACTCCACTTTCAGGATGAGAGAGGGTCAGAAAGAGAGGGGAGGAAGGTACGGAAAGAAAGCAAGACAAAACAGAGAGGAGTTTAGAGAGAAAGTGGCACCCTGTGAAGTTTAAGAAAATAGGTTCAGCTCTGTCCGTGCGCTTTCTGCAACACTGACGGAGATGAAAGGGGATTTTTGACAAAATAATTTCTTTTCATCTTTCTTTTCTCTTTTCCTTCACTCCTCCTTCATGCACTTGCATGTTATCTGACCCGCATCTCTCCCTTTTGCCTGTTTACATCTGTCACTGGAAAAAGAAGGAAAAAAGGCCCACATGTTGATATAAGGACGTTCCGTAAGAAGACAGTAGGAAAAATACAATGTTTACTCTACACACAAGGAGCCTGTAAACTAAATTTAAGTGTAATTTTTCAGGAAAATGGGATTCTCTGATCACTGGATGGGGCTGTGGCTCAGGTGGTAGAATAATAATAATGTATACTTTATTGATCCCTGTGGGGAAATTCCTCCCTGCATTTAACCCATTCACTCAGTGAAGCAGTGGGCAGCAATTGGGCGCCGGGGAGCAGTGTGTAGGGACGGCATCTTGCTCAGGGGTGCCTCAGGGTAGCCGTTCAGTGGATTTGAACCCCCGATCTTCCAATCATGGGGCCACCACTCTACCTACTGAGCTATCCCTGCCCTGAATGGGGCACCTACCAATCAGAATGTCAGTGGTTTGATCCCCAGCTCTTCCAGTATGCATGTTGAACTAGATGGTGAACTCCAAGTTTCTCCTGATGGATCCATCAGTTTGAGAAATCTTCAGGAAACAGAAGTTTTGGTTTGGGGCAGCGTAGACAGAGATCAACGAGGACCTTGACAAAGTCATGGGACCCGTCTGCGTTCCCACTACCACACTTGCCCAGGTTCCTGCAGTGATGGGCACCTGCTGGGCTTTGAAAGATCGCAGGGGTATTTTAGAAAAGTGAAACAGCATAAAGGGCCTTTCATGGGTTTTTATACAGAAACGAATCCTGTTTCTCATTCGCAGGTCGTAAGGTCAGTGTACAATCCACTGTTTTGTCTGCACTTGATTACGGTGATATTGTTTGTATGCATGCTTCTTATCCACCTGGAAGCCTCGATTCTGTGTGTCACGGTCCATCACGATTTATTACAGGCGATTCTTTTCTTACTCGCTGTGGCATCGTGTATGGAAAAGTGGGGGGGTCCTCTCTATCATGTTTATTTACAAGGCCCTGCTGCAAAGACTTCCTGCTTGCCTCTGCTCCTTAATCAAATTTAAAGACGGTGCTTAGAATATCGGGTCACAGGACACTTTAACTTGAGCTGTGCGTGTTATTCATGCCGAACTTGAAAAAACTGGATTTAAATACTTCGCTATAATTGAGGAAAACAAAGCAGTCTCTGGGATATTTCAACGTTGTTCTTGATTTGTGATCACTCATAAAGTGCAGTTTTGATATATAGCTGGAAAAAGAGATTGCAATATCAGTGAGACTGTTCAAATAAAGGATTTAATAATAACGACAATGATAATGTACAACACAACAGCGGCATTGTTTCCTGGGGTTTGTGTTGCATATGAATGGTTTGTACATTTGCACAGCAAATGGAAATGAAGAATGACAGGGAGCGTGTGTCTTATAGTACACATAAAGAAATGAGCAGGCGGGGGAAAAAATGACAGCACAACACAAATCTAACAGTCAGTGAAGTGCAAACAGCTTCCTGTATGACTGGGGAAATATGGTGCACAAAATGAGGTCATGCAGAGGTCAGAAGATGCACAAGAACCTGCAATGTGACTACACTGTCCAAAACATGAACTAGTTGTCGTTATTTTGAGCAAACTGAGATTAAAACGACGATCATACGCGTGATTGGCACATCCATAATATTATAACAGCACCTGAGCTGCAGTGAATGTGGGGGAAAGTGTGGATGCCCCACATATGCAAGGTCTCTACAACCTCTTTGAACGACCAGGCTAATGTGTCATAAGCATTTCTTTGTCTGTTTAGTGTTCTGTTAATGAATGTTGAATAAATTTTGATCACTGTAGACAGGAGTTATGAGGATTTTTTTTTTTTTATGATGTACTGTAACAGTGAGAACAGTGTTTAACAGTTGTTATGGTTACAGATGGTTGTGTAGTAAAACAGCTTAAGATTGTTCATGCCATTGTTTTTTAACTTCCAATAAAATGTCAGTAAATCATTATGGCTATAATGTTATCATGTGTTAGGAAAAACGGGACATGTGATAGTAGATGTGCTTGCTCTGTGAAACTTTAATAATAATAGTAATAATAGTAATACATATTATTTGAGGGCGCCTTTCAAAAACCTAAGGTCACCTTACAAAAGAACAAAATTAATAAAAGGAGCAACAGTCATAAAATACATAAAATAAGTTAAAATTGCAAAACAGAACTTGACAACAGATAAAATCAGCACTAAAGCGAATAAGCCAGTTTGAACAGATGTTTTGAGCTGTGACTTAAATGCAGGAAGAGAGTTTATATTTCTTATTGCTGGAGGAAGAGATTTCCAGAGCCAAGGAGCAGAGCGACTGAAGGCTCCGTTCCCCATAATCAAGGGTTAATCATTCATTTATTGTTGTTAGACAAGCATTTATACATTATATATTGAGCTGTAGTTCAAAATTTGGTGGAGACACTTATTATGAGGAAATTCTAATTAGAAATTCTTTTCTAAAATGCTGTTTTCCATCCTCACTGTTCAGTACGTCTTATTTCCTTGTGACTCTGAATGAAGAAACGTTGATTTAGTCGAGCACTAAAACAAAGATGAGCTCTTGTGTCGGCTCTCAAGCTGCTCACTTTGAAACCTTTGCAGGTGATCCGGGAGCATAACATCTGCAGCATCTGTGAGAACATCTGTTCCTTTGTCTATCTTATCTGTCCGTCTTCTCCCCTTTCATCATTTCTCATGTGGGTCTGCCTTTCTCCCCCAGTTTGACCACCCTTTTGTAGAGGTCCACCGGGTGAGGAAGTTTCGCTTCGAGCCAGAGCGCCACATACTGGTTTCACTGGAAGACCTGAGCGAGCCTGCAACAAAGACTGGCTACAGCACTCCCCTCGGCAGCTGGAGCTGCGATGGGGAGATCCTGCCTGAGGTTGCCATTCAAGTCAGGTAAATGACAACAGAATCATGTGTGACTGCACAGACAATTGTGCGACGTACGCTACGAGGCATCATAAGAGATTCAACCAAGGTCTTACTTGTAGAAATACTGCATTTGGCTCAGGTGAGGAATGATGTCATCCAGGTCATGGTAGTCTTAATCTCAGACTCTCAGGGCAGCGTTATAGGTGGCACCTATAATGTTGACACCCCTTCCGAGACTCAAATGATTACAAGGTGGGTCATTAACTCTGAGGACCACCTCCAAGGGGAAAATCCCACTAGGGGTTAAATACCTGGGAATATCCGGACCAAAGAAACCTCTGTGGTAAGAGGTTAAACCCCAAAAGGAAGACTTTCAGTACAGTTACATGGTCTACTTAGATGCATATTTGCATACTCGTATAAGATCCTCTGGGTGATTTATAGAAACATTTGGTGACTGCAGTGAACATGTGAAATTGCCTGGAATACACTAAGGTGTTTAAAAAAAATGAAAAAAGAAAAGAAATCTCTCAAACTTGGGGAAACAAACACTGGAAAAACAATAAAATGCATTTTTATTTATAAGTTGTGATGAATGTTTTGCTCATATATTAGACATTTTAATGCTTTTAAACTCTACTTTGCCTGGTAAAGAGGAGCAAACCTCGATAACTTCTTTTTACCGTCTTATGAAGCTTGTCACTAAAAATGAACTCTGTGCGGCGGAGCGGTAAAGACGGGCCTGGATCACTCGGCATAGATGACGACTGGCAAATGGTTCTGAATTGAAGCACATAATATTGTAGGAGCAGTATAATGGATGAAGTATTGAAATACGTGCAGGGCTCATACCTATTGCATCATCATGGCTGGATATTTGTGGTAAAGACTTTCCTTTTGGGTATTAAGCTGTAATCTTGGCTTAAATTGCCCCAAATGTTCCTGAGTATTATGTCTTAAAGCGTAAGTAGAAACAGATTATGTTCTGTATGCCTGACAACTCTGTATTCACAGTGCACTGAAGTAAAACTCAGATGTACAACTTTTAGCCGCTGCTTTGATCTAAACTGAAATCGTAGAAAAAAGCCTGTGGACTTGGGTGACCGTGACTTTGCCTTTTCGCCTTGGTCGTTTATGGCTTTGAAACACCTAAAGGTACTGGGTAGATGGCTGTGAAAAGCTGTTCAGACATGCATGTTCCTTGATCCCAATGACTTCTGTGAATCCTGGATTTTAGCCATTAAAGATCGAGACATTCAGATCAGCCTTAGATAACTGTTTTTAGTGAGAATTGTTAAACATTAGCATGGTTACATGCCAGAACAGGTCAGCAGACTGATGACCAGAGACCTAGAAGTGTCTAACAGTGCAAGCAAAGAATACCTTTGACTGGCATATTAGAGGGTGGGCAATATACAAAAGGTTTACCTAACTAACGAGATCCTCTAAATGTCCTCTAAAGAGCAGCTGCCGTTGACAAAGTGATGACTGCTTAAGTGGACTGAGTTTTAGGATGGTGAACATGGACCTTAGGTTCTAGTCACACAGGCATGGAGACCAGTTGGCAACCATCAGTCGGGAGAGTTTTCCTCAACTGTTTGCAAGTGGTTTCTGGAGTTAGCTGCAGTCACTTTAGTTAACATGGAAGATACCAAACTACTCGACAAGTAGAAAACTGGTTGGGGAATGCACATTTTTTTCCTAGTTAGCGGAGATTGCCAGGGACTTACCAACTGGGCTCCAGGCTTAAGTCAGCGGCCCCCAAACTTTTTTGCGCCACAATATTTTCACGAGCTGGCCTTTAAGGAGTTGCGGATAAATACAACAAAATAAAACCAGTACCGGTACCAAAACAAAGAAAATGTATTCATAGCACAAGGGAAAAGACCCAGGGAAACTGAGTTAACGATAAAAACGATCAAAAATAACGAAAAAACCCTGAAAACCATCAATTTCACACCTGAGCCTCAACTCTCGTGACCCGGTACCAAACGACTCGCGGACCAGTATCGGTCCATGGCCCGCTGGCCTAAGTGACCGAAGACTTATTAGGCTGATAACATGTTCGCATGGCAATGCTAGCTTGGCTACAAGCTATCCAAACTTTTAATATCTGTCAGTGACCCATCTAGGGTTAGAGGTACAGGCAAAAGGAAGGGTTTTTAGCAAAGAAACTATAATGCCCAAATCTACAGTTTTACTATTTTGGCTAAATAATTCTAGTGGTCTGCTAGATGCTAAGGAGTTATATGAGAAAACTTGAATTTGGAAAGAAAAAGCAGGAAAAAACATGTAGAGGATTTAAAGATCTAACAACGACAATACTCTGTGTAGCTAAATTGTCAATATAAAAGAAGGGCTGGTGATAAAGATGTCCTCCTGTGTGGCGAGACAGAAGCGAGAGCAGCAGTGCCATTAGCACCACTAGTGTCCAATAGTTTCTGGTCAGGAGAGTCTTTTACTGTTCCCCGCTGTACAATCTTGGCAACTCAATGGAATTAGCCCCCCTCATTTTTCTGGCCCTGTCCACACTTCAGCTTTCCCCGCTATCAGATCTCTATACAGCCGGCGTGGCACTGCTTGACGCATCATTTATTTCATGCTCCATTGTACTTTGCCAATGATGCATGGCGCTGTAATGTTGCTAATTTAACGGCCCTCCCCATGTTAAAAGGCTACTCCCCTTTAATTAAAGCAGAAGTCCGTCCTTTTATTGCCTCTTCCTCGCCACTAATCGTTCTTGGAGTGAGCCAGCCAGAGTGCTGCTTGGATAATAAATGGTAATAGCCCGGGTGCGACGGAAGGAAAGTTGGAGGGGGAAAAAAAGAGTGCGATGTAGGAAGTACATCTTTAGCAAAAGTTAAACTGAAGGCACAACTGTGATAAAGACAAATACTTACAAACAAGCTAAGGTACCTTTTTATGTAATTACAACCTGAAGATGCCTCTGCTTGATTTTGTGTTTTCATTTCATGTATAAATAGAATCTAGAGATAAAGCATTATATTAACTGCTGCTTACGCCCCCAAGAAAACAGCAGGTGTTCTGACATAAATATAGGTATTTAGGGGAAAAAAAGGCACAGGTAGTAATTAAGATTGTACAACACACTGGCCATTTTACAGCTTTTTTTTGTGTGCATATACTCCATCTGTTACTTTAAAGGTTTCTGCATGTCAGACTGTCTCTTTCAAGTTTGCGTGTCGAGTCCTAACACAGGGGTGCCGTTCCGTTGCTTCTGCGGCCACATGGGCAGTAAAGTCTCACAGAAAAGAACATAGTCATTAAGTTGATGGTTTGTTATTCAGGCTAAATGGTGCATTTTGTGTGTGTCTTTATCTCTGCAGTGTCCAGTGCCAGTTGATCAGGCTGTTTGCCCGTGGTATTGAGGAACAGCAGCAGCAGCAGTGTGTGTCGGACGACCCGTGTACCCTCAGTGCCTTGGAGCCAACCACAGACTAGTCAGTGGATTGAGAGCTGAAGAGGACATTTAACTGTTCAAAAACAACTTAGTTGAACTTGGCACAGTTTCCTGGAAAAACACATTCGTCATATCAGTTTAAATCCTAAATGCTGATGTCTCCTTGCCTCCTATCCATGCAAAAAAAAAAAGGGGGGAATGAAATTTAACCCTGGAGAACCCATGGGGTCAAATTTGACCCCATGGTTTCCCTAGAAAACCAATGGGGTCGGCTCTGACCCCATTGGTTATTTGAAAAATGCAAAGCTAAAAAGCACTTCAGCATCCCATTATGAGGATGGAACATTTAAATCCAAGGAAAAGTTTCATCACAAGTCAACTAGTCATTTCCCCTTTGACATTTGGGGCTTTTCAGGTACAAAATTGCCTCATAGAGCTTGAAGTAAGCAGAGATATAATGTGCCTACTGCTGCCACATTGAAACCCAAAATGTCAGGTTTTGTATTTGGGAAATTAAGATGTCTAAGCTCAAAGGATCTGAAGCAGGGGAGTCCACACAGACACACGCACAAACAGATGAAACTGGACTTAACTATCCCAGAAGGTCTTTACCCTGCCATGAAGGAGAATATAAATGGGATTTCTCCCTACACAGCATGGACAGAGAGCCAAGGAGATGCAGCTCTGTAAGAAGGATGAAGAATAATCCCTGTGAAGTACATTGATAAACTGAAAAGAGTAGAGAAAAAAGTAGCAAGGCTAAAAGGAAAAAACAAATCTCTCCTTTTAGGGGGAAAAAATCATTTCATCTGTGACCCAGGTGGAAGCAGATATGAGCCAGGGGCACTAATGAAAAGGACTGAGTACCCTGCTAATACACTAACAGGACCCCGGTGACTGCTGGGTGATAAGGCAAAGTGGTTGCTAAGTGATTTGGTGTGTCTGAGCACCGCTGCGCTGCACCTGTGGCTCTGAGTTCTGCTCGTCTCTGGCTAAACTACCAACAGTTTAATCATCACCTGGGATTAGCTAAAATTATCCATTGTTAACATCATTAGAGATAATGTATTGCTTTGCTTTGAAATTGCTCTTATTCAGCTTTTTCCTTTTTTTTTCTTTTTTTTTCTTTTTGTTTGAGGTCAAGCTGGTCTTGATATCACAGGAGAACGGTCGCCAGCAAATAAGAAGAAGCTTTTATTTTTACAGTGATTATATAAAACTGTGTGTATGGTAATAATACATGAGGGTCCATGTATATGTGATTAAAGTAAAAGTGGGTTTTCTGCAGGTCCTTCGGGATTCGTGCATATGTGTGTGAAGATGCCAGTGATGATGATAATTTGGATTTTATTACTTAGGGGCTCATAGCTGCCATTTTTCAGATGGTGTCTCACCATAGTTGAGATGCTTCAGATTTGTTGTTACTGAGGTTTTTGCAGACACATGATCACTAACAGTGGGATGTTTGTTTGTCCCCCATTTTGGATGTGTGACATTTATGGTTACAACATAGGGTCAAACGAATAAAGCCTTAGTCACACAGACCAGGAGATCAGTTAGTGACACCCTGGAAACCACCAGTCACTAGGGAAGATATCCCTGACCAGCTGGACAAAACCTCCTTAGCAGTGCTTTGATAGGTAGAAGATATCGTTCACCGGTAATTTGCATGGAATATGCAAGTTTGCCAACTACTCTCCAAGCGGTAGTAAGGCCGTTAAAAGTATGATACGAACCGAAATTGAAGCTGTTGACCTTGTAAAGAAAATCTGCACTTAATTAAATGTGTTTGCTGTAGCACTGAGGCACTTTTACTATGAAGGCAAATATTTTGTTTCTGGTTTGCTTTGCACTTTTGCGAGTTTTGTCGCTTGGCTAGCAGTGAGTTAATATTTATTTTAAAAAAAAAAGCTGGCATCATGAAAAGTACAGGCTTGCAACCAAAGAAAATCACTGCTAAAAAGCTCTTGGTTGCCCTCTTTGCAACCAGTTACAAACTATAGCAACTATACGCTAAACTTTTTACTCAGAGATTGGTGGCTGTATCATGTCCACTATGGTAGACCACAGAGAAATATGTGCAGGATGTCTTGTGAGAAATTTTTATAGATGACCAAACGCACAAATGTAACTAATGCAATAATTGGTACCTTTTTTCTGTCAGACATCTTAAAACACATGAACATTTTAGCTTTTAAAAAGCTTTATTTAACGTTATTTTTCATTAATGAGCATTAATTTTGTGTATGTAATGTTCATACAGTATAATTTCAGAAAGATAATATAAAACAAAATTAAATCCCTTTTTAATTTTGTGATGGGAATCTAAAAAGGTAACAAGCCATGGAAGTTAAATCCAAGTTAAACTTTTTAAACCTTTATTTACATTTTTCCACCAATGCTTTTCCTGGTGTTTGGTCCAATTTCTGTGTGCTTACAATTGCATTTTGATTAACTGTCATATCCAGAGTCAAAGGTTAACGCTCGCTATCTTTTCAGATTATCAATCTGATGCTAAATGAATTAGTTCGCCATCTTAGCTGCTGTTGTCACGTAGAAACTTAAGCACTCTTTATGCAAAGAGAGAGTCAAGCGCAAGACTTTGAAACAGAGCAAAATCTTGTAAAACCATAAATGATGCTACTTTCCAACAGTTATAAAGTAGTTGATGTGAGAACAAGCGCCCTTTCATGTTGGCTCTATGCAGCTGGCTGCTCAAGTGCTCACAACTAAAAACAAAGAGATGGTAACATCACACATTACTGGTTACTTGTTGGTTAAACTATTAAATGTAGTTTAAAAAAAAAGAAGGTTTTTGCAACTTTGTCTGGGAATTTTATTGGGATAAAACCACCACTGTGCACTTACTGGGATATGTGCTATTGTATGTTATCACATTAGGGCTTCTTTCTATTGCCTTGCTTAGCTGCCTTCTTTTCATGGGTCCAGTTAGATGACGGCTGTTTAATCAGACTATTGCACTGTGTGCATTACTGTCTGCAGGCAATGAAACTGTTTTTTTAGTGGAACCCACTAGTGTATGATAAAGATGTAAACTAAATCAAAATATAAAGTTAATTTAATTTTGACTCTTCATACTTTAGTACACACTGTACACAAAACAAGCTGTGATGTAACTAGATATGTTTTATATAACGAAGAACTGCAATAAAGTTGTTTTGAAATCAGATTTTTGAACTCATGGTGCGTCTGATGCCAGTGGTGTTTTATTCCTTTCTTTTTCTACTTCTTAAAGACACACTCTCTCCCACGCATGCACACAAAGGTCAGCGGTCTCCTATTCTGGCTTTCTTACTCTCACTCTTTACCTGTCTCCCTGTATGAGTGGGATTTAATAGGGTGCTGTGATGTGAGTGAGATGTTTCATTAAAGAACATCAGACATCAAAGGTCTCTGCTGATGGAGTGGTATTTCAAGCTGTGCTCATTCTGCCCACAGACTGGATCTTGTTTCTTTTTTGACACAGAGATAGGCAAGTATGGAAATCTAAATTTGGAAAGTAATGTCAGTTAAAATTTCTCACCCTGGGTATGAGTGCAAGTCCACAAATCAAACTTGTCTCAGGTAAAACAGGTTGTAGCAATAGCATGTAATGGATTTATCCGTATTGGGCCCTAGTTTGCTGCTTTTTAAAACTATTCAGGCCGTGCACCGGCTGAATGTGCTACACCAAAGGTCGAAGGTGCTTGTGCCAATCAGCAGTTATTTCAATGGTGTGAAACAGCACAAAGTAAAGTAGATATTATATGGAATCTGGAGGGATATACAGTTTACTACTGTGCTTGCAAAGTACTCACAACAGTTAGATAAAGAAGCTATATTGGTGTGGCAGTGGCTGAGATATGAGATGTGACCTTTAGTTCCCTATATCTGTCAAGCTTTAAAGGCACCACTTCCCATGATACAAATTGTTATTGTCTTTGGTGAAACCCTCCATGACGAGTAAACAATGCTTTCAAATTCCATCATTGATTTTATAATGCCGACTCCAAACCCATTGACATTATCAGGGTTTTCTTCTTGTCGACCTAAAACTCACACCAGGGCACAAAAAACAACTTTTGGCTAAAGTTTTAAAGTTAAATTAAAAAAGTTAAAAGTAAACACATCTTAATGGGATAAAGCCCCTTTTAAATTAAAGCTCTAATAATCAATTAACCCCTTCTAATTTGGTGATTACCAAAATGGAGCAACATGGTAACTACTACTGTGCAAAAGTTTCAAGCCACCCCTCATTTCTTTATACTTTACTTTGGAAAATGGGAAATAGGTGCAGCGATTTATAGGAACATGCAAAACACTATTTAAATGTAAAAAGAGTTTTTGCAATTCTAATAAGTCTGAAAGTCAATAATTGGTAAAATGAACTTTATTCTTCAACACAGATAGCCTTAGCTGTCTTAGGCAATCTTGTCATGTCTCTAAATAGTCTTCAGGAATAGTTCTCTGGGCTTCTTGAAGGACATTCAAAGCTTCTTGTTTGGTTGTGCCCTGCCTTTTCATCTACCACACACCTTCAACCGGGACCATTTCTGATGAGGCTTCAGTGAACAGCAGATTAATTAAGTGAAGGTCCAGATGCATCTCGCATGTCCTTTGCTGCATTTTTCCCTTCTTCTTATGGCTTCTTATGACTTGCAGATACTGTTCATCTGCTCTAGATATTATTTTTGGGGGCCTAACACTTGTCACTTTTTTCCTCTGCTTGTCCAGTTTCCTCAAATTTTTTAAGACCACACTGCACCTGACACTGAAAAGACCCTGGCAAATGGCTAATAGGAATCACATCGTTGGTGCACAGTAACCATTTTATGCTTGTCAACATGATTTGGCATTTTTCATAGATTCAAGCAAAGACAGTCAAACAAATGTGTTTTTGCGACAGGCTGCTAGTAATAACATCGCCTAAAGATACAATTTAAAACTGGTTCTTTGCAAAGTGTAGACGCAGCACTGGTTCATTCCTTGAGTTAGCTCCGTTTTTAATCCCTGAACAAGTGGCTTAGCAAAAATATTCCTCTGAAAATGGTCAGCTACAAGGACTGGATCACAAATGTGTGCAAAAAGTAGCCAATGTCCAAAGAAAACTTTCAGGAAGCCTGGAGAAATATTGCTGAAGACTACTTTAAAACATGACTAGAAAGTCTTGTAAGGAAGCAAAATCTAAGGAAATTAAGGATTTATTTTTTTCTTACTGTCAGTAGGTGCCATTTCTGACAGTATCTCTTCTGAAACTGCACTCAAAATGACATAAAACAAACTGTCTAACTGAGAGGAAATTCATTTGTCTGTGTTCAAGTGTTCAAAAATATTAGCTTATTAACTTTTTTTTTTAACAATAAAAAAGTTACAAGTATGGTCCCTGAAGTTTTCACACTGTTATTCAAGTCCATGTAAATTTCCAGGGTTTGTGTGCAGGATTACATCCAAAACCTTGCTGATTTGTCACCAGGGAGCAGAAAGCCAGAGTGTAAAAGACTGCAGTGTGGTGTACTGCGGTGCAGTCTTGGCGGTACACCTTCCACATGGGAAAACTAAAAGGTCACCAGTGTTACTTGTTTCTTTCATCCATGAAATTTTAAAAGTTATCTCCTGCTAACACCTCTGCCAAAATGTTACTTTGCCAAGCTGCTCGTCTAAGCAGGTATTGTGGAATGTGACTATCTGACAGGCTGGCTTCAAAATGATTTAGGGTTGCCAACTCCCTGAAAAATAAATAAGGGACACCTCGTGGCCAGGGCCGGGCGACCCAGTTGTCTTCACCCTTCCCAGTGTGGTGAATTTTCTAGCTCTTTTTTTGTGTGTGAAATTATTTTTTTAACCCTTTGACTTGAATTTGATTTAAGTAGATGTGTATTCTTTGTGATATGAACACATGTGAAACAAATGATCATTTAGCCATTTATTTTTAGCTCAAAATGACAACATTAACACAATAAAACAGGTCTCCTTCTTAAACAGAAGCCTGTCATGCTTAACTTTTGAGAATATAAGTAAATCTTTCTTTAAAAGAACTCTGTCCTGCTTAACTTAAAATAATAGAAAACAATAGAAAGAAAAACATTCTTGTAACAGTGCACATTTAGTGCATTTAGTACAATCGGCTTCAGTTGAAATATTATTTCAGCTTTTCTAATGCTAATCAGCTGCTCCTGTTTGTAAACCCGCTTGTTCCCATGATTACGCATCTTAACTCATCATCATTATTCATCTATGTATTACTTTTATGTATTAGTCATCTATTTGTTGTAATCATCCATCCTTGCAGTTGTTTATTACACAAAATAAATTATATTATCACACTTCTGGCCACATAGCGCTGATATTCATTGCACATGCCCATATTAACTTTTTCCAGCCAGGTGTTTTCCTTTTCCCATTCTTCCCTTTCTCTGAGGGGAACAAACATTGCTGCTCTAATGCTGGGCTTACACTGTGCGGTTTTAGGCCCATTTTGAGCCGATTTTTGACCGATTTTGGCCTTCATCGTGCGTCGTGTAGTATACGTGGGGTAACGAGAAGTGATTAACACCTCACGACCAGCTCCCGATCATCAATCGCTCGTGAGGGTCTCACCACAGCCGCTCACACTGCTCGCGCGCAAACACGTAAACGTTGGTGTAAAAGATGGAGCAGCACGGCTGTGCAGCCTGTGATCTGGACACAAGCGATGGAGGCACAACTTGTAGAACTTTGGAAAGCTCATCCGAGCCTTTTCGATGTGGCATCACAAAATTATCACGACCACAACAACCGTGAAAATAGTTGGATCTACACTGCTGCTCAATCACAGCTGCCTGATCATGTTTTTCATTAGCAATTTAGCAAAGTTGATGGTGGTGGTGGTGTGTCTGTGTGAGTGTAAGACGGAGAGAGAGAGAGCGCGACAGATTTTCTGTTATAACCTTCATGTTATGGAGGCACAGTGTGAGCACTCAGGTCGCATCAGAGCATCGGGCCGTATAGTGTGAGACCTGCATCGTGACCTATGAACTTCTAACCCCTGCGAGTCAGTCGTGCAGTTTGAGCAGGAGCTGAATAACGTGACTGAAAATCGCACAGTGTTTGCCCAGCTTTAGGTGTACTGTCGTCCGAGACTTGCACCGCCGTGTCGGCGTTTGTTTCCCTGTTGGCCATGCTTCTTGTTGTGGTCATCTGTTGTCTTCCGGTATTTTCTCCGTAAGCGACCTTTCCTCGACCAATGAGATGAGCGGTAATCTGAATTGTCATACTCGAATTGTCATAAGTGTGCTGTCAGCTCATTGGTCACAAAGCAGGAGAGGGGCTGGGAATTATGTTTTCAAACAAAGCGTTAATTCCATTAACATTTATAGACTACTTTTGATTCTCACTGTATTACGGGACAAAGTGCGTCCCTTATTAGCTCAATACGGGACGTGTACTTTTGTTTCGAAATACGGGACGATTCCGTATTTTAAGGGACGGTTGGCAACCCTAAAATGATTGTACATTACTCTAATACAAGAGCTAGCATGGCACTGAGACGAGACGGATTTTCCAGCCTGTCTTTTCCGCAGCGACAACCAAATTGTTTTCCCTCCTCCCGTCTTTCTTCCCTCATTTTCTTGCTTTGCTACTTCCTTATTGATTTATTCTCTATCTGCTTGTCCGCAGCCCACCGTGAGCCACTCTCTCATTCCCGCATCCCACCTGAGATGCAAGGTGAGACAAAACAGCCGCATAAACACCCTCTCTGCCACACAACAAATGCACACGCACATAAAAAGGCAGTCGGCTCTCCTCAATTTTCAGCAGTGTCCTTACCCAAAGTGGCCCCCTAAAACACCTCCCCCAGTGCTCTCATTCACACTCTGTGCCTCTCTCACCTTCACACACACGTCCACGCCCACCCTTGCATCAACAAGTCTCACCTTTTCTCCCTCCACATAAAGATTCACACTTATAGTGGGACAAAAGGGAACAGGAAAGCACATGCTTACGTCTTTTCTTTCATCCCCTGCCTCGGGACACCTAAAAAGGATGCTTTGGGCCTACATCAAGACTATTCCCTTTAATCGAGCCCTTTTCAACCTATTTGTCCAAGTATGACAGAATTCTGCATCTTAAAACATATATAAACACTTTTTTTGCAACCTTTGTTTTTGTTTCTTATGCACACAACAGGAACATCCAGTGTGCCAATGCAAACTGTTATGTGATCAAGGGAAGCAGAAAAGGTGATGCGGTGGCAGGCAGTGCGACCTCCACTAAAGGTTCTATCACAGTAATAAATACAGCATCAAAATCTTGATTAAAAAAAATCTTCTCACAGCAGGTCGTCTAACAAGAGACAAACAAAAGCGGAAATATTTGCTTGTGTGATAGCCTGAGGAGAATTAGGTGGGTGGTATGAAAGCGGCGTGAGTGAGAAAAAGAGTTAGAAGGACAGACAGAGCAGATACTGCAGGGGCGGTGGTCCAAAACAGCAGCAGCACCGTTCCCCACTTCTCTCTATATTGATTGGAATGAGCTCCCTGTGAGAGATCTAGATCAATGAGGCCATAACAGTCCATCTTCTCAGTCAGGAGCCACTACCGGCCTCTTATCTCTCACTCTCTGACCCACACACAAACATGCACACCGACACACAACCAGGCCTTTCCTTACACATTTCATCTCACCGATGCAGTCACCCACGTTAGAGGGTATACCTTTAAGCTGAAGACTACATTTTATTTCATTATTTAAAACAAATCTGTTTAGGTGATAAAGGACAATTTGACAATTCCAATCCAATTTGACCTTTTTTACTCTACAAAAAAGGTAGGGAAGTAACATTTCATATTCAATACTTACCAATGCTTTATGGGTCATTTAAGTCAGCGGTCCCCAACCCCCGGGCCACGAACTGGTACTGGTCCGTGAGCTGTTTGGTACTGGGCCATAAGAGTTGAGGCTTGGGTGTGAAATTTATGGTTTTCAGGGTTTTTATTGTTACTTTTTTATCGTTAACTTGGTTTCCCTGGGTCTTTTCCCGTGTGTTATTAATAATTCTTCTTTTTTTGAGTACTGGTACTGGTTTTATTTTGTTGTATTTATCCACGACACCTTAAAGGCCGGTCTGTGAAAATATTGTCTGACATAAACCGGTCCGTGGCGCAAAAATGCCATTGGCATTAATCCACCTCCATCCTAACACTTCAGTTCATCAGGAATTAAATGCAGGTGAAGCAGATTACATAAGTGAGTGGTTATTACACAAACATAACATCTGAAAAAAAAGAACATAGTGAGTAATGGAGTGGAAAACTTCCCGCTGATTAAACAGCTGTGACGAGCAGCATACCATGATGGCTGGACTCATTCTTTGTTTTTCTTTTTTAGATCACTAATTTCTCGTGACTCTTTTGTATCTGCAATTTTAGCAGCGACAAGAAAAAGCTCAAAAACTTCAGCTTATCTTTTATTAGCTATGCAGCAAGCCATTCGTCCTCATTATGTAAATTCTGAGTAAAAGCCAACACTCAAAGTGAGAGGTCCTTGAATCAGCATTATTACAGCAATTAACAAGGCCACACACCAAGCATCTTTTTAATCCTGCAAATTGTAATAATCCTCTCAAAGCAATGCTGTGATATGTAATTTACTCCACAATGCATTCCTTCTTTTGAGGAGAGGAAAAACTTTTTTTGAGGTTTTTTTTTTTAAGTGAGTTGAGTTTTCATTTGAACATGATGACAGTTTCCTGTATTTTGTAGTAACTACAGCATTTACACAGATGGAAATGATTCTGTTTCTTATTTAGGCTTTATCACAATCCTTGCTTTGTCTCTTGTCAGGCTATAATCATAAAAAAAAATGGATCATATTAAACATAACATGTCAAAAAAAGAAAAAAAAACTGCCTCTACTACTTAACTGATAGAGAAAATTAAGCAATTGAAAACTAATGACACCCATTTCAACTGTCATTAAATAGCTGTTATCATGTTGTTATTACTCCCATAAATATCACCAGTACGCAGCTTCCTGTCTCATAAACATGTCAGTGTGGCAAAATATGATGAAAGGAAGACAAACCAACAAGAAAGCTGCTCCTGAGTCTGACTCTATTGCTGCTGTCAGTATGTGACCTAAACACAGCTAATTGTTTTATAATGGAAAACATTGTCTGGGAACAGAAAAAATATTTTAAAAACTGGTAATTGCTCAAAAAGGTTAATTACGGTATTAGAAAAATAATCAGCGGCAAAGTCTAATTGAAATAAACATGAAAGCAAAACATCTCATTCTAACACAGAGTTTCCTGTTAGTGCCAATAGACGGGTTGATTCTTCCTGCCATATACAGCAGCAGTCCCCAACACACCAGCCACAGACTGATACTGGTCCATGAGTCATTTGGTACTGGGCCGCGAGAGTTGAGGCTCGGGTGTGAAATTTATGGGTTTTAGGGTTTTTTAAACCTCAATTTTTAAAAAAAAAAAATCGTTTTCCTTGGGTCTTTTCACGTGTGTTATTAATAAATCTTCTTTTTTTTGGTACCGCTACTGGTTTTATTTTGTTGTATTTATCCGCGACACCTCAAAGGCTGGTCTGTGAAAATATTGTTGGACATAAACCGGCCCGTGGTGCAAAAAAGGTTGGGGACCACTGACATGCAGTACATTTAGCTTCGGTCCTGCTGAATAGTAGTTTGGTCATTTTCACACAATAACTGATGTTATACATGATCAACATACAGAACTACATTTCTGGTAATAAAGGGTAAATTACTTTAAAACGTTTCTAGGAGGCCCAGCCAGCACCCGAACAAAGGTCCACGTGAGGCTGGCTCTAAAAGCAAGCGCCCATGTAGAAATGTCCAGCTTTATGGCATTAAAGAAAGCAGATTTACAGCTTTGTACAAAGAACAGTTTTGCCCTTTGTGGATAGGATCCCCACGCTGCAGTATAAATTCACCGACAGTTATTGTATACAGTGTAGTATAGCTGAAGTGTTTATTAAAGAGCGCTCCCTATCTGTTTGGGGTAGAACAGCAAGCTCGATCTCTGTGTGGGTGCTTTGTTGTTAAGATTCCTCAGCTTGCAACAGTATTGTTAGAAATGCATTATCTAACCTACCTACCCTACCCTATCCTAAGATTCATTGCACAGTGGCAGTGGTGGATAACTTTTTCCAAAACTGGTGAACAGCTCAAGTGAAACAGCTGAGAAACAACATTAAGTACTGGGTTTTATCTCAACTAGTTATTTAGCGGTACATTTGTTAAAAAAAAACTAAAAAAAACAAAGCCAAAATGACTGCAGGTGTCCATAAGTTGCGGTACTTCAGCATCTAGCTAGCCTTACAGAAGAAGAGCGAACATAAAGCGAGTGACTTTTTTAAATATCAGGTCATTTTAAATTCGACATTTCTATCAGCTCAACAAACATCAGCAAACACACAAACTGATGGTGTGCAGTTTGTGGCACAGTGTGTTGCTAGCTGAAAGTCCAGCTGCTGTATTTGACAGGGAGAGAAAAGAAAGAGCGCTAACTTCAGAGAGAGATGGAGAAAGATAAGACAGACAGGAAAGGAGAGGAAGAAGAGAGGTTAGATTTAAAGGTAAGTACTGCTCAGTGGTGTTTGATAAACTGGAAATTGAAAGCTTACATGTAAGCCCTCATGTTTTTAAATCAAATATTGGGTCTGTATGTGACATTATGTTTTTTCATATTGTGAAACAAGCTGCAAGCTGAGGTAGACTCACTTTGTTATTTAAAGGTTGCATGAAAAACCTCTGCAGGTTAGTGCAGGATAAATACGTTAGTTTGCTGTTCTGTGATGGATTTAAAGTAAAGAACCGTGTGTGACTGGTGCACAGTGGCTGTGGTTTCATGGTCACAGTAAGGTTACATCAAGCGTAGCAGAGATTCATATGAATTTTAGCTGATGATGCTGAGATCCACTGACTGGATTCCACCTTCATAAAGACAGCATAAAGAGTGTACTGTCAGTGTAGAGGATGAAAAGCTCATGAAACATCTGCTCACATCTGGTTGAATTAAGTTGTATACATCCACAAAGAGCAGCAGGTCAGCTGATCACAGCCTGTACACTAAGAAAATCTACCGAGGCTCTCAAAATAGAAATTATTGTGAGTTATGATTCATTTCCTCACACTGAGCCATTACAACCAATTTTAGCCGCCCGTTGCTGAATCCCATTTTAACTCTTGTGTTACGTGTCTGCAGGCTGTTTTTTTTTTTTTTTTTTGGGGGGGGGGGTTGTACTGCACATTTGCACATTTTCCTGTTTAGAGTTAAAATCACCCTCTACAATGTGGGCAACAGAAAATACCTATATATTTTTCATTTTCCTACTTTTTCCTCAGATTCCAGCTGAGTATAATTAGAATGGAAAAAAGTAAACCCATCTACTGATATTATTTTACGGTTCAGTTAGCTTTGCACAAGAATAGCTACTTTTACCTTCTTACTTTAAGTAAATTAAAACAATTCTGGCTTTATTTTGATAGATGCAGTTAAGAGTGACAGGAAAGCAGAGGACGCGGGGAAGACATGCGGCAAAGGGCTTTGAATGGCTGAGAGCGGGCCTGCTCATCCCAGTGAGCTAAACTGGTGCCCCCACTTGCTTTTAAAGCATTTACTTTATATGCCGGTCAATACTTAATAATTTAGCATTCCAATTTAGCTCTCTCTAAATATGGTAGCTTCTGGCTCCAAAAAACTAACATTAAAAGACAAAAGATTAATTTTGAGGCTTCAAAATTTAGAGTCCAAAAGCAATGGAAGACTTTACTGTGGCTACATCCGTATTTTATACTGTCGGTGCTTACCTACTGTCACTGAGGTAACGCTTCTTTCAAGTACAAGCTCAGTCTGAAAGAGTTACATTTTTAAATAGACTGAATAAAAATGGTTGCCCGCACTGAACTTTTTACAGACCCAAAAGTCTCACTGAAAAATGGCATGAAGCCTCCAAGACATTTCAGGCAAAAAAGTCGAGCTGGTCATCTACACCAACATCCCTATCTGTCCTTATGTCATATACTAAACACACAACCCTGCATCGCTGTTTGCTGTCTTAGCCCCTCCATCACCCAACATCCACCTGTAGTTATATAATAAATCAATTTCAAATGTGACTTGTCTGCCAAAACTGTATCGAGAGGAATGATTCACCCGCTACGCTAACATGATGGAGCTGCTTGGGTTGTGACACGACTGATCCGCAAGTAATAAAATTCAAGTTCAGTGTTTTGTTTCCTTCTATATACAGACTGTTTTGGGCACTTTAGTTTTGCTCTGTCTGATGCTGTCTGTGCAGCATCAGTTTCAGGAAGAATCTTTTATTCTTTTGGTAACTCCAGCCAATTTTGTTCCTTTCACTAACTGGGAGAGTTCACAAAATTCACAAATTTCTTTACAAAGTAACTTGTGAAGTTGGGTTATGAACTAAAGAGTGGACAGAGTCCTTCCTGCTGAATCCACAGTGGCACTTTGGCCTCTGCCAGCGGGCTATTGCAGAGTGCTTTGTAGTGACAAGTCATTACCTCAGCTGGCACTTTGTTAGCAATCTACTCATTACTTGCTAATCACTTGAATAGGAGGACCTGTTTGTGCAGACACATATAAAGCAAGCTGCACAAGCACAAACACATTTAGTGAGCATGCTGGACTGGGCTTTTCTGCAAAGCACAGACGTTATTGCGTTCCTAATGGTGCTTGAAGTAATTACACCCTGTAATGTTACTCGCTGTCTAGTCCTCTCCAGCAAGCCTCAGCATGGAAGCTCAGAAGTACTATACACAATCCACCATTCTCCACTAAATGACTCCATTAGCCAGAAGGCATCTGCAGTCACTTCTTCTTGTGTGAGAATATGAGGCATGCTTCAATAAAAGCCCAACTGACTGCATACAAAGGGTAGTTGGTCATTGAGAGGAAACAAACAAATTATTAGTCATATTTGTTATTGGATGAGGATGCTGAAGACTTTATCGAGCAATACACAACCTTTCATTACATGTCCAGTACAAAGAAAAATGCATTACACTTTTATTGTGCAAATAGTTGATGAATAAATGGTAAATGGCCTGTATTTATATAGCGCTTTACTAGTCCCTAAGGACCCCAAAGCGCTTTACATATCCAGTCATCCACCCATTCACACACACATTCACACACTGGTGATGGCAAGCTACATTGTAGCCACAGCCACCCTGGGGCGCACTGACAGAGGCGAGGCTGCCGGACACTGGCGCCACCGGGCCCTCTGACCACCACCAGTAGGCAACAGGTGAAGTGTCTTGCCCAAGGACACAACGACGAGACTGTCCAAGCCGGGGCTCGAACCGGCAACCTTCCGATTACAAGGCGAACTCCCAACTCTTGAGCCACGATCGCCCCTAATAAGGGAGACGGTAATTGAATACGTTTGAGAAACCGAAGCACTGATGCAATCTTCAGCAATCTTTCTCTTCATTTGCAGTTTTGACCAAAAGGCACACTAATTCACTGCGTTTAGAAATAGTGGAGTCAGTATTTGAATGTAATAATTTGCACAATATTAAACTGGTTTGTTGAATTGGCTAAATGAATGTAATGTAGTGTTCACTTGCTGGGCCCACGTCCTCATTTAGGTTTGACAGCGTTTTAATGGCTTAAACATGAATTGAGCTGCGGTTTGGGGAAGGCCTCGAAAGGGACTGATGGCGGCTCCCGGGCCTGGCAGATCCCCATGCAATACATAGAAGTAAAGAAGTGAAAAGGGAAGGAAGAGTGGGGCACGAAAAACAAGAACAAACAACTTATAGAACTGGGAGATCACACATCGATAACAAGCAGAAGGAGCGTGTTTGGAGGCGTGGTCCCGCTCCTGAAATTCAGATACTTTATCTCTAATAATATCGTACAAATAAACAGCTTGCACACTGTGATGGCCAAACCTATGGCCACACCCTAGTGTCGGTAACTCTTGTGTATTTTTATTTCTCCATTTGAACACAATAACACACTTTGGTTTCTAATTAGTTTGATTGGTTTAAGTACATTTTTTCTATTTGTAAGCGCACACATTTAGTTTACTTATGTATGCATACCAGTTCATTACTTTGTTTGATTTTTGACTACCTTTGTTTCTTTTACCTGTTTCTTACCTGCCATGATCCCTGAGAGTTGCCAGACAAAAGGTGGTGGGCAGGGTTTTAAGCAGTTAAATACAAGAGGGATGATTGGACTGCACCACCACTTCCTGCTGAAGGGGGAGAATGTGTATTCTCTTTCATTAAAAAAGCTTTTGTACTTAATTAAATATGCGAGTTTAGGGTTTAGTAGATTTTGATTTTCTTCTAGACTGTACTGCATCGTTTTTGTGGTTTATGATTGTGTTTTCTTTAGTTACCCCTGTTGTGTCGTAGTGGTCTGATCAGCCATTATATATAACCCTGTCTGTCATTTCCTGTTTAGGTCAGTTATGTTTGTTGGGGCAGTTGTTTGGTTTGTGGTGTTTGCAGTTCTTTTCACCTGAGTTTAGTTTTGTTTCTTTGACCGCTTTTATGAGCTCAACATTTATTACTTTTGTAAATATAATTTTTCGGTTAAATAAATGAAAACCCTGTTTTTCTAATAATTCCTGTGACTCCTGCTTTTTCAACTTGGTCCATTACACACACAGTGGGTCCAATTTCACCCATTTATTTCACCACAGTGATGTCATTTTTTTGTGGTATATCAGTTTATGAGTATTTAATGTCACTATGCATTACACAGTCATGTGAAAAACAGGGCAGTCCTGTTAAAAAGTAAGTGCACCTTTATTGCTTCCATAAGAATTAAGAAGGTAAGTAGTAATCAAATGCAGTTGATCGTCACCAAGTGAGACCATCTGGAGCAGGAGTTTTGGCATATTGATGCTGGAGCCTTCAGGTGGCACAATCGTTCCAGGAGTGGATGTCTCATCAAAATACCCCAAAGTCAGACTGTGCAATGCTCAGAGAAACTGTAAAAAAAAGAATAAATAGATAAATCGACATCCTAGACTCTACAGGCCTTGGTTAGCATTTTAAATGTTAATAGAGCTATTAGAAAAAGACTGAACAACTATGGCTCTTTTAGAAGGCCTGTCAGCAGAAACCCTCTTTCCTGTAACAAAACAACAACAACAAAAAAACATGGCAGCACAGTTTTGGTTTGCAAAGTTGCATCTGAACAACCCAAAAGATTTCCGGAACACACTTTTATATATCAAAGTATTCTAGACTCAAACTGTCCGACAGCTAAAGTTCGGATGAAATTGGGTCAAGCAACAGAACAACAAACACAAGCATAGCAGTAAATTTGAATCGATTGAAAAAGAAAAGAATCAAGACTTTGGTCAATCGCAACAGTCCAAAGTCCAGTCTTCAGCCCAACTGACAAACTGTGGCAAGACCTTAACAAAGCTTTGAATGAATCCGTTGCAAATCTCATGAACTCAGGCAACGTTGTGAAGAAGAGTCCTCCACAATGAGAGACTGAATAAATCAAACAGAAAACAATTCGATCAGTTTATTGCCACTAAAAATGGTTCACACAGAGCTTGCAAAGCTCCAATTTCTTACTGAAGTTTAAATTATTTGTTATGCTATTTTTAGGGGTTGAAGTGGCTCAGGAGGTAGAACAGGATATGTACAAACTGTACAGTCGGCAGATAGGTAGGTGAGGAGATCCCCAGCTATTTGATTTGGCAGACCTTTTTTGGGCTGGATACCCTTCTTGACACAACCCCACAACCTCACCTCCCTGGATGAAACCAGAGATCTTTTGCATGTAAGGCAGTGCGTAAACCTTTAATAGTATGAAACTTTACTGAATGGCTGAATGAGATTCCATTTTTAAGTATGTCACTATAGGAAGAAGAAGACTACCACTGACAGATCTATGGGTCGCAAGTAAAACTAAATAACAACTGCTTGAAAATAAGCTCGTGGTGATGCCATTTCAGATTTACAAAATGTGCACTATATTTAAAACACATTTGCTTCATTGATACATTTATGCATAAAGGGTACTCAAGAGAACACAGAGCTCCCCCAAGGTCAGTGACCTATGTTGCAGTTTTAAAGAAACTGATCTGGATGCGCACCAAAATGTAATGGGTTCTTTCTTTGCCAGCTCTCCGTGTCTGCACTAAGTTGCATGAAATTCGGCTGTAATCTTGCTGACAGGCAAGCAAACAAACAGACGGTCTCCTTGGAGGGTTGAATAGGCTCCTTAAAAAATTATGGAAGGGTTTGTTTTATTAACACAAGAACGGTTAGCTCCCTCATTAGTAACTTTAAATAAATAACTAAAAATGAGTTGCCCAAACTTCGACCTTGATTGCTGTTTAGTCCGTCATGAATATTCAGTGTTGCAGAGAGTTTTTTCAAGTCTGCCACAAAGTTTTCACTTGCCTCAAGTAAACTGGAGGACTCCTGCCCCGTGACCTCTACTGCCGTCTTACTTGACCTGCAAACTTGCCTTCAACATACCACAGTTTGTATATGTTGGCTGCTCTCAGCTCAGTGTAGAAAAGCTTCTTCTCTCTGGGAGTCTTGGTCTGTGTCAAGCATGGATATCGCACCATCCAATATTAATGCACCTCCATCAGTGTGACTGAAATGACTAAAGCACTGTGCCCTCCAGAAAACTCTAAGTGATACCTCCCCTCCGCAGCCTCCAATCACCCTCATGACCCAAGTCTTCAAACCCCTGCGGGGTATTTTGTTTAAGTCGCTTTCTCCTCTGTCTGCGCCTCTCCTCCTTCCTCTCCACTTCGTCTTCCTTATCCATTTGATGTCTCAGACTTGTTTTCTGTTTATGACTGTGGATGATTGAGGTGCATTGCTCCGGTGTCAGCTCTGCTCCAGGGGAGAACTCAGCAGGACACGGACAAACAAAAACTATCACCTTCTAAGAGGGGTTCGACTGACATTGGATGGGATGAGTGTCTGGGTGTGTGTTTCTGTTTGTGAGTGTGTGTACAGTCCTCTCCCTCAGGGTAGACATCTTATCTTAGCGGCGTCTGGGGGGTAAAAAAAAATGGCTATATGTCAGTGCAAAAATGTGCTGTGGGTGAGAACAGCTATGAGACCCTCTGATTTACCCACAGTGACAGGACCATAGGGCGTCCTAGTTTACTGTGCAACCAGACATCTCTGTCCATCTCCACGAGACATCGAAATTGTGACTTAATGGAGGGAAAGACAGCCAAAATATTGAAACATGTCATGTCTGTCTGAGAGAAAGTAAGTTGTCATGACTGAGCCGATATAAAGTGTGTGGAGAAGTGGTGAAACCCAACACGGGTGACTCAAAATTCAGGCTTCATGCAGTACAGTCAAATCTGTTCCTTTGATTGCATTGCATGATAAATTGCTGGTTGAAGCATTTAGATCCAGAAAGACCCAAATTCAAACCCAGCATCTAGAGGAAATGTTGAAAAGCTGTGGCTTAATGTAACAACCAGCTCACCGCTTTGACTGGAGTAACTAGCTCACCAAAGATGGGAGGTTACATTCTGCAGCATGAATTCATTCAATATGGGAATAGTGCTTTCATTTCTTTTCTTTTCTTTTTACAATATTAAGGTTATTTGACTTTTTTTTTTTGCTTTCAACAAACGTATTCATCATGTTTTTTTTAAGCTGCTGATTGGAAAACCTCAATTTGCAGAAGACAAAAGTGAACACACATGATAAGAGCTGCACTATTACATGAAAACTTGTAGTAGACCTATTGTTTGTGTACATTCAATTTGCTCAACAATTTTTTGTAGGATATGGAAAATTTATATCGCTGTATTTATCCTTGTTATATTTATAAGTGCGTTAGTTAATTAGAGTGCAGCCTTCTAATAGCTAACTAGAAACAATTCCCTCAAACCTCAGAATCTAATGCAGGGGTAGGCAACTCCAGGCCTCGAGTGCTGGTATCCTGCAGGTTTTAGATGTGTTCTTGATCCAACACAGCTGATTCAGATGGCTAAATTACCTCCTCAACATATCTTGAAGTTCTCCAGAGGCCTGCTAATGAACTAATCATTTGATTCAGGTATGTTGACCCAGGGTGAGATCTAAAACCTGCAGGGCACCGGCCCTCAAGGCCTGGAGTTGCCCACCCCTGATCTAATGTAATGCTAGATAAAAGGTATTTTGTCTACATTTCAGCTCTCACCATACAGTACACGGGGGGGATGTCCGGGGAAGAAAAATAATGCCAACATAGAAGTGCTAAAAAGTGCAAAGCACCCCCAAAACAGGCAAAACAGAAACTGTTAAACTGGCAAAGAAAAAACCCCAACTAATTTTACTGGTACAATCTGGAAGTTGTGTTCTCCCTATATTAAAGCTGCTATACAGAATCTGCTAAACAAACTGGGTTGTCAGCCCTGGCACTGCATTACCATATTGAGCTTCAGTCAGAGGAAGTCACGGTTGCCAAAAACCTTTTGAAGCTCAAGAGTGAGGCTGGTGCCATTCCAGATATGTTAACATTGTACAATCTTCTGGATAATCAGATCTTCCCCACACTGAAAACTGTTATTCGGGTTGCCCTAACAAACCCAGTTAGCAACTGTAGCTGTGAAAGGTCTTTTAGTGTCTTGAGTCAGCTCCATACCTGGCTGAGAAGGACCATGGGTCAAAGCTGACTCCAGCACCTGGCTGTGATGTCAGTTGAGAAAGAGATGCTTGAGAGACTTGACCACCAAAATGTGATAGACAGATTTACCAACCTCAGGTTAAAAGAAAAGAAAAAAATCTGCAAAGCCATAGTAGCATCTGCAGTAAAGATCTTTTCATACATTGTATACATTGTACCAGAGGCCAAGGTGTCTCAATTTTTCTAATTTTTTAATAGTATTTTGTACATTTGTACATTTCAAGGACTCTTCTATTTATGGATTGTATTTTTATGTATCTGTATTATGTTATACATACACATTAAAAGTGAATCTCTGTCCAGAAAATGCACTCAGTTTACTATTTACTCACTGTGAGCATCATTCATTATTCTCCTCCAGTAATTAAGGTTAGGATATGTATTTTTTTTTCCAAATTCCAATCCATTCTTCTTTAGCAGCATTTAAATAACCTTTATCAGATTTGATGGTTTTGTTACAGACTTTTCAATAAAGTGTTTTGTTTTTCTTTCACAAATGTGGGGATTAAATTGTGTTAAACTGTACAAAACAGTGATGTCATGTTTTGTGACGAGGACCCAGGCACAGAGAGACTTGATTATATAAATAAATCATAAGATTTAAGAATCTTATGATTTTAATAAAGAAATTTGCAGACTTGCACAGAGATGGTAAAATTATGATGACTGATAATGGAGATGAAGACAACAGACGATGCCTGTGTCTTTTCCCGTGTGTTATGAATAAATTTTCTTTTTTTTTTTGGTACCGGTACTGGTTTTACTTTGTTGTATTCATCCGTGACACCATAAAGGCTGGTCCATGAAAATATTGTCATACATAAACCGATTCGTGGCACAAAAAAGATTGGGGACCGCTGCTCTAATGTAATGCCAATTGATGTTGCCACGATGGCTATATCCTTCTTTTATATACATTCTGTAGATGCATATTGTGTTAGCAAGTGTTTTGACCTCCAGTGTTTGTGGTTTTCAGCACATGGAACGTGTTCTCCCATAAATAGACCATGTAGAGTATCTTCCCTCCAAATTACAGATACAAACACGGCAGAAGCGTTTGCCACACTCGGAAGTGACGCGAAAAGTGCCTTAGCAACAGGTGATGCACTTGGATGTGCATTCTAAGACAGACCCACAGAAGAAAAGCTTGCTTTCATTCCCATTTTTTGCATACTTGGAAACTGCTTTTGTGAAGAGGTTGTGCTCGGTGGGTTGTAATTTAAAAAAAAAAAGAAAGTCATAAATTTCGATTGTCCCAGTATCACAGAAGTGTGAGGGGAGGCACATTTCAGGCACCTTAACAATTCAGCAGCTGCTTCGTTTGAAGCATGCTGACAACCTCAGTCCCATGAGTGCAATGATGGGGTGATGAGTTCGAGGCCTCCAGCAGTATTACTAGAACTTTGATTTTCTTTCTTTCTTTTTTTTTTTACAAAGGTTTCATCCCCTAACAGTATTATATTGGTTTAGTGGGTGACCTGTGCAGATGATAGCCACACTGCAACCATCTATTCTGTTAAAAAGAGGAAATGTGGCATAAAGCATGCATGTCTAGCCACAGCCAGGTTGTTAACTGTAATAAGAACCTGGCTATGACAGCACAACATGATCATCTGGACAGAGCTTCTGCATTTACTCGTCTTAAAATACTCTTTATGCAGTCACTTAAGGTAGGTGTGCATGTCTGTGCATCTACGGTGGGCACTGCATGCTTGTTTAACATTTCCTTCTTCTATCACCATAACTGCAGCCTGGTTTTTGCCTTTTCCAACCCACACTCAGAAGCAGACATCCAACTTGTGCATGCGGTCTCTTATCTGTGGTGTTTACTCTCATACTGTATCCTGCCAGAGCATATTCGTCATGCAGGTGGTCATTATTTCTGAAAGCGAAATTGTGCATCTCGGAGGAGCGATGCATGCGGGGCATCACTTTCACTCTGTAAACTGTATTCACTCCATAGTAGGTGTTTGTAAGACCAACGAGAGCAACTTGCCGCCATGCAGAATGGATTTAATTTGTATTTTTCCATAAACTCAGTCATCCCACGGAGTTCTCGCAAATAGATCTTTTGAGCATTTCAGACGGTGCCATGTCCTCTGCTTTCAAAACCCGAGCACTCTGGGGAAATTAAATCATAACAGGTCCTTCAGTGCCCCCATCAGGATCTCTCTGGCACCTCCATCCACCTCTTTTCATCTCTTTCATCTTCAAAAATCTCATGCTTATTCAATTTGATTCTGGCTTCTCCACCACAACATCCTTTTTTCCCCTCTTACTCTCTCCCTCGCTCGCTGTTGTTAAACTCCCAGAGTATTGCCGCTGGGCGAAGCCATTAAGAAACGGCAAACAGCTATGTCGAGTCGGCAAACACTGGTGTGCATACAGGTGGTGCAGAGCTAACAGACAGGAATCATTACACTGCTCTACTCTGATCGCTGCTATTCCTCTGGGACTGAGCGCGCTCGGCATATGTACAGATGGGAACACACACACAGACACACACACACTGGTAGAGATTAAATCATATGTGGGTAACAGGTACATGAAAATATGTCAATACATGTACAAAGGTACACACAGGAAGTGAGAATCAAATTGTTTTGTCCAAGAACAAATGAAAGAAGGATAAGAAGCCACAGTAAGGGAAAAACAAGAAGAGAGCAAGCCAAGAAGAAAGGCAAACCTAAATCTCCACTTGTTATTGCACCTGAGGCCAGAGAGTCGGCTCGCTCGGCAGGCTGGCTAATGGTGCGACATTCTCCAGCATATTTCACTGGACACGTTTAAATTTGCTGCTGCTCTGACCTAGTCATAGCACATCTCTTCCTCATTTGTCCTCTACGTCTGTGTGTGTGTGTGTGTGTGTGTGTGTGTGCAGAAAGGATAATGACTGCATTGATCAGAGACGTCCCCAATGGGTGGTCTTGTTCCGTCAAGGCTGAGAGAAAACGAGAGAGCGAGCGAAAAGAGAAAGGGAGAGCGGGCGAGCGAGCGGGGCCAGAACGGGATGCCCTCTGTGGCAACCCGCCTCGACGCATTAGCCAATCAAATATCCATCTTGGCTGTCGCCTCCCTGCTCCACGCACACTATCAAAAAGTAATCTGCGGCGCTGTTTTTAATCGCCCGTCATGTCTCTGTTCCTTCCTTCCTACATCATTTCCTCGCTACTTCTTAAAATAATCGTCTTTATGTCCAGGATAACACAAAGAACAGCACGGGGTGAGTGCGGATGTGTCCACGCAAGGGCCCGATAGATCTCTGAAAGTATGAAAAGCATGTGATTCGGATACTCTGGCCTTGACAGGTCAACAGATCTCAACATGGGTGCCATGTTAAGCAATGTTTTCCATCTGCATCAAACAGTTAATGAGGGGATATTTTCATTATGGTTCCTGAAACGATGGGTATTTTGGGTATTTCAGCCACTGGTATGAGCATATCTTGAAAGAGCAACTAACCAACTGACCAATTAGGAACACCAAGACAGGGTAAGTGAAAAGCTTCAAAAACAGTCACTGCTTGAAAAGTCTACATCCTATCAAAAACAAATAAAAGTTTGAGCAGACAAAAAACTTTTTTGGGGGTTTCTAGAGAATTCTTGTACATCCATCCGGCCGTCATTTTCTTCATCATTTTCCTCCTCTTGCAGGGAGCTGGAGCCTATCCCGGCTGTCCTAGTTGCGTACCTTTTAGTTTAAGGCTGTCCAGGGTGTGCCCTGCCTGTCATGAAGGCTTGGTTAGGCTCCATCCTGCAAAAATTCTTGTAGTGAGCTTATTTCTGCTGGGAGCGATCGTTATTCGTACTCACTTCCTTACTTGAAGGACTGTTGATGAACAGATGGACACACTTGATCAGACGATCTTCTTCACAGAGAAGAGAATAGAGTGTAAAGAAGGAGTAGTATTATTTTATTTTTGTACGTACTTATTTTTAATAATGGAGTTGGCATGTTCTCCCTGTGCCTGGGTGGGTTTCTTCCTACAGTCCACACAAATACATACTAGGCAATTCTACATTAGTTGTAAGTGTGTAGTGGATCGAGCAGTGAAGGAACATCAGACGCAGGTTAAAGTTAAAAAAAAAAAGGCTTTTTATTTAACCGCAAAACAAACTTGGTTAAACTGACTGAAAAGCTGACAGCAAACAATACTACTAACTCAAAGAAACCAGCCTACCTGAATAAGACAAAGGGGAAACATAAATAGTGGCTGATCAGCTCATAAAAACACACAAATACCCAACTGAAATTAACATAACAAATTCCATTTCCCCCCCCCCCCCCCATGATCCAGAGTATTGGTATGACCCAATTTGCAGTTCTCCATATAGGCTTGCTCCGCCCCTTTTCCACCTCTTAGCTCATCAACCAAGACACTGGAGCAGCTGCCACTGAGGTAACTCAGAAAACAAAAAGATTAAATCATACATAACACTGTAAACTAAAATGTGAGCACTTATTTTTGAATACGGTATTATGTATTGTATAAATGAATTAATTCTAAACCAAAACCAGTTCTTTATTATCCTGTAAATTAAATCCTGTATCTAAAGAAAGAAAAATGTAAATGTAGTGTTATATTTAAACCTCTATTGTAACACTATTACCATTGTGTGGCTGTAACTGCAGCCATCACATGTAGGCTCCAAACCTTTGCAACTGTGAAATGAATAAGCAGTTAATTAAATGAATGGATGGAGTTATAGATAATTACAGATTCTGATGTGTAATCTGAATTGTTTATTTATTACTTTTGAAATGAGTTTTTATGCCAATTGATCATTCATCACAATAAGCTTCCTATGTCATCATTTTTTATTTATTCTATTCAGTTGTGTACAGTATCTTATTCTTATTCTCATCATCTTATCCTATTCCAGTGTTTTTTTTAATTTTTGCTATGTAACTTTGCACTGTCCACTTTCTGCTATAACAAAACAAATTTCCCATGTGTGGGACTAATAAAGGTTATCTTATCAGATTTTAAGATGGGGCAATTCATCAGCTTGCACTCTGTGCACCAGTGACCCAGTGCACTCATGGTGTCATAGCTTTGCTGTTCTAATAGAAGGCAACATATGCAACTTAACTTTAAATCAATAGCTCAGTAACTGCTCAGTCACACTAGGGCAGGGGTGTCCAACTCCAGGCCTCAAGGGCCGGTGTCCTGCAGGTTTTGGATAACATTCGGGGTCAACACACCTGAATCAAATGATTAGTTCATTACCAGCAATCTGGAAAACTTGAAGACATGTTGAGGAGGTCATTTAACCATTTAAATCAGCTGTGTTGGATCAAGGGCACGTCTAAACCTGCAGGACACTGGCCCTTGAGGCCTGGAGTTGGACACCCCTGTCCTAGGGTAAAAATAAGACAGCAACCCCCACGCAACTAAAACACTAGTGATTGTGTTCAATTTTTTTCACATTGTGGGACTGATTGCAAGTATCTGTGATCTTTCACCAAATGTGGGGGACTTCCAGAAGTTTAGCATGCAACACCCTCAGCTTTGGCTGCCCACTTTTGATTGCAAAGTAACCCATCTACAAACAACTGCAGTCCAAGTCTGACTGACTGGCGAAGGTTTGCAAATGACTGCCATGTAATTTATAAACATGGATTGCGCAAGTCCGTTTGCGGTTATCATTTGTGACTTGTTTCTTTGCCATTGGGGATTCGACTCAGCTGGCTGCCAACTGGTTGCATTCTAGTTATATTCAAACATAAAAGCAAGGTTGCTGTCCTGAAGCAGCTGCGTCACTATTTGTGGAGAAATGTCTGAATTTATATTTCAGATCTATGAGGTTCTTGCTGAACTTTCTTTGTATGAACAACAACAGATTTGCGATTTTCACCAGTTTATCACAGTCAACTTTTGTATTAGCGCGATATAATATGCAGCTTCACCCTATTCATTCAGACTGATAGCAGACTGACTGCTTCTTATTGCCGTATTATTGCTATCTTGACGCACTAAATTCACTTGAAAGATGGAGAACTGACTGCGAGTGGTCCCCATCTTTGATGCAACCACTTCTTATCCTGACAGTTCTCATATAAAGCTGTTTTCCCATTACTCTTCACTACAAGCACTTAAATGTTACTGATCACACACATTAATGCTGAAACAACAGAATTAAGTAGAATGATGTTATGCTTTTAAGTAGTTTATTTAATCAAAAACGATCAATAACTCAAAAAGTCAGAAAATGGAAAAAAGAATATTTTTAAATTTAAATAGATTAAGTTGCATCACTTAATCTATTTAATTACTGTGCACTTACTGATGGTTAAAGAGTATGAGACTAAAAACCTGTGGGCTATTTTCCCACCTCCCATTGCTTCAATTATGCAGTTTACAGCAGAATTTATTCAGCAAAAACGCATTTGTTTAAGAGCACTGTGGTATTTTTTTCCACAACACATATGCATTAACTGATGTCTTCTTCTGACTTTCAGAATCGGGTTGTATACGGAGGATCTAGTCATCGCTCTTTTCATCGGGGGGAAAAAAAAGGTACAACACTTTGAGGCCTGACAGCTCTGGAGTTCCATTAAGAATTCTTCTAAATTTACAGTGAGAGCAAACCGCCACAGCTTGCCGCCCACAGAAACAAGGCAATCACTCACCTCAGCCCCTCTATGCAGCCAGACAGGATTCGCGAACACACAAAGATTCAAAGAGAAATGTTCACGAATACACACACACACACACACACACACACACACAAATTCACAATATATATACACACTCACGCAAAACCAGCGGAGAGTGCAGATGATGGTGCACACAAGTTCAGCTTCTCAAAGTTCCGTATGCAGGTGTCGATGTATGTCTATGTGTTAGGGCATGTGTGGATAAGGATCTGTCACGGAAAAAGGTTGTGCTTGCTGCCACTGCAAACAAGAAGTGTTGAATCTGGGCCTCAAACCACCAACCAATCTGAAACATGCTCCACCTTTGAGGCAGATGCACACTGAGGAGAAGCCTCATGGTTGCACTCAAACGAACGCCCGCCATTAATCCCTTTCTAGCGTAAAACGCATAGATACCTCTTCAACATTCACAGCTGCTTCTGTTGGGCTTGACATACATTCCTTTTTCTTCTTTTTTTTTTTTTACATTTATTTTAAAGACCTTAAAGGATTTTGCTGTTTAGTTTTGATGACATTCAGAAATACTGGATTTTCTTTGGATTCCAGTCTGTTCCCCGTGCGCTCCCCTGAAGGAGCGGGCAGGTCATTAAAAGTCAGGGCATGTGTCACGACGCCTGCCGGAGCGGTAGAAGGACCCCATCTCATCATCGGCGATATGTTTCTGTACTTGTGGCTCAGAAAAGCTTCAGATAACAAACAGGAAGGGAAAACAGAACCTGAAAGGCAGAAATAGATGTAAGCAGAGAGAGAGAGACGAAAATAAAAGAATGAAAAACGGAGATTGAGTTGCGAATGACGACCGTATCGGAATCAGATGAAACAAGTTTACGTTTCCACGATTCCATCACAAATAGACACGAGCAAGAAATGGCAAAAAAAAAAAAAGCCAGTAAATCTCCTGCTGTCTCTCTAGAGCTTGTCTGATGTCTCCCGGGCACGTATGAATATTAAATGGCCTCTTGTAAATCAAACAATGGTGTGTTAGTGAGCACTGAAATAGAATTAGTTGGGAAAGGGCAGATAATAAATTGACTCTCTTTTCACAGCCAAAGCCAAAAAAGCTTCTCCCCACGTGAAAAAGATACAGCCAGAGTACTACAGGGTAAAGTGTTGGAGAGGCCTAATGGCTTCGATTTTTTCCCCCTTTTCTCTCAGCCTTTCCATCTCCCCCCTACACACACTCACTCTTATCAAAAGGTTTAATAATGATAGCAAGCAGAGCATTACTGCTGGTTTGATCTCATCATTTCACGCATGCACACATTCCTTCGCTCTACCGCGAAAAAGGTTACGCACTAGAAAAGATAAAGCGTATACACTCGGATGCAGGTGTCTTTGCATGCATGCACCTGGCGAAAAAAAAATGCTATAGCTGGATGCAATGCGATAGTTTCGTTTTTGTGTGTATTTCTGGATGATTGTGGGCTGATTTTCCTCTCAGGTGCAACCTTGGATTGTGATGCAGTGAGGAGAAAGAAGAGAGAAAGCAACAGACATGAAGGGAGGAGAGAGAGAGAGAGGTAGGTGATACAGGTGAGAGAGAAAATCAACGAGCTCTCACACAGAGACAATCAATAAGCTCTCTTCTCAGTCTATTTCCTATGGGCTGGCCTCAGTAATAGCATTGTGCCAAAGCCGTGTGAGTGCAGCCTGGGAATAGGTTCAGGGTGATGTGATAGCAAAGTATGAAGGCAGCACTGCTGACTGGGACTCACACTAATTGTTACCTTTGTCATAAAAAGGGCAGAGAAATCACTGGGAGGACTGTGGTAGAGATTTATGGAGGCCTACCGGCACAGAGGGGTGCATGGAGATGAGGAGAGAAGTATTGTTATCCACGGCTTGGTTTTCTTTGACGTGAATGCAATATTTTTGTGTTGGGCTTATTAGATTTAGCCAGCTCATCATACACCACCAGGATTTTTAATCAATAACATGGTGAAATTTTGCTGTGTGAGACAGAGCACAGCGGCAGAGGATAGAAATCAGATGCTAATGCAATGGGAGCTGTTTGTGTTAAACTTTATAAAACTATAACATTTTCTAACTTTATTATCGATCTCATTCATCTCCACTCATTCATCGCAGGGCTATCTGATTATTGATTATTTATCTCTTAGAAAGGGAGATGAAAGGTAGCCTAAATATAAAGCAATGTCTGAAGCTAGCATGAGCCAAAAACAAAGCTAGCTTCTTTTTTGCTGTGCTCAGTGTTTTAACAAGTCATCTAAAGATGTGCTCTTGAACATTTTTAGACTAGCAATACACCAAATAACGTGTATTATCACTTCTAATAAATGCACTGAGACTTTACAGTTACCCCCAGGTAAAACATTTAGTAGCTTTTAGCTTTTAACAGCCTGTTGTTTTATACACAGCACAGATGAAGTCCATAGCAGGGCTAGAGTGAGTATGTGTTAGCAACCGGCAGCCTGGCTAATGGTGCGACATTAGCATGATTGTTACGGGCGAGGTGCCCACGGCAGCACCCGCTGCCTGCTAAGAGTAAGAGCAATACGTGCTTTTACGTCAAAAAGTCGTCATAAGTCTCCAATAACACCAGCAAAAGTTTGGCAGATTAGTCGCTTTTTAGAAAAAAAAGTCGCATTAACGTGGCAAATCTCCGTTAGCGCGCCTTAACCGTGCTAACACATTGACGCCATGCAGCCTCACGCACGGTGCGAACCGCGTTAATGCGGTTATGGCGTTAACGTCATTTTAACGAGATTAACACTGACAGCACTACTATTAGTGATATGTCTAGTAAAAAAGTCTTCTTGAACAACTTTATTTTTTCAATAAAGAGATAAAAAGTATATACTTAAAGATCTACTTCATGAGAAAAGCTAACGTAGTAGTTGCTGTTAAGAACTGTGGTTCAGTGGGTCAGCAGTGTTGCTGGGCCAGCATTCTTTAAAAAGAAATCAAAATTGACAGCTTTTTAAAAATCTTTGAAACTCCATTCTCCCCTACATTATCATTTGTTAAAGCAACACCCCCACTTCAGCAGGGGAATGATTAAAATCTCATGTCATCTAATAGTTTCCATGCATCACGCGCCTGCCTGTCCCTCTAAATCTCCACAAGGAGCAGAAAATAAAATCCAGTGTGACACATGGGGGATGACGAGGGTGGAATTTCCACTCTGGTGCAGGTGAACCCAATGATTCATTAAAAAGAATGAGCAAGTCAGCAGGAGCGCTACTGCAAGGAGGAATACTTGGGCAGGTGGGGAGCGTGGCGAGAGGCAGGCTGGGCGGGGCTGAAGAGGCGAAAAGAAGGAGCGAGAGCCGAGAGGAGGGCAGTAGTTTCTATCCATATGGTCGGCCAGTTGGTTGGCGAGCCAGTAGTCAGGTCTCAATGATCCCTAGCTTCACCACGCATGACCGCCAAATCATCACACACAAACACACCCTGAGTGTGCACTCTCTGAAGCCAGAGTACTTGTGAGAGCTACTTGGGAGTTGTGAGAGCTGTGGAGTCTGTATGAGTGTGTGCTGGACAGGTGCACCAGATGTCCACTTTCCACTCCTGTGGCCATTGTCACTAACATGCTCAGGTGTCATGGGAGGGGATGGAGGCCAAATGGCAGACGCAGAAACCAGCGTTCATGCGGGGGGTGGCCGTGGAGACCGAGAAGGCGCCGTCTGCATCCTTCTGGCAAGCGATGTAGGTAAACGGCTCACATGGCAGCAGCCCATGTAATATTTCACAACATTTAAAAAGGCCAAACGGGAATCTAACTCAGTCACTCAGTTCATTCCAAACTTGATCTCCTGAATATATTCGAATAATAAAAATAATTATTTGGATATATTCAGCACAGGTAGAAAAAAAATGTAAGTTAAGATGGCGTTACAAAGAAAATAGAAATTCACTTTTACAATTTTAGGAAACACCCAGATTAATAATTTGATTTCTGTCGGGTTACCTTGTGATCTCCAATTTTTTGAATTAGACACTAGAAAACACAGGTTGTGTTAATTGTTGCTAATTAGAGGATTCAAACCTGAGTGTCTGTAATAGCCTCATCCCATATGGGTTACATTAAACTAATACTGGTGCTCCAACCAGTGTTTTGTCTCCTTTTTTTCTCATCTTTTCACATCATTTATCCATTTTGCTGATCCAATTCAGAGCTGTGGAAGAGTTAGAGCCTATTTTCACATGAATAAGGAAAGGCAATGTATTGCCCAAAGTATTCACTCACCCATTCAAATGATTGAATTCAGGTGTTCCAATCACTTCCGTGGTGGCCATGAAAAGTGTACAAAATCAGCACATAGGCATGCAGACTGCTTCTACAAACATTTGCGAAAGAATAGTTTGCTCAGTGCACCTGAAGAAGAAACAGCAGTGTGATCAAAATATTCCCAAATGTACATGTTTGTCGTTCCTTGAGTGAGGTTTACATTGTTTTGGCAGAGCACCCAGCTGGTGTATAGGAAGTGTGGGGTAGCGCATCTGCTATCCTTCTCAGCTTCAGCCTGACCTCTCTGAGGGAGGCTGACACACAAACGCACATCATGGGAGGCCACCATCCCACGCAGGGCAGCTGAGTGAGCGAGCTAACAGCCCGTGACCACGCTGTAATTATGAGCCGTTTTCTAATTATGAAGCACTTTGCTGGTTCTGCTTCGACTGCTGAAACTTTTATTTTATTTGTTATGTTCTTTTGTAACACACGGGATTAGCGGCAGAAACTCGGGATGAAGGAAGAGGAGAGAGGAAAACGCGGGGTGAAGGAGTTAAAGGCGTGAGAAAAGTGTTACACAGATTTAGAAGTTAGAGAAAGGAAAAGTGGGAGAAAGAAACAGGCCCTCGGTCCCTCAGGCTGTAGCCTTCTTAGCGTGGCTTTTCACTGAGAGAAGTGCCAGCAGGCTGCCTGTAAAACAGAATCATTACACCATTAACCCTCAATCAATCTTCATTTGACCATGCTGTAAGAAACCATATCAGTAGAGAAGCCGTGGACCTTCTGGAAGTTGACTGTGGAAATGGGGTGGAGCGAGGGCTACTAAACACCCCCCGCCCCCAGCCCGCAAGCCTGAGTCTGGGCATGGCCAAGTCTAAGTGCAACCTCTCCCCCCTCTACCTTCTCTCACTCCCCCCCCCTCCTCCTGTGGATCTGCGGTTGGCTGCTGCAATGAGAGGTGACTTGTGGCCAATTGTGATTTATGTGGTGGTGGGTTTGGCTGTGCGGGACGTGGGCCGGTGGAGGCGAAAAGATGGATCCGAGGCAGGACCGAAGGAGACAATCTGATTACAGCCTTCTACCTCCTTTCATCTTCATCTTCAACACTCGCTGGTTCACTCGCTCCTTCACCCACGTCGTGTCACTATGGTAACCCGGAGCCTTGTAAGAAGACAAGTGCGACCGTCGGGACGGAGCGGCGACCCGGCGGTCAGCGCAGAGACGGACACATGTTCAGGGTGTGTAGAAATAAAAACCGATGACAGATTGATGCTGATGACAGAGGCTGGTGCAGCGACGCATCACGTCGTCTGATCAATAAAAGGAAGAGCCAACTGTCCAAACAAATAGTTGTCTAACATGCTAAAAGCCATAAGCTGCTAACAGTGTCCTTGTTTCCTTCTATTCTGGTTTCAGCAGTTACACTTCAAGTCCTTTCCAGGTCTTACATTCTAGCTGACACTGACCCAGCCAGACATTTAGATTTGAATTAAAGACAAAGCTCCTCACATCTTCTGCTTTTAGTGCTTACACTCCATTCAGTCTTCACTGGATTGAACACATGCCATTTGGGACTCTTTTCAGCATTTTCTCACTATAAACAGATGTTTTTTGGCAGGTATGTCTTTAGAATTACCCTCCTATGGCTCTCAAACCCTTTCAGGTCTCAGGTCCCTCAAACATCATTAACGCACGTTCTAGTTTTCTTGGTCACGCATCCTATATTAAATGCAAAATTAGCATCATCTTTCAGTTTTTAACCCTTCAATGATGTTAATTTCGCTCAGCGCTTCCATTATTACCCGACCTTCTCTGAGCTATTCATCGCTTGCACTTCAGCGTTTCATATTCTTTCAGTGCTTGAACTTCAACTTCACTGAGCGCCTTTTTCAGCAGTGCAGTGTTTCAAAGTGTTCGGCTGCACAATGACAAGTTAGCAGCCAGAGCCGAAATATGTTCTTTGAAAACAAAATGTAGTTTTCAGATCATAGTCGGGTCAAGGTGAATCTTTCTGGATTCGATTCATGAATGTGACACCCACTTGATGCTGCATTATGCATGCACTGTGAGAGCAAATGTGTTTCAGAATATGTAGTAGATGTTTAAAAGAAGGGGGTATTAAAGAGTTCATTATTTCCACTTTTATCCAGAATTGTTCATATATTAATGAGCCAGTGGACAGATCGCCTGCATGACTGATACTACAGGCACTTGGAAGAAGTGCAAATACAGATATGCAGTGCATATACAGTATTCTGGCATGCGCAAGGCTAACCAAGTCCTGCTGTGTTCTGAGACTGCCATCAAGTGGCAATAAGAGGTAGTGATTGTAATTCAAATCCACTGGACAAATGATACTAGCTTAAAGGAATATATAACTTAAACATTATACTTATGTTGAAGTAGTTAATCCTGTTTTAGAGCTGCTGAGGATGAGGTGTGTAGGTGAGGAAGATGGATTTTGCTGCATAAAAAGAAGATAAATAACTATTTCAAAATAGCAGTGGCTCCCTATTATACATATTTACACTGGCACAGACAAATGCTTACTATCCAATAGAGACATAATGATGAAGGTAAGCAGTTCCAAGTGAGCAGCATGCTCTTCACTAAATCACAGTACAGACGTAAATATGACGGGTTGATTGTCTCATCTGGCACCCACAGGGACAAGACAAATGTTGGTCTTCTCAGGATTAGATAATTTATCACTATCATGAGTACAGTGTGTATTAAAGTGCTGCTGAGACGGGTGAAATTAGCTGACCATTTTGTGCAGTTTAGCCCTGACTAAGGTTTTATTTGTGACACAAAGGAACAAAAAATCTGCTCAAAAGGTGCAGAGAGTAGCAGTTTTAACATCAATAAATCATTATCCCAATAATTTGAGACGTTGCAGGAACTTTTTAAAAGGAAAGTTACTTCCTAACCAAAGCAATGAAAGACTGACAAAAGGTGAGATTGCAGCAATGAAAGAGAATGAGCAATAAGGGATCATTGATCGTAACAAACACTGTGGTAGGGATGGCAAAAAGTTCACAGGAGGAAGTGGAATCAAAATAAATAAAAACCAAAGATGATGAAAAGGTTCTGCAATGACAAACGAGGTGGTTTTAAAGTTTAACTTGAACACCTGAGTTGCTCAATAAAGTTGTTTCAAGGCTGCACGTAGCGGAGCTCAAAAGACCTTTTGGGCTAGAGCCTGAAAACAGGAATAATGAAGATGATCACACTTGTGAATCTGAAGAGTTCAGGGCCATGCCACTACATTAAAAAAGGAAACTTTAATAATGGAGAAGAACGCAGGGGAGAGATGGTACAATGGTAGAGACGGTCATAATCTGACTTAAAGTTTGGCAGAGAAGTAAGACTACAACGTTTTTAATAAAATGAGCACTTGTGCCTGATATGACACTCAAATCAGACCCACTGACTAGGTATCATTATTAGTTATAAGTCGCATACATCACCAGTTGGTACCATGCTGTTATCTTCCATTATAAAGGAGAAATGGAGAGCAGCGCCGTTTTTGTGAACATGAAGTGGTCACGTAAACAAGTGCGTGCAGAACCTTCTGCGCTAAAGTTAGCATGCATCAAGCATTGTGCAAAGCAATGCTTGATGCATGCTAACTTTAAATAATAAATGATATGTCTTGCACAAAAGGCAACATCCAGGCATGTTCGGCCCCAACCATAAGCTCAATACTTAGATAACCTCTGCAAACTAATGAACACTGAGTCCAACAAGCTAGTCTTTGACTTGTATGTCACAGATGAAAGTCAAGTGTATTAAGCCACCTTGAGCAAACATTAGGTTTAAATGGTGAGTATGTACATTCCTGACAAGTAGAGTAGTTTAAACAGACTGTTCAGGGGCAAAACTGCATGCAGACATCAAAATGCTTGATGCATGGTTTGGTGGAAGCTTGCAGAAGTCACGTCACTCGCTCCATTCGCCTTTTACTTTAGAGACAAACCAATGGCAGTTTGAAAGCTCTGGAAAGTTATTTTCCTCAAACTTGAAGAACTTCAGGACAAAGAGGTAATTTCCAAATGGGAACACAGTTATAAAATGATCAATACCCATTTCTTTGTTGCTGAAAGGCTTGCACACAGACGATCTGGGGACACTATGCAGGCATGTTCAAATTGACTTAAGTTTGGAAGGCTTTTATTTTTGCAGTTTATATTCTAACTTAGTTGAAGGTTTGTGTTTAGGGATGCCCTTTGGTGGTTTAATATTTCTGTGTTCACTGCACTGCCTTAAGGAGGTAACTCAGTTGTTGCCATGCGCAGTATCCTCCACTTGGATTACAGCTTTATAGGTAAAAGCGGGAGTGTTTTGTATGATCTCTAGTTTTAGATTGACAAGGAGACATCCCAGAATCATTTGAATGTAGAGAACATTACTGGTGCACATGGGTAATTAGTATAAGTATTCTGGCGATTGGCAACATAGCAAAACAAAGGCATGAAATAGGACAGGACCCAGGAGTGTAGATAATACTAGTTGGCGGTGGAGTAGAATCCCGGAACATCCAGGATGAGGTGGAGGAGGGTTGCACGAATGACGACTTGAAAGACAGAGTGACAGAATAGCAATAAGGCTTAAAGAGTGTGGATCAGAAACTGATCGACTCGGAGGAGGCAGGTAAGAAGATCACTGGATCAGAGTAGCGTGATGATGAAACTGAGAATGAAGGTGTGACAAAAAGAAGAGAGCAACAGGAATACCCCAGAAATGCAGGCAGATGAAGAAAAACACAGATTTCCCTTATTAAAGCTACATGCAGAAACTGCTTTTCCATATCCACATATTCCATTTATCATTAGCAGCAATGGCCAGGTTGATTCTCAGAGGTATCAACTTAACTTGAGTATATTTTTTTTTACGTTTCTTCCTCACATTTTAATATAAATATCTCACCCAGTCAATCTGCTTGTGTCACATGAAAAAGTGATTGTCTGCCAAAAAGTGATTTCTGGTATTTGCTGCAAAATGATTGATGGTATATAAACTGCTGTAAATGTCTTGTTGGCCTATAATCTGTCAAATATATCTCTCATGAATTATATTAAAGCATTTTGACCCAGAAAGAACACTACTGTGTCAAGGTGGAAGTTGCAGTCAGTTGGTGGCAAAGTCACTTCTATATATTCTTTATTTATCCTGGCAGAAAAAAAGTCACTGACATCTCTTTGAAGAGAGCAGCGGAAATTGCAACAAATGTAACCCCACCGTTCTCTAAAGATATTTTAAGTTGCCAAACATACTAGATTGATTATAATGTAATCATAAAGACCCTTGAAAAACAGGTAAGTTCTTTTTTATATATATATAACCCCTTTGTAAACCATGTGGACTGTAGTCTAGTTACCAATATAAGCAAAGATATTAGAAAAATACACACAGAAACATCGGATATCACTTTTTGGCACATAATTGGTCTCAAGCCTCGATAGATGGGTGCGGTACTGTTAGCTGAAAAGAAAGAAAGAAAAAAGGGGGATGGCAGGGAGAAGACAGTCGTTTTGGTGTGTCCACTGCAAGTTCTTTTTTTCACATGAGGAGATGAAAGAGGCAAAGAAAAGGAGGTTGTGACAATCTAAAGTGGCACGTTGTTGCAGATGTCAAGTTGTGGTGGTGGTACATTCTCTTCCGTAGTGCTTCAGAAGAGGCACGAACATAATAAAGGGAGCCACTTAAAGACGGTGTTAAAGCACAAGGCAACACAGGCTGTGCTGTTCATGGTCAGTGTGAGTTTGCATCAAAGGTAGCGGACATCAGTTTAAATTTAAACTGATGATGCTGATTAGATTCACTCACTGGATTCCATCTTAATACTGTCTGGGGTGGGAACTCAGCCACGATAGCTCTTGCAACATCTGCTTCCCTTGTTGAATCCAGTACACTAAAACCACAAAGGGCAGCAGCACAGGTCAGCTGAATACAGCCCATATTTAAAATGTACTTGCCCTCAAAATAAAAATGAATGTGACTTTTTAAGGGGTTTTCCCCCAACACTCCACACCTACAGCCCCTCTTAGGGTTCCCCCACCTGCTAAATTCAAATTTAACCCCTGACTAAACTCACTTTTCTATTTAGGTGCAAAGTTGTTGTTGTTTTTCCCCCTTTGGTTTTTCTTTGCTTGTCTTCTACAGAAAAAATGTTCAAGCTGAGCACATTCATTAGAATTTAAATCTAAGCTGAAATAAAGTTTGTATTTCCACTTATTTCTATTAATATTATTTTATAATGATATTAATATGACCTGAGGTTCAGTTAGCTTTTTTTGTATCTGTACTTCCACTAAAGTGTTTGTACTTTTGCCACCTCTGTTCATAATCAGCAGCTGTATGCCATTTTATCAATTCTAAAACAATAATTATCTGGGGCTCGTGAGGAGCTTTTATTGGTGTTAATTACTAAGGATTGGTCTGTTACAATTTTTAGCACATAATTAGCATAACAACTGTACAAAAAAATATACTTTTCCTGTTGATGTGTCCAATTGAAGCATATTTTCCAAGCCTTCACAGTTTACATAGTATCTTCAAAAGCACTGCACATTGCATCTTTAATTCCTTCTGCAATCACCGTGATAGACAAGTAAACAAACAAGCGGATGGACAGACTGATAAACATCCAAACAAAGCCTCCACCACACTCTCGCTCATTACTCTCTGGCAGTAGCAGAGGTGCTTGCGTCTGCCATGGACTCAATTACTTCCACCTTTCCCTTTCCTTCCTTTAGATGTGACATGAATAACCACATTATGATTACCTCAACCTCGGACGCACCGCAACCCTCCCACTCAAAAGACTTTGTAATTAAAAATCAAGACAGCAAAAAGCTTGGGAAATAACTCTGAGTGTCTGGATGGAAGAAAGAAAATGAGACGATGGGAGAAGATGAAGTGAGATGGGGGCTGAGGAGCCTCTGAGACATGAGAGGAAAAACAAGATGGACAAAGTGGAATTGGAACTAAAAGTTGCCTGTGCCTGCCACAAACGGCAGGGGGGAAATAGCTTTAATTTGTCAATCGAGTGCACAGGAATCATATAATGCAGAGTCTGCTCTGGAGTTCTGCTGCAGAGCCACTCAGGAGATGTTTGCCTGACATTTGCTGTCCTTCCCGACTGTTTTTTTTTTTTTCTTCTTTACTGCACCATTGGATCAACTTCACATGTCTTTCACCTTTTTTAAAAACATTTTTTGATCCATTTTCTGCCTGTGGCCACACCAGCATTGGGAATTAAACTAAAGCAAATATTTAAAATAACTCGAGTGAAACAAAACAGGTGGAAAGTGTGGGAACACTGAGGTTGTTGGAAATTTCCTACAGACTAAGATAAATGATTTTTCTTAGTACCAGTTTAAAAAAGAGACAAAGGAAAAACAACTCAGTCACGCAGAGAAAATTAACAGCAACCATAAATTCCAGCTCATCTTCGTTAATTGTGGCATTAAATGAAGAAACAGACTACCAGGGTCAGGTGTTCTTTTATCTCAATCATCTGGCTTCAAAGAGGCCAGTATGAAAAAAAGCAGCTAAATTAGCTCATACTTTAAGAGGAAACAGGTGCACCGCTTCTCCTGCAAACTAATGAACTGCTATGTGTTTGTTTTCCCAGAAATATATATAGAGAAAGGTCTGCTGTGCCAATTAAAAAGGCATGTCATTGTTTCATAATGACAAAATAATACCATTTACTTATTAGATCCTCACAAACACCTGCGGAAGTAATGATGAAAAGGAGATGTTTTAATAAAATGTGCTTCTATCCTGCTCATCAGTGTGTTCATATTATAAGTTAAATGCACAAATGAAGGATTTGGAAACTAGAATCTTAGAAGAGGATTGGAAATGTCCAGGGAGCTTGAGAGTCTCAGATGTTGTTCCTGGGATCCGCCAGTGCCACTCGCCCAACTTGCGGGTCACTGAGTGCTCCGATTATCACTGTTGTCTTCACACTCAACATTTTCTCAAGATCCTCTTTCAGCGTTTGGTATTTCTTGAGCTTCTTGTGAAAAACAAGAAGTTGCAATAGCTACATCTATCACTACAGCCTTCATCCTCTAGTCGTTCACTGCTACTATGTCCGATTGAGTTAGCCTGTATCTGGATGTCCTACATGATCTTATCTTGGCCATTCTCGAACACCCTGGAGGGCGTGTCACATTGTGACCTCGGGACTTCCAGGCCATACTGAGCACAGATATTTCTGTATACTATGCGGGTGCCTTTCAGTGTTACCCTTCTTGCACCCTGCTGTTATGTGCTGGATCTTGGCTGCTCTGGTAGACCCCAGCATCTATGGATCTTGTGCTCATAGATCTTAGGCTTGTTCCTGTGCTGTCTTTCAGCCCAGCTTTGTCCAGTGATGTGATTATAACCACTTCCTCTTTCTGCCGGTGGTACATGCCGTGCAGGAGTCTGTCCTTTCATGTTTCCTTTACTTGCTACTCTTCTACTTGGTGTTACCGTTTATTTCTAACATGACAGCTGCACATTAGAGCTCATAAACAATTGTAATACATTCATGTGTGACTCTCTGACTGTATGGATATATTTGGTGACAAATAGTCTGCAATTGCAACTGATCCATTTATGCATCTGTGTTCTACTAGCTGTAACTCCAGCAGTCTAAAAGAAGACCTGGCTAATCGAATGACTGCATGTGACACCTTTCACTGTAAAGACTGATTTAAATTTTTAAAAAAAAATTGTATTGGGCCTTTAAATGGTGTTGTAAATGTGATCACATTTAAACTGATTGTTATCTCTTGCACTCAGCAGAGTCACATCTGTTGACATCAACCATCTATATTCTGTCAGAGCACACACACACATACACCCTCACAAAGAGATTCCCTATCAGGTTTCTATGATGTAATGTGCAAAAAGATGCTCTACTCTCCAAGGCACTGACTGTTTCTTATAGAAAAGTTTTGGACTACAAAATGATCTGCTCATCAGGCATATATGCTCACCTGCCTATTCTCATGTTTTCACACAATCAGCAAATCACGCGGCAGCAATGCAACGCACAAATTCCCTCAGACACGGTTCAAAAGCTGTTCTCAGTGTTCACATCATATATCAGGATGGAGGAAAAATAGGACGCGAGTGACTTCCAACAAACAGCAGCTTTGCTGACTGAAAAGAGCTGAGGGTGGTTGGAGTTAAATAAAAAGCATACGGTGACTTGGAAAACAAGTCTGTACAACTTTGGTGAGCAGGAAAGCTTTTTTGAGCAGATTGCACAACTGTGAAATACATGGCTTAGATGGGCTACAGCAACTTAGGTTCACATAGGCTGCTGGTGGGGAAATAGTTTGTGAATTCCACAGCTTACCGCATCTGATGAGTGCTGCTGATATGAGCATCCCTTTATGGTTACAGCTTATCATCATCTAATGGCTAACTTCAAAGTCTGAAAATTGCCAAAATTATTTCAAATGATTTTACGAACCCATACTACCCAGTCACCAGACCTGAACTGCCAGTAGGGCATCTTTGGGCTACAATGGGAGATTATTAGTGTGATCACATAGGAGAAATTCTGGGGCGGGGGTCTTGTCCGAAATCCTATCGCTGCTGGGATTCCATTCTGCCGTGATGGGTCATCAGAGTCTAATTGCCAAACACATAAATTTTTTCTGTCTCAATAAATCATGTTCAGTTCTTCCAAGTGATCTCTCCATACTGAAATTATGTAAGGTAAAGACCCTACAATAATACAGAGAAAGCCCCAATAATGAGACAACCAATCAGCGAATACTTGGCAAGAGTGGGAATGAAAAACTCCCTTTTACCAGGAAGAAACCTCTGGCAGAACTGGGTTCAGGGAGGGGCAGCGACTGAGGGTTCGGGGAAAGAGAAGAGAACAGACAGAGACAGGACTAGAGACTGTGAGGTCTTGAAGATAAGATAGGGCCAGATTATTCAAGACCATTCGGTCTTTTTAAGTCTGACGTCATTAGCCGTGCCTGGGCCCAAACTCCGCTGCAGGCCCCTAAGTCACACGATCACTGCGGCATCACTGAGAGTTAAAAACTGTCTAAATTCTTTCATCTGTAATAAAGTGATCAGCGTTGCTGCTTTATCAGGTGTAACAATTATGTTTAACATCCAGGCATCCATGAAAACCGAATTTATGAAATGTAACGGAGTTAGCTTGCTATTTTCCATCTAAATATAATATAGCATGTTCTGACTGATTTCTGAAACAAATTCAAATGTACAGCTCTGCTGTCACTTCCGATATAAATGAAGACAGGAAACTAAACAGCAGTGACGTTTGTAGGGTTACTGAAGTTGGGCTAGCTGGTATATAATGATGTGCTACGTGATCACTAGCAACACAGCTATGTTAGCGTAATATAAACAGTGAAGCTGGAGGATGAACGCTAACGTTTTTTTCCACTCGATAAAAGTTAATGTGAGGGTTCCCGATGGTTAGGGACAAATGCAATCCCATGGCAGGATGCAGTAAATGGACCAAACTTCAGTCAGGAGAACAACTGAGATAATCCATCCACAACACGAGGTTAGTCATTCATATACCGCTGCATGGGCTGGGCTGTAGTTACATCGTAAGGTTTTAAAAACTGAGCTTTAAAATGAATAGCGGTAATAAAAAACTGAGAGAGGCCGACACTGTTTTTAGGGGCTTGTTGAGATTAATTAGAACAAGATACAAAGCATTAAAACATGTTAAATACACAACAGCCTTATTAAACGCGAAGCAGGATTCATCACGTCATCACTTAAAGACCGGATAGGTATGTCTAGGGCAGCGGTCCTCAACCTTTTTTGCGCCACGGACCGGTTTATGCCCGCCAATATTTTCACGGACCGGCCTTTAAGGTGTCGCGGATAAATACAACTAAATAAATCTAGTAACGGTACCGAAAAAAAGAAGATTTATTCATAACACACGTGAAAAGACCCAGGAAAACCGAGTTAACGATAAAAACGATAACAAAATAACGCTGAAAACCGATAAAAACCCTGCAAACCACACATTTCACACCTGAGCCTCAACTCTCGCGGCCCGGTGCTAAATGACTCACGGACTGGTACCGGTCCGTGGCCCCGGGGGTTGGGGACCGCTGGTCTAGGGTGTACCCCGGCTCTTGGCTGGTAGCAACTGGGATAAGCTCTAGCTTCCACATGACTCGGACTGTTTTATCAGGTAACTGTATCTGTGTGATGCACCATATTAACCACGCTACCTAGTTTTTGCTAATAACTTATGACTCTGCTTTTTCCTCAAAATATGATCTTTTCTGGCTCTGAAAAAATCAAGATAGTGAGAGCCAATATGTCATACTAGAAGTTTTGTTGTCTACAAATCATTTAGTGGCAAAAATATGTTTCTGATCATCTTTTATACTCTCACTGGCTCCCGCACTGTGAGAAACACCTTGTTGGTATGTTGTTGGAGACCCTTTCGCTGCTTTCCGTCCATTCTATCTCCCTCGGGAATTTTCTGCCGTTTACATCTGCGCTGTTTACATTCCACCAGATGCTAATGCTAAGCTAGCGTTAGCACAATTGAGCAGCAGCATCAATAACAGCCTGGTAGCACACCCGGACAGTGTCTTTATTGCGGCTGGGGATTTTAACCACGCGGACCTGAAATCTGTACTTCACAATTTCCACCGTAATGTGAAGTGTGCTACCAGAGGAGATAGAACGTTGGACCAGGTGTACACCAACATGGCGAATGCGTACAGAGCCCAGGCTTATCCCCACCTGGGTCTGTCAGACCATCTCTCCCTTCTGCTACACCCAATATACACACAAAAGATCAAGAGCACTGGGATTACAACCAAAACCGTGAGAACATGGCCGCAGGATGCTATTCCGATGCTTCAGGACTGTTTCCACTGCACAGACTGGGATGTATTCAAGGTGCAGGACACTGACAATCGTGTCGCATTGGACAGTTACACCTCCACTGTCTTGGACTACATCTGTTTCTGTGTGGACAATGTAACAACTTGGAAACGATTCCGTGTGTTCCCTAATAATCCACCCTGGATGACACACGGAGTTCAACAACTTATTCGAACAAGGAACAACGCTTTCAAATCCGGGGACCAGGAGGCATACAGTGCTGCCAGGGCCAACCTGAGAAGAGGCATCAAGACTGCCAAGCAGCAGCACAGGAGGCGTATCGAGGCCAGGTTTGAGAACAACACAAACCCAAGGCAGGTCTGGGAGGGCATCAGGGCTATCACGGACTACAAAAGAAGAACACCATCACCCTCAGCCGACAGTTCTACTCTGGCTGAGGATCTAAATCTCTTTTATGCCCGTTTTGACAGGGAGAACACCGACCCTGTCCTGTCCCCTCTCCCCTCAACCGACCCTGCTCCGGTCCTGAGCACTCATGAGCTGAGGCGTGTGTTCCGGAGCATTAACACCAGGAAGGCGGCCGGGCCGGATGGAGTGCTGGGCCGGGTGCTAAAAGACTGTGCTGCGGACCTGGCGGACGTCTTCACCTCTATATATAACACCTCGTTGTCCTGTTCACTGGTACCATCCTGTTTCAAAGCAGCAACCATCGTTCCCATCCCAAAACAGTCAAATGTCACATGTCTGAACGATTTCAGACCTGTGGCACTCACCCCCATTCCCGCCAAATGCCTGGAGAGACTGGTCATTAAACACATCAGAGCTGCTTTTCCACCATCCCTGGACTCGCACCAGTTTGCATACAGGGAGAACCGGTCAACCGAGGATGCGATCGCCACAGTGCTGCACACATTACTGAAGCACTTGGAACACAGGAACACCTATGCACGGCTCCTCTTTGTAGACTACAGCTCGGCTTTTAATACCATCCGGCCATACAAACTCCGTCCCAAACTCCACCAACTGGGACTTAACTCCTCTCTGTGCAACTGGATTGTGGACTTCCTCACTAACCGTAGACAGAGTGTCAGAGTGGGTAAGAACACCTCTTCCACCCTTGTGGTCAACACCGGTGCCCCTCAGGGGTGTGTTCTGAGCCCTCTGCTATACACTCTCTTCACCCATGACTGTATTTCCTCCTGCGCGTCCAATCTCATTGTTAAGTTTGCAGATGACACTACAGTGCTCGGACTTATATCCAACAATGATGAGACAAACTATAGGACAGAGGTGCAACAACTAGAGTCATGGTGCCACGACAATAACTTGGTCTTAAACACCAAAAAGACCAAGGAGATCATTGTAGATTTCCGGAGGAAGGGTCATAACAACCATCTGCCTCTCTTCATTGGCAGTGAGGCGGTGGAGAGGGTGAGCAGTTTTAAATTCTTGGGGGTAACTGTGACCGAGGACCTGTCCTGGGGCAACCATATCACCTCAGTTGTACGGAAGGCCCAACAGCGCCTCTACTACCTGAGGAGACTGCGGAGCGCACACATTCCCAGATCTCTGATGTTGAACTTCTACAACTGTGCCATCAGCAGCGTTCTGACGTATGGATTTCTAGTGTGGTTCCCCAGCTGCACCAAGGCCGATCAGCAAGCACTCCAGCGGGTGGTGAAAGAAGCTGGCAGAATTATTGGAACAAGTCTGCCAGAGATCAGTAATATCTTCCCCACTCGCTGTCTGAGGAGGGTGCACAGTATCCTGCGGGACCAACATCACCCTGCGCGCCACCTTTTCCATCTGCTGCCCTCAGGGAGAAGGTACAGGTCTATACAGGCCAGAACATCCAGACTGGCCAACAGCCTGTATCCACAGGCTGTGAGGCTCCTGAACTCTCTGCCCCCCTCTCACGGACAATAACCATATCCAACTTCTTAATAGCAATGAACTGGTCTGCATTGGTGCATCATATCTTTATTCTCTTCCCCCTCCTGCCCCCCCCCCCCCTCTTTCTTAAATAGATAACTATCATATCTGATATCATATCTCACAGTACAATAATATTGAATGGGTTGCATTGTTGTATTTTGTCATGTTTCTCAGGTCTTTGTCTGAATTTCTACGAACATTATTGCTAAGGATTGTCTTATTGCATTGGAGTCACACTGGGTTAAATATGTACACTTGGGTTTTAAGGGGTATTTATTATTTTCTTCTTTTTTTTGGGTTGTATGGAAGCCCCAAACGCAATTTCATTGTTCTTGACAATGACAATAAATAAATAAATACTAAATAAATACTAAATTTAATTCTTCATGGCAGAGATTTTCCGAGGTGCTGGAAACATTGCTCAGGGATTTTGGTCCACTTCACAGAAACATTAATGCAAGTTGAAGCCTGCCCTTTTGATAACCTAACAAATCTGTTTCTGTTCAAAAGAGTCAAACACGCTTCAGCAATCAGCAAGACAAGAGAATAACAATTAGAGCATGCCAGTGAAAAACCCAAACAGCACAGACACAAAGTGCCACTCGTGTTTCCTCATTCGAACGCCGGGTCGTGACATGTTCAGTTATCTGCCGGAGATATCTGCTGGATGAGTTCCCCCCTTCATCTTAAACATCTGCCAGTCAGTTACACACACACACACACACACACACACACACGCCCCTCATCCCCTTCATTCACTCCTCAAACGTGTGCCAAATAAACATCATTAAAAACAGGCAGTGATGCCCCCATGCGACACCCACCATGCGTGTCGGGTAAACACCACAACAGCTCATTAGCATCTAAAGTCATCAAATTACAGTGTGTGTGTGTGTGTGTGTGTGTGTGCGTGTGATATCTGTGTGTAGGCATGTGTACCTGTACTTACAGTGCAGGAGAACTACCGCAGTGAGAGGAAATGTAGTTTTGCATGTTCGTGCGTGTGCAAGTGTGCGTATGCTCGCTTGGCTTCATGCATGAGCGCCTGCGTGTATGTGGCTCCAAGCAGTGGGGAAAACAGTTCATTGTGCAATAAGCAAACTTCTGTTAAAATATTCATGAGCGGCCTCCTCAGTGGGGTGCAGCAGGTTGAGTCAGGTCGAGCTCATTTGAACAGCGCAGTCAGTTAAAATGGGACCAGAAAGCTCGGGAGAGCGCTGGTTAGTCGAGGTCAGCGGTTTAAAACCTTCACGGTAGTGATGCAAAAGTTGAAATAACAGTTGATGATTTGAAAGGGTTACACGAAGCCTTGAAAACCTTTAATATATGTGGCAACGCTTATTCTGTTTACTAGTATAAACATTAAATGCTGAGGCTCATTCTAGAATTTTGTGAATTTACAGTGAAACACCAAAGTGCTCAATACATCCAGTCCATTTTAATCAATATGATTCAATGAATATACTGTTAATGCTAATGAACCTAGCTGTGAATGTTAAGTCCATAAACTTAACCATAATTTGTGATTTCATAAAATGCTTTACACACGTTTTAACCCTGCTAAGACTACAGCAGCATAGACTGTATATAAACAATGGATGTAGGGGACTGTGAGGTCATCCACCTCCTATTTTAAAGCCTTGATTTTAGCTTGTGTAGTTTAAGCTAAAAGTGTGCATATAGTGCAGTTCTTAGTTATCAGCTAACGCTATCAAGCTAGCCCTGATATTTACGGCGGCCTTGAGAAGTCTGATGTACTGTAACTTAAGAAAACATCAGCTCCATTTCACAGGACACATCCTTTCTTGTCACATCCATTTTTAGCAACTATGATGGAAACAATGGAAATGCTCATCTCAAGGCTTCTAAATGGAACTTCAGAAACCAAAAGGCGAAGTCACAGTAGCTACGTCTATCTTTTATACTTTCTACCAGTGACAATAAGGTCAGCAAAGGTTTGTGTGAGAAAGCACATGATTGAATAAGTAGAAGGAAGCTAATAGTTAAGAAATTTCCCTCCACTTTTCTAGAGCCTCTTCAGCATCATCACTTATGTTGGCAATAACTATAAAAGACAACACCTTTGTTTTGTTTTTGATGGTAAAAACTAATGTTACCAAAAAAAGCTCAAGTCCTGATGTGCTATTTACAGTATAAAAAATCTAAACTGAATGTTAAAGTCTGGGCAGACATTCAAGTGAAGGTTTACAAGTAAGATTCTAGTAATTCTAGTTTCCTAATTTTTAGTTTTCTATAAAAGTAAAAACAAACAGCAGCACACAACTAGATGCCACCAGAGGACCTGACTTTGGCCATGTCCACGCTATTATGTTTTAGTTTGAAAACACATCTTTGTCTCTGTGTTTTGGCCTTCCGTCCACACTGAGACGGTGTTTTTGGTCAAGGAATACTGAGCTTTTTGAAAACGCTCTCCAAAGTGGATACATTTGAAAACGCTGTTCTTGCGTTGCAGTGTAGACTGCGAAAACGGAGGCATTCGAAAACGATGGTGCATTTTAGTCATATGACCAATTCAACTAAGATGGCAGATGATGTTGTATGGCAGTTCTTTTGTTTGCTCTCAATTTTGACAGCCCTATTAAAGATTAATATCAGTTTGTACATGCTCCAGATAAAATTCGGCACTTTTCCTCAACATTTTGTTTTCAAAGAGCCGGAAAAGTAAATAAACGGCAGACGGAATGACGCAGGTCAATTTTCTTACGTTTTACGCATGCACAGTACAGGAACGTAGCGTTTTCAGTGTGGATGAAAACGACTGGAAACGATATTGTGTACGCGGAGCATTTTTAGATGAAAAGGCCGTTTTCCAGTTTATCTGGATTAGTGTAGACGTAGCCTTTATGGACAAAAAACACAAAACCTTAAAGCATTTGGAACATCTTCTCTGAGGCATTCATGAGTGTGTTTATGTGTTTACCTGTACTTGGTGCTTTACTATTGTGAGAATCACATTAGTTTCCTGGAGCCACTGGTCAATTCAGAATCAATTTGAAGCTGCAAAACTTCAGAATGTATTGAAGCTGCTGAGCTTGTGTTTCATGTCTTTTGAATAAACGCTTTAACCTATAACAGAAGGAAAAAGTTTGCCTAGATGAATGAAAAACTTTACCAAGCCAAGTAAGAAAACAATTTGTGTGTGCAATCGTGATGTTTCTATGGAGGAAAAAAGATGAATATTATCCGTCAGCAGAACCGGATTTATCCAAGCCAAATGCAGTTTAACAGAACAGTCAAGCAGAGTAAATAAAAGCAAATTCAGAGACGGGTCACTGCAAGAATCCAAAAGTGCAAACAAACCAGAGCATAACTTTTTTATTTTTTCAAATATTAGCAGCATATTATTTGAGACATCAGCACAGGCTACGCTCGTTTGATCCAAGATATGTAAAAAATGCATTTTACAGCCTACAGTTACATTACTGTTAGATCAAATGCTGCGCACCACTGCAGGGCTTCAGGTAACAGCAGCAACGGTAGCAGCATAGCACCGACTTTCCCTCCTCTACTTTCACAGTCTTCATTATACAGCAAGCAGCTGGAGGCCTCGGGGAAGGTCATGAGTGTTTATGTGGGATTCTGTGTGTGTGTGTGTGTGTGTGTGTGTGTGTGTGTGCGTGTGTGTGTGTGTGTCCTGAGGGAAGGTTTTGGACCTAATTGGCACCGGCATGTCAAATGTTTCCGTGAACCAAGCTGGCACCCCTGTACGTCAAAACTCACCCGTTCCCAACAAACGGAGCAGCGCATGAATGCGAATAAGTCTGCCGACCCCTGAGTGACTTTAAGCATCCCAGCGCTGCAGGCAATGAGCGCGGAGACAGGGAGGCTGGAGGGATATGAAATCAGCTTATTCAAAATGGGTACAGCAAAAAAAGAAAAAAAAAATCAGACTAATACATAATCTAAAATGACTGCAGCGAGATCGCAGACATCTAAATCCCAATAAAGTGATGATTTTCTGGTGAAGGTGGCTCCACATTCCTTCATGTAGTATATGCACGTTTTTCTCTGTGTACATGCAAATACTGCAGAAACAAACCTACATGATAAAACCTAATCCGTGCTCTGTGTGTTCAGCAGAGTCAATTATCTGATTCGACTTTGAGACACCTCGCTGGATAAATTTAGATATTAATGAGGACAAATTTATTTTTTGAAAACTCCTTAATAAGTTAAGATGCAGAGCCCCCATTAATTACGGCCATTATGGGACGACAACTGTGCTGACATAGAATTATTTGCTAATGAATGTGAATTAGCTTAAATAATGACCTCATTAACATAACTACTTATGTTCAATATATCACAGCGATATGGTGGGGCATGAAGCAGCTCAAGTGCCTCTCGTTTATTATGGTTCCACCTAATTTATAGCGCATTTTTTAATATTTAATTGCATGTTCTGCTGTCGAATATAAGATATTTTTACACATTTTGGGAATGTTTCGTCATATGTATTCTACGCTCGTGGTTAATCTTCGCAGACTAATGTTAGTGTTTCTAATATTAGGGACTGTTTAAGAGAGAGGGAGGTCAAAAAACAACAAACTACTAATGCATATTTATGCAATTTCTGGAGAAATTTAGAAATTAAAATTCAACTTGTCTGACAGAAACAGTAAAATTAAAAAAACAACCAAACAAAAATGTTTTTAGAAGCTGGGATACCAGAACAATTTGTAAAATAATGGGAATTTACCATCATGTAGGCAGAATATAGTTTAGTATCTTTAATTCATATGAGAGTCTCGTGCATTATGAATGTTAAATAAAAAGTAAAAGCTATTGAATTACCCAATATTATGGTTTGATATAGTTGCCTTGTGGATGCAGTTTGTACTGTTGTGTTGACACTATTTTTTATTATTTTAAATCAATAGTTTTACTTTTTTCTGTGTCACCGGTGCTTATCTGAAAGTAAACATTTACACTGGTTTCTCTTTTGTCCTCTGTTTTCTTCCCCTGAATTTTCCCCTTGTTGCTGACTATAAGTCGTCACATTCTCTTACAAAATGTTGAAAATTGGACTCTCTCCATTGTTGGTGCCCCAGAATCCACAATGGTCTTTCTACATGAAGTCAGTTTCTGCATTTTTGCAGATTTAAAAGTTAGCTGCTATTGACGTTGCGTTGCTCTATACCCCTTGTTTCTGTTTAAAACTAAGATACAAATTCTAATTGACTGTAAAATGTTCCTGATTTAATCCTTTCACCTATTACTGATAGCCAGCATCTGTATTAGGTGCAGTGTTGGGGAGTAAGGGAATACATATACAGTTACTGTTTAAAAAGGTGGTATTCAGAATACAGTTACTTTGTTGAATTAAATGGATTACACAGCGGTATTTTCCTGTTTCATAAGTTCGGCTTTGCTCTCTATTTTTGGTAATTCTGCGCCGGTGGAAACCCAAACAAAACACGCATTAAGAGGCTCTAATGCCTGTGTATCAATCTCATGTCTACTTGCAGCCCGCATAATGACGTGACGAAATATTTTAAAAAGATTTTTATTAAAAAAAATATTTAATATGAACGCAACAGGCACAGTGTTACAGGCATAGCCCTAAAGAATGTAGCCTTATGGGCAGTGTAAGTAAGCTATTAAGACTCGACTGTACACTGTGTTTGTGTTCCGTTGGAGCAGCCTTTCAACGCCTCTCTGTCTCTCGCTAGCAACGTTGACACAGACAACAAAGTAAAGCTAGTTTTCGGCTACGAGCCCGACACGGAACCTGTAACAGTCACAATGGTGTGGTGTCTCTTTAAGACAACCCAAGTCGAGGGTTAATGTTGTCATCCGTATGCGCCACTGACTCTCTCTGCGATTGTGTGGACATGTGCTTGCACGCTAGTGCATGAGGAGGGACGGATTTTATGTTTTACCTCTCCAGACACCTTTGTTTGCAATGTTATGGGTTGTACAAACACTGCGCGCTATGTTTGTTAAGCTGCAGCCGTTCAACCGGGCTTATATGGTTGATGAAGAGAAGGTATATTAAAGAACATGCTGTGGAATTCCCAATGCCAGTGCGAGTGTGTATTCTTTTGGCTACCCTGCTAAGTGTTTTGCCGCCTCCTCTCAACCACTAAACGCAACCCGACGTTACAAACCCGACGTATTAGCCAGAGGCCCCATTACTACAGTTCGGAGCTGCAGACCTGTTTTATATACGTTTTCTATACGAGATCGCTGCAAAAAGTGCAGCCTTACCTAATGTCCACCCTACTGTTATTCATTTTATATCCCAGTTGCTATTAGTATGGCGAGTTGCCTTCAGTAATAGTAATAAATCATTCATGTAGTTGTAAAAAGCACGATAATATATATTAAGTAATCCAAAGTATTCAGAATACGTTACTCTCATTGAGTAACGTAATGGAGTACATTACAAAATACATTTTGGGGCATGTATCCTGTAATCTGTAGTGGAATGCATGTTAAAAGTAACCTTCCCAACACTGATTAGGTGATAACTCCTCCTTTTATCGATGTAGTCACATCTGGTTCCAAAAATGACCAAGAGCGCCCATGAAAAAAATGCCAAAAGTTAGAACAGTAGTCCACAAATCACTGGGAGACATAACATTGCCTGTTTACATGACTTTCACAGTCATCCTACATACTACCATTCGATTCTGCCCAACTACATTCCCTGCAGTTTCTTATTTCTTTCATATGCACTTTCTGCATATCTCCACTCTTAAACATCACTCCATCTTCCTCCATCCTGAAATATGTGTTCACCACAGCCATTTTCACCCTTTCACCAAAATCCACGACCATCTGTTCTTATTCATTTGTCTGTTTAACACCATACATACCCAACATCTCCTCATCACCTCTGTTCCCTTGACCAAAATGACAAGTGAGCACTCCCTACCACTTCATCCAACTTACTCCAGAACTCTTCTTTCTCATATAATGACATCCAACCCACGGGGCATACACACTGACAACATTCAACATCACCCCTTCAATATCCAGCTTTAAACTCATGATATTGTAAGACATGCTCTTCATCTCCAAAACACTAATCACCTATTCTTCCTTCAAGATTACTCCTACTCCATTATATATATTTATCCTTCAAGCTCGGGTCCTCTACCAGAGACCTGGGAACTTGAGGGTCCGGCGCAGTACCTTTGCTGTTCCTAGGACTGCGCTCTTCTGGAAAGAGATCTCAGATGTTGATCCTGGAATTTGCTGGAGCCGCTCACCTAGCTTGGGCGTCAATCAATCAATCAAGCCTTTTATTTGTCACATGTAAAGTTTACACCTGCAGTGAAATTGGACCCCCTGACCATACATACATAGCACAGACATCACATGGGAAGACAGGTCGGAGACAGGTAGTAATTTGGAACCTCTACTCATACTGGGTTCCTTGTGGGAGGTGAGCATGAGAACAAAAAAAACTCCTCTGCACAGAGAGCACATACATCTCCACATCACAATATCATGAAACGTATGACAAGCAACGGGGTAGGGTAAGGGTAAGGGGGTGAGAGGTGAGCCGATGTAGACAACGCCATCCTGCACTGCAGCTGTTAATCCAGTGCTGGGCCCAGACCCGTCGTCTGTCCTCGGCCTTGGAGATAAGCATTCAAAGGCGTTTGGAATCCAGGATGGGGGTGCGTTGGATGGGAACGAAGAGTCTAAACATAGTCTGTTATCAGGGAGAAAGTTTTGTTGTCCAGCTCCAGCCTTGAGACCACAGCTGGCGCCGATATGGTAGCCGCATGAAAGGATGTGGTTTTCCTTTAGTGCGAACAACTGCATGTCAATTTTACAGTCGATCTAAATGTCCGTCACTGGTCTCTCAATCTCCCGTTGGAGAGCCGTGAGTTATCAATTGTTCTCAATTAATGTTATCAATTTTGCGCTCATCACGCTTGTTCACCATTGCCATGTCCGGTTGGTTAGACACTATTTTGTCCGTCAGTATCAGGAAGTCTGACAGGATCTTAGCTTGGTCATTCTCCACCACCCTAGGGGGCGTCTCCATTTTGACCTCGGGACTTCCAGGCCATACTCAGCAGAGATGTTTCTGTATACTATGCTGGCTACTTGGTTATGGCATTCTATGTATGCCCTACCTGCTAGCATCTTCCACCCTGCTGTCATGAGCTGGATTGTCTCAGGGGCTTCTTTTCACAGCCTGCACCTGGGGTCTTGCCTGGTGTGATAGACCCCAGCCTCTATGGATCTTGTGCTCAGAGCTTGTTCCTGTGCTGCCATGATTAGTGCCTCTGTGCTGTTTTTCAGTCTAGCTTTGTCCAGCCACTGATAGGACCAGCCACTTCCTCTATACTGTCCAGGGGCCTGTCCTTTCATGATGGTTCTTCTTCCTCCTCTTCTTTCTCAGGTTTCTACTGCTAAACTTCAGGTCGGGGTTTGACTCCCGATCAGGGCATTTGTATCCAGTAAGGGTCCCTCTGCTAGCTAACAGCAACTAAAAGCAGCTAACAGAGGCTAACAGCCCCACCTACTGACAGAAAACATCAGGATATACTCAAAAGCCCAACTCAGTATTGCTCAGAAGTGAGCTTTAGTGACTCATCAACTCGTCACAATCCTTTCACAAAGTTTTACAGCCTCCTCCAGCATAAACAGAATTGGACACATATTGGCAGCTGAGGTAAACAGTGACCAGAATACAGATGAACAGTTGTTTGTTCTACAGTAGCCACCAAATCTAGGATGATACACTTGAATTGTGAGGGGTAAGAAGTCTACTGATATCTAATGGTGAGAGTGTTACACTCTGTAACTTTAATATTCTCCCAAAATATATACAATTATATTTTTTGGCGTTTTAAGTTTTAATGCCAAATCATTTCTCATTTACTCACCCCTAGACCTCAATATTTTTAAAATGAAAGTTGAAACCCTTACGCTAAAGCTAGTCCAATGGTTTCAAAGGATCTGTCTCTCGCAATCTGTGAAAGGCCCCCTCCAGTTTTGAAAAAGCTCATCTGGGTGCTGTAAAACAGTGTGTGACATGCTTTGGGAATTAGCAGACAATGCGGCTCTGCAGACAGAAATAGCTGCTTCCTCTCAGCATGGGTGTGCCTCTTGACGCGGCTTTGTAGTCTTCATCATGTAATAAGCAAAAGGTTCACTGGGAGGGTAAAGCTGACACCGGATCTGCATAAATAGACCTATCATCCATAAAGACAAAGGAGCGAGCACGTGTTGCTGTTCCGAGCCTGAACAGTACGCTAAGAGGAGGAAGTGGGCAACTTGGATTGCTGCATTTTTTTTTTTTTTTTTTTTCTTCATCTGAACAATAGACTGGACTGGACTCATAACTCAGACGCCCTCTACAGGAAAGGGCAGAGCAGGCTGTACCTGCTGCGGAGACTCAGGTCGTTTGGAGTGGAGGGCCCACTCCTGAAGAAATTCTATGACTCTGTTGTGGCTTCTGCTATCTTTTATGGTGTGGTCTGCTGGGGCGGCAGCATCTCTGCTGGGGACAGGAAGAGACTGAACAGGGTGATCCGAAGGGCCAGCTCTGTTCTAGGATGCCCTCTGGACCCAGTGGAGGTGGTGAGTGACAGGAGAACGGCGGCTAAGCTGTCATCCCTGATGGACAACATCTCCCACCCCATGCAGCAGACTGTGACAGCACTGAGCAGCTCCTTCAGTGGGAGACTGCGGCACCCACGGTGTGGGACGGAGAGATTTCGCAGGTCTTTCCTCCCCACTGCTGTCAGACTCCATAATAAAGACTTTAACTGATCAAGCACACACATCCATACATATGCAATAATACTAAGTGCAATAATCCTTTCTGTCATCGTTGTATTTTTACTCAGTTGTATATAGTATTTGTATTCTATTTTTATCTTATTGTATATTTATTTTATTTTATTCTACTGTATATAGTATTTTATTTTATTCTATTCTGTACAGTTGTGTACTGTATTTATTCTTATTGTATTCTAATTTTTGCCTCATAACTTTTGCACTGTCCACTTCCTGCTGTGACAAAACAAATTTCCCACGTGTGGGACTAATAAAGGTTATCTTATCTTATCTTATCTTATATTTGTGCGGTGCATTCAACAGACCAAAGCAAAGTATATTTTTGTTTTGTTTTGTTTCTCCTTCCATGGAAATCATTTAGTTGTAGTAGATGAGATTCTCAGTTGTGTGTTTTCCAATAATTTCCACTAACATCCATGATGAGTCCTTTGGTAAGGCAACCAGATGCATCATGGTAAGTGTGTGTACTTTGTGTGTATGCGTGTGTGTGGGAGTCATTATGCCGGGTGCTGACAGCTGCTAGAGGGGAGAGTTATAGCCAGAATGGGCTGCTATCCTTTAGGGGAAGTATCATTTCAACATTTAACTAATGACTGATGGCCAGGCGGCCAAATGCCTGTCCTCTCCACTCCAGCACACACAAGTTACCACACACAGCGACAGAGAGGTCACCTCAACCTACCCCTGCTGGTGACTGTCCACTAAATGCACGCAGGAACACTGCAAAAACCTAAATGTATATATGTGCCGTCAGAATGTCACAAACCCAGTGTTTTTCTCACTTTAAACTGATGCTTTAATTCCTGCAGTTTCTCAAGTGGAAATTGCTCATAATTAACACTCTTTTTGTCTTCTTCTTTTGAGCTAAAGAAACGTCTGTATCTCCCTAACCTCACCATGTTTCACACTCAGAAGCACAGCTACAGCACACAGATGTTTTCAGTCTTATGGCTGATTAGAGCTCTGTTCAGGTTCAGTGCAGCTAAGCTGGGAATTAAGTGAAGTCACCAAACTCCACATTGTTAACTTTTTTTTTTTTTAGAGAAAATACAAAAGTTTAAGTTTATCCTGCCCTAAAAAGCAGAACTACAACTCTAACAGCACCACAGTCCCAGAGAGGAGGTCTGGACGTGACCAAAAACACCAGTGTGGGTTTACTATACAGGCTGATTATAAAAGAGGAGATTCTCTTAAATCTGTATTTGGAAGTTGCTTTTTCTGGTTTCCTAAAAATATAGTAAGTAATTTGCTTCCTACCACAATTTCACACAGGATAATGATAATGCCACAACCTTTTATGTGGTACCAAAAAATAGCAAGTGTTTATGCCCTGTCTAACATTCACACACAGACTCAGTGATGGATGCGACACAGGCAACTTGGGGTTTAGTATCTTACCTGAGGTTACTCAACTATACAGGAGAATCCAGAGAGCGAACCACCAACCCGTCTGACTGGTAGGCGACCCGCTTTACCTCCTGAGCTATAGTCAGTCCCAAACCTGGGTCCTAAAACAGTATCTTGCTTATATTGGTTTATACCTCAAAACATCAGTGAGTGAAATTCCATTTAAGCCTCATATATATAACAAGCGTAGCCACATGCAGGTCAAACAAAAGCAGGAAATTTGATAGATGTCTGGAAACACTTTTTTTTGGCTTATGCAGGGTGGAAATATGTTTACTGGTCCCTTACTTTCACTGGACACCAAAGTGGGAACGGAGGCCTCATACACGCCCACTACCTTGTGTCGTTGGTGCCTTGTGGAGCCTTTAGTGTAAATATCTGACAATGATATGGCTTGATGTGTGATACAGACCACTAAAGAAGTTTGTGATTGTTGTGAATGAATATCTAGTATTTTATAAATCTGTTACCTAGCAAGGATCAGCTCCTGAGTTAAACCTTTCTCAAATTTGAGATGAGAGACTACCAATGAGGGTAAAGGATGCTGTTGATTGACACATGACAGGGTGGTTAATTACCAACCATCAGCAAGAAACGTGATGAGCAAATCACTTCCTGTATGGACACACCTTTGCAGTGTATGGATGGATCTAGCGAAACAATCTTGCTAGCTTTAGCTATATTAGCTTGGTTATTAGCATTAGCTCGGCATGTTGCACTGCTGTGTAAACATGTTAACGTGTGGCTCCAAAAGACAAAAGGTTAATAGTAGAGTTTCAAAACATGCCTACATTGTGTAGTGGTTCATGCATTTTCCTAACAAATGTAAGATTCCTAGTTAGATCCCAGGAGGAGCCAAATCCCATTAGGGCTGCATCAGAAAGGGCATGGAGTGTTTAAAAATGTTAAAACAGCAGAAGAAAACATACGGAGCTACCTGCTAAGGCAGGGGTGGGCAATCTCAGTCCACGAGGGCCGGTGTCCCTGCAGGTTTTAGATGCGTCCTCGAACCAACACAGCAGATTTAAATGGCTAAATTAGCTCCTCAACATGTCCTGAAGTTCTCCAGAGGCCTGGTAATGAACTAATCATGTGATTCAGGTGTGTTGACCCAAGGTGAGATCTAAAACCTGCAGGGACACCGGCCCTCGTGGACTGAGATTGCCCACCCCTGCGCTAAGGTGACTCCATGTAAATAAGTGTCAGCGTGCTGATGCCGCTCCCGATCCTTTTTTTCTGACCTGGTGAAAAACCAAAACGAACAACTCGAGACAGACTTCTTCAATTCAATCAACTTCTTTATTTCAACCCCTGTGCAGGAGGGAATCAGCTCAGCATGAAGCCTCTTGCAGATTCGAAGGGCAGTCCTTAGAAATGTTACATTTATATTATTCCAAAGTTCCTTATTCACCTCCCACCTTTCCTGCTATTCTGTTATCACGTTCGCCTATACATCATACACGGTTTCGATCAAAACAACTTGTCTCTATCTGTAATATATGTGTGTGTGTGTGTGTGTCTCACTGTAGGTGGGTGTGTGTGAGGGGTCATGTCAAGTGTCATGAGTGTGCAATCTTTAAGCACCGGGGGTTTACGCTCTCCTCCTTAGTTCTGCTTTTCTAGTCTATACTTATCCAATGTGTTAGACTGTTCTTAACGCTGCCCTTTTGCCCCCCTGTTATCTACTGCAACGTCTGTGCTATTTCTTAGTATCTCGTCTATGCATCTTTTTCCTGTGATGTTACTTCAACTATTCTTACCCCTAAGGTCACACAGGAGCCTGCTTAAAAGTATAATGTTTAAACAGTATCATGCTAAAAAGCTATATAATGCTATATAATTCCACATAAGTAAGGTGAAAGTACCTTCTGTGTTTTTCTTTTCTTTTAGTGGGGCTTTGAAATGCAGAGAGGTTTCTGTTACTGTGGGTAGTTACATCCAGCTATGTCTGCAGTGGCTCCCCTGATACCGGGGACTATATCAGGAGTTGAACTTATAATGATTATAAATTCACAAAGCATCATACAGTCCACTCACAGCGTCCCACAATGCTCATGAAAATCAAGGTAAAATGAGGACAGTAAAGTTTAGCAACATAAACAGCCACAAACCATTTATTCATTTATTCTTTTTGGGGGTTTTTTTTTTCAATTAATGTTCCTATATTGATTTAACAGTGACCCAAGTAGTGTCCAAGAGTTATGGTATAATTATCCACATTAATTATCACATTTAAGGTCCTTCTCCACAGACATAAGGTCTTAAATTATCAGACCTCATCTTATCTTAAAGACCTCATAGACCTCATCCCAATAGACCCTCTCAGACTGCTGGTTTACTTTTGTTCCTAGGACATTTAAAAGCAGTGACTTCCACATGGTTCTACTGGATGTTTCTTCCTATTCAAATGGAGTTTTTCCTTCTCACTTTTGCCAAGTGCTTCCTCATAGGTGGTTGTTTGATTATAGGGTCTTAAGCTTACAATATAACTACTAGGGGTGCAACAATACCCGTATCGGTATTGAACCGTTCGATACAGTGCTTTCGGTTCGGTAGCATATGTAGCGAACAATACAAAAATTTTTATTTATTTTATCAACTTTTCTTCTCACGATGCTGTCTGTGTTGAGCGCTCAGTGAATCTGCGTTCGACTACTCCGCCTAGGCTGCACTGTCGAGTGCAGATCCACTGAGTGCAGCGCAAGCTAGCAAGACAGAAGCTAAGCTCGAAATTGAACCTCCCCCACCCTCATTCAGATCTGGCCTTTGGAACTATTTTGGTTTTCATGTGAAGCATGACCCTGAAGGTAAGCGCGTCATGGACAAAAGTAAAACAGTATGTCGGATGTGCCATGCAATGCTCAATTGGTGGGAACTAGTGCGTTAGCGCTGTTAGCTCGTTAATATGTTGGCCGTCCAGCCCCACGCGGTAGCTCGTTAACGGAGATTTGCCGCGTTATGGCGTTAATGTCATTTTAACGAGATTAACGCTGACAGCACTAGTGGGAACACAACAAATATGACTGCACATTTACACCGACATCATCCTAGTGCAAAGACAAGTGGAAGCAGACAAAAACAACAAGCATGCATGCTACAAATTTTACCCGAGTCATTTAGACAGCTGTTAGCACAGGATTTTCCTTATGGGGACCTGATAGGTTTAATATGCTGCTGAGAATATAGCCCAGAAGAAGCATATAGTATAGCTTTTATTTTGGAAAGAGCCATTTCTCTGTAATAAACTCTTTTCCAAAGATGAGTGATTTCTCAATCAGATTTATTTTTTTATTTTGTTGTTTCAGCAACATTACATTTAAAAACCATACTTTTGAGTTAAAATATATATTTATAATTTTAATAAATGACAAATTAAAAAGGGATGAACATTTTTTGTATCGAAAAAGTATCGAACCGAACCGTGAATTTTGTGGATCGTTGCACCCCTAATAACTACATAAGACTCAACTCTAAATTATGATAAGGGAACACTGTGTAATACCTCCAACTATTATTATTTGGCAAATCCCCTGCACCATATTGTTTCCATTAACTCTGATTTTCAACAGATACTACTGGTGTGCAATCACACAGCACTCTCAGGTTGACTTAACTTTGATTTGTGAGCATTTGTAGTCATCTAAGAATTTTATTTTGCGGGCTAACTCCTTGCTTACTTTTTAAAAGCTTGTTTCACCCTGGAGAGTAAATGTTAACAAAGTTTCTGGTCAAACCACAAAACGTGGTGCAGCTTTAAACATGCACAAGCTGGCAAGGTTGAGAGTAGTTTGCACTTGCACTTGAATATTTGTGTCACAGCTAAAAGGATAAAGGACATGGTTAGTGTCCTGCACCAAGCTGTCAGACACTTCTGTCATTTGTGCACAAATGGCAAATGGTGTCACGTTTGATGATGTCTCTTTTGGGAAGACCAAAAATACACTAAATCCATCAAGCAAAGCAGCGGGGTAGACAGAAGCCCCTGAATGACTCTGAGGTGTCATTTACCGAGTGTCGCTTCAAACAGCCTTTAAACTGTGTTAAGTTCATGACACTGCTTCTCTGGCACCGTCTTGAAATAGTTTGCGAGCAAAGGAGAAAGTGAAAGATCATTGAATAAGGTGCTGTTTTGAAAGCCGATTTAAAAAAATAAATAAATAAATAAATCGCTTTGGGTTCAGGATCAGTGTGTGTTTGAGCTTTGACAAGTCCTCGGCAGGAAATCTGTTAAGGATGAAATGTTGCTTTTCTTGTACTTGAGCAAAAATTGATTTTTGTTTCTTTGAGGATTAATAATAACTTGATTTCTGTTGCAGAGCTTTCATTTAGCTGTCAGGTGTGGACTGAAATGAAAACTAGCTGATGTACAGTACTGTGCAAAACTCTCGCTAGGAAAATAACACACATGGAAATAAAGTATACAAAGTGAAAATGATGTTCAGTTCTAATGAGCTTAGTTCTCCGGGCTTCTTGAAGGACATTCAAAGCTCTTCTTTGGATGTTTCTGCCTTTTGTTTCGTTCATGTAGCTTCAATTATGTTGAGGTCTGGGCTTTGGGGAGGCCAGTCCATGACTGATAGTGTTCCACTGTGTGTTTTCTATCCAGGTACACTGCATTAGCAGTGAGTTTGGATCATTCTCATGCCAAAAAGTGATTCCAATCAGAACCACTGTGTCTTACAGATGGCTGTAGGACACTGTTGTATCTCTTCTGAGTTCCTTCATACATATTGGCACCTATGTGAACTACAATCTTCAAATGTGGACCTTTAGCCACAGATTTTCCAGTGTCCAGTTTCTGAGTAATTTGGCTTACTCGTTTCCCTTCCTTTAAAATGTTTGTTTCCGCATTTCCTAGAGATATAACTTTAAGATGATGTCCACCTGCTGTAGATTGTTTTTCTTTAGGTCTGACACTCCTTTTTTCAGTTTTTTTAAGGACCTACTCGGCACCATGCCGACATACATCGAGTTTTTAGCTAATCTTATGGTGGCCCCTTTGAGGCCAAACGGACTGCAAATTAAGAAAACACCAGCAATAAGAAAAATGCTGCAAAAGCACACAAAACACAACGGAAATGGGGAAAAAAACAAAACAGAAATTGGAAAAACGACAACGGAAATAGGAAAAAAACAGATTTCCAAAAGCACAAGGGAAGTGTTTCTGGGGAGGCAATAACCTGACGGACCAGTTGCAGGAACCCAAAACATGGTGGGTGTGTTTAATCATGATGACGGATTTTTAGGCTGTTAGTTAGGCTAACACACTTACCTCTCATCTTTTCTTTCCTCACAAAACCGATAGATCCTCCACTTCTTTTAAGTGTCTCCCAGCGGAGTTCGTAGCATATTTTGGTTCCTGCAACTGGTCCGTCGGGTTATTGTCTCCCCAGAAACACTTCCCTTGTGCTTTTGGAAATCTGTTTTTTTTTTCCTATTTCCGTTGCGTTTTGTGTGCTTTTGCAGTGTTTTTCTTGTTGCTGGCGTTTTCTTAAGTTGCAGTCTAGTTGTCCGCAGGAGTCGCCCTCTGCTGGCGACTCAAATAAATGCAGACGCAAAGCACTTCTGCGTAGCACTCTCTAAAAGGAAAGTATTCTGTCAAAAAGGTGCCATTTATGCCAAACTGCAGTGAATGTGGAACTCTGTAATGCTACACTGATAGATGTATATGGAGGAAACATTTTTATATAGGGTGTTGTCATTAAGGAGGCATGATGGGTGAATATGTCGGTCCTCAAGGCTATTTTAGTTCTGCTGCTAGCGAACAAAAGTGTGTTGTGGTGTTATATTTGCTCATATCTACCCATGAGACACTTAGCTGTGGCCCAAACCATGATTCATTGAGTTTGGCTAAATGAGAGAGGGGAAAAACTTGCTTGCATAAGGAGATGGTCTTAGATTTATTGTTGCTGGTGTCACAAGAGCAAGAAAAAGTGCTCACAAGCCATCCTCCACCTCTTTATAGATCCCTTGGTCATCCAATCACCATAAAAATAGAGTGAAATTGGTCAGGCATGTGTAGCATGTTAAACTCTCTACTTTCGTATTCCTAAAGTACAGAAACATCCTCAAGCAAGATGCACCAGGCAGCTTAGCCTGACCTCTAACCCCCCTGTGGGGAGGCTGAATGAGGAAAAAGGACAAAAACAACCCACTTCTCTCAGGCTTCAAGTGTTGACACAAAGTCCAACAGTGACCCCGTATGGCTGTAGAGAGGTACTGCAGTTGAAAAGATGACAGAAGGCTTAAAAATACCTTAAATTCTTTTAATTTAAAAAAAAAAAAAAAAGTACATCACATTATCCTTTACAATACACACATCTTTTTCAAAACTCAGTGGTATTTTTCACTGTACAATTCAATCATTTGTATACAAATGGCTGTGGGGGGAAAAAAAGAAAAGAAAAAGAGGAAAAAGGAAGCCATTATAGCCCGTCACGTCACAGATGACAAATTACTAACTCGTAATGATTGCAGTGTTTTGCATTTGGGCTTTAATTTGCACTTAACCAATCAATATCATGGGTTTTGTCTCAGTCCACAAAGTACAACTTAATCCTTAGGATGTGTGTTTTGTTTCTTTTTAATTGTGCCGTTTAATTTATTTTTTAATTCATCAGATCGAGGCCGCGGAGCAGCCCCAGTACAGCTACACAGCGTGGATCAGGCAGATGGGAAAACTTTCAACATTTACACACTTAGAGGAACTACATAGCTAATACAACAGTGATGACACCAGCGTGAACAAAGAGGACCTCGAGAAGGCAACACAGTCGTTTCTGACGGCACCTCCATCCTCAGCGATCTGTGTATCTTATTCACTTTATGGACCAGCTGAATGAACAGATTAAGGTGTTATGGGTATGTGACAGTTCATCACCAAAGCTGGGATAGGCTCAAGCCCTCCTGTGGGAATCTGGCAGCTTCCACTACACTAAAAACCAATCACTGCAATGCTGGATATGGACGCTTACATGCTGTATGAGGGTTAAAAAGCTGCTTGTGTTGCTAAGGTTGGAGTTTGATCCTGTTGCTGAGCAGAGATAGTCATGAGAGTGGTGCCGAGCTGATGAAACATCAATTCCAGAACAAGAGCAGTCCAGTTTTCATAACTCCCGAGGTAAAGGAATTCAAACTGGGGTTGTTTAAAAAAAGGGGAAAAAAAGAAATACATTTTGTACAACCTTCTGTAAACATGAGCGTAGGCAGAATATTGCAGACTGCAAAATCAAATATTTGGCAAAAGAAAATAATAATGTTAGACATTTAGAACGTGATACATTCTGTGCTTTATCTGAGTGCAGCCCCGTCGGGGTCTCGCAGTCCCCGCTGAGAGCTGCCTGCCACAGTTAACAGATTAGAAAAAAGGCTTCAGGTAACAGCTTTAAGACTACAACAAGCCAGCCAGTCACACAGTGAGACAGCATTAACTACTGATTCCACCTGCTCAGATATCCCACCCCGGTCATGGATCGAATTTATTCCTCAATAAAAATAGAAATCCATGTCTGGGAAAGGCAGCCTGTTAGCAACAGGCTCGAAAAACCAAAAACAAAACTATAATCATACAAAAGAAAATGTCAAAGAAAAATATCCATCCTTCATTAGCTTTAACTAAGATAATCATCAAACGCAGCTGTTTGAACTGGTCCATCGCACCTCTGGCAACTTCATCTCCAGTCCGCCTGACTCTAAACAACGGCGATGACGAGAGGACTCGTATCGACTTTAAGAGAAGCCTTGACATTTCAAGTCTTGACGGCAGTTCCTGAAGGGCAGTCTGGTTTTACTTGAGGATCGGTGACATATCGGGGAAAAATGTCAAGGTCTCCCTTTCAACAGTGTTTTTGTAAGATTTTAGCTAGGAGTGTGGAGCACCTACTCCGTCATCTCAAATACAAAGAGCTAAAGAGAAACTGACCTCCAGCCCTTTATCTCCGCCTCACAAAACACCTTAAAGTGTCTGATGTAGTTTGGCATTATACACTTCTACATATAAACGCAGAGGGGCAAAGACCCGCTTCGCTCCCGGGAACAGCGTCTGGAAATAAAGCAAGACCTTTATCCATGTACACACTTTTAAAAAAAAACAAAACAAAAAACAAACATCAGCTCACATTTAGATGAAGAGGAACACATGAAAGAGCACTCACTGTGGTGTTTGCAGAAAGAAGAGAAACAGGCATGTCTATACAGCCTGAACTCAAAGAGCTGAGCACTTATACAAGTAGAGTCACCCAATCAGAAGGAGACTTCAGAAGGTTTAGGATACAGTGAGCTGAAAGGCCTTTACGGGCCTTTGTGTGGAGAAATGTGCCAGTTAGAGTATCTTCTACTCCTGCTTTCACAGCCAGTTTGATGGTTGTCTGGTGCAGCGTGCAGACATCAATCTGCCGTTAATACAAAGCGCTCAGACTGTTCTTTCTGCTGAGAGACCAGCTGAACATGGCCTCGAGTCGAGGAGAGGAAGGCTGTAATAATGAGACTGCAGTGGTTTCTAACACTGACCAACATATAACATCCGTGCGCTGCCCCACACACACACACACACACACACACACACACACACACACACACACACACACACACACACCCACCAGCATTTCCAGTTTTTAATAAAGTGCAGGGAGAACAGCAGAGACGGGACAAATAAATGGTCTCCATGTGTCGAGAGTTTAAACAGCAGGCGGTGTTGTGCTCTTGTCGAGAAAATAAAAAAAAGGATCTGTTACAAAGACCAAAAGACATTTTTCAAAATAAAGGCATTTAACATGAAAACGTCACTGCACTGTTTCACAAACACGGATGCCGAACGCAGCAGTGGACGTTTTTGCTTCGTCAAGACAAGAGAGACCAAGCCAGCGGTGGTGTAAACTAAGGAAGGCTCCCGTGTCAGCAGTCATCACAGCTAATAATACACTTTATTTAAAAAAAATTAAATTAAAATACAGCCATGGATGAGGCGAAGCACCGCTCAGCCTGTCTGAATATTTGTTTTTGCAGTGATTTGGAAAAGCTCGTTTTTACACATGTGGCAGTTTGAACTGTTTGTTTTTAAATACATCCAGGTTGATGAGAGCTGTATGAAGTCTTCCTACCACAGTAGAGAACATCAGAGTCACTTAAGATGCAAATTAACACACACACACACACACACAGCCAGCTAAGTCAAGTGGTCAGCAGGTGGGAGAGGAGGCCAGCCTCCCTCACCAGCCTCCTGATGATTGATAAAACCACACTGATCATCCTCCTCTCTTAGCAAATTTTGTCCATAATCACCCACAGGAAAAGCGTCATGTGACTAAACACCAGCTACACCCACATATTCCCTCTAACGTGGCCTAAGCAGAAAAATCCACCAACTGGGCCGAGATCATCGACTATGATGATGAGGAAGAGGAGGAGGCAGCTCACACACGGTCGAAGAGTGCGGCGTTAGAGAATGTCATCCAGTTCGGCTGAGACTCGGGAGGTTCTCTGCATCAGACTTCAGCCCCGGCGGAGGAGTGCTGAAGGCTCTTTAGAGCTCGGCGCTGGACGGCGGTTTGCTGGTCACGATCTTCATGTACTGGGTGAAGATGGCCTCGAAAGCCTCGTCCCTGTGGATCATGGCACCAAACACCAATGGCTGGAGGAGACAGAGATCCTTGGCTGTTAGTGTGCTTCTACTGTGGTAAAAATAAATAAATAAAATAGAACCTGCTGCCAAGTTAAAGCAGCACTAGGCAAAAAACAACAACAAACATAACTAAACTGGAATAAAAAACCTCTTCAGTAAAGCTGGAACATGGAGGAAAGCATCATTCTCAGCAGCACGCAGCAGTCACACTGTTGCATGCCCTGTGATGGTATCAGAGTATATTTTCCCCGATAATAGAGTTATTATAAAAGATTATTAAGATTAAAGTGGGATTATTAAGTTATGATGATGGCTACTGGGCTACTGATACCAAACACAGGCATGGTTTTAAACACTGAGGTCAGTGCAGTGGTGGGCAGTTAATTTTCCCAAGGGCAAAGCACCGATATGTTTATAAAGTAATAAAATTAATAGAAGAAAATTGAGTTTAGCTTATTGGCGTGGCCCCCGCCTTGGGCCGGCATATGTGCAAGTAATCCCTGCGAGCAAAACCTCAGGGTTCAAACTTCTGTACACATTCTGTTTAGGAGGGTTTCTTTCTACTCTTGGCTCTATATGATATCATCGAGAGACCCCCCCCCCCTACACTCTGTAAGCACAGAAGCCCCACCCACATGTTCAAATTATCTCTATGTGAGAGCCAACCAACCAATCAGGGGGAAGTTGGCTTAAAAGGAAATGAGTGTAGCAATTTATCTGGAAAAATTTAGCACATCATGAGTACAGACAGCAACAAGAGTCTCAAACAGAAGCTGATAATAACAAAAATTATAATAACAACAACAGTAATAACCGCTGTCATCCCAACCAATAAAGGGAAATTTTACACCATAAACAAATGAACAGTTGCACATAAAAAATTACAGCGAGTTTCCACTTGGGGGCGCCAAAGTCCAACCTTTAGATGATCTAAATACAAACTGATTAGAGATAACATTATGACCAGCTGAATAATATTGTGTTAGTAAAACCTTTTGCTGACAAAACAACCCTGACTCAACGAGGCATGGACTCCACTAGACCCCTGAAGTCCTGTATGTTGTGAGGTGGGGCCTCCAGCGCGTCCAGCATATCCCGCAGATGCTCGACGGGATTGAGATCTGAGGAAATCTGAGTGTTAAACATGTTCTTGTGCTCCCCAAACCATCCCTGAACCGTTTTTGCTTTGCTGCGGGAGCATTATCCCGCTGAAAGAGACCACAGCCATCAGGGAGCACCGTTTTCATAACAGCATACATGGTCTGCAACAATGCTTTAAACCAGGGCTGTCCAATCCCAGTCCTCGAGAGCTACTATCCTGCAGCTTTTAGATGCATCCCTACTCCAACACAGCTGAATCAAATGGTTTGATTACCTCTTCAGCATGCCATCATGTTTGGCAAAGGCCTGATAACAAGCCATTCATTTGATTCGGGTGTGTGGGAACAAGGATGCATCTAAAAGCTGCAGGACGGTAGCTCTCGAGGACCGGGATTGGGCACCCCTGCTTTAGACTGTTGGATGACCTGGATATGCTGGTTGCCCAAAACATCACACTGCTTCTGTAGGCTTGCTTTTGCCCCATTGTGCATCCTGGTGCCAGGTCATCCATGTGATGTAACATTCATCAGACCAGGTCACCTTCTTCCATTGCTCCGTGGTCTTGTTCTGATGCCAGTGGTAGCGCTTTCAGTGGTGGACAGAGGTCAGCACGGACACCTGGCTGGTCTGCAGCTATTCAGCCCGATTTGCAGCAAACTGCAATGTTCTGTATTCTGAGCCCTTTCTATCAGAACCAGAACGTTTTGTGCAGTTTGAGTTACATAAGCTCGTCTGTTGGATCGGACGACGCGGGCCAGCCTTCACTCCTCACGTGCATCCATGACCTCGTTGCTGGTTCACCACCATTCCTTCTTTGGACCAGCCCACAAGAACTGCAGTTCTGGAAATGTTCCGACCCAGTCGTCTAGCCATCACAATGTGACCCATTTTTTTTAACATCAACTTTGAGGACACTTTCTCACTAATAATTAGCATCCACTAACAGGCGCCACAATGCAGAGATAATAAGTGTTGATAATGTTATGCCTGATCGGCGTATACCTATGTTCATGTGGTGGTAAACACTGTACAGTACCTACAATCTTTGCTCTTCCCTTTCAGTCGGTTCACTCAGTACTGTGGAGCAGTGATATCTAATACTACGTGTGCTGTACCGAGTGAATCGACTGAAAGGGAACAGAAGTTATAGACATGACTGTTCCCAATAATCTCACCAACCTCTTTCTCTACTTCCTCAGTAGGAAAATTATTGATGCTACAGCTCTGTCACCTAGCTACCCGGTAACATCCTTGATGGCCAACTAATCGGCTCGTAAATCAAATCTTAATGAAACGCCCACAGAAACCCACAGCAGCTCACATTTGTGAATTTCGATTTGTCACATGCAATACTGGAGAATTACTGCCGACTTGTCTGAAACTGACTGAAAGGACAAAAACACAACATCTATAGCAGATAATTATTAAGATGTTGGACTGAGCTTCAGCTGAAGCAAATGAAATCACGACTGCAAACATAATAATAAATATACAAAGTCTGTACCTTCTGAGTGGAAGGAGTGGCTATTGAAATGCCCATCCCACTTCCTGGTAGGACTGACAACACTTTGTACTGTGGAGGAGAAAACCAGAAATATCTGCTTTAAACACACACACCAGAATAGAATTACATTCGTTTCATTATTAATATTTAAAGTAAGTAATTATCCAGTTTTAGAGAGGCTGCTGGCCTCGAGACATTCCTTATGCGTATTACTGAGTCATTACCTTTTGTATGTCAGTGATGTCCACCAACTTGATGACTTTATGCTTCTTTGAGGAGCTCGATCTGGAGCTGGAGCTCTCAAAGCACAGGTAACTGAGAGAGACAGAGAGCTTTGTGAAAGGAGGGAAACAGAGACACCAAAAAACCATCCAAACTGAACAGACGTGTAATAAAGTCTTGAGTCGAGTGTTCTCAGGAGGAAGGCTACCCTGCACAGAGCTACACAGAGAGGAGGAGAGATGAGGCTCAGCGCAACTTAAAACTACGTCTCCTCTGGACTAATGAATCTTCGTTCCTCTCGTCTGCTCCACCTGTAAATGGAAGTGCTGCTTCTCTCCTCCGCTCAGAGATTTGATGCGATAGAGCTCTCCCCTGAGACAAAGATGTTCCACTTACTTCTCCGTGACGTAAAGCATCCCGTTCCTGATGTAGTCTGTGGGCATCTTCCTGTCTCGGTTTATCAGGCAACACCTCCAGCCATTTTCACAGACTGAACAAACAGCATACAAGATGATGAAGGAGCGTTATTCACAGAAAACACATGATTCCAGCTTTTAGACATTTTTAAGTTGGATGTACAGAAATAAAAATGGGTGCCAAAGGAAATAAATAAATAAAAAACTGTAGTACTTGCTCTTACCCGGCAGAGGGCGCTCTGACTCTGGCAGGTTGAAAATCTCGTGGAAAGCTCCCTTCTTGGTGCTGTGAGAGCGACCGCTGTCCTCCTCTCTGCTCCCCCCACACGGGACGTTGGCGAGGCTTCCACGAGAAACCACCGGCTGGACCTGGAGAGAGTAGGAGGGAAGAGGGGAAGGAGGATGGAGGGAAGAAAAAAAAAAAAAAAAAAAAAGAGGGGAAAAAAGTGAGAACATAAAAGGACAGAGAGAAAGAGTCACATTAAACTCAGCGGATGAGGTTTTATAAATCTGTGTGAACTACAGTATCCCGCAGCTTTAGAGACAAGTGGCCGAACTTCAAACAGCTCCCCAACTTTTGAGGTTGCATCATGTGCGCTTTCTTCACAGCAGGCTCAGGAGTGACGTGCAAAGCAAAGAGTGAGGCCATCATTCAAGTCAGCATCCATAAATTACCTACAACACGCGTTTACCAAAAACATTCGTGTCCACTGCAGTTTTACAGTTTTACTTACACCAGCGTTGGTTGTCACAAGACAAAGTCAGATAAACTTCAGGGTTACTGATCTCTCCAGTTAGCAAGGATAAACCATTGTGACTCCATTACCATTTCAGCTGCGTCGGTGCAAATGAAAGCAGCTGCAGGTGCACTGAAGAGGCAACACCACAAAAAGGAGTCATTCTGCAGGAGGTGGCCACACCGGCTCGCTCCTTATCACCCATTTACGCTCACCACACAATTTGCAACCAAACAGCAAGGTCATCACGGCTTGGTAGCATTTATACCAGCACTGAGGGTGTGAATATACGCTGCAGTACTCTCCTGAATGATCAGGAAAAGCCTCCACATCAGCGCTGGTACAGTACAGGAGCAGAAGTCTAAAATTTTTTCCAGAAAGTCTGATCTTCCTATACTGTTTCAACATCTCCTCATATATAATCTGTGAATCTTTGAGCTTCTGTGTTGATGTGTCATTAAAACTGAAAGAGTTACACAATTGTTTCTTAAACCTGTGGTGGCGCAAAAAGACTCCACTTTTGTCATGTGGGAAAAAACTGGCGAGCATAAACGGGCCATCACGCCTCTTGATTGATTTTACGCCACTTCTACTTTTTGATGGAGTCCTCATCACTGCTGGTAGCAGATATTGCACCTGCAGCCCACTCAGGTTATAGAGCTAGTCCAGCTCCTCAAGGACGACACATCAAATCCACGAGTGCCAACGGGAAAAAGGGGGAGAAACCAGGAGGCGGGCATTACATAAGTTTAGCAGCACATCTGCTTTTCTGTACCAAAGCTCTGCAGAATGACCTGCAGCAGGCTTCCTGTGCATGTTTCTGATCAAACTAACAGAATCAGACTCCAAGAGGTGGCATGAAGTCCTCACGGTCCTGAAGCTTAAAAAAAAAGAAAACAAAAAAAACAAACCCAAAAGCCAACGAGCAAATGCGTGAGCTGCATGGTGCTGTGAGCGCAGGTCAAATTAAAAACACAAGGACTTTATAACACCCTCTTGCAGTCTGATTCTATCACATGATTAGCTTGCTGGAGGCCATTCTGTAGAGCTCTGGCAGTACTCCTCCTGTTCCTCCTCACACAGAGGAACAGATACTGGTGCTGCTGCTGGGTTGATGCCCATCTATGGCCCTGTCCAGCTTTACTCTTGCAATGGGCCCAGCTCCTAGTACCTCCTCCACACTCCTATGCTGGGAGACAGCAAACCTTCTTGTGACAACACGTGGATGCATCACCCTGAAGGAGATGGACAGCCTGTTCTGCGGGTCTATCTCATGCTAACAGCAGTGACAAGAACAATGAGAAAAAAGTAAAACTAGAGAAAAATCAGTCAGAGGGAGAAGGAGAGAGCAGTGGCCTGTGGCCACCACCTCGATGGTAAGATCAACTGTTCGGTTCATTTTTATGCAGGCCTCTTTACATAAGAGTTTTAATCTAATGATCTAACAGCAGTTATGGTGTATTTAAGGGGAACAGGACGATATTAATGTGCTAACATGAAACTACACTCGTCAAATCTTCTCTACGTGCCTACTCAGTAAACACACTGCCAATTCTCACAAGCATCTATGTTCGTGGATCCAAAATGTCACGGGGCTGCAGGCTCTTAAAGATCATTCAAACAAAAGAGAATAAAAACACCGCAGTGTCAGAGCAAAAAGGAAAATCGCAGACCGTTTTGTTGACATTTTGATCCACTGCATTCACAAATTACTGACAGCCACTCACTAGGTGTGTCACACATCACTCACACACACACACACACACGCATTGTGGTGAACTGGCAGCACACACAAGCACAGTAGAGTAGACACACCAGAGGCCCTACCTTCTCAGTGCCAGAGAGCTGAGAGAGAGAAACGACAGAGCAGACCTGTGACTGCGGCCACAGCAAACACACACTCAGACATTCATGTAAGAGAGGAACTTTGTGGTAGCCACACAGAACAATCACGGGCTCAATTGTATTGCATTATTGACAGGAGGGGTGATATACTGATTGATTGATTGATCATACTTTATTCATCCCGAGGGAAATTGGGCTAAGGCTGCTAGCGCCATAGTTTTGATACTTTATTGATCTATTTTTATCCACCACAAAGGGAGTCAGTGGGAGGTGGGCTATAGTGGGTGGACTGCTGACAACATGAAAGACTGGACCCGACCTGCTGCTGATGGATGATCCACACCCACATGGAGGTGGTATATGTGCCTTTCTTCTTGTGTGTGTGTTTGAGATGATTGCTTATATATTAATCTGCAAATAATGTGAATTCACTCAAACTTCTAGCCTGGGAGAAGTTTTGCAATGCAACTGAAAGCCTCTGTGGTATAAACCTGTTAACAACTCAGGTCTTTAAGTTTGAAATCGTGATGGGCTAAAGGAAGAAATATTTTCTTATTTAAGATTTTAATTAAAAAAAAAAAAAAAAATCAAGAACCTGAGACAGGAAGCAGTGTTGGTGGTAGAAAACGCGTGTGGGTTGGTGTTGGGGTCTGTTCGCCTTACCCGTCTCGACACCGTGGCGTTTGTCCTCTCTTTGAGCTGGGGGTCGGTGGGAAGGCTGTTCCACACGATGTAAGGCGTGTCATACTTGTCGCGGAGCTTCGGGCAACTCTTAAACAGGAAGTCTATGATGAAGAACTTGATGCCGGCGTACACGCCTGCAAAGAGAGTAATCACAGACACATTAATTCTTAAAAAATATATAAAATAAAAGAGGTTAAATGATGCAAAGCAACACCGTTTAGTGAAAATAACCCCTCAGATGTGCCTCACTGACAGACAAAGGGATGCCCCAAATAGGTGACGCCCCCCTGCCCAAAGTAGTCCTTGCCGCTGACCTTGATGACGTCACTAGTTTCAGCATTTTGCCCATTCTTGCACATACAGACACTGAGCCAGTTATATGTTGGAGCTCAAAGTGACTCTGCTGAGCTGCGGAGGCTCTGGATAACCAACAATACACCAGTCAGATTTTCTCCTCATGGTAAAACAGCAGATTTACAGAATAAAGTGCAGAATAATGAAAAGCTTCCAATCATGAGTAGAGGTTCCAATTTCCAGTTAAACTCGATGGAAAACCAGCCTAAGAGCTCCCGATGAGACTGATGTGGGACAGATGCACACATGACCACAGATTTCTTCTCCACTACATGAACTGGGCTCCGATGACTGACCCACCAGCTGACGCCCGCTTACAAACTGGCTGGACTCTCTTTGGGGGAACGTTTTTATTATAATTGTTTTGTATTTGGAGCCTGTCATGCAGCTGCCGTGTGTTGCCAGGTCTCCAGGCTCCTGCCATTCCTTATCGTTTTCCCTGTTGGTATCAATTACCCACAACCAGAGTCACACATACTACAGAAGGCAGTGGCTCTGCATCTACAGACTATGTGGGGATTTTCCCCATGATGGGTGCAATACAGCCTGCCGATGTCACTTTGTGCCAACACAGACTGGTTTCCTCTGCACTCTGTCACATTTTTCCATTCCATGTTCACAATGTAACAATGTGCTCAGCTAGCTGTCTTCTTCTTTCAGCTGCTCCCATTAGATCATCTGCCTCCATCTCACCCCGTCCTCCTCTGCATGTCCTCCTTCACTACACCCATGAACCTCCTCTGAGGTCATCCTCTCATCTCCCTGCCTGGCAGCTCCATCCTCAGCGTCCAATATATTCTTTCTCCCTTCTCTGCACATGTCCAAACCATCTCAGCCTTGCCTCTAATTTTGTCTCCAAATGCAGTTAGCTATCTGCGCAGAAAAGAAAGCCCTCATTCCCAGTCACGCTGAATGTGTGGTCTGTTTTGTTTCTCCAATTGAAATGAGTCACTGAAGAAATCTTAGATGGGATCTGAAATAATAAATGTCAGTATATTTACTTTGTTTAAATGTCCAGTGCAGCTTTTAAGCATACATTGATTTTGGTTATTCATTCCTTTTAAATGGAGAAATGAAGTGCTAGATGGAAATTTGGCTAAATGACAGCAGCTTCTATGCCAACAGTTTGCTCCGAGCACCTTTCAAGAAAGTCTGAGTGCATAGTGGTTTGGGAGATGCTAAAAAGTAGTAATTATGTATAAGATCTATATGCAAATAGCCCACAGCTTCCCCACACAGGCTGAGGGAGTACGGCTCCACAAGTTCTGCATCTGTTTGTGACTGAGTTCACGTATTGTCACAATCAAAAAGATGCTTTGTGAACATCACTCACCAATCATAAAGCCCAGCAGTTTGTACGGCAGGACGCAGGAGGTGATGAAAGTCACCCACAGGCAGACGTAAAGTTTCTGGGTGCTCTCTGGCTGCACCCACATGAACAGACTGAAACAGACAGCAGGAGGAGGACAGAATACACATCAGTATATAAGTTATGTGCATTTCTTGCACACTTGATTGTCAGGCTGAAACAAAACCACTCACTTCTTTATCTTCTCTAAAACATCAGCCATCTTTCCAAAGAGGTTCTGGAAGAGATTTAAAAGCACCTCATTAAAGAGTTTGTCTTGTTTCGAGCAGCGGTTGGATCGTTAGATGAACCTCGTTATACCTGTGCTTTTTGTGCAACGTCAAGTACAAGCTGAAACTTCTCAGACACAGTCAAGTCTTCCTTTGGAGGCTCCTTTAACAACACACACACACAAAAGCCACACGTTGATCTCCAGTCCTGGATGCATTTCATTCTGACCTGCACAACAACAACAACAGCAGGAAGGCATCTTACCATGGGTTCAGAGACCTCAGGCACAATGCTCCACTGGATCCTCCAACCTCTGAAAAATAGAAGGTATAAATAATGCACATGTTATAAGGCAACTATTCCTTCAATGCAAAACATCAACTTTAAAGGACCGACTTTTCCAGCCTTGGGAGCTCTGATTTCAATCAGAGCTCCCAAGTACTGCTCTTTTGTAGCAACAATTACAACAACCCCAAACATGCACAAATGTGTGCATGTTTTTAAAATCTGGCGGTTTTAACAAACATTTGCTGTGTGACTAAGGGCCGCGGTGTGCATCTGTGTACTACCAGCACAGCTGTGGCCGCAGTAGTTGATGTTAATGTGGGTGTTTTGCACAATTAATCACGCTAAAAGCTGAAAATCGGACTGTAGCCTTTTACAAACAATCGAGCTCAACCGTGAAGCAACAGCTGAGGCAAAAATGATCCTGCTTTTGTAAATAAATGACAGTTTTTACCTGGCAATGAGGTAATTTAAGGACAAGCGTAGGATAGCCAGGAAGAGGAACATGGGAATGGCCCAGCCATGCCAAGCAGCATTCATGTAAATCTGGATTCAAAAGGGAAAAAAAGGACAATATATACACAGGTTAACGTGGTTTGTTGTTCTTTAATAAACAACCGATATGCATTAAATTCAGCACTTTATAGCAGCGAGGACACATTCTTTCAGTCAATAACGGCAATGAATTATAAGATGGACATAAAGAGGAATCAGGGGGCTCATTGTAAGCCTGAAGCGCATATACTTGGGTGATATATCAGCAGTGGAAGACGCTGAGTCACCTGTCAACACTAAACCAGCATCACGTCTGGATACTGAGATGGTGTAGGGCCATAATCAGTGGGTTGAGGATGATTTAGCATAACCACTGACTGGACATTAATGAAGCTCTGATTAGGCCTGCGGTCGCTGGCAGAATCACTGCAACTCATCACAGTGAAGCAGACATGACTTTAATATTCATTTAATCTCCCGGCCACAAGCTGTAAGACAATTAGGTCAGAGTAAAACTACAGAAACGACTCTTTTCTATTAAAAGGGTCGTACCTGCTGTCCAAAATTATCATCGGACTCCTTTTCCAGACTGGTTGATTTTAGAGACCCAAAATTAAAAAAAAAAAAAAAAATCACGTTGGGATAATAAGGAACTACACTGAATACATATAATAACTGCTGTAAAGTACAAGCAAGAAGTCTTGATCTCAAAATTCGACTAAATCATTCAATTCAACTTCATCAATTTCCTCTCTCTCATCACAATTGCCCTGCATCCTCTATGAAGTCTCACCTATTTGTGGATTCGATTTAGAGAAAAGAGGAAAAAGTCGCAACTGCAGTCAAATAAAGGCAGGGTGGTGAAAATGTAGTGCAAGGTGTCAAAGTGACAGAGACGGCAGATGACAGAAGCAGCACAGCTGTCAATGACACCCAAACTGTGCAGAAGCCATCAGCAGTTTATGGCAGGTAATCCTGTATCACAACTAACCTCAAGTTTTCTTTTAGAGAATATCGAAGCGCGATTATTAGACAAAGTTAAAACATTAATTCACATGTCTGAAGTGTAAGACTCACAATGAAGGCAATAGCTGAGGTGTACACGGAGTGCCAATTAGATAAGGCGGAGAGGTTCCTTAAGAAGTTGGTGACAGGTCTGGCTCCTCGCTCTGAAACAGCAAAGACACAGGGATTCACTGAGAGTGTAAAGCTAAAGACAGAGCAGCAATGTCTTTACTTTTGGTTATCTTTGTGAATCAGGCTTTTACTGTGAAATTTTCCAGGACTTTATATTTAACTACATGTCGAAATGTTCAAAAGGAGAGAAAAAAATTAGATCTACAATACACAGAACTAGAGTATTGCATGAATGTGTGTTAGTGATATCATTACTATTATTATTATTATCATTATTATGTAGAGGATGCCAAGTAAAAGCTTATACTCACTGAGTCGCCTCATGTTTTCTGTCAACCTGGATGGAAAACAAAAGAAAGTGAAGGTCAGATTACGCGTAGATGCTGACATACACGCAAAAAAAATAAATGCTGCTTTATGTGAGAGGGGAAGTGTTAACACTTTGGCCTTCATCCGTCTGTAATGACTCACTGTTCTGTACAGAGGAGGAGAGAAAATAAGTACGATGAGAAAAAAAACCAAAAAAAACAAAAAACAAAAACACTTCCTCTGTGCAAAATCAAACCAGAGACAGCTACAGGGTGAGGGTACAAGCTTTTATGCTCGCCGGGCACTCCGATTCCACATCTTCTTCAACAACCCGAGGAGTTATGTTCTGCTCAGGACCACATCTCACCCACCTTTTAGCACTTAGCGGTTCCTCAGCCTCCACTGTGCTTTCCTCCGGCTGGAAGCGGAAGTCTTCCATGTAAACCCCGAAGCGCTCGTACAGCCACTTCTGCAGCCGTGAACTCCACACTTCCTTCTGCTGTTTCTCTGCTAAAGAAAACACATCAACTTTGATTTGCTGCTATAAGCACGACTTAGTTTTGTAATCCCCTGCACCAACAATTATGCATTGTTAAAAGAAAATCACTGATATGTGATGGGCTTATGTTATCAATAACTCTTATTCCAACCCTATCTCCTGCCCTGTCATGGGACCCAGACTGGACCACTTAAGCCTGGTCTCAGACAGTGATTATCCAACGGTAGCTGAGCAAATTCAAGGACTCACACCAGGCCTTCTTCTGTGTTTCTAAGCACATGATTGGGAGAGCTTTGGGCCATGGTGTCTGCTTTTTCTGCATTATTAAGTCTTGTTACAGGTTAAGCCACAGAAATGACACAGTCAGGATCACCACAGGCAGGTGGACATGGCTGTGTGGAAAGGTGTGAGCTGAACCAACAGAGCTTTGCAGCCTGTGCTGTTACATAAAAGCTAAATTTGCTATTGTCGTGTGAATAAATATATATATAAAAAAAAATACTTTGCACTTTGTGTAATGAATCCGTGTTTTCTACACGATAAGCTGACTTACTGTAAATAACTGCCTGGATTTTATAACCTTAGTATTCTCTGCATGCAGTAAAACAGCCTGGTGGGCCTGATATCCTCATAAACTGCATACTTGCCAGTCAAAACAAGGACAACAGTCAACTGCTAATGCTGAAGTGCCCCTGAGCAAAAACTAGAGCTCTAATCTGCTGTGGTGTTTCAAGTGAACACTAATTTGTTGTGGTAGTACCCACAGGTGACTAACAGCCTGACTGCTCAGACATTTATTGCCATATGAGAATGAATACAGTTTGTTTTTTCTGCTGTAGATGATGCGATTCAGCTAGAAGCAGTTACATTTACAGTTTTCAAAGCCACCACTGCCAGGGCCCAAACAGACGCGATTTCTCTCTTTCACATTATCTACGGCAGGGCTTTGGTAGCTGAGTGCCAGCTCATTTAAACTAACATGTGACTGAGGGTAACATAGCAACGCTTTCACTTCATGGTGGTAATGTGGGTTTTTTTTTTCCTTTCCTTTTTTTGCTCTTTATAGTTTGACCTTTAGTGACATCACAGCCACATCACCACTGAAATGTGTTACAAAGTTTAGGGTGCTGTAACCGCTGCAGCAGGAGGTTGACTCTGCAAACACACAACTTTAAAAGTTTCAAATGATGGCGATCGTTTGCGTGGGTGCACGATCACGCTCTGGACCTCTTTGTTATATATGTAGATGTTGATGTCAAACTACAGGAAGGAAGATTCAATTTAACACAAATCTTATAATTTATTTAAAGCTGAAAAATGAGCTAAAAATCTCTGAACAGACTCCAGGCTGAACCGCAGTAAACTGTGGATGAAGGAGATGTGCTGCAGTCCTCACAGGCTGCCACTAACTGACCGCCTCACTTTACCAAACCTGGATCTGCATAAGCCGGCCTAACATATTCTTATGTCTGCCCTAGATGAAGTGATCTACAATCATAACCCATTTTCCAAAATTAGCCTCACTCTCTCACCCTCCCTTCCACTAATATCTCACACACACAAACACACACCAATCCCTGGATCACTGAAAGTCAACCTATGAGAGTAACTGTTCAGCCTGAAACCAAAAGAAAGCACATATCAGAATCTGACCGTTATTGCCCTAATGAGCTTGTCTCATTTGTCCCTCGCGCAAATATTTTGAAAACCGACTCATTCTTAACAGCGACGATCTGGACTAATGATAGGAACCAGCCTCGATGCATTAATGTGGTTTGTTGTGTTGCTTACTTGCTCTTGACAGCACACAGCACACAGCACACACAGGAAACCCCTCTGTTTGCGTGCACGTGTCTGTGTGTTTGTCACGCACACTACATACTGCCTCGTGTCCTAGAGTAACCCACAAACCCTTCCGACCCACTCTGTTCCCATCGAGCGCTCCGTTGCACGCATCCTACACTTTCACCTCCCCTGCACACGTGCACACACACACGCAAACTCTCCTCTTGATTTACTCCCACACTCAGAAGACGTCAAGGACTCATTTCCTCTCCCTTAGACTCCAACTCGCCCACCTTCACCCCCCCATTTCTCGTCCACTTGGAGTCTTACCTGTTCTGTTGTTTGAGGGCGACTGCTGCTTTCTGGGAGGTTGTGGTGGAGAGTCCTCTAGCCTGAAGGGAAGGGACAGACACACACATAGTCACGAAAAAACTAAGGGAAAGATCTGTCATGTGTCAGTCTCACTTCTGTATTGTCAGAACTGCAATCTCACACTTTAAGAAGTACATGAGCCGGCAAACTGGCACCGGCAAACTTGTTGCTCTTTTATCTATAAGGCTTTAATTGCAGTCATATTTCTTTGTAATGGACAGGAAATTCTAGCGTAAGACAGAATTGATCTTCTCCCTAAAGAGAAGGCTTCTCCAGAATGTGTTAATGCTTTGTTTTACTGTTTATTCCAATCATATACCAGTGAAGAAGAAATGTTTGCTGTCTGTTATGCTCATGCTGGATATTGCTGACAAAGTATTAACAGTGGAAAACTTGCAGGTCACAGTACATTAACTTCACCTCTTACAAATTCCTAAACTGCTTTCGATAGTCCTGAGGCCATGTTTCAGCGCTGGCAATCACTTGAAGAATACCAGCAGAATTTCCCATGGGCATTCAAGCTAACATTTCCACACACACAGTACATGAGAGAGAGACATGCACACCCGCAAGTGTAAAGGGTATCCCAGTAGATGCCAAGAGGCGTGGGTTTTTCCTGTCACCAGGATAGCATCTGTGTGACAGCGAGGAGATTCAGACAAGCGCGTGACTCCTTTCGTTTTCTTTCCTCCCTCTCCCTTTTTCCATCTCCCTAACACGCACGCACGCACACACACACACACACACACACACACACACCCCCTTGTGGAATTTCCTGCCTACCAAGCTGTTGATGCTTCTATTTATAACAGAAACCTTGGGCAGCACCGGCACCCTCGTCATCCAACTTGCCCCGTGGTAAACTCTGCTGAGCTGAACTGTTACAAAGTGCAGCGTCACCCTTTCCTTTCATTTCATAACTATTACTTCCCTTTTCATACATTTGTCCTCTCATTTCCCGTCATGTGCTTCACTCTGCAGTCCCGTCTTCTCGTCTCACCTGGTTTTGAGCAAATCGCTCATCTTCTGCTCCAGGTCTATCCTTTTGCTTCGCTCCCTCTCGAGCTCCTGCCGCAGGGAGTCCACGCTGGTCTCGTCCCGCAGCTTCCTCAGTTCCTCCTCTGGAGAAAACAAAACAACACAAACACTGGAGGTCAGAAAATTTAATTCAATCTAATTCAAGTCGATTTTACTTATATCACACCTTTATATTGTAAGGTAAAGACTCTACTGTAAAAGAGAAAAGACCCTAACAATCACATGACCCTCTATGAGAAAACTTGGTGAAAGTGGAGATCAAGAACTCCCTTTAAACAGGAAGAAACCTCCAGCAGAACCAGGGTTAGGGAGGAGTTGCCATCTAGTTGGGGGTGAGGGGAGGAAGACAGGACAAAAGACACAATGTGGAACTTGTTATGTTATCTTTAATGGCTCATCCTGATCCCTGACCCTGGTACTGCCAGAGGTTTCTTCCTGTTAAAAGGCACTTTTTCCTTCCCACTGTCGCCAAGTTTGTCGCCAGAGGGTCATCTGATATATTGTATGTGCTTTACTTTAAAATATAAAAGATGCTATATCAGTAACATTTAATTTTTCTTAAATGATGAGATTCATACTCTCACATGCTCAGGGTCACAAAAAGGCACATAAGAAGCAAGATTTAAATTTATGTGCAATGCCATTTTCAGTAAAAGAATTCAATCCAATAAAAAAATATTGCTTTTATCCCTCCTGTTTATAGCCTATAACCTTCACCTCTCCTCCTCACTTCCTCCTTGTCAATCATGTGATGGCTTCAATTGGTTTCAGGTAACGGCACTTTCAAAGCCTGGGGTGCAAAATCAGCACTGTCTCACACTCTATTGCCCCTGAATAAAGGAGCACATGAATATTGGAGAAGAGAAGGCCAGAAATGTGTGCACGTGCACCCGTCAATCAGTACCCACTTACCCATTAGATGCTCGAATAAGCAATCGCAAAAATCAAAAGGACAGATCGAGTCCACCTTAAAGAGAAATATTTCTGATTATCAGCAAAGCCTCTTCGAGGACAATCATGCCCTGCTGTAGCACCACTTCCATTGTGAACACCCTCAAAAGCACACAAGTTGGTGTCTCAGTTAAAAACGAGAAACATCACCTGAAACGGGTGCAACATGTTCTTGAAGTAGCAAAGTGCTGAAAGTAAAGAAAGCAATGAAAGCAGCGCAACTCCCCAATCACCCACTTTTCTCAGAACATCGCACACCCGAGGAGAGGATTCAGATTACAAAACTGTAGCTATATCAGTAGCTGCCACTTTCTCTTTCTCATCACCCAGCCTCATAGCTCACTCTAGTCCTTTATTACATCCCATTAACACTAATAAAACATTCATTGGCAGAACCTCCTGCAGCTACAGCGCTGGCTTCAACCTGGGGTGCTGCCTCTGAGAGAGGACATGCATCCAGTATAATGCGTCTGCCTCAGATTCTTCTTCTGCATTTCTAGTTTACTCAGAGCAGTTTGGGAAAATTTGGCTCTCTTTGAAGTCTTCCTTTTGAAAATCCTCTGCAGTGGTGCATTAAAGAAAAACAAACCATCATTTTATCTCTTACTTCCCAAAATGCAAAATGACTCCTCTCATACATTCAACAGTGGCTGTGTCTCTCCTCCCATCGGCACAGCATTCAAATATGTATGAAAACATGCCTCTGTGTACATAACAGTAAGCAAAACACAGGCCAAAGGTCGCAATGGGCTTAAGCTGCTTAATGGTTGCCCTGTGCCATAAGATCTGCAGCCAACTTTAAACCTATTACATTAAAAGACTAGCAGCAGCAGCGGGTATGATACAAGCAGTAGTTTAGCTTTGAGTTTAGTGTAACATAAGCAAAGTCACTCTGTACAGAAAAGGAATTGATAATGACAATACTCTGAAAACAACCTGCATTAACTTTTGGTGAGGAGGAGCCACAAGTGGTAAATAAGCTGGAAACATGATCACAGACTTGAAGCAACATCTGTGATCACCTGGAGCAGTGTCTGCAACATTAGGTCTGCTTTGGTTTCTACCACAATATCTGCATTATTTCCACAACACTGATGAGCAGTCCGATGAAACTGCTGAAGGACCTTCAAGTCAAGTAACATGATAACCAAACCAACCACAGGATCTCTTTCTTAATAAGATGACTTGGGTGGTTTTCACAGCTTTTTACCACTAATGCCCACTCGTACGCTGCCGCTCCGTACAACCACTCCCTGCACCCCACCCCCAATTTCTTTCTCCCATGCTCCACTCCTTCCCGTGCATGTATTCCCTCTCTGTAGTTTCCTTCCACATTGTCCATAACCTTCAAAACACCAGAAATAGAGATGCTGCAGAGTCCATAACACTGCACTGGAAGTGGGGCCACAAGTGTGTGATACAGCACAGCTTGGCACTGTACGCTATGTGTGTCGGACGAGGAAGGATAGAGTACAATCTGTTTTTTTCTGTTCCACAGAGGCCCTCTACATCAGATAGCATATTAATAATACTGTCAACATGCCTGTTCTGCACCTAAAACTGGATTGCTGACTTCTATATATAAATCTTCATCCTGGATTGCCACATCACAGGGTCTCTTCAGCCATTACGAAAGCTAGTAACTAGACCATTTATGTGTAACACAGACAGGGGATTAGCTAAATGCCATGCAAAGAGATGTCACTTTTAATCATGCTGACCTTCTGTTCTTTGCAGACTTTGAATGAAACCATAATATCTGTAGAAAAGCTACAAAAACATCACTATGAACTTTACACATGATACATTATTTTATAAGGAAGGTTTGGATGCTGAGGGCAGATTATGGAAATGATGGAGGTTCTGCACTGCTTAATGGTGTTTTATTTGTACCAGGTTAAAAGGAATCGTTATGCACATTTTTAAATTGTACTGGAGTAGCGTTGCATGACTCACACTTCAAAGTAATTCTTAACCATTTCATATTGGGCCCTAATGCAGCACTTCAATCCCCTCTTACTTTAAGTCTACTCTCGCTTCAGGCCGGCTTTCTTCCAATTGGCTGCCCCTCTTAAACAAAAGGTGGGCGGGATTTCTGTGCCCTGTATCCAGATTTGTGTTACGCAGACACATAGCAGTTTCTTTTTTGAATAATTGGAGTCAAAAAGCCAAAATAAAACTAAATGTTTGCATTCCTGAATGCTGATGAGGATTTGTGACAATAATAACCACTATACAGAAATTTCCTAAATCAAAGCATACATGTAATTTTTCCATTTTTGTCTCGTCACACCATTATTAGAGCTAGTAGAGCCCAAACCTATACAATGAATTTTTTATGGTCCTGATCCACTACTGAGGTAGAGATGCTATATTTAGCTGGACAGATGAGTCCTGGTTCCCAACTCAAATGTGACAAAAACATACCTCATCTGGTTAAAACTTCTTTGATAAACTGAGGAAAAATCAAATCATTCACACTTACATGTAACCTTTAAATACCTCCATGGATTCAGCAATTTAAAATGTAAAGTTTAGAGCACCTTACAGACCTCAGAACACTTTTAAAACAGGCTGGCTTGTGTTAGTCACGTCCGGCTTATATTCCAAAGATGGCAAACTTACTGAGGTTGAGGTTACTTTTATGGCTTTTGAAATTATCGACAGCTCCACTGTAAAGCAACTCAAAGCTGTCAAAGGTGCAGTCCTCCATCCTGCACAAGGCCATGCGCCTCTGCAATCGACCGGTCCCCGGGACGCTGCTGCAGGAACGGGACGGCAGAGTGGCCGCTTTGGGTCGGTCTTGACGTCCAGCCATGGCTGCAGGTTGCTTTAGTCCAGCCCGGAGAGTTTAACCCTCCCACTCTGACCTCAAAACTCCTCCAAGGCCCGTAAAAGTTTAGCTACAGGTCCCATGTTTACATGCCTCATCCAGAGATCAGGGATTTCTCCAAACTAAGTTATTGCAAGCAGCACAACGGACTGTTGTGACAGGCCTCCACACAGTGTGATGAGCAGCGATCAGAGCTGGTCTGCATGTGTCAGGCTCTGGGTGACAAGAGAAGTGGGGCAGTGGAGGTAAAGAGAGGCGGAGCTTTGCTCGGCGGCCAGCAGACTAAGAGGGCCTGGAATCTGAGATTTCTCAGCAGACTAGAGCTGTCTCACACACACACACACACACACACACACACACACACACACACACACACACACACACACACACACACACACACACACACACACACACACACACACACACACACACACACACACACACACACACACACCTGTCAGCGGCCTTATATGACCCATGTGGATGAGGATGTGTTGTGTTTTTGGTTTAAGAAGGTGTGTGTGAAGAAGCATGTGTGTGGACAGAAAAGTCTGCACGCGTACTGTACGCACTGGACATGAACTGCAAACCGCTTTTCATTTACGCAAGTTTTTTAAGTCCTCAAAGGAAAAGTACTGTGTGAGTTTTTCAATCCAGGCCAGAGACAATAGCTCCTTTCACGAAAGCAGTGGGGGCATGGGGTGGGGGAGTTCGGAGAATAAGAGAGACAGAGCGGGAGAGAGAGGGAAAATCAGCTGCTTCGCACTGGCCTCTCACTGTTCCCATTCACTGCCGTATTTTCCACAACACTCTTTTACTTGAGCATAAAGGAAGGTCGATTTTTGTGGCCTCCAGCCGATCTGCAGATGTTAACAGGCTATTCAAGCTTCTGGCTAAGGAAAAAGAGAAGGGGAAACCACGGCACAGGCATCCAAAATGAAACTAGCAACTAACAGGAACACGTGATTTCTCTATTCCCCACTTCTGTATGAGAAAAGATGACAACAGAGCTGGATGATTCACCTTTGTCTCAAATGAAGCCTTTTTTGCACATAAAAGGGCTGATCATATATAAATTATAAATACCGATTTACTTTACCATATGATATATGATTATATCATTAAGTACAGAGAACATTTATGTATGAGTAAGAGCATTGCATTCCCAAACATATATATGTATAAAAGACATCCAAATATAAAGCTGTAGTTGGACCGAACTGTTTCCTCCCCCTCTCCTTGGCCGCCTTCCTCTCTGGCCTTGATGTCTGTGGATAACCTAGATTGGACTTGCTTGGTGTCCTCACTTCATCCCCCCCTCTACAACACAGGTCGACTTCACGGCTAAGTTCTTCCTGCAACATCAAAAACAACCCCGACGTCTTTCTCGTCTCATGCCGTGTTTGTCAACCTCTTGTTTACGTGATGCCGAGCCAAACTCCTTGACAGGCAGCGTGTGTGGGAGTTAAAGTGTGTCTGTGTTCTTTCTAAATGTATGTGTGTTTGCTATTGGCCATTTGTGTGAGACTCATATTTACATAGGAGAGGGGGGGGTGGAGAAAAACATGAGCGTGTCATAAATAACCTAGATGAGCAATGTTCAATAATCCGATTTTGTGTCAGCAGGGAGGATACATTTCTCCTGTTTAGGGATTCTAAATCACATCACAGATTTCATTACATCAGATATCTGGTAAAGATTACAGTTTCCCCTGTAAGAAAAGGAAACCGGGCAACTGTAAAGAAAACAATTCCCACGGGGTCTGAGAAATGCCATGCGGTGAACTCGGAGGATTGTGCAGAACCCCATTTCCTCTGTTAACAGATGCTGCTAGTCATTTAGCTACTGCACACTTCCATGTCTCACTCAAAGAGCACAGTACTCTGTGGTAACCATGCTGCTTTGACAAAGCAGTGAGTCGGCTCATTTCTACTCTGAACTTTTCTACCCACATGGCCAACTGTTGCATTCTCACACGCTTCCCTGCAGCTAATGAAAGATGACTAAACAAACTGATGATGATGAGGATAACTGTAACACTTGTGAGTCCAGTGAGAAGATCATCTAAAATGTTGTCCATTCCAAACTGTACCGACACCGAGATTATACTTAAAGGCCTCTTCACAAAACTCCCAAATATAGAAACCATCTGCCTCTGCAATGTCCAGACCCCTTCAATGCCAGTGACTTCATTTCCTGTAAAGAGCTCACGTATGATGGAACCGACAGGTCCCGTGAAAAATTTCTTCATTATCATGCAGCGTGTACTGAAGCTGCCCATTAGATGGAGAATAAATCCTTGTCATGCAGCAAGTACTATGGCTGCTTATTTAGAAAGACAATGAATCATCATCACAGCAAAAGAAATGAGTGATGAGGCAAAGACCTGCAAGATACTCCATCACTTGCATAATTTTCCCAAAGAAGGCTAAACCAAGACTTTTTAATAACTTCCATTTTTCTCTGCATAACAGGTCTCCACAATTACAATACACTCTTCATTACTACGTTACTTCCTTACAAGTTTTTCCCTCTAAATGAACGCTCTAAAAAGACAGATCGCATATTACCCACTTTTTTGCCTTTAAACACCCTCTACACATCCTAGTCTATATAATAACCATTTGCAAACTTAACTTGCAGTTTATCAGCTGCTTTGTGATTTAAAACTAGAAAAAAGAAGCTGTTTTGCATCAGCCATCAGACAGAACTGAATTCCCACCAAAAACAGTGAAAATATGGTAAATGGTAAATGGCCTGTATTTATAATAGCGCTTTACTAGTCCCTAATGAGCCCAAAGCGCTTTACACATCCAGTCATCCACCCATTCACACACTGGTGATGGCAAGCTACATTGTAGCCACAGCCACCCTGAGCTGCAACAGTTTATTACAGTTTCAATAAACCAATTTAACTACATTTTATTTATATAGTGCCAAATCACGACTTTGTAGTGTATTTTATTACTAACTACTACTATTGCAGTTTACTTGTATTTGCTAAATGTTTGAGGTGTGAAATAAACCGCAATGGTGTGTGTGCTTGGAGGATGTGTTTGTGCGCCGGGGTTTTGGTGGTGGGGGGGGCGCGAGGATTTTCTTGTAAAACAAAGGGGGGCCTAGCAAAAAGTTTGGGAACCACTGCTTTAACTAATAATCTAAAGCGCCTTGAGGTAACTCTTGTTTTGATTTGGTGATGTATAAATAAAATTGAACTGAACTGATATGAAAACGATTGGTTGCGGTTGAGGGGAGAGAGACATGACAAAAGACATGCTGCCCAATAAAGTGGTTGTAATTATTCACAGCTTGTCTGAGTTCGAACTGCTTCTTCTATGTTTTTCCCTTAAAGAATAGCAAAGTGACTTGAGCCAAGGCCTCTCTGTGAAAAATGGTTGCTGGTCTACTTTCTATGGTCTGCTGCAGACCCTGTGTCTATTCATTTGGATTTATTATAGTTGGAAAATTGCATTCCCATAACAGTTGCATAACCTAAGCTCAACTATAAGAATTTTAGACTGACTTCAGCCTGATTGAAATAGAAACGAATTTAAATGGAGGTTAAAGTAAAAATCTCCCTTCTCACTGAAAAACCTGTACTGACCACAACCCCCGAACCACTCGGTTTTGTTTTCTAGCTAACCGATTATCTTTTCGATGTCCATCTCTCCACAGTTCACAGGATTCATTGTGGAACAAAAATTAATGCTTAGATTTTAGTACAACTGGCAACACATGATCACCTAATGATCACCAGAGTTCACCCGAACTGTGCCAGATCTCCAAGGGTTGATTGTGTTCATCTGGACGTAGCGTTTTGTGGGAGAAATGTTTCGTCGCTCATCCAGGTGACTTCTTCAGTCTCAGCTGACTGCAGGTTTCCCCCAATCTTATAAACAGTACATTTGAATAATGACTGAAACCAGCCCAGTGAAGGAATAATGGGCTGGGAGGTCAGTTCCTTAATCTTAATTATGCAAATTCTCATGACCATTGATCAACAACCACTGATCAAAGCCCACTGATCAATGGTCATGCATACCATTCACAGACAGTTGGGGAATGGCTGCAATCACAGCATTGTAAGATGGTGAAAGATGTACCCTTAGGCCCCCTCCTCGATTCAGAGATGGTCCTTCCCTTTTCACGTAAATGGCCTCCTTGACTCCTCGCTCAAACCAGCGTTCCTCCCTGTCCAGGATGTGTACATCCTCATCATTGAAAGAGTGTCCACTGGCCTGTAGATGTAAATAGACTGCAGAGTCCTGGCCTGACGAGGTAGCTCTTCTGTGTTGTACCATCCGCTTTGCCAGAGGTTGTTTGGTTTCCCCGATGTATAAATCCCGGCAATCCTCCCGGCACTTAACAGCGTACACTATGTTACTCTGTTTGTGTCAGGGGACCCAATCCTTGGGGTGGACCAATTTTTGGCACAGCGTGTTTTGGGGTTTAAAAGCCACAGAGACCCGGTGTTTAGAAAAAATGTGTCTCAACTGCTCTGTGCCAGATCGTATTCATCATTTTCGAGCGCCCCGCCATTTCTGCAAGAATCCCTCCTTCTAGATTACTTGTTAGATTTGAGTGAAACAACACTGTCCTGATGTGACTGTTTGCATGTCTGCTTGACTTCCCGATGAATTTCAATTCTCACAGTGGCTCCATGATCTAGTGGTTAAAACGGTCACTTTAGATGCAAGATATCAGCAATTCGAGAGCAGGAGGAGACCCATATCCAGCCTCAGGGGAATCAAAAGCTAGTGTACTCCTAGTGCTGGTCCCAAGCCCCGATAAATAGGAGAGTTACATCAGGAAGGGCATCTAGTTTAAAATTTGTTCCAAATCAAACGTGGATCCATACACTGTGCTGACGCTGTGGGAAACCACATAGCCATCCAGCCAACTAAGGACAACTTTTTTTTCTGCACTTCACACATTACAACATGTGAACTGTAATGTAAAGACCTCCTTTACTGTGTTTTCAGCTCTTTTCCACCTGTGAAAGGTTGAAATTGTTTAAACAATATTTGCTTTGCTGATATACTCCTATTATTTCAGGGGGGCAATATGTGCTTGTATTATATTCATATTTAGCCAATATATAGATCCTTACTTTCTTTAATTTCTAAATGTCTGCTAGTAGCAACACTTCCTGTGACGCAGCTGGGATGTACTTGCTATTCCATGAAACCCTTCCAATAGTTTTACTGCAGAGAAAATTCCAGCATTTATAGTCTGAATTCTCTGATTCTACTAGTGCTCACTTGTTCAGCTGCCTGTGTGTGTCTGCCCAGTTAGAAGTAGGGCAGCAGCTAGGACACCGTATCGACCAGCCAGTCACTGCAGAGCTCAAAGCGTGGCCTGTTCCCCTGCGGTGACCTTCAATACGTGACCTCACACAGGATAACTGCACTGTCGCTCTCTCTCTCTCTTGCACCCACCCCTAATCCTTTACAACTGGTTGGAACTAGCAGTGGTAAAACCAATAGACCCCAATTAAGGGAAGGCCTGTCTACAACTGTGCAATGTAAGAATATAGCTGTACTTTAGCCTACCAGAACAAGGGCCAATGTTTTCAGAAGAGAGATCCACGCATTGGTGTGGGTAATTCATTTGGCTAGCAGACATTCTTTTATTAGCTCCAAGTACAAATGATGCCTTTTGTGATGTAAAATCTGGTAGGAAAAAAAATAGAAACATCAACAAGTCAAGAATAAAAAGTAGGGAGAAGAGAAAAACAAAAAGGGGAAATAAGGGCAAAGAGAGGCCGGTATGAGTAAAAAAATAAATAAATAAATAAAAGAACACAAATAATAGCGAGACAGAACCAAGAGGAATGAGAGAAAGGAAAGCAGTGAAAGCCTAGGAAATTAAGCCGGCTCATATAACGACATGAGGTGATTTCCACTGGCACTAACCTCTACCATTTATCACTTGTGGGAGGGTCAGTACAGCTCAGTTCTTTTACCCACAGGACAGACTCTAGCTGTTATATCCCCTCTGCTTCCACATCTATTCCCATGATAATCACAGAACTCTCACAGTGTTATCACTCAAACAAATTGTTCTCTTTGTGCTCATCCTTGTGTGCAGCATGTTCAGACACTACACACAAAGTTTTCCACGAAGCTAATTCTCCATCAAAGAGATGCGGTGATCTTAAAGCATGGTCATAATATAAATTTATCCCTCGTGGACAATCTCTAGACTTTTTTTTTTTTAAACAAATACCACTGTAAGAAAATGTTATTTGATATTCTCTTGCTTATAGCAAAGCATTCCTATGGCCAGTGGTGCTTCCAGAGGTTTTTCATAGGGGTGGCCATATGGGGGCCACTAATATTGGAGTGGCACAACAAACACCACAAATTTTTGGCAATTGCCCCCCCGCCTATGGCTTGCTTTAAAACCAGTCTCTTTCACGGATAATTGTGCCTTCACAGACGTCACCAATGCCATGAGCACTGATCCACCACCCATACCATCAACTATGCAGCCTACACCAGCGGTCCCCAACCTTTTTTGCACCATGGACCGGTTTATGTCCCACAACATTTTCACTGACCGGCCGTTAAAGATAACAGGGATAAATACAACAAAATAAAACCAGTACCAGTACCCAAAAAAAGAAGATTTATTCATAACACACAGGAAAAGACCCAGGGAAACCAAGTTAAAGATAAAAATGATTTTAAAAAAAAAATGATAAAAGAAACCCCGAAAATCATAAATCTCACACCCGAGCCTTAACTCTCGTGGCCCAGTACCAAACAACTCACGGACCAGTACTGGTCGATGGCCCGGGGGTTGTGGACCGCTGGCCTACACTGTACAGGTTAAAACAAGCAGGACAATCCCTCTCCTGCTTAGCCCAGAGGAGGCATTGTCCATGGCAACATCCATGACAACTTTTCCAGTGATTCCGTGGCCATGCCCAGTTTCTTGTAAAAGGTGCACCAAATTCAGTCATTTTGCTTCAGTCATATCGCTTGGATGCGAGTCACAGACGCAGCATTAAAAAATAAAAAATAAAAAATCAAATACACAAAAAAAGAACACACACAGCATCCAATAATCACTTAAACCTAAAGCCTCAGCTACACAGGCCTACAGGTTAGTCGGTGACCCCGTGGCTCATCGCTTGGAAAACAAATATCTGTTTGCCAACCAGGTGGAGAGTGGAGGTTGGAGGCTGCCAATTGCTTTAGCCACTGGCAAAATGCTAAGGTAACCCATAGTTTGTATGGAATACAGCAAAGTAGAACTTTGAAAGCGAACAGTCTTTATTTCTGGTTTGTGTGCCACTCTTCACTTTCACAAATAGTAATCAAGTGTTGTCATCTTCCATACCAACTATATGCAGTTGCAAGGAGGCTTCTGGTCCAGTACTGACTGTTTGTGACCATTTTCACCTAAAGACAACACCTCTAGCAATCACCCGCAACTGGTCATGGAAACCTCATTTGTCCTTAGTGACTAGTGGTTGTCAACTGGTCTTTAGGCCTTTTGTTGCTGACATCTACTAAGACAATATTTACCCAAATTTTCACTTTTCACTGGTTTTTAATCATACTATGGTATAAACAGGTACAAACACACAGGGGAGCAGCAGTATCAACATGTCCTCCACTGTTTTTCAGCACTTCTACAAGTAGGATGTGATGCTGGGTCAAAGCAGAAAAAACACTCTGGTGGACATGCACTCCCATGCTAACACTGTGCTGAGAGCTTCAAAGCACAAGCATTCAGTAACTATAGAAACCTGACTTACCAGCAAACAACAGAAACATTTATTGCTACTGGCTACAAAGCTAATTGGAGGCAGTGAATTATGAGCAGCACTGCTTAACTGATGAAAACATCTATTTAAAAACAACAACAAAACAGCACTGTCCCATAAAGCTAATCTGATAGCTTACGGTTAGGTATGTGTGCATGAATCGGGACTACATGAGATAGAGGGAATACACTGGGATCTGTCTGAAGACAAAGACGAGAACTGAAGAAAAGACCAGAGTTAATAGAGCAAAAGGCCATGATGACGCTCTGTTACGAGTAAGAGTGTATTTGTGTGTGTTCGCGCGCACGCATTATGGTCTTTTTTTTTTTTAATGTGATCTCACGTCCGGAAGCATGATTACAAATTAACCAAGTTAGTGTCCTCAGAATAGCGCGGGCCAATCACAACAAATGCCGAGGGAAAAGGCATGGGCCATTCCATCCACGCACACGGCATCTGGAATGGAAACTCATGCCTCCTGTACAGGAAGGAGACAATCTACTTAAACAGTGTGTTTGTTTTAGTATACAGCGTGGGCTCCCGTTTTATTTTTGGCACGCAAGAGAAAGATATCACAGAGAGAGAGAGGGGGGGAAAAAAAAAAAAAAAAAAAAAAAAAAAAAAAACACCCACACTCAGATAGCTCTGAATACTAAAGAGATTCAAGGAGAGCAAATAATTTCTTGGGTTAAATGCTGAGCCAACGTCGGCGCAAAAGCAAGACACTTCAAGGTTTGAAAGGATGTCTGAATCTCTGCTCCTTATTTTCTTCTTTCCCTGCAGTCGAAGAAGCTAAACTGAATTTAAGACAGAAATGGAAGCTAAAATTAGTCCAAAAGCTAACATGTTATTCACATTTTACATTTTTACATGTTGGTCTCATCACAAAAATGTGCTTGCTGTGAGCAAACAGCGACCTTTCAACAATAAAATTGCCCTCTTAACCACGATTGACAAACAAGTGACTTTAAGCAACAATTTTCCACATTTGCTCCACTCTGTTTTACTTATTGTGGGCATTTTCCCACAATGTCACTGAACCTCGCTACATAGTATCCATCAGTGCTCACTAAAGAAATGTGCACATTCCCAGATGCCACTCACCTGGCAAATTATAGGCTTTTAGTGGTTGCCAAGAGGTCACAAACTGGTCTCTTGGCCTGTGTGTGACTGGGGCTTTAAGATTCACAGGGAAAGAGTGTAAAGCAGTGTTACTCCTCACCATCCACTCTGAATATCACTTCAGAGTTCCTGCCAACCTCTATAAACTAATATTTACATATAAATGAATCTATAAATAAGAGATACGACTTAAGCTATCAGAAACCTTCTGGTGTGCTTTAGTATACCAATCCAGCATCTATATAGAGTGTAAAAGCAGCAACACATTTGTGTAAAGATGCACTTAAAAACCTTTGGCTATTGTCTGACAGTCAGTAACTTCTTTTATCTGGGGGTTTGTTTGTTTTTTTTAACCCACAAACAGTGACGAGCACGTGACACACTGGCCACCACCTCAAGGCACTAAGGCAGCAGCCAACAGTCGAGACTGGGTTACAGTTTATGCAAAGTACTCATTTCCAACTGCTGCTGATAGTATTGCAAAGTCAAAGTTATATCAACCACAGCATCTCAGCCATGCAGTGGCAAACGGGATGCTGAATGTCAAGTTCCAAACCTCCTCTGGCATTAACATCAGCACATAAACTGCATCAGGAGCTTCATGACTGGCTGAGCAGTTCCTCTAGATATGCAAGGAGCCCAGTGCTTTTTGATACGTATTGCATATCTGACTGGAAATAATGGAATAAGAGGAAGTAGCTGCACTGGATTGGCTGGAGGCACTGTAGGCAACAGGCTGTACAGTGTCTATGTCCAAGTATTTAACTGCACCTGCTGTAAAGAGTAATGGTATCATCAAATATTAAGAATATTCTTAATATAAGCTGAACTTCATGTCAATGACCAAAATCCGGCGCTTCACAGTACACCATAGTGTCTTTCTATAGCACCTATGTTCCAGAAACAACCATTACACAGCACATTAAACTACAATGTCTCACTACAAGGAGTCTTTTGTCTCACCCTGCTAATCTTATTAGCTTTAACTAATGACAACGTGTATGTCAGCATTTAAATCTGTGTTCATCTGTGCTTAACACGCACTGAGAAAAATCATGAATAACCACTTGTGCAGCAGGCTATATTGTGCAAGCCGTCCCATAAACTCAGCGCTACATAGTTTATCGTATGACGACAGCACAGGGAAGAAGGGGAGAGTGCAAAGGAGTAGTGGAAGTGGAAGCCAAAATAACAAGAGCGCACAGCAGAGAGCAGGACTCCATTACTTGCTAATGGATTGTCATGCTTCAGTGTTCCCAGAAGTACGATTACACCGGCCAAAGATGGAATGAGAGATTGAGAGGCGTGAGAGAAATGAATAACCTGAGAGTGAAAGAGGAACTGAAGACAAACTGAAAGAAACGTGCGTAGTGGTTTGTCAAGTGTCTCCCATATTAGTGGCTGTTCTGAGCTGTCACAGCTTTGGAATTATGTGGGAACATCATAGTGATCTGATAAGGAGAAAGAAAGGGAAAATCAAAAAAAGAATAAGAGGAAGAGAATAAGTTTAAAAGCAAATTTAAAAAAAAAAAAAAAAAAAAAAAAAGAACTGAGGCTGATCCGGAAATTGGAGAGCAGGGAATGGTGGGCAGAATCACAAAGAGCAGCTCGGCAGGATGAAGAGGAAAGAAAAAAGCAATGAGAGCTTTAGAAGATGTTTTTAAAGATGGGAGAGAGCAAGGAAAGGGAAGTAAGAGATATCCATGAAAAATAGCTCACTAGCTCGCATCCTGACAGTATGACAACGGGTCCAGCCCTTTGAGCTTAGGCACAGCATTATGAGAGAAGGCATAGCCTGAGGTATTCTCTCTCACACACACACACACACAAAAGTTAAAGAGGGCGGGCGGAGACCTGACAGTCCATTACAGAGCACTGGCAACAAGGTTGTTGTAAAGGTACAGCAACTGCACACCAACCAGGTTAGACAAGCCTGTAACAGAAAAGCACCGTCCAGTCCCCTCACCCTGACTTAACCTGCTTTGCCCCCGTTTCCCTGCCTCTTCATAAATCACTAAACGTTTACAGAAAAATCTGCTACTTTCCCACTACTTTTATCAGTGATGACAACTGCAAAGATACCCTGAATCTACACTGAGCACAGTTTTGTTATTGGATGCTGTGTGGAAGTCATAATGACTTTCATAAGCAAATGGAGTTTGTTAAGATTAATTAAGGACAAATTAGGTCCTGGCTACAACATTTTGGTGGGCTGCAGCACCTAGCACAGGAAAGACTGCACATACAGAGGAAGGACTGCACACTTTGAATGCAAATGTCATGCAGTCAGTTGAAACACTAAAACTAAAATGGCGCTTGTCTTTACAAAACAAAAATCCACAGATTAATTGATTAATTATTGAAAATCTGCTTCAAGTAGCTATAATTATAACCCTTATAAAGCACATTATCAATCATTTTATTGCACATATTAAAAAAAAAATAGTATGTGACAAGTAGTTTTTTGACTCTTGGTCTTGCCTTTAGGCTGATATCAGTGATTCTTGTGAATTGTGAACAGGCACATGGTCAGACAGATGTATGAGCTAAAAATCAACAATGTGAATGTGAGTTTCAATGGCCATCTATCCTTTGATAGCTACAATAATTTCTATCCTCCCATGACCCTGAACTGTATAAGCAGTGAAGAAAACCGATGGATGGAAGGATTGAAATCTTTTTGAAAACACATCGAGCGAGTTTATATAAGGTCCAAAAACATAAAACGCTTTCCAGGGTTACTGGGTTCACTAGCACTTTGTAATGTCTCCTCCCAGGCTGCCTCTCTGGTGTAGCATGGACAATTGATTAACACTAGTACAGCAGCTGCTTGTTCCATCATGTTTCCAGTGTAATTTCAGGGTTGCTAACATACAGCTACCAAAACAAGATGATACTGCCTTTGTTACTGTCAATTCTAGCATAGATTACACAGTCACACTAGTTTGTTCAGTGTTGTGTTCGTATTCGTTTCCCCTTCAACTTGCTTTTGAGAAACTGGAGAAAGGCTTCCTTACAGAGAGCTAAGCTAACCCGATGAGGACATGACAGAATGCCTGGATTTGAGTATTTCATCACTTCTTTCACATTAATGATAGCAAAATTTGAGTATTTTCTGTCATTGACAACACTGATGACGATCTACTGTAATACTGTTTAAAAAAAAAAAAAAAAAACTAACATACAAGCATTACATTGCTTTCAGTGTCTGAGACAACAACTGGGAGATGTCCTCTGGATAAACCATGCGTTTGCAGGATTGGAAAGTACCCTGTTTAGACCTCTTCTCAAACCCCCCCGAGGGAAATGTTCCAACAAAACTGACCTTGCTGGACCTGATCATTTTCAGTCTCCAATGAGGCAGCAGAAAGGACAAAATGAAAACAGACACAGACAAAAAGCCATGTATATCAGGCAATCACACAAAACACTGATAAAGCAATCATCTGTTCCATTTGGGTATGAGACAATGGGTGTGGCCTCTGTCACCATGGCACCAAATTCTGATACAGCCTCTGGTAAAACCAAGTACTGCTTATCAGATAGGAGCTTCTATTTCAGCTTCTAAATTGAGCAACTCATTAGCATTTCTTGAATCTAACAGATTGGCAGCCCAACATAACAATGTTGTGCACAACAACCGCGAGCAATGGATAAAACCAAGCCGACTGCAGTCTCAGACAGTTAAACCGCAAATTCAGTGAGATCACAAGATGACACAGATTACGTTTGTCACTTTGCAAGAACTTACAACATGTGTGATTCTTCTTAATAAGAAACATGTATCACTTCTAAAATCTCTCCTACAACACGACTAGCACATTTCTGTGTCGAGTTGCATGATAAGACATCACTAAGTGCCAGCACGAGTTCTTAGACTCTTTACACCAAAAACCATCTCTTCAGCATAAGAGGCTGCCTGCTACATTTGCCGTACAAACACACCAAAAACAAACAAAAAAGGCCATTTAGATAAGAAACTGATGAATTCATGAGGCGATATCTCTACAACACCAAATCACCAGTGCAACACAATGCAACAGACATTTTCACTTGTTCTCTTACAGCTGCAATCGTCTCGCCAAATATGAAGTTTTCTATAAAACAATGGGAATGGGATGGGACAGATCCGACATTTGGACCCAATCGGCCAAATTGTCACTCAAAAAGCTACATCAACTATCGCTGACAACGGGCAAATCGAAGGTGCTGGTGTCTTTAGCCACTTTTTGTTGGTCTGCGTGTGCCACGTGTCAGCAGCAGTGCACCAGCTGCTCCACGCTAGTCTGTGACCTAACCACAGACTGTGGTTTAAATGAGATGACACGAATGAAAAGTTCCTCCTCTGATGCTGCTTTGTCCTCCTCTCTGTGTCATCGGGACGCTTTTATTTAGTCAGAGTCAACTCTAGTAACATTCTCATTGTTAGATCCACTCCTCACGTGAAAAGGTACACGCAGAGCAAATAAGAAGAAACTAGTGTGGCGGTAAACGACAGTAAAGATGCTTAACAAGCACAAATAAGATCAAATAAGACCTGAAGTGAAACGACTGAACTGCTGCATCGCTAGTTCTGGGTAATTCAGAAAATCTGAGGCAGGACTCAGATATGCTGCTCCGGTGCTCGATGGTGGGTGTTACGGATGTTTGTGTGGCTATTTTTGCTGGTGCGACTACCATAGCAACAGTAACCAACCATCACAAAGCAAGGTAGCTGAGCTTCAATTAAAAGTTATCAGCCAAGTTAGCTGCCTGTTAGGAAATGCGTTCATTTAGAACAGGCTGATTAGCCACTTCAGTGATCAACTTCTCCATTTTGATGCTGAACTATAACAGACAGCCACTTTGCTCTTTCTGAATAAATGCATGAGATTTTTTTTGGCTTAACAGGCAGACTGGAGCATTTGAATAAACATATTTGATTGGCTGATACCTACACTGGCACCTCAAAAACTGGATTTTTCTCAGCTTTAAGTGCAAGCAGCACAAATAAAGTTTCAGTAAATAAAAGCAGCTTAAGCAATTATATTTAGTTGGAAAATAAATGCCCAGAAAAGTGCAGTGTGTGCATACTCACGTAGGAAATGTTTCTCCAATAAGGCAATTTCCAAATGACCCTTGACTTCGTTGAGCCGCTCTGACTCTGACCTCTGGAAGTCCTGTATGGCTGCAGCCATAGTGGGAGACCCCGAACCAGCCTGTGCACACAGACACACACATTCATTCATGCATACATACACAGGCACGCAGGCAAACACAAACAAAAACAGAGAAACAACAAAGAAAATCAGATTTGAATTCTTATTTCCATGCACGCGACACAAAATCCACACGAGAGCACAAGCAGGGAGATCCCATATGATCTAATACACACAGATTAGCTTGGTGCAGTGACTCACACCAATGTTTCCTCGCCTGGTTCGAGTCCAGCAGGAGCGAGATAGCAGGAGGAAGGCGAAAAAGAGGAGAACCCCCCCACCTCTTCTGACTACAGCAACACTGATGACTCAAACAGCAATGACTGAGGGATACAACCCTGACACACAGGGAGAGTAGGTGGACGAAATGTATGGCAACGACTGAGAGTTGATGACTGTGTGTGAGAGAGAGAAGGGAGCGGGATGAGAAGGGTAAGGGAAAAAAAGGGGAGAGCGGGTGATGAAGGAGGAGGACAGGATGAGAGAGACGGCTGTGCTAGTGCATGATGAGCACTGCAGGTTGAGCATCGCTGCTCGACTATAGCGGGGGTCCTTTAAGAGACTCTCGCCACACAACAGACGCATACACTAACGCACACACACTGCAGCAGCTTCTCCCTGACAGCAACCAGTGAGGCTTGCATGTGCCTGCATAGACAGACTGCAACATCTCAAGCAATGGAGACAGAGGACGAGAGCGCAATAGCACAAAACTGATGCTGACCTAAAAAAAAAAGTGCTTTGGGAGAGAGCCAAAGTCTAACGACACCAAAGGCTGGTGAGACAGCGACGCCGCGATGGATAGCGCGTCCCTGAATACAGAAGCACTTCAAAGAAAACAAATGAGGCTCTCCTGGAAGTGTGTCACGAAGAAGAAGAGGGATGCTGAGTGAAAGAGAGAAAGTGAAAGAGGGCAGAGAAGTAAATGAAGACAGCAGGATGAAAGAGAGCCAAAAAAAGAGGCATGAAAGAAAGATGAGGAGGAAATGCGAGGAGAGGACAGAGGGGCAAACAGATGTTTTTTTGCTGCATTGCGAGCAACGATTCTCTTTAGTTTGGATTTTGGCGCCTTTGTTTTATGTCCTACGAGGACGCATCACTTAAACACGCCTCTGATGCTTTAAGCAGGCACCCGCTCACACTCATAATGTCCTGGTTATCAAAAGTAGGTCAAACGCTGACGTCACCCTGGACAAATATCGGCTAATTAATTATTGTGTTCCCCCTCTCTCCTTTTATTGAGCATGTGATGTGAGTTTAGGAAACCCTCCGTTTGGAAAAAAAGAGAAACTCTCAATCTCTTCTGAGAATGCACGCTGAGAAAACTGAACAGATATAACTGTGACAAGTATGCAAATCACAGGAAACACCTCCATCTAATGAAATTCTCCAAGCAACAGGGCTGCTATATAAATATCAACTTGTACTTTGCATCACACCCACTCAGCCTTCAACCATTTATCTGCAACCTCAGCAAAAGACTGCATAAGGTCACGCCCTGGAATCTATTTGAAATGCAATATTAATCCAGTCTGTCTGGTATAAAACAGAAGCTAAGAGATGTTGTTGAACTCATTTACTCCACCCATATTTTTAATTTTAAATCCAACTGTTGAGTGATTTCTGCTATGAATAGTGATCAGCTTCAACTGACTAAAATTGAATTTTTCTTATTGCTGCTTAGTCATCACACCTTTGCCAGTCAAGTCCGCTGGCCCTGCCCGAGCCCGGTTCTGCCAGAGGTTTCTTCCTGTTAAAAGGGAGTTTTTCCTTCCCACTGTCCTTTACTCATTGTTCTAATTTTGTGGGTTTTTGCAGTATTACTGTAGGATTCTTACCTTACAATATAAAGCACCTTCATAAACCTCTGAGTTTTAAAAATGTGCTGCCATTGTTCAGTCCTGCAAGATTCAAGAAACTGGTTTCTGCGCGTCTCCATGATTTGCACCTTTTTTGTCTGTGACTGGATAACTGTGTGGGTGATCTGAGTCAAGGAGCAGATTTAACCCACTTCATCCTGGAGCTCTTTAGCTCTTCACAGACAGTCCCGTTTATTGAACCACAACTCTCAGTAGTTTCTGCACCTCTCTGCTTCACGTTAGCCATTTCTCACTTCACTTATTTTATAGGCTTCATGATTATACCGGCCGCTTCCATCCACAAACACCAGGATATAAATATGTAATTGTTCTGATCACAGTATTTTTTTTAATTTTTTTTTAAGAAAGTGAGGTGTGGAAAAATGGGGGGGGGGGGAAAACAAACAGTAGTCAGCTCCTAAAAAGTATACATAATAATAATGTTTTTGGGGAGTATTCAGCTGCTTTTACTTGTTTAAAGCCTGGAAAGAGATGATGCTGCCAGCTGTTGGCTAGAAGCCCAACATAAATTGACAGCTCCTTCAAAATCCTGCACAAACTGAAACCTCTCAATCACTTCCTCGATATCTCTTTCAGCCCTTCCTGTTTGAAGGCCGGCTTTTAAAAATCGATATATAACTCGATCCATTTTCTTTTAGTGATACCTGCTGTACAGACTTTATGCCTGCTCGTGACTAGAAGTTGGGTTTGTGGCCAACCTTAAAGAGGAAAAACTTGAAAGTCTAAATCAAGTCAGGTTAAAATATCAAGTTATGACTGACTTACTCTGCTAAACTCTGCCGATGCAAACACTTCCTGTCTGACAGCACCTCCGTTTCCATTTTCTTCAAGCCTCTAGGAGAATATCATCAGAACAAGACAAATGCAGAGATGTCCTGGTTAGCAACAGTTTTCTTGTACAGAGGAGAGATTACAGAGGCAGACTACTCTTAGCGCTTTAATGTAGGGGCTGGGCTCCTGCGCTGGAGTGCTCAGGTAACGGGACAAGTCGCCCTGAAAATGTCCAGTCCTCCCCGATTCAGAGTCATTTGAGAAGAGAGCAGCTCCTGGGATCTCACGTGCCGACTTCACTCTACTCCTGATTTTTAACTCTCTCAGGAGGCTACAAGAGAGCCTCGCAGATGAAGGTGATAATAAGAGAGGAAGACTTCAAAGCTTTGCTCTGCTTCTGAGCACATCAATAGAGACCTTTTTTGTGTCTGACACAGCAGCGGTCAAGCGGGCCGCTGGTGGTACTTTTTGATCTGTCAAGTCTAATGATAAACAATTAACAAATGTATTTGGCAGCAGCAAAAAAAAAAAAAAAAACACAACAAAACCCACAATAGACAATAGCAGGCACATGCAAGTATAGCAGCCCTTGTTAACGAACATGCAGCTGTAAAGCCACACAAGTATTATTTGTGCCTCTTCTCACTTTCACTTTTGTTTCTCTACCAGTGAAACTACCCACCCTCCCCCCTTCCCAAGCAGATTTGCTGTTAACCATGTGATTTCTAAAAAATGTCTCAGGTATCTGAGGTGTTGCTTGAAAAGTCACTTTAAAATCCAATAAAACTGATTAAAAATATACATCTTAGAAGGTATACTAAGAAAAGACACGGCTTGCCACAGCAACATCTTAAAGGGTGCTCACAGCTCCTCATACATGACAAATTTAAACCCACTCAGTTGTATTCTGCAGTGTTTACAAAGTATATAAATCAGGTTTGGCTACTGTTGACTTTTCAAAAGGATGACTGTAACCCAGAGCTCAACTCTTTTGGATTTTTCTGCCATTACAAAACTGATCTTTGGACCTTAATATGAAAAACAGAGAGAAATAAGAGTCTTGAGTTTAAATCCTGATGGTATCATTACAGGCTCAAGTACTCATGTCTAGTGAGTATATGCTTTGGCATTGAATGGCAGGTTCGAAGCTGTTCAGCGCTAACAGCTGGTCAAGTATTTTAAATGCATGACAATATGTAAAACTTAAAAGGAACAAATGCATCTAATTAAAATGCACACATGCAGCTGGAGGAAATGGAGACATTTGAATATATTGATGTCTACAAATGGAGATCCAATCAGCTGACACTTAGCTGCTCGGATGGTCCCGCGTTTTCTCCAGGACACATTTGCCCTCTTTGTCAAACCTGCTCCTTCTATTTTGTCCTAAAACTACCCACAAAACTCATTTTTCTTCATTGGCCTCTGACACCGAGTTGCACACTGTGTCTCCTGTGCCTTTTTCAACTACAACTGTACACTTTTAGCACCTGCTAGCATGTACTTTACTTATTTCAAATCTATTCACTTGTTTATTTTATCCACTGTGCCTTTTTTCAGCACTTTGGTCATTTAATGTGCTTAATAAATACATTTATAATTTGATTTTTTACATTATTCCTATTGGGTACTTTTAGTATTTTAAGTCAGTACAATTGATTCAATTTGTAGAGCTCGTTTTAATTCATGGGGTGACTTGTTATAGTCAGTCCTTTTTAGGTGATTAATGCTCCGCATGGCTGGCGGCAGAAGCAATGCTTCATTAGTTTGGTTATTTCTTTATAACCACAATATCCTGCTTCAGAATGAGAGAAAATGTGCTACGTAATGGCAGGAATACATAATTCAGGTCTAGTTTTTCACATTTGAATATTAACATTACATTTTGGTCATTGCCTTGGGTGAAAGAGACCATTACAATAGATAATGGCTACACTGAAAGTCCAACATTTGCGGTGATCAAGCTGCCTGATCCAGCAGGTAAAGTGAGGCCGGTGAGGTCGCACGCGCTCGTCTGTTCAATGACTGAGCGCCATCTGCCCAATGACATCCTGCCTATTTAATATGGATGACACAAGCTAGTTTGTCAAGAAGTATCGGTGTATATATTCAGCAACCCAAGGGCACGCTCTTTTTAAACAGATGAGGCAATGAAATTAGGTTTCCACTTAGGCCATATGACCCAATCCTGAAGGGCAAAAAGCACACATCAGTTGTGCCACCAGGGTGGGCTCCAGTGTGACAATAAGGACCTCTTAAGGGTACTGTGGACTAAAGGTGAGATATCCACCATGCCGTTTAGGCTATAAGATACACAAGGGAATGTGGGAGAAAGTGCATGCCTCATGTGTGCATCCCAGCAGGGATGAGAGCAAGCTTGGTCTATTTTAGGGCTTCAGAGTGTGAGTCATCAGTGTTGTAATGTGGGTGATGCCTTCTCAGTGGGCTGGAATGCACACAGGCAAACACCAGAGACAGAAAAATTATATCCTAGCACAGGTGCACATGTGAAAACAAACACATGAAAATACAGACACGTTGCACATGCCTATAAAGTATGCTCAAAAGGGAATTCACGGCTAGATCACTCATTTGATTTGTGCAAGTTTGTGCAGGAAAACTCAAAGAAAGGCCTCATGAGCAACAGTTACCTAAACTCTCTCTCTGAACAGAGACACAGAAGAAGACAGAAAAAAAAAAAAAAAAAACAATGAAAGGGGACAGAGATCTCCTGAGCATTTATTCAGGAAATGATACGATCAAGTGATTAATCTGGTGCATTTAATTATCTATCAGTGTGCACGGCAATGACGACAATGCCGTTTTTAGTCACCACTGAGGGCAGAAGAAAGCTTCAGATTTCAGAACAGCATCCAGCGTGGGGGGAAGAAATATCAGAAAACATGGTGTTTTTTTTTTTATTTTGTCACAAAGTTTAGTCTTCTTACAGTTTCCTCTGGATCTTGTCCATGCCCTCCCCTCTAGACATCTTGGAGTCCAATCTTCTGAGGCCAACTTCCTGTCCTCTCGCCTCCTCCATCACTTTCCCCGCTTAAATCTTTTCTCTCCCACCATTTTTCATTCTCTACTTCTCACAAATGCTTCCAGTATTTAGGCTCTTGACTCATGCTGATGGCTATCTATATCTTATGTCCACTATTAGAAAAACCTCACTGCCGCCATCTCCTCCATTTTTCTTTTCATGATGAGCCCTCCCTTTTTCATTCCTCTTCACATAAGCAGAAAGAAGGGGACTTTTAAAAAGAGCAACATGGTTTTGTTTTTCAGCTGCAGCGCTCCTTAAACTGGAGAAGAAATTCAAACCAGCATGATAAAGGTAAAGCAAAATCCCCTGCTTGTCTCCCCCCTTTTTTCTGTTGAGGAAACACCAACTTCAGTGATTTAGCATCACACCCTTTTTAGAAGGACTAATGGATGAGTCACAAAACAACCCCAAAAAACAAAAAAAAAAAAAACCCTAAATCCTCCCATGTGTGTTTACCTTTCCATCACAGGACAAAAAAACCAAACAAACACAAAAGAAGAAAACAAAATGATGAGCACTCACGGGTTCTCGCAGGACGTCCTCTGTGTCACGCAGAGCTGCTCTCGGCTTCAGCTGCATGTCGTCGCTACATTCGTTGTCGGAGGCAGGTGGCGACTCGGCCAGATCCGGGAATTCGTCTCTCGTCCTGGGGCCTCGGAAGCGGATCTTGTCCAGGCGCTTTAGCATGGTCAACACCGCACACCTGGGCTTTACCTTAACATGGCGGACGGCAACCCTGCGGGCGCAAAATACACGGGCTGCTGAACAGGCAGTAAAGGACGAGTCATTAACACTGAGAGGAAAACAATGTCTTTACTCCCCTGTTGTTTACAAAACTCACAGACCCACTGCAGTTCATGTAAACATGTTTTTCTTCATCGTTATATACAGATTATTGTTTACAGAATAGTTTGGTTTATATTTTACTGAATTAATTTGATGCACATACAGAGGAAGGGATTCAATTATTAGTTAAAAAATATTCACTGATTGTAACATAAAACCTTAATCTTAAATCTAAGAAATGTAACGTGTCACGCTTCTCTTCCTGTAAGGCGGTGCTTGATCCATTTTCTCACATACCAACACATACTACAGTCTTGGACTGCATGTTCAGGCTCCAAATTTGCCAGTGTTTGGATTTTCCTCCTCTTTTTAGTCTACACAGGAATATGGGGCCACCGTATCCTGTCACTCCTCCAGCAAACAGCAGATTTAATTCACATCAATAGCTGGAAAGGTGGTGCTGGTCGAGAGGGACTGTGGGAGGCTGTTAAAGGCTTAATGGTTGCGTTTTCGTGTCAAGGGTTGACATTTAATGAAGACTGGGGGCTGTTTGAGTCATCATCCACTGCAGTAAACTTGACCCTTATGAAAGTAACGAAATACAGACAGGATTTACAAAGTCATCTACCAGCAATGTGCGAAACAGGTCATGATAGTTTAACAGGAACCAGCTTCAAAGCACAACAGGTGCTAAACTGTTTCTGGCAAACACATCACAGTGCTGTCAAGGCTGCTGTTTCACATCAATAGTGCCATCCAGAAGTATGTGATCAGGACTCATGGTTTCTAAACTGGTCCGTGTATGAAATGACTAATAGACAGAAAATAGAAATATTAATAAAAATATAAAATGTTGTGTTATTGTAGTGTTTTGATCTCAATTAGCAAAACCAACACATTTCTTTCAGCTTTATGTTGTTTCTAGCTTCCTGTTCCTTTATGGCGCGTGACAGAGAAGCGCTAACTAAAGGTGATTTGACCAACTGTAGCGAGCACAGTCCGGCAGATCGCGAATTCTTGAGACCAGTGCCGACACAGGCGTTTAATGAGTGCACGAATATAAATGTCACTGAAAAGAAAGAATCGTGGGTTGATTTTTATTAGTTTTCCAGCAATGCATTTCACAATCTAACTGGCAACTTCAGATGAACACGTTACTTGGCTACATGTGCTGCAATATTATCAACTGACTGTTATCCTGGCCAGGCTCTAGCTGTGACTCACTGCAACTATCACGCACTCAGTGTTTCTTCCAGAAAAAGCTGTTTGGCCTGCTGGCTGCGAACAAGGATCTAGCCTACCGCAGCCTAACAAGTGAATGTAAGGGACAGATATCAAAACGAATGGTAAACAGTTAAAAATGGTGCAAAGATTGTCCAAGTCCAAAATTATACTATCCCAAACTTTTAGCCCACTGTAGCTCCGCATTGTTAACTAGTGTAAGCAACAGCATGTGTCTACTTTAAATCCTAACAGGACAACAGAAACATGACAACACTATGGATGGGTACCACACTCTGTACTATCAACGAGTTATGTTGGTACTAACGAGTACTGATTCACACTAAAATAATCAGTACACCTACTCAAAAACAAAATATGTCAAAAGCTGAAGAGTGTACTGTATCAGATCGGCTGAAAGCTAAATTAGGACCTGCAGCTAACTTTAGCACATATGTAGCTGACTTATAAAAAAATGAAACCTATGGATGATGATGACACGTTTAGTGAGACACATGGAGACATGTGGGCAATCCTGGCTCAAGAGTTGGCAGTTTGTCTTATAATCAGAAGGTTGCCGGTTCGAGCCCCGGCTCCGACAGTCTTGGTCGTTGTGTCCTTGGGCAAGACACGTCACCTGTTGCCTACTGGTGGTGGTCAGAGGGCCCGGTGGCGCCGGTGTCCGGCAGCCTCGCCTCTGTCAGTGCGCCCCAGGGCGGCTGTGGCTACAATGTAGCTTGCCATCACCAGTGTGTGAATGTGTGTGTGACTGGATATGTAAAGCGCTTTGGGGTCCTTAGGGACTAGTAAAGCGCTATACAAATACAGGCCATTTACCTCAACAGCTTCAATTACTCCTGTAATCAAGTAGACAGCTGGATCAACTGTCCTTTAACAAACAGGGTTTTTTTTATGGCTACACTAACATTTCTTATCAGCACGGTAAACAACCTTATGATTGCCTACAACCCAGTCAGACCTCTCAGGTCATCAGGTTCAGATCTTTAACTATACCCAGAATCATATCCAAGTTTGCTGAAGGTGCTTTCAGTTAATGTGGTCCTGTTCTCTGGAACAACCAACCTGCTCACTCGGGATCAATTACGTCTGTGTTTACATTCAAAAACAGACTCAAAACCACACAGGCCTACAATTAATAAGTTTTGCTGTTTTGTTTTATTCCGTTTTGCTGTTTTCACTGCCTTAAAGCAACGTAAACCTACGCAGTTTTTTCATTTTCTATGTTAAGCACATTTAGTTTTCATCTAATGAAATCTGTTATATAAATAAAACTGTTATTGTTACGAGATAATGAAAGGTATGAAAGTATGTAACCACAACCACTAACAGTCTAACATTAACATTGTGGCGTGCACAAACTGTGTCAGTTAACATCAAAGACACGATCAGACAGCTTCATTCTGTCGCTCTCACCCAAAGCTTTTAGTGCACCTGCTCTGCAACGTCTCAATATGCTCAGCTCTTCACCTGCATCTTATCAATATTAATTAAGTAAACTGATATATTTGGATTTATTGATTATTATATTACATTTTAGTTGTTCTTTTTGGCAGACACCTGAAGCTAAGCTATCGTTATCATATTAGAGCTAGAAAAAACAAACAAACACTGGTGCATCCCTAAGGAAAGCCTCTTAAAAATAAATATTTAAAAAGAAAAAAAAATCTCTTATTGTCGGTGGAAACCACGATCAGTTTTTGCAGCTGAGCACAGACCCCCAGAATATACAATAAACATGGCTGTGATGGGTAGTAGTCGTTCTGGATTTAATCCTCCCGAGACCTAATCAGCTTGACCGAATGCCTGCCATACAACAACACGACGCAGAGTTTATCTGACTGGACTCCTGTCAAGACTTTGCTTTGTGAATGGCTGGACAGCCGTCAAGCTTTCTACCATACTGACTTGTTGTCAGACTCAGGACTAGTCCAACTTTCTTTTCTAAGAGCTCAGGAGTGGCAGCCTTAGCTACCAACCTGCTTTTCTTATTAACTGCCCATTTGTTTGTTATGCCTAAAGATTGAATCACTTCTTTCTTATTGCAAATACTGTAAAAACTCTTATTTCATCAATCCTCAGCAGCCGATCCCTGCACAAGCAACAAATTGATCAGACCTGCCATTATGAAGAACATTCAAAGGCCTTTAAACAGCGTGTTAGGAATTATAATTTGCTACAGTGGGTAACTCCTCTGAGCCCGCATAAAGGGGACTCGTTTGAAGCTCATTAGATTGAAGCACAAACTTCATAAAAGTCTAAACACTTCAGTGGAGAGCCGCACTAACAGACTAGACTACACATCACTCCTCGTGTCTAAGAGGAAATAAGACAAGGCAAAGACGTAATCAAACAAATGACAATTAGACTGGCACTGAGGCAGCAAGTCTAGCGGTGAATTAAAGACAAGAAACAGGCCACATGGGCACATGTGAGTGGAAATTACAAACGTGACTGGTGGGTTTATCCCCGCGCCCCTCCAAGGGGTGAATGGAAACCTGCTGAGTGGCAGGTTAATAAACACTTCCCTCCACTTGCCTAGACACCTGTCACGCTAGAATCTGTTCTCGCAGTAACCACCCGAATCCACTCACAGCATGCTCGGTGGATCAGCTCAGACGGTCCCTATAGTCAGCTCAACCAGGCTGTTGATTACCTATAATACAACACAATCAATAAATAAATAAATAAATCAATAGTGCCTGCTGGAAAAGAAAATAGAGGCACATTTGGATACAACCCCAGAAACTGACATTTTCAGTCAGAAAAATGTCAGCGAATGACGCAGCATTGAGTCTCAAGGCAAGCTCCTATTCAAGCGCACATTGCGTGTTCCCATGCTATTCTTTGCCTCCTTTCACCGGAGTGTTCTTCAGGCTACCTCCTGTTTACTTATTTCCTTTTTAAAAGGTTCTCTTTCTCTGGTCCAGGAGCAGCCTCAACCACAGCAGCTTAAATAGGAGGACGAAAAGATGAAAAGAGAGGACAGAAGGAGGAGGAGGAAGAAGTGGAGGAGGAGGAGGAAGGGGCTTTAGCTCAAGGTCTGATCGCTGCGACTGTTACTGTGGGTATACACACAAACAGCCCTCATGAGTCATTTGCTCGGCTATGTACAAACACAAAGACACCTCGGCCCACCTTTACCTAATCATAAGTCACCGTGAACACACCAGCCAGGGGAGAGAGCCTGCTGCTGACATAAAACCAAACAACAGAGCAGCAGAGAGATGCACAAACACACATATGCACATAAAACAAAATTACAATGGCTGAAATGGTTTATTATTGTATGCCTTAGTTAAAGGTGAGGAGCTTTACAAGCCTGGTGTATTAAGGCCTAATACACTGTGTGTGTGTATACATGTCTGTGTCTTCTTGGGATATCGCCTGCTAATGACCTTAATAGCCTGAAGTTACTCGTGGTCATGTGGGTCACGCTCGCTACAACAGCCAGACATGGTCATGCTTTTGCAGGCAGTCTTATGCCCTTTAGTCGACTTACTCAAGAGTTATTTCTGCAACTTGTGGTTTCCCATGGAGGTGAAACTAAAACTAAAACTGACATTTTACACATCTCAAAAGCACTCAGTTAAGTTTTATTTATATAGCACCAAATCACAACGACAACAGGAGCCTCCAGGGGCTTAATACTGTAAGGTAAAGACCTTACAATAATACAGAGAAAACCCCAATAACCAGACAACCCCCTAGCAAGCACTTGGCGACAGTGGGAAAGACAAACTCCCCTTTAAACAGGAAGAAACCTCCACCAGAATCAAGCTTAGGGAGGGGCAGCCATCTGCGACCAATTGGGGGTTAGGGGAAGGAGGCGAGAGCAGAGGCCTCCTGCTTACGATAGCCGGAAAACTCCGACAATCCATCAAGCGGTGCAGCTTCGTAGCTTAGCAAAGTCGTACCAAAACATTTGACAGATTTTCGAGCGCCGTGTACATAAAATCATTTCGAGGTCAGTAAACACAACCAGAATTCCTACATAAGGCACACGGGATTATAAGGGGCCCTGTCGATTTTCAGAAAAATCAAAGGATTGATTTTAAATGTGCCGTATTTTCCAAAAAACACGGTAATAACGACGGCCCGCTAGCATGCGCTACCAAAAAATGTGCTTTGTTGTGTATCTGACGGACGAAAGCTAAACCAGTTCCACACCACTGAAGTTGCAGCATTTTTACAAACCAATTCTGGTTCATCTGTTTCATTCAACGATCCGCTTTCGCCCTTCTCATTCTCCGTCGCCGCCATGAGCGTATGAAAACAAAGGCACTGCGCATGTGCATTTTACCCATATTCTATCGCGATATTTCATTTTCTTATCGTTGCCCAACATTATACCGGTATTACTGTGAAAGGTATGATATGGCCCAGCCCTAGTGCAAAGTATACACACAGATGTTGAAAAGGGGTGAATGAAGAAGAAACAGTGCATCATGGGAAGCCCTGAGCAGCCTATTGAGCTGTAACTACGGGCGGGTTCAATGTCACCTGATAGAGGTGACCCAGACCTTTGTCTTTAAGACACTCGTGCAGTTTAACTAATTGGTCTATGTCTGGCTTCAATGACAGATAAAGCTGGGTATCATCTGCATAACAATGAATGTGCTATTCCTTTTAATATTAATCAAAACACCAACTTGTGATCAAAACATTCGAGGCACAAGCTGTGAAATATTTTTGTTTCAGTGGATTAAAACTAATAATACTTAATATTTACTTTAGCCTTAATATTAACCCTCGGAGGGTTAAGGAAGGGTCAGGGCTAAGTGAGCAGTACTAATAGAAATGAATAGAATTATTCACTGTAAACAAAGGAAGTGTTTATTAGTAAACTGCAGATGGCGCTGTTGGATGAAAAGATAAATGATACAATATAGCAATGTAGCCAAATATATTTGTTGTCCACATACCTGGGCAGCCCGCCAAAGTAAAGTCTATGCATGGTGAAACAGCACTGCCTCCCTCTGAAAATTTTACAAACACTCACAGGCCACTTCATTAAATACACCTGTTCAACTGCTTGTTATCCCAAATATCCAATCAGCCAATCATGTGCCAGCAACTAAGTGCACTGAAACCTGCAGACACGTAACTTAAAGTTACGCCAGAAATTATGCTGACAAGAATCTGCCACAGACAGATCTGGCGAAGCACTCAAAAGCACATTTCTAGTAGCTGCTGCTACACAAAGTGTCGTCAAGACCGCACTCTGACAAGACGACGCACACACATTCACAAGGTGAAAACCGTAACTTATACACTTTTGCAGTAACAAAATCCCCAATAAAAGTGCAAACTAATCACATTATTGCTCTGGATTATTAACAGCTTCATAGACGTGCTCATAAAATCCTGCAAAGCAACTAGCTGAGGAGCCCTATGAAATCAACATAATGCACTCATCAGGAGGCATAGTAACCTCTTAAGTTAAACATTTGTCTTTGTAGCCATGATAACGCATTATCATGAGAGACACTCATTACATGGTTTTATGTCTAAACATCATGAAATGGTTCTTAGTTTAATTTCAGTCATAACTATATCACTGGTGTCCATCAACCATACATGAAAGGGTGCCCAATAAAGCTTGAGCGCTTACACATGAGGGCCACTGTCTGTATATTTTCTGGGACATTAGCAGTCAGGTCTGATAATAAAGGCTTGTTTAAAAAGAAAACAAAGACCTGCCACAGTGCGGTGTTTCCATTTCGGTGACTGATGCTTTAGAACTAGCTTCCCGTTACAGGTGCCTTCACTGAACGTGGTGTATAAACCCATGTAGGGACATCCTGCTTTCATCATCCGTGGTGCTTAGTTTCTGTAGAAACAAGGCTGAATAAAGCAAGACACTCACCCGTGGAGCTATTCTCAACTTGTATGAGTTTCATAAGACACTCAGAGACAGGGAGGGAGGGACATGACCTTTAAATAACTCATCTACAGGCAACAGCCAGAATGTTCCAATGGGCAGCTGCAACTTTTGTTCACTTTCCTGCATTAATAATCAGGTGAAGGGCGACAGATGGTCAGAAGAGACGAACAGCATCAGGCTGCTGACAAGCAGAATAATAACTAAAACAAACAATGGCACTGTAACAGCGCAGAGATATCGCAAGTTTCCATATCAGCATATAGGCATCACGCCTCTGATTAAAGACAATCTATCTCCATACATATCATATCGTCACTGTGAATGCTTCTATTGAGCCCAGCCTTTTCATTTGATGTCAACCCTCGGGAGGGAGCAGGAAGGCAGGAGGAGAGCGCAGATATGATGAACTTTAACAAGACCTATTAGACACATCCGGCTCTGTTTATAGTTGAAAGCAAAACAAAGGTTTCAAGCACAAGCACAGCCCCCAGCGAACAAATACTGACAGAAGAATAATGGTGGGGACAAGGATACGCCAGCTTTTATCTAACCCACTAATGCAACCCTTTAGGCAAAGTGGGGTTTTTGCTCAACGAAAATAAAAAGGCAGGCTTTTTTTCCCCCTAACATCATGTCAAGGGTTATTGTTTGGGCAGTGCAGCATCTGAATGCTGCCACTCAGGGTCATGCATGCCGTGTGATGTACCACTGATATGCAAACTCAAACCCAAAAACAAATGACTCATGAGGAAATACTTCTGTTAATATAACTATCATATCTGATATCATATCTCACAGTACAATAATATTGGATGGGTTGCATTGTTGTATTTTGTCATGTTTCTCAGGTCTTTGTCTGAATTTCTACGAACATTATTGCTAAGGATTGTCTTATTGCATTGGAGTCACACTGGGTTAAATATGTACACTTGGGTTTTAAGGGGTATTTATTATTTTCTTCTTTTTTTTGGGTTGTATGGAAGCCCCAAACGCAATTTCATTGTTCTTGACAATGACAATAAATAAATAAATACTAAATACTAATATGAATTCCTGCATTATTGAGCGGGGCTGCTGAAGTGAGGTTTACTCAAACAGTCACGATCAGCACATGATGTAACAGCCAACAGCATGGAAATTACACACTCCTTCCTGCCCTCCAGCCCTCTGGCCATGCAGCATCAGCGCTATTATTTCACCTTGCAGTTACATAATCAAGGATATAAACAATAGATTCTTCCTCAACAACTGGTCACTCTCCTCCATAGGATGTTAAAACGTGATTCTGATCAAATAGTAATCACATTTGAACTCTGTATGGCGACAAAAAAACTAAAGCCCTGTACAAACTGGTTTAATCAAAAATCCAGTTTGACAGCACCTTTTAGAGGTCAGAGGTTCCGACTGTAAGTGAACACACCACACGAGCACTTTATCTTTCTGGGGGTGCAACCGAGGTACAAAACATGAAAATATGTAAAATATTACGCTAACATTTGTTTGTTTTTAAGTGCTTTTGAGTGTTTCGGTTGAGACTAGAAGTTGATTTTAAAAATTCACTGTTACACTGGGCCAGGAAATGAGAAGAAGCGTGTTTTTCCTCTCTCTCTCTTTTAAACAGCATCAAAAGCCGTCAGACTCTGGCACAGTTAGGCCAAACTAACTAACACGATACAACAAATGCGTCCGTTATACTTTTATCTGTTAAGGGCGACTAATTTCAAACGGTGGGGGTTGAACTTAGGCCTCGAGTTAGCGGTCTCAGGAAAGATAAAAAGAAAACCAAAATAATCCGCATTTTGGGTGACCCCGAAGAGACGCTGGGACAGCTTGGGTGTCATAAAATAATACCCCTCATTTTTCTCCCTCCCCTCCAGAACGACAGCCATTTATTGTGTTTCACAAATAAAATAAGCGTTTCTTACCCAGCACGTAAATCGTAGCAAAGTTTCATGAACACTGAGATTGCCTTTTAGTCTGCTTTATCCTTCTGTACACCTGCTGCTCAGGACGTCAAATTAGCGCCAGTCTCACGGCGAATGCCGCTCACTCCGTCCATCCATCCCGACGATACATCCGCTAATTTCTGAAAGCCGACTAAATGTCGTCTCCTGCTGAGAGCTGAGCGGTCAGGCAGGCAGACAGTGGGAAAAAAAAATACCAGTTGCGTGTCCCCCCTCCTCCCTGGAGAGAGCTTTCCTGACCAGCGCCGTTGGCCCGGAGCTTGCAGATACCGGCGCTGCTCCGATCTGTTGTCGATCTACAAAGACTGGCAGAGAGAGCAGGGCCGGGGAAATTTCGTCAGTGTGCGGCGCTTCTTTCTTAAAGGGGCCGCCGCCGCCGGGGGCTGACGCTTCACAGCAAAGCTTCACAAACGGGACGCGAGCGGAAACACCGCGACTTCTCCTTACCACCGCCCTGTGGCTGCCTCTCTCACATCCTGATAAATTATAGAACAGGTGGCTAAACAATGGCCTCCTTATAATGCACTTAATCGCTGTAAATCAACCCGCTACTGCAGTAATATCATCTTTTCTATTGAGTCATATATAGGAAATATCTTCAGTGTTGTTTTTAATATTTTTTAAAAGTTTATTGTTAGTTTCTCCTGTTAAACTTTCTTCAAATCAACACTAGTAACAATATAATATAAATCCTGTTTTGGCCCTATTCCTTTTTGCCCTGCCTGCCAGCTGATACTATACATTTACTGTAATAACCAAAATGACACTAATAGCAATGGATAAATTAACAGAAAAAGGAAACACAGGGACAAGAGGAGCCTATAGATTATTTATATGCTTGGAAAATCTAAATTTTCCGGCACAACATCGCATTCTAATTCTGCTGCCAGACGTGACAGGTTTTAAGGGGTGTAAAAGTCACCAATAACAAAAGCTTCCTCCTTTTTCTTTATAAAAAAAATCACTTAGCTTCTTCAAGCACACTTATAAAGAAATTGCTGGCATATTTACAGACCTGTTTGCCAAGGTCTACCTGATATTTCAAATCTCTATCTGCTCTGCCATGGAATAAACAAACAAACACTGAAACATGGTGGATACTGGATCTAGAAGTTAAAATGAGCTCTCCAGGCTTCTTGGAGTTCTGCTGCTATTTGGTTTTCTCTCTGTCGAGATGATCCCACACTCCTTCAGTAATGCTGGGGAGGCCAGTCCATGAATAGTTTTCCACTGTGTTGTTTTCTATCTAGGTATGCTTTTAATGCAGTGTGGGTCGTTGTGATGCTGGAAAGTGACACTTTCCAAATGGCATTGCATGGTGGATCAAAATCCCATGGTACTTGTGTTCATCAGCGATGATAAGATCGCCAACACAGCTGGCTTAAATGTCAGCACCAAGCCATGACAGAGCCTCCTTTACAAATGACACTCACTGTTGTACCACTCTTCTGACCTCCATATTGATAATGATTTGAACCAAAAATGTCATTTGTCAAACTTTTCTGTTTGTTTCCCTTCTTTAAGAACGGCTTTCGGACGGCTATCCACCGAGACCGTTCTAATAAGGCTTCATTTCTTGGGTTCATGACTTTCGGATACTGTTCATCTATTGTAGATACATTGCTCTGCGTTTGCCCCCTGTGAACCCACAATAAGGCTGATGTCTTAAACGAGTCAATATGTAAAATAAATCTTGAGTACAGCAACTTCAGACACCTTACTTTTGAAAATAGGCACTTTCCATAAATCCTTAAAATACAGTTCAGGATACTAACCTTTGCATAGTCTTTGATGTCAGTCTTTGAGATTCTCCTGGTCTTTTCGAAGTAACAGAATCCCAGAGGGGCCTCTTGTATGAAGTTATCCCACTGTTTGAGCAATTGTGTGATGAAGTGATCTTGAGCTAACAGACCGCTTTGACCGTCCTCTTTCCACTGTTTGAGTTCAAATGAGAAAAAAAGAAGAGAGCTTTGAAAGGAGCGAAGAGTGAAACGGATAGAAACTGAGAGAGAAACAGGAGTTAACTGACCTCTGGCCCCTCAGATAAGACCATAGATTACGGGGAAGTAATCACAAGTGCTTTCAATGGCTGCTGTCAGACTACCAATGAGCCCAGTGAGGATTGCAGTAGCTCTGTCTTCACTAGAGTTCTGCCCTGGTTGGCCTGCAGCTTTGCTTGTGTGGTTTTAGCTTCAACAAAAGACAAAGAAAGACAGTAGATGTTTAGATTACCTTCACATTTGTGTAGGCAAATGTGTGAGGCACGGGATTTTCCATATGTAGTTCAAGAGTATTTTGTGCAGACTTTACATGAAAGGGTATACTTAGAGTTTGAGTTGTCTAGAGCTTTCTGTAGTATTCTGCATCACTAATCAGATTATATGAAATAAAGCCTAATTAGCAAGACAAGCCTACTGATTAAAATACAGCTTTGCACCACTTATCCGTCTGCTATGCAAAATTTTAGATTGCTATTTGAACAAATAATTACTTTTATGGAAGCAGCAACCTACATCGTTGGGGGGGGGGGGGGGGGGGGGGGGGGGCAATATGGAAGTGCCTAAAGGTGTAGTTCTTCAAATGACCACTAGGGGTGGCTCCAAAAGTGGGTCAATCCTAATGTACTCCAATTTTAAAATGACAATCTTTGGAGCTGAAACAAACATTTTTACAGCCAGGTACAGATTTATTCTCTGCAGAGTTCATTAATTTAATTACTTTAGATTTTGTGCATTGGATAGGGTTTGTGGCCAGGTGCTTTTTGTCTTCTTTGCCTTTTGATTGTACTAGCCAGAGTGAGCTGTTCGATTTCTTTAGTAAGTAAAGCGTGTCTTTTTTGCTAACCTAAGTTAGCATGTAATATCAAAGTGAATTATGAATGCACCTTGTTAACCTTGCTAGCCCAGGTCTACACTTTTAAATGAGATATCAGAAATGAACTGTTGATGTCGCCATGTAATTTGGTAATTAGCAGTGGTGCATTCAAAGTTATCACAAGTTAACAGTAATACATACTGGAATATCACAGTAGATTATCACTACAGGACAATTTCTTGGATCCACATAATGCTTCACCTGTTTTACAAGTATTGTATTCCAATATGTTGGTTGTTCTGAGCACAGGTAAACTACATATGATGTTTTGGGAAATACTTTGGACATTGTATGTAGGCATCGTCTAAGAAGGACATTCCCTGGGCTCATCGGACAGAACACATGACAGCACATGGACACAAGGAGAATGTTTGACAAGGAGTGATATGTTATCGATTTTCAGGTCAGCGTGACTTACCTCAAAGTAGTAGACAGACAACTGAAAAGTGTGGGATAGCTCAAGATCATATAAGCTAACTCTGTCACCTTTAAAAAAAGAAAAGTTTTAAATTTGAATTTAAAAGTACAGGGACTGTCTGTCTCCTGAATCCAAAGTGGGAGCTGGCTCCACAGGAGAGGAGCCTGATAGCTGAAGTCTGCCTCTTAAGACTACCTCTTAAGGAAACACAAGCAGGAGTGACTGGAGATTTGTATTCAGGGAGTAAGATTTAGAATTTGCTTAACTGCACCACCCTGGATCAGATACTTGGACAGTCAGATAATCCGGTCGTTAAGTGATGACATGACGAATCCTACTTCCGGGCCTAAAGTAGTCTGCGTTTAATATGGCTTTTGTGTTGTTAACATGTTTAATGTTTTGTATTTTCTTCTATTTAATCTCAAAAAGCTCCTAAAACAGTCAGTGATCACTGTTGACCTCCCTCTGCTTTTATTACCGCTAATCATTTATTTAAGCTCAGTTTTTAAAACCTTAGGATGTAACTACAGCCCAGCCCATGCAGCAGTATTGTGGATGGATTATCTCAGTTGTTCTCCTGGCTGAAGTTTGGTCCTTTTACAGCATCCTGCCATGCGATTACATTTGTTCCTGACCACCGAGAACACTCACGTTAACTTTTATCCAGTGGAAAAAAAGTTAGCTTGTTTATATTATGCTAACATAGCTGTGTCGCTAGCGGTCACGTAGCACATCATTATATACCAGCTAGCCAAACTTCAGTAACCCTGCAAATGTCACTGCTGTTTAGTTTTCTGTCTTCATTTATGCTGGAAGTGATAACAGAGCTGTACGTTTTAATTTGTTTCCAAAACCCCGCAGTCAGGACATGCTATATTGTATTTAGATAGAAACTAGCGAGCTAACTCCCTGCTAACTTCTAACTCCGTAAAATGTCATAAACTCCATTTTCATGGATGCCTGGATGTTAAACTCAATTGTTACACCTGGTAGAGCAGAACGCTGATCATTTTATTAAAGATGAAAGACTTTAGACAGTTTTTCAACTCTCAGTAATGCCACAGTGATCGTTTGATATATGGACCTGCAGCGGAGTTTAGGCCCAGACACGGCTAGTGACGTCAGACTTAACGACCGGATAAGGAAACCCATTAAAACCAGCCTCAAAGTAATTAATGCACATTTTTAATGTTCATGTCTTCATGTTAGAGTATGTTAGGGTTCATGGACACATAAACTTTCTCCAAACTTCCTCACAGTAGTACTGGAGACCCAAGGTAATGCCATCCTGTCATCAACATATTGTTAGAAACAATGTTGCTTATGGTTGTTGTTGTTTTTTAAGTTATTTAGTTCTTAATTTTATTTAATATTTTGCTTTGAGTTTTTTTGGAGCGGGCATAATCATCTCTGGCTTCATAGACGGATCGATAGCTGGATATCATCTGCATAGCTTACAGTTTTCTAATAGTACTGCCCCTTAGGGAGCATGCATAGAGTACATAAAAAGACGTGACTTAAACCAGCTTGGTGCTGTTCCTTTTATTCCAATATTGAATTACAGTCTCTACAGCAGAATGTTGCGATCAAATGTGCACCAAGAGCATAGTACTAATACCTTTTCTGAAGCTAGGTTAAAGTATGGTAGATGTTTTTAACATGCAACTATACTATTGCGGGAATATTTGATTCAATATTACATCAATCACAAATTCCTTGTAATCTCTATTACATCATCCTCTTGAAGGCCAAATTGAGCCACCTAAACCAGTCCTTCAGTGTGCCCTCTCTATGTCTATGTTTTAGTCCTCTTGTCTTTTGCAGGTTATTTCAGCAGCGGCTGCTTTGTCATGACCTTGCAAAATTTGACCTGTAAATACTATGAGCTCCAACGGGATACCGCTCAGGGCTTCAGATTGTGCAGTAACCAAGAGGACTAAAGCTTTTAGATGGGATTCCCCTCAGTCGCGCTTAGAGCGCACGCACAGACGCACGCGCACACGTACACAACAATGGGCTTGTGATCCTCTTCATATGTCTTCTAGCAAAGCTACCGCTGTTGAGATTTCCCAAATCCTCCCTCTGCGCTCATTTAGAAATCCTGTAATAAACCTCTTAATCCCAAACCAGCATTTTCTAGAGGGTTGCACAACCGAGCGTGTCTTATGCAACTGGCCGAGCATTCTGAGTCAATTATAGAACAGTTGGGAGGAAGGGGAGGACGGATGACGAGACTGCTGATGCAAAACACATTTAGATAAGACGGCTAATTTAATACTAACATGTTGTTCTTCGTGGACTTGTTTCAACAAAGAAATAGTAAGATTTGTGTCTTAAAAGGATGGCGTTTTCCTCTTATAGTAAAATAGATAAAATAGAGTCCATCTATCACAGCAGGTTTGATTAGAAAAACATTCCTAGCAGCTGTTTTAGTGTTTGTGTTACTATAGAACCTAAAAGATTCTGTCTGCCTATTTTACCTGTCAGACTGTCTTTGGAGTTAAATGTTTTATGCTTTATTTTACTTTTTATCTTTTTTCCCTCCAAAAGAAAAAAACATAAAACGACTTGTTATTACCTAAAAGAAATAGTTCTGGTCTGCAAAAGAACTTAAAATTTAACCTTTCTCTAAAAAAAAACCCTCAAAAAATGTTTATCTTAAAGTTACAGCACATGTTTACAATAATGGGTAAACATGTGCTAATAATAACTTGCAAGGCAAAATACCTAATTCAGTAAAAGGACTTGAGTTTACAATCCCTGATAATGCATGGCTTTAAATGGAGAAAATCTTGAGGGATGGCTGTTATGAGGAAAGGCAGCCCAGAACACATCGCTGTGTGCCTCAACTTTCAGTCTTTTACCCAAGCTAATCTGCCATTTTTCCTTGGTTAGGATTAGAGATCTGATCTACATTATCATATTAAAATTTGGGACACATCGTCAGTAGTGGACCTTGGATTCATCGGGTGTTTCGGCCATTATCACTGGACACCCTCATCCAAAGAGGTCCTGCCAGGGTTGATCAGGCGCCAGATTGTGTCACTGGTTTATGTTAAAATTGTTATTTCTATACTTCTTTCTGCTGTTTAGTTTTCTACAGTTTATTTTTGTCTATTTATTCACTGCAACTGAGAAATACTTACCTCTTTAACATTTATGGAGCCTCATTTCTTCAAAGGGACAGAAAAGGTGTAGATAAAAGGTGATTCAATTTTAAAACTGTGTAATTTTAAAACTGTGTATATACTGTATATTCTGTGTATTTATTATCTGACTCTTATTGCCTGTTTATGCCCTGTCCTTATCTTCAACGTCATGCTGCTCTGTTGTATCTTAATTGCCCCTTGGGGATAAATAAAGTCTGATTCTGATTCTGAGAGAGAAGTAAGACAAGAGGGCCAAGATAGGAGAGAGGAGAGCCGGAAGGGGGGCGCCCGATCTGGCTTCCCACACCTCCCCACGTTTTACATGTGGAGTGCCAAAGTATACAACATGTTCAGAATATTTAAAACTATATTATGATTGTAGAGCCTGTATTATAGTTCAGTCTTTAGCTTACAATATAAAGCGCCTTGAGGTGACTGTCATTGTGGTTTTAGACTATATAAATAAAATTGTGATACAATCATTTTACAGCTAAATAAAGAATGCTTTTCTCTAGAATTTTCCGTGTAACCCAAAAGGCAGTTTCTAAAACAAACAGGATGAAGAGCGGTGTTTTAAAGGCCCTGAAATGAGCAGTAGCATTGCCACCCATCTGGGGCAAAGGAAGGATGTAAAACAAGCTCATCATTTGGTGGCAGCAGTAAACAAACAGCATGTGGCATTTAAACAGCTTGTCCCCATAAGCTACACTAACAATTGTGTATTTTCCAAATCTGTTGGCATCACACATGACCAAAATTGTTACGAAAACTCTCTGAGTGAACAAAACTAACGCAGGAGGCAAGAATAATTTTATATTTCTGGGCAGGTGGCAAGATCACAAACCATCCACAAAGCTGAGATTACACTCACTCGCAGACGTGCATGAGGATATCTGCAGATATGATTAAGTAGTTTTAATGTGATTTCTTTTAAAGATTATCTGGAGTACACTATGAGGACGCCTTGAGTGTACCTACTGCAGCAGATGTGTGGACACACAGTCACAGCCCACTGGAATGTAAGCAGGGGTTTGACGCTAACCACCTCATGCAAGATTTCAAATTTAGACTCTAGCCTAAGCAGACTGACACATTCTCACAGATGAGGAACACATAACACTTGCAGAAGAGAGCTTCAAACCAATCAGGACACATCTGTGATCGGTCAACCACAGCTAAACAAACTAAACCACCACAGCTAAACCACCTCCATTCAGCTGTGGGAGGTGGATCCTTGACTCAAGTCTAAATTGTATCCATATATAGATATTGTCTTATCAGCCAGTGCATGCCTTGAGAATGTTCAACACTGTTGCAGATCCATACTACTCAAAAACAATTAAAGGAAGAGTTTAGCATCAAGTCAAATGAAATGAAATGAAAAACAGGTGTGCTAGAGGGACAATGAGAGACAAACCCCCAAACATGAACGGTTTTACAGGTGGAGGGCAATGACATTTACCCCTCCTCATCTTTTCTCACTGGTTTTTCAGTAGTTTTATATTTGGCAACATGAGGCAACACTTGGACAACACATCAGTATGTGCTGTTACCTGAAGGTTTGCTGTGTCTCCCAGCACAGTCTCAAGAGCATGGAGGAGATTCCAGGAGACAGGCAGTTACTCTAGGAGAGCTGGACAGTGCTGTAGAAGGCCCTTAACCTATCAGCAGGACTGGTATCTGCGCTTTTGTACAAGGAGGAACAGCACAAGCACTTCCAGAGCTACAAAATGACCTCCAGCAGGTCACTGGTGCAGACGTCTCTGACCAAACAATCAGAAACAGACTTCATGACATTGGCCTGAGGGCCTGACATCCTTTATTTGTTCCCGTGCTCACTGCACTGTAAGGTCAATTTAGCATTCGCCATAGAATACCTGACCTAAACCCAAAAGAGCACCTCTGGGACATTATGTTTGTTGTCTGTACCTCAGACTGTCCAGGAGCTCAGTGATGCCCTGGTGCAGATTTGGGAGGAGATCCTCCAGGATGCCCTCACAATGCCAGGGCATCCTCCATACAAGTTTCTGTTGTGATAAAAGTGATAAAGCAGGCTGTTCTTATGGTCCATGGTGGTTATGGTGGTAAGCGACTCAACTTCCTGTTGAAATGGATTTAAAGTGTTAATGAAGGTGGCAAGGTTGCCTCTCCGGTGGTCCTCCTTGGGCTTTTGCACCCTGTGGATGTCCTGGCCTGGGTTTCTTCCATGTCTGCTTCATGCGGTTGGGGGCGGGGCTATGGCTCCCCAGATCGCTACGTGGATAAACCTTTTGAACTCAAGCGCGATCATGCACACAGGTGTACACACGGACGCTCACTGACACAAACTACATCTTCCTTGGCTACTACCTTAAAGCATATCGTGCGCTGTCAGTCTTGCATGCTGCTCAATAACATTCAATATTTAGTATTTACTCTCACAGGTATCTAGGTTGTTACTTTGATCTCTGTATCGCATTGTTCTCTTGTTGTTTGTTTTCTTTTTTCTTCTTTTAGTAGTGTTGTGAAATCAACAATGAGAACCCCATGACTGAACCCCATGACTGAGAACACTTTTAAAGCATCAGGGATACCGCCCCCTTCATGGCGTCAATTACAGATCAAAGATGTTGATTACAGTAAATGGTACATCTTAAATGGCTAAAAACAGACACAGAACTTCCTATTTCTATAACACCTTCCATACATGGCAATGAACTTCAAGCCTCGAGGGTCTCTGAGGGCTGATCCTTGACTCCGGTCATCTGTAACCAAGTAAACTGCAATGCAGTAACTGCATTGCAGTTAGAAGCTAAATGAATTTCAGGCCTTGGCCTGGCAGGTGTATGGATTCTATGTGTTTGTAAGCGTGTATGCTGCCTTCTATGCTCTAAGTCTCCTACACAATAGATTGTGAAGTCATAGCGCTTCACAAAGCTTGAGACCTTCTTTAATAGACTGAACATCAACTCTGAATGAGCACAAACATGCAACGTGTATAAGATACTTCTGGCTGTACCTGTAATAAAAGGTTAACATGGTGTCAATAGCTTTAATAAACATCTTTAATGCAATATCAAGGCTGTAGGATATATTATTAATGCAATGTTAATAATGCAGGTTATATTCTAGCAGTAAAATAATTTTCTGTATCTCCACAGTAGGTGATCCAACAGATTTTCTCAGTGTCTTCTCTTACTGCCCCCCTTCCCCTCTTTCTTTCTTTCTTTCTTTCTTTCTTTCTTTCTTTCTTTCTTACCCTTTCTGTCTAGTTGTCTGTCCAATTTGTAATAACTTTAAATAAAATAAATAAATGAACAATAATAATACAGATCAATCAAGTGGACCACTTGAAAAAATAAATCCATTGGGCATCTTTCCTGCCCTTCAGACAACAATTCTGATAGCTGAACAGGACAGGCACCAAAAAAACAAACAAATTTATATGAAGTGAAAACTTACACTTTCCCCTCACAAGTTGGATTACTGAAGAACAAAACTCACTATCACAGTCTACCAATAGAGGGCACAGTTGTATTAGTTAACTGCTCTTCTTCTCCTGCCTGGTTGTATCCTGCTCATGGACTCCTGCAGGATGCCAGCTTTAGTTCTCACGAATTAAATTATTTAGTTTGAGTGGCTGTGATGGGACAGAGATAAAGAAGAGGGTAGAGGGTGACTCTGAAAGAGCTCCAAGGCCAGTTGAATGTGCCTACCCAACTTCTCAGGTTTAAGTTGGAGGTTTTTGGTTTGGTTTTTCTCAAAGTGAAATACAGGCCACCTGACAAAATGATTCCTGTTTTGACAAAATAATTACAACCGAGGAAGTTAATGTAATAAAGATCATAAACACAGACAAAGTGTTGTCACTGTACACTTAATGTGTACAGGTTTCACGACTGAGCCATCTAATCCCACCACACATCATATTTTGACAGGCTACCTCTGTTCCAGCTACTTACTTTATCTTTTTCACCTGAGGGGAGGCCTGGCTTCAGTTGCTATAACACCTAACCACCCAATAGGCTTGTGAAACATGACCCTGCCATCTTACCTTTCTGTGTGCCTGTTTACATTCATTTCCTCAGCAATACCCAGTGGCAGCGACTTTATGTGCAAGGGTTTGTGTCACGGACGTAGCACAGCTGCCTGTTCCCAGACCCTGATGTGGCATCTGATCCTCAAAAATAAAATAAAAAATGTAACGAAAAAAAAAAGCCCTGCAAACATCTGTCACATGAGTCAGCTGAGGTTAGACATGCGAAGAAGACAGAGGGACTCCACACCTTACAGCTGTAATTCACTTAAGTCTCACATAGTTTAACCGAAAGCATCATTAACGGTCCTATCAGACTCAGTTCTTTGTTCTAAGTCTCCTAATCTTGTGGGGATGGCCATCAGCCTTGGAAAGCCAAAGCAGTGCATCTTTAGAGGAACCCAAAGAAGCTTAGTACAGGGCTTTACAGTGAAAGTCATTTATCAAGAGCAACCTGAGAACTAAGTATGAGTAAGATTCACTTGTGGCCATTTTATTAAGCAAACCTGTTCAATCACATGTTTATGTGAATATCTTGTTTGTTTCTTTGTTATTTTGATCATGTAAACAATATAGAGAATTTCATTTAGCAATAAAGAGAAAAATAATGCTAAACTAAAGCAGAACACATTTCAATATCGCTTCACCTCTTCTTATTCAGTAACATATGGAAAATGAGTGGGAAGAAGTGCAAACTTATCAAATCCCACCGCTTCACCATAAATTATACGTTAATATTTATTCAGCTTCCTTACCGATATAATCTGCCGTAATAATAATGATGAGCTAATGACATGGCACCAACTCAATGGACAATCTGGTGAAGTTCACTCTGAGCATCGGAGTGGGGAAGAAAGGGCGTGGTTGTTGGTTTGTTTCAGAAACTGCTGATCTGTTGGGATTTTCCCGTCACACAACCATCTCTAAGGTTTACAGAGAATGCCCGAAAAGGAGGTCTGCCTCCCTTGTTGATGTCAGAGGAGAATGGAAAGACTGCTTTGAGCTGAAATGAAAGCAATAGTAACACAAACAGACTAACATGCTAACTAAGGTACGCAGAAGAGCATCTCTGAACTCACAATGCGTCATGTGCGTGGCCTCAAAACTTTTGGTCAATAGAAGATAACGATTGGATGTCTGTGAAGGTTCTCAGTCATCCAGGTCATCGTAGTCTAAGGAGCTTGGAAAGAAAGATCAGAAAGAAAGATCCACTACCTAATCACATGAGCCAAATGTCAACTTTGACATCCTCGAAAGAGTGACCTTTTGACCCTAGAACTGAAGAAGCTCCTCGGATGAAAGGTGAAACGTCTTCAAGCAACTTAAAGAAGTCCAGACACTTTTCTTTCCAAACTCCTTAGATAACGATTGGATAAACATTGCCTGGTCCGAATTGTCTCGATTTTTGCTGCAACAGAAATCGTCATAATTGGCATAAACATCATGAAAAAATTGATTCATCCTGCCTTGCATCAACAGTTTAGGCTAGTAATCGTGGCGTAATGGTGTGGGGGACATTTTCTGGCATTCCTTGGGCTCTTTAGCTCTCTGTAGTCCATCCTGCTTCCAGCAGGATAAGGCACCATGCCGCAAAGCTGAAATCATGTCAAACTGGTTTCTTGAGCACAACGATGAACACACTGTACTTTGTTGGCCTCCACAGTCATCAGTTTTCAACCCAATAGAACACCTTTGGGATGTGGTGGCATCATGGATGTGTAGCCAAGAAATCTGCAGAAACTGTGTGATGATGTCATGTTAATGTAGACTAAAACCTCTGAGGAATGATGAATCTGTAAGTGAAAGGGAGCCCAACCTGGTACTAGCATGGTGGAACTAATAAAGTGGCCAGCAAGAATATATCATGTCATACAAATGTGCGTAAAACTGGGAGCTCAGACCTTAAACCTAAGTGTAGAACTATGAAATGAGTAACTTCCAGTTTGTGTTACTCATCATTTGTTAAACCGCTAAACGTTGATGTTACCACATTTGCTTGACTGGTGCACATGTTTGAACCAGCCATGCTCCCTTCCGTCAAACAGACACGCTAAGACAACGCAATTTAAAAATTCATCATGTCATTGCTTTTTAATTTTACAGTCATACAATCTTTTTTTGTTTCTTTCCAGTGTCTCAAAACCATAAAAAATAAATATACATTATGTTACAAAACATTTCCAGTGTCTCAGATTATACAAAAACACACATCTTATCAACAGCATTGATTACATAAGGGCAAAACACTGGGCGTGTACAGGATGTAAGGTACAAAGGCATTTAGCGACTGTACATTGTAAAATGACCTTTTACTAGCTGCATAATGCTTCAGAGCTGCTGTCATTTTGAGTTTTAACCCACATTTGAAAACTTAGCGATTAAAAGGCAGCATCAATTACGCAATTTCTGAACAGACCCGCTTAGTCTGTTTCTTACTTTTACACTACGAAAGATCAACAAATGGCTTTTTTTTATTTTATTTTAAAGATTCTGCACTAAAACGGAGTTAAACCGAGCTGACGGCCAACTCTAATCTGCTTATTCACCAGATCTCATGACTTTGGTAACCAGGAGTGTGTCTTGCATTGGATAAACAGGCTCGACAAACACTGGAAAACAAGGCTTCAGGTTCACAGTGCTCCAACTGCAAAGCTGAGTTTTCAGCAGAGGAGGAATTCCTCTTCATTCCACATAATTAAAGTTCATTTACACCGTACTCTTGCGTGTGTGCATGCACTCAAACACAACAGCAGCAGCCTGTGAATGCACCGCCGTAGAGTGGAAGTCCACTGTAGCCTTTTACAGTATTGTGTGAGCTTGTAAGGCCTCGATGCAGCATGAAGGCACGCGGCGCATATTTGTTGTTCTCTGACTGTTAGACCGGCGTACGATGTGATTTCTGTTCTTTTTTTTCACTACTGCTTTCTTGCTAAAACTGACATAGAAAATAGATCATTTCTTCTTCACTTTTTAAAATTATCTACATGTTACTTACACTCTAAATACACTGCACCGAGAGGCTGTGGAAGCCTTTCTTTAATTAAAACAAAAAAGAAGAGCACTTTGTGTTTCATAGCTCTGCCCAGCATGAACTGTGTCAGACATCTGAGGGACCTGCAGTCTTTGAAATCATTTTGGATTACAACTGTGACGGTACCAGCCTTTAGAGGTTCGTGAACAGTGATTATTACATCTGACACTTTGCTAACTTCACCTAAAGAAACAGAACATATTGATGTGCTCCTCGCCAACACTAGAGAAGAGCTTCATGTTAGGGCCCACAATGCATTCTGGGTGTCATTCTTCATCTTCCGACTCTTCCTAATGATTTCCATTAGTGGTTTTGGCACACGTGGCTCAACCGTGTCTTTACACAGTCCAGCACAGCGTTCCCTTTGTTATCGCTCACATCTCTGCTTATTTTCTCATCTAAGGCAGTCCTAACGTCTGCAATTAATACTGCTCGCCCGAGAAAGGAAACATGACGGGAGCGACGATGCTGACAGGATCAGGCTTCTCTTCATCCATCCTTTAACACCTCTCCATCTTGCAACTTTTCCTTTCATGTTCCTCGACTCTTGGTCCCCTCAGCCCCGACCTGGCAGGTTGTTTAGCTCCTCCTCTCATAAAGGCAGGCTGGTCTGGGTTTGCCTAACAGGTCAGATCGAAGTCTCGTTACTGCCACTGTTAACAGAGGGGAACAAAAGGACAGGAGGGAGAGGAGAGGGAGGGGGATGCAAAGAGAAAGAAAAGAGGGGAACATGCAAGGTAAAATGAGTGCAGGGATGCGGGAGGGTCCTCATGCAGCATTTAATCAGGATGGTCGCAGTATTTCATGCTCGAGTTAAAGGAATATAGTCATTAAGAGGATTGTTAACACATTTACAGTTTAAAAACCAGGATAGCTTTATCCCAGTTATACTGGACATAAGGGTGCCATCAGTTTTCTCAACTTACTCGCAACAACAAAGCCTTTATGATGCATGCAATATTGCATTAGTTGGCACTGTGATCAGCTTGATTGTTGCTCATTTAACTGTAAATAGTGCTTGCTTGCAAGGTTTTTAAACTTCTACGAACACTGTTAAACTGATTTCGAATCTTTTATTTGTTGGACACACGCTCAGGTGTACTGAGCGGCACCGTTAGTGAGACCTCTCAGTTTCACATACTTGAGGCGTAAGGGTGCACTGTAGAAAACTGCTCAACATCAATTTCTAGGGGGTTAGACAAAGTGCTCCACATTTAAAATGTCAGTCACAATAGGGCCACACTCGTTTGTGTAAAACTGTCATGGCAGCACCTCGGCAGTTCTGTAAAACTTGCAAGCGTCTACAGTCACGGGGAGTCTGCAGCAACTTCCAGAAATCACACTGCAGTTTCCCCTGGAACTGCATGTATTAGTCACTACTGTTGCCATTAGTGCTAAAAACAAGCAGTATTCTTTTCTTACTCTGAGTCTGACTCATTGCCTCCGTTGACCGTCCCAGACTTCAAGTGCATGGCAACTCCGCCATTTGTCTCCCGGTAGATACCCCCTGGAGGAATCTGAGGTCGTGGGGCGACAGGCGGTTTGATGGGGGAGCCGCTCTCGTGGTTGCCGAGTCGGCTTCCTTCGTTGGCTTCCAACGAAGGCGTCCGGGACGACGGGGTCATGATGTTGACGGAGGGAGGGGCTGGGGAGGTGGTGTTGTTGTTGTTGGGGGGAGGGGAGGTGATGGTGGGCGAGTTGTAGTCGCTCAGCTTCTCCCTCAGACGATTCTTCATGTTCTTGTCGGTCAGCGGAGGAGGGTAGCTGATCTTATTCTTCAAGATGCCTGAGTGAGACGAGTGATTTGTGTGAGCAGGCGTGACATAAAGTCGATTCAGATCGGCTCTAAACACTTCTCCCCTCACCTTTTCTCTGCTCTGGCTGGTGGTTGCTGTTAGGCTGACTGGCAGGCGCTGAGTCTTTCATACTGGTAGGAGTCTGTCTCTCTCTCTCCTGCAGAGCCTCCCTCTCTCTTTCACCAACATGGTTGAGCTTGTTCTCTGGGTGCAGCTCCACGTTCACCTTGGTCTCCACCCTCAGCCTCTCTGTCCCACCGGGGTCCTCGCTGTCACTGGCTGTAATGGCATCTGTTGGCCAGTAAGGCTTCACGTGATTAGATGTTGATTGCCCTGCTGAGAAGGGAAGAGAAAACTTCAATTTAATTCAACATCATATGAAGAAAAAGTGTTCATTAGAGCAAAAAGATGATATCTTAAAGGCACAGTCGATCATTTTTTGATAATTTAACAGAAAAAAACAATTCTACGAGGGCAATCCCAAAAGTAAGGTCTCCTATTATTTTAGAAATACAAACAACCATTTATTTTCCATAATATTTACCTAATTTTAAAGCTTGAAGACTTATTTATTTCTATAAATAATCGCTGTTTCGGTCGATGCATTTTTGTAAACGCTGCGGCAGTCATACCCTTGTAGGGTGGGGTGGGTGATGAAGTTCCAACCAAAGTTTTGCAGGAGAGCGACAGTTTGAGCAACGTGTGGACGCGTGGTGTTGTGGAGAATACTTACGCCCTTGCTCAGCATTCATCTTCTCTGGTTCTGAAATGCCCTTCTCAGATTTTCCCAGTACCTGTCAGCATGTATTGTGGTCCCAACAGGCAGGAAGTAAACCAACAATACCACCTTTTGGTCCCAAAACACAGATGCGCACTGTGCGTAAGCATTCTCCACAACACCGCGTGACGGTTTGCTCAAACTGTAACATCTCCTGCAAAACTTTGGTTGGAACTTCATCACCCACCCACCCTACAGTCCAGACTTCGCACCCAGTGAGTACGACCTGTTCCCAAAGTTGAAAGAACATTTGTCCGGAAGGCGATTCTGTGGCGGCGGCTAGCGGGTATGACATGGGCATTGTATAACTGTCACAGAGTCTACAAAAATTTATAGACCGAAATAGCCATTATGTAGAAAAATAAACAAGCCTTTAAAATTTAAAATGATGTAAATATTATGGAAAATAAGCTGTTGTTTGTATTTCTAAAATAATAGGAGCCCTTACTTTTGGGTTTGCCCTCCTATAACAATGAAGAATGCTCATAAATTATTAAATTATTAAAGTGAAAGCAAACTAGTTCTCACAAAATGTCATAAAATACGCAAGCTTATTTGTGTCCAAGTTACATGTACTTCAAAGAGAGTTTCACAAGTGCCAGCTAACAGCAGCTAACAGAGGCTAAGAGGAGCTAACAGAGGCTAAGAGGAGCTAACAGAGGCTAACAGCATCACTTACCAACAGAAAAGTTGCTCAAAAATCCTCAAAAACTCACCTCAGTATCACTGTCGTTGGACAAAAGTGAACTTCACTGATTTATATCAGACTCCTTTCAAAAAGTTTTACAGTCTTGCTCAGAGAAAATAAATGTGGACACTTTTCACCCTGCATTGACAGCTGAGGTAAACAATAGACTAACTGACAGCCTACACAGTTACTTTGTACACTACAGATGGTTTTAAGGTGACAAGGGGTAAAAACGTATTACTGCAAAATATATAATTAACCACATCTAATTTTTATTTCCCAATTTATTGCCGATGTAACAGAACTCAGCTGACAGTAATCTGCAATCAACTGAATCTTCTGCAATCTGTAGTGGGGAGAATTTTACACGCTGTAACTTTAAGAGACTTGTGCATTTACCTTTTGGAGTGCTGTGAAGAGGCCTCTCGTTGTTCCACTTTGGCTTGACATCAATATCATTATCCTCGCTGTCGGAGGAGTGGGAGGAGGCATAGGAGGAGCTGTGTTCATCTACTGAAAGCTCGCTGTCTGAGTCAGAGTCTAATTGAAGAAATGATGGCGAAACAGACCAGTGAACAAATACAGTACATCAGTAAAACAGACCTGGAAATGAAACATTGGAAATGCAATTCAATATAAAAAGCTTACCATCTCCTTTGGTGCCATTTCTATGGAACAGAGGTCCATCCAGGTCCGTGTGGCCTTTAGCTGTTCCTGAAGAGCCACTGGGCTTCTGACCAGACTCCTCCCTAGAAAAACCAAGGACGGCATAGGCAGGCAAGAGAGAAACAGGAGCAGATGAACAGAGGTGTAGATTTAGAGGAGACACAGAGGGGAAGTACATCATTGCTGGAAGTTAATTCAAGCCCCAACTTGTGGTTTTACACAACTGATGTTTAACACCTGATGCAGCAGACATCTCTCATTACAAAACATCTGGTACTGTTGATTGCCTTGACACAGACAAAGCGAATATGACATTTAGTTTGTGTGTGCTGCTGTTTGTCTAATGTCAGAAAGTCCCAGCTTGATCATTAATACTGAAAAAAATCGAATACAGGTTTACCCTCTCTTCATCAGTTACCGGTCGTGGTATAATTATTGCAAGAATTCAGAATTTTAGCATGTTTAGTAATCATTTAATGGATCAAAATGACAAATGGGTTACGTTTTTCTCTCCTCTCCCGTCCTCTCTGTCTGAAGCCGTTTATTCCAGGTTGGAATGAGAACTTGGCTGGAGGGCAAAAACTGCTACTAGAGACTCTGACCTGTCTGATGGCTGATCTAAGAGAAGCTTCTGGAAGCAGCTGAAGACGTGCCAACAGCTCCAGGGAAGAGGTATGCACGTCTACATTACATTCCTACCTCAACAGGTATAATTCCATCCCCCCTTCGTTTCTGCTTTTTTCTTTCCACATCTCTCCATTATTTTTCTCCTCTTCGTCTCTTTATAGTTTCCCCACTTTTTGCTCTCTTATCTGCTTCTTTCTACGCCTCACCTACAGACAGCTCGCCACATTTCTTCCCCCACAGCGTTACTACTCTTATTGACCCTAGAGTCAGCTCTTATTACCCAGATGACAGCTTTACGGGCTAGGCGTACAGTCAGACGAAAGTGTGATACTGTAAAGCGCTTAAAAACACCAGGTATATGAAACACAAGCCTACTGTAATGAAAGCATGTCAGTGAACACTGAACAGATACAGCTTGTAGAAGAGGGGAGATTAGCTTAAGATGACAAACATCTATATTTTGGCGCAGATTCATCTTTCAATGTCAACCTTTATAGATATATCAAGAACACACCTGTCACACAGTCAAACTTAGCTTTCTGATTTAGCTGTACTGCTCAAGATCAAACATGCTAGTAGTCTGTAGCTAGCTTGGACCACAAAGCTATATAATTATTATTGTGATGTATTAATGTTATGTCTTTAGTAAGTTCAGTTTGAAGTACAATAATTTCCAGCAAATTTCAACTGCAGAACATTGCAATAACGCATGTATTTAGAAATACCAAGCTAAAATTTTACTAGCTAAACCGGTGTTACTTTAGCAACATATGTAAAACTAATGGAGTTGGCAAGAACACCGTGACGGTTAAATTTTGAGATTAAATTTCATTCAGTCTTATCATCTTATACCAACATGTTCTCACTCCCAAAGCGCCAGGTGACAAATCTTCAGTATATTACGCTTCTGGGCACCGAACACGTCCCCATATTATGAGATTGATGAAACATGAGAACCGTTTGGAATGAATCCACACATGTACGTTTTACTTACAGTGGGGCAAAAAAGTATTTAGTCAGCCACCGATTGTGCAAGTTCCCCCACCTAAAATGATGACAGAGGTCAGTAATTTGCACCAGAGGTACACTTCAACTGTGAGAGACAGAATGTGAAAAAAAAAATCCATGAATCCACATGGTAGGATTTGTAAAGAATTTATTCGTAAATCAGGGTGGAAAATAAGTATTTGGTCAATAACAAAAATACAACTCAATGCTTTGTAACATAACCTTTGTTGGCAATAACAGAGGTCAAATGTTTACTATAGGTCTTTACCAGGTTTGCACACACAGTAGCTGGTATTTTGGCCCATTCCTCCATGCAGATCTTCTCGAGAGCAGTGATGTTTTGGGGCTGTCGCCGAGCAACACGGACTTTCAACTCCCGCCACAGATTTTCTATGGGGTTGAGGTCTGGAGACTGGCTAGGCCACTCCAGGACTTTCAAATGCTTCTTACGGAGCCACTCCTTTGTTGCCCGGGCGGTGTGTTTTGGATCATTGTCATGTTGGAAGACCCAGCCTCGTTTCATCTTCAAAGTTCTCACTGATGGAAGGAGGTTTTGGCTCAAAATCTCACGATACATGGCCCCATTCATTCTGTCCTTAACACGGATCAGTCGTCCTGTCCCCTTGGCAGAAAAACAGCCCCATAGCATGATGTTTCCACCCCCATGCTTCACAGTAGGTATGGTGTTCTTGGGATGCAACTCAGTATTCTTCTTCCTCCAAACACGACGAGTTGAGTTTATACCAAAAAGTTCTACTTTGGTTTCATCTGACCACATGACATTCTCCCAATCCTCTGCTGTATCATCCATGTGCTCTCTGGCAAACTTCAGACGGGCCTGGACATGCACTGGCTTCAGCAGCGGAACACGTCTGGCACTGCGGGATTTGATTCCCTGCCGTTGTAGTGTGTTACTGATGGTGACCTTTGTTACTTTGGTCCCAGCTCTCTGCAGGTCATTCACCAGGTCCCCCCGTGTGGTTCTGGGATCTTTGCTCACCGTTCTCATGATCATTTTGACCCCACGGGATGAAATCTTGCGTGGAGCCCCAGATCGAGGGAGATTATCAGTGGTCTTGTATGTCTTCCATTTTCTGATGATTGCTCCCACAGTTGATTTCTTCACACCAAGCTGCTTGCCTATTGTAGATTCACTCTTTCCAGTCTGGTGCAGGTCTACAATACTTTTCCTGGTGTCCTTCGAAAGCTCTTTGGTCTTGGCCATGGCGGAGTTTGGAGTCTGACTGTTTGAGGCTGTGGACAGGTGTCTTTTATACAGATGATGAGTTCAAACAGGTGCCATTCATACAGGTAACGAGTGGGGGACAGAAAAGCTTCTTACAGAAGACGTTACAGGTCTGTGAGAGCCAGAGATTTTCCTTGTTTGAGGTGACCAAATACTTATTTTCCACCCTAATTTACGAATAAATTCTTTACAAATCCTACCATGTGGATTCATGGATTTTTCTTTCACATTCTGTCTCTCACAGTTGAAGTGTACCTCTGGTGCAAATTACTGACCTCTGTCATCATTTTAAGTGGGGGAACTTGCACAATCGGTGGCTGACTAAATACTTTTTTGCCCCACTGTAAATCGTTTTGTAAAACACTATCTAACGTCATTAAAGTGGTGGTTAAGGTTAGGGATAAGGTTAGGGTTAGGGCTGGAATACATGGCTGGAACGTCTATTACCACGGGATCGTCGTTCTACTGGATTTCATCCACAATCTGGCGGGTAGCATAGGAACGCGGAAAGTCGGCTTTTGCGTTCTCATGGAAATCAACAAATCCCCAGTATATTACATCTCAGGAGTGAGAATGGGCTCCTTATACATAAACTCTAAAGCACATGGACTCTGTCTCCTCTGTGCTTAAAACTAACGTGAAGTACAATAGAAAAGAAAGCTTTACACATTTTGGCAGCACCTACAGTGGTGTGAAAAAAGATTTATGTCAAATTTTTTGTATATTTGTCATGCTTATGTTTTAGATCAAAGAAATTTTAATATCAGACAAAGATAAATTGAGTAAATACAAAAGGCAGATTTTGAATCATGATTTCTTTTATTAGGTTTGGCTTATTTCCCTTAATAAATCCACTCATCATTTGAAAACTGCATTTTGCATTTAGTTGTACCACATCAAATTTCACATAAGCAATAGTAGAATCTAATCATCTAATTTAATAACACAGTAATATGGAGGAATATATGTCTATTTGTGTGCATTTAGTTTTTTGCAAACAGGCCATGCATTGGCAAATGTCAGTAAAATTTTCATGCAGAAGGTGCCAATATGTGGCAGAATGCATGTGGTGTAAGAAACAAGATACCTTTGGAGAATAAGGGTGGACAGGGCGTGTGTATACTTATGCAGCGCGTGTGTGTGTGTGATGCAGTAAGGTGTGTTAGTCAGTGTGAGACTTCTGCATCTCAGACATGCAAAAAGGGCACCAAAGAAAGAAATCTGAAAGGAATACCAAGACACGCTCATCACACAGCAGAGTGCAAAAAGCCATGCAGTCAGTCAGCGTGTTGTACCTGAGTGTGTAAGCCAGGTAGCTACTGCGGCTCTTGGCTGACCTGTCCAGTGAGACGGTAGACTCGCCAATGCCTGAACGGTACACTGCGCCGTCCTCTGTGTACATGTTGTTGCAGTTGAGAGAGCGCTGAAGATGGAGGAATATAACAAAGGTTATATTTTAAACAAGAGCTATGTGACCGAAAACCAAATTAAACAAAAGAGCATATAAAGAAATAAGAAACAATGTTGAATAACTTGATGAAATCTTAAAGATACATATTTAAATGTATCGATATATATGTATAGGGATGGGGATTGAGAAGAATTCAGCGATTCCATTATTGATATCACTTATCGATTCTCATTGGCGCCATTTTGAGAGAAACCACCATTGCTAAGGAGCAATAAAGAAATTACATTCATTCAAATGGATTGCATGCTGTGGTTTGAATGTTTGTTGAGGTACTTCCCCTCTTTGTTGGAGCCATTACTTAAAAAAACCAACACAAATCTCTTATGAGGACACACATCTCTAATAAAAAGCTGACTGCACAAAGCCAAGATGTAAACCAGCACAAAAGAGCGATCTCCATAGTGACACTGCTTTAGAAACGTGAACAGGTAGAAAGGGAGCAGCCTGACTGCTCATCTCGTTGTTGCCTGTTGAAGTTAAGGGTCTGGCTGTTGGGGTTGCGATTCACTCAGCTTTCGCTCTAAGTTCTTGGCTAGCTTAGCATCAGCATGCTGACGGCAGATGCTTATAAAGAACCGAAGTTGTGTTAGCAGCATTATGCAGTTGTTTCTGTCCTGGATGCAGTTTTCCACTTTACCATTTATCTCGTCCTTTAGTGCAACAAAAATAAAATAAATGTCCACATTACCAGAGGCCTGGTAATGAACTAATAATTTGATTCAGGTGTGTTGACCCAGGGTGAGATCTAAAACCTGTAGGACACCGGCCCTTGAAGCCTGGAGTTGGACACTCCTGCTCTATACTGAGTCGCTTTTTTCCTCCTCTGATACTTGAACTGAAATCAGCTGATTGTAGTGTGAGTGCAACTGATGAGTGCGATCAGTAGGCAGGCATGCCAACTGCTAACCGGTTTTCCACAAGAACTGGTTCTCGATTCCCATCCCTACTATATGCATGTATATAAAGTAAATGTTTGTTCACTTACTGTTAGCAAAGAGCCCCTTGTGGTGCTGGACTCGTCTTGTATGCTCTTCTTTCCTTTGAAGATGTTCTTGAGGTTTTTCCTCACCTCTTTGTTGAAGACCACATGGAACAAGAAAATGAAGACTCCCTGAAAAAAAGCAGGAGAACGTATGTATGTATTGCTGAGGAGAGTAAATAATCAAATGTGAATTGTTTTCAAAAGTGTGTGTGGATTATCTGTGCATCCAGAGCTCAGTGTGGGGTTAGCAGATACCTGCAAGCAGCTGAAGACAGCAAACAGGTAATGGAAAGTCATTACATTGCTGTTGACTGCCATTAGACCGAGCAGCCAGGTGGCACTGATGAGCACCAGAAGGAGGAAGGCCATACGTAGGGCAGGACTGCGTTGGGAAACATAAAAGTTTTAATAATGGTATAAAAAGACAAACTCAAGGTAGCAACTGGATCCTTTGATGTATGTGAAATGGCTAATGTGATGTGGGAACCTACATAGCTCCTGACTTCTCTACAGCCTTCTGTCTCCGACCACAGGAAGCCTTGGCAGCGAGAACAAAGATCACTATGTTCACCTGTAAGGGGAAGGAAAATATGGAGAATTTGAACTAATATGAATATAAATAAATAAATCTATGAAAAGCTCTTTTTACTCAACTGCTGATTGAGACATAATTAGCGTCTTTTATTATTTTAATGATATGTATGCATTGAGTCCATAGTAACTACATAAATTGCAAAAAAGTGCAATAAACTACAAAAAATTGAAAATCGTTTTTGTTGTTATTACATATATTTCTAGTTAGAGAAATTTAAGAGGTTTATCCCTCAAAACTGTAAATACAAAAAAGTTGTACGAAATAGTTTCTAGCCACAGGAAACTTATTTTGAGTGTCTTCATAGTTTTATTTTTGAGATACACCAATTTTTATATACTACAGGAAAACACAAAAATAAATATTATATTGCAAATTTGCAAAAACACAGCATGTGCATCAAAATAAACTATTTCCAGCAGTGCAATTTGAGTTCTAAGCATCCCAGAAACGATACAGGAAAGCACAAAGTCAAACATGACTTTTAAAAAACACCAATATAGCCTTATAAGGTTCTGAAGGAAAAAAACAACTACATTCTCCATGAAAATTATGTCACTTCCGGTTTCGGGCAGGTAATGGCGGACATGCAATAGTTCGTGCTGACGTCTATTCCAACATAGGAAGTGTTACAAACAACTGATCGGATCGGCAAAGCGTGTTTCTGGAATGGATGTGGAAGGAAACCGTGACCTAGGACAAACTGATGGTACAAGATGTAAGTACAACTCCTCCGGTTTGATATGCAAAAAAAATTATTGCGCTAGCTTACGTGGTTGCAGTTCTACTGGGATTTAAAAATAGTTACGCAAAACGGGGCATCCCCGTCACCAGTCTTAAAGGGTTAAAAGAGATATTGGACATACCAGCACGACTACAAAGATGGGCCCTGCAAAGCTCCAGATGAGTGTGTCATGGACAGAAAGCCAACAAAAATCTGGGTTTCCATAACCCTGAGGATCGAGGCCAACTGCCAAACCTACACACAAACACAATGAAAACACAGTGGAGAAATAACATTTTGATCAAATCAGTCTGACTTTATATTATTAAAATATTTTGGATTCTTTTTTTCAGTTACACATCATAATCGCTCACTAATTTTGTCACATTTGGACCTCCGTATATATTTTATATATCTATTTGCCTCTTCCAAAAACATAATCCAAGCATCCAGTGCTGACGAAATCACTATATCACACAGCATCTGGTAAGTGTTTAACAAATTTTATAAAAGTGACACAAGAGTAGCCCTAAAAGGAGGAATCAGACAGAAGGAAAACATATAAACATGACACAAATTGTTTAAATTATATATATATTATTTTTACGCCCTTCTTTTTTTCTCATTTTGACACAATGTGAGCATCTAAGTAACAACCATTTTCTTTTCATTGTTTCTCCTGCTGTCTCATTCAGCGATCTTCCCACAGGGATCATAGCCTTTTCAGAAAAGACGAGTCATGACACGAGTCTCCCGACAATCTGCCATCTCCTATCGCACTGTTGCTTGTCCTGGCGAACATGTGTGAGTGTAACTCACCAGTGATGATAGCCGGTATGCCCCAGCCCATGGCGTAGTAGAACCTCATGTGACCGTAGTTGATGTTCCGCAGCTCGGTCAGCATGCGGTAGATATGCAGCCCCTCCACGAACATCCAGGCAAAGGTGCACATGTAGAAGTAATGGAGGAGGATGGCGATCACGGTGCACACAAACTGCGAGTTTGTAGGACGGGAGAAAAGAAGAGAGTGCCAGACTTTTAGGTACAGAACAGTATCGGCCACTTTGGTTCTGCAGTACCATTAAATCTATATATCAGTGCACGAATCATCCAGCCTTTCAAAATAAGACAATTTTCTGTTTGTTCATCTTTGGATATTCAAGCAGACAACCGGGAAATAAACCATCCAATTTTTGAATATTTTTTAAAATCTTGAAAGCCTTGTCAATAAACTATTCAATTTGTCAAAAAAAGCGATAAATTCGTGAACTGACAGTAAACGTTTTTATGTCACAACGTCTTTTCGTAACACGGCAATGATTCAAACTGTCCCCACATTCCTGTATCTCCCCTCCTCCCATTTTGTGCTGTCTGGTGCTGCAGTAGAAGAATGGTGTGTGTCAGTGAATGCTGAGATACGGTGTATTTTACTAATGTTTTGTATTGCTGTGGAGATCAGAGAAGAAGAAGGAGAAACTACTTTGACAGCGTTATAAATCATCCCTGGAGATGGCCCTGGGCACACACCGACAGCATTCCACTGCTCTGATGCACGTTTACCTACACACACACCTAAACTTTGCACGCACACTAGCAAGCGCTTAGCAAATCAAAGAGATGCAAAAAACCCCAAAAACCCCAAAGAGATTAAACTTTCTCTTTTAAGCATCTCCTTGCAGACTTGGCTTCCACTCCACAAAACAATACTCCATAAATATAAAGCAGCATGTGCTTTTACCACCTCATCCCAGTCAAAACATGGTGAGTCAGAACATTTGTACAGACCCAAAGACAAAACTCCCACAACTCCTCTGGCGCCTATAAACTTACTTGCTTCTCTTTCGCTGTGGTGCATGTGCACATTTGTACTTTAGGGTAGCCACAGTTGAGAAAAGGGCAGTTAGTGATGAATACCGATACTCAAGCCGGTTCTGTCAGTCAAATCCAACTGTAAGCTCAGCAGTACATATGTGTGCATGTGTTTATTTTGACATCTGCAGATATCCTTTTCTTTTAGATTTATAGCAGGTTTATCGAAATGTGAAGGGGCTGCTGAATCACTCGTTGTAGGATTCATTTATGGGACCTAACCTTGAAATACGGGGCTGATTTGACATCTTCTGTCATGTGAATGATGAGGTGTGAGATAGTCGTAAATAAAGCACAAACCACCAGGGCTATGCCTCTTGAACAGGCTTCGCTTTCATCCCCGATTCATTACCACTGCAAGTACTATTCAGAAGCACATGTATATCTGTTTGACAGCTGGGGGTGGTAGTTACAACCCTCCATGGAGTTACAGGACTGACAGTGCGTCTCCCGATGCCTTGGGTTAAAACATCTGGTTTAACCAGACTACGTAAAGCTGACTCATTAACCTTTAACATGTTGTACTTACAAGGGTTAAGCTTTGAGGTGCTAGTTGTCCTTTTGAGCTGCTACTTATAGGCGGCGCTAGGATCACAAACCAGCACACAGAGATAAGTAAGGCAATGATCTTCTCTAACTCTTGGCTAAAGGGCAAAAAAGTACACCTTTAAATGTATCCTTATAGCTCCCTTTTTAAACCTGATTTCTTCTACTTGTCAATTAAGAGATTAATGGTGTTGTCTGTACCACAGACATTTGAGATTTTTTATCAAGTAAAAACTAAAGCTGTTTTGGGAAAACCCTTGCCAGGACTTACCACCCTGAGGCCAGCTTTTAGAGACAGGTACCAGTCACAGCACGTCTCCACTACTGGCCCACAGAGGTTTGTGTATGTGTATGTCAACAGACTTCAAAGACATCCGATACCTTTTGATCCTTTACTGTATGTATATGGAACTGAGAGTAGTTACTAGCCATATCAGTGACTAACAAAGGCTTTTAACTCAATTAAGGTAGACTACATCCTCACATAAGATTTATCCAGGAATGGCAGCTCACTAACATGAACTTACACGAGGTTATATTGGAAAAGCAGTTTGGTAAATAGCACATTCCTGACTATTACAGTCATTAGTCGACAATCACAACGCATAATCTGTCAGATAAAGAAAGACTCTCAGGTAGGTCTTGGCCCATTAAGTCTTGTACTGCTCTTGTCAACCCAGCATTAGAGGGCTGCCTGAAGGAAAAACAAATATGGTAAGCTTCATGGAAGCTCTGATGAAGTAAACACCAGAGAGAAAGCTCTTTATCCCGCATCTCAGATGCCCCACACCACTCATGTTTGTAGCATATGACTTCATGGTCTGGTTTTTAGACCATGTACATATGTACTCTATCTTGCTTTACATGGTAACGATCAGAATTTAATCATGGTGTAATTTCTCCACCAGTAGTTTCTTATTATATACTGATCTTTCATAATGGAAACTACAATTCACTAAATAAAAGAGAAATGAGCCAGATTCACAGTGTCAAGAGTCTAATCCTAGAAATATTCCTACTGTGTGTCAACCAACCCACCTTTGTAGGGAATACTGAAGTATTCCCTACAAAGGTGTGCAGTTTATTCTTTTAAGTTGTTAAATTGCAGCTGTGTATTTGGGGATGCTGTCTGCCAAATCCTGCACGTATGAAGGGAATCTGTAAAGAAATTACACGCATGGTTCGTTGGCTTTGTAACTGATCGTGCAGCTGCTGTGATGGGCTGTAGAGAGGAGCAGCCACACTCCTGAGTGAAAAGATCAGTTCTAATCTGACAGTGCATCATTCACAAGCTAGAACCTGCAGTCCAGCACGCTGTAAAACACTACACAGAGACATTTTCAAATACGTATTAACTCTTAATCGCAAAGGTTTGCTACTGATCAAAGATTTCCAGATGTGGGTAACAGTGCAGATGACGCTCTGCAGGAAAGGAGAAAAAGCCCATCATCAAAGCAGATTGGGATCTTAGGAATATAGAGGAATGTTTGTTAATTTATATAGCAATGGTATTTTGAGATTATTTCACATTAAATATATGCTCATTTAAGCTGCTATCTTGACAAAAGGTGTCACTACAGCAAACAATCCACATGTTCAGGTGTGTTACACTGGATCCCGTTCATGACACAACCTCGTAGGGGATTTGAATCTACAGCTGGAACTAAACCAGCCTACACTATGGAGCCACACACCATTACACACTGCAGTTAAATGGAACAGCTGCGCAAATAATGCTAAATACAGGACAGATTTAATTCTGGCACGTTAATATCTTTGTATTTCTTGAATTAATCAAATATGTCTGAAGAGGAAAACATGAATCTGAGAATACTGCACACATTAATTTACCTTTTTTTTTTTAAAAGCAGTAATTATATATTTAAATTCTCAACTGTTTTAGTTAAAGTCATGGATTCCTGCAAAATCCAGGTCAACTTCAGCAAGAATTCTGTGGCAGAGGTCATTTTTTACCAAAATTCTTAAGCAGAGCTAGCCCATAACAGCTTTTTACCTTAATAACAACAAACAAACGGGGATGCATACACTGTGACATTTATATAGTTCAACTCACCGCTTAGTAATGAATGAAGAATTTGAAAAACTGCTGCTAGTCAATAACTTTTCAATGGTAAGCCAAAAGTAAATGATAATTATAACTAATTATCCAAATATTTAATAAACACTGCTAGCTAAAATGTCCACCTCTAAGAAACTGAAGCAAACTAGAATCGAATCATTGTCATAATTCGCTTCAATTAGGAGAAAGATTATTGTTGATGAAGAAATATTCATATGACATAGGAAGCTCACATGACAGAGCTACAGGACATCTGACAAAGACGGCTGGGAATAACCGTGCAAGATAAAAAACACTTTGCAGGAAAAAAAAAAATGCACTTACCACATTGTCAGTCTGGTTGATGCCCAGGAGGAAGACAAGCTCGGAGAAGAAGAGCGCTGCCACCAGGTTCCTGTGGATGGCGTGGAGGTTGGTACGGAGCCTGCGCAACAGGCACAGCAGGATGAAGGTGATCAGGAGGAGAAACAGGGACACGGAGACTGTGGTGTACGTGACGATCTTCAGAGGCAGGACATCGCCGTGCTGTGGAGAGCAGTTCCAAGACAGCGAGTTGGTGATCAGTAACAACCACTAGGTGTTTTAAAACGAAACTGAAATGAGAGAAGTTTTAAGCTCTACCTCTCTTTTGGAAATGTCCATCAACACAGCAAAACTGGTCATGTGGTTACACTGACAGCTAATGTGGGTGTTGTTCCTGTTGAGCACCTCGCAGCCTTTAGAGGACCAGCCGCCTGTGCCTCCGCTCCTAAACACGCCAACGAACACAAGCACAGGTGAGACCAGTAATGTATACTCTTAAAGCCATGTGAAAACAATTCATTTAACTACAATGTATTTCAAATTTAACTCACCCGACTGAGTGGTCCCAGAACACGCAGACGGGTTTGGTTCGCTCCTCTGTCTCCAGCAGGGTGTACTCCAAGATGACCGGGGGGTCCAGGACGGTAGGAAGAGGCTGACCTTCGCTGTGGATCGTGGCGCTCACGATGGCTGTGTTGATCACCGGACGGTTGGGGACTCTGGAAATACACATTGTACACTAACATTCGCATAAAGTTTTCTCTGCACCTTCTGGTGTTCACCACTTGTTCATTCTGAGCAAGAAGTCAAGCACAATAACAGTAGATGGCTTTCACAGAGGTCAGCCATAGTTTACCTCAGACTCCTGCGGTCTGCGTCGTATCTTTCAGGAAGGAGCTTTCCCAGCGACTTGTACACTATCACCACAGCAACAGGCAGAGGGGCAGGTGGCTCGAGATGGCGGCGTTTCCTATCTGAAACTGTGTGCTCCTCCTCTAGGACAGCTTCTGTCTGAGCTGGAGGGGCAGGAGTGGGCTCTGCTGATGTCAGAAAGAAAGAAGATGAAGCTTTAAAAGCAGAAAAAAATTTAATCGAGGTCTGATTGAGGCATCGTTCCCACCTTTGTTTCCCTGAGTACCGATATTAAACTGTGGGAAGCGGACAGAAGACCCGAGCTCTTTGGGGTAGGCCTCCTGGATTTCCTGGAAGCGAGGAAATGTTGCCCTCTCTGGATTCGACACATCCAAGTAGTCCACAGTTAGAACTGAAATAAACAGGAGACACAGTAAAGACTTGTGTTATCGTTTTTTTCCCGCAGCTGAAGCACAATTCAATTACAGTTTGGAGACTCACTCATGTTTTCAGTGACGATGGTGAAGGGCTTCAGGTAGGTTTTCCGGACATTCTGTGCCAGCGTGCTCGCGTAGTCCTCAAAGTTTCGGAGCAAATGTGCGGTCCCGCTCTCTGTCCTTTGGATTTGGTCCCAGTGGTCCTTGGTGTTGGGATCCAGTATGGCGCTGCCTGCTCGCACCAAGTTCTGGAAAAAACACAAATTGCCAAGCTACGATTGAAAAAGGAATTTATATATTCAAATAAAAGCAGTAATGGGTAAAGTTGTTCACCCAGTGAGCATCAACCAGTGGAGGGCAGCATGCCACCAGTGTTCCCAGTGCTCACATCATATATATTTTTTATAATAATTAAGTGCATAAGGCTACCTCATTAAACTCTGCATCCTTCATGGCGGTGAGATCAAACCCGGCCTGGCGGCTTTCGTACTGCAGAACATAATTCAGAAGCTGGGCGGCCATCTTCACGTCATTGCCGTAGTAATGTGACGTGTTATTGGTGGCACTTTGAAGCAAACGCACAATGGTCTTGGAGCGTTCGCTGTCCATCCTTGAACTGTTGCGGTGGAGATCGTCATTCTAGAAAAAGAGAGTGGAGGATGTAAAGAGAGGGAGAACGGGCAGGTCAAGGTAGGGAAAAGCTCCTCGGGTTCAGTCTAATAAAAGCCCCTGTCTGCTTTCATGCTTATTTCTGTCTTTTATTCACCAGTTTTTTCAGATGTGTGAAGGCGACGGTGGTGCAGTTGAAGAGCTCAGGTGCCAGCCAGCCATTCTCATCACTACAGTGGCGGATGGCAGTGCCTGGAAAAGAACAAATAACATAAAAAAACAGAGGACATGGAAATCAATTTCCTCACAACTGTTACCAACACATGAAGAGAGAAGAAAACACTGTGAGGAAATTCTGTTCTATAGCATTAAAATTATGCATTTGTGCAGTTACACAATTAGAGATTTTGCATTGAGGTACAAATTTGCAAAAAGGGGCAAAAAGTGTAAGTGCAATCATGTCAGAACATTTGACTGTTCTACTATGATCACATATTTTCTCGCATACTTTAGAGATTTAGGTTTTATTACGTGTTTGTCCATGTATGTTTTTTAAATAACGTATTTCATATCTTAACTACTTAACAACTTTTTATTGTTGCCTCAAACAGTTTTATTATCTTAAAATACTTTTCTTTCACATGAAATTAGATATGAACTGCATGTTATCTGTTTGTACGGAGGAACGAAACTGACAACATTATAAAACCAAAACAAAATAAACACAATTACATGAATAAATGTATATGCCATTAAATGCATCAAAGGTAATATTAAAAAATCATAGACATTATTGAATGTATAAAATGCTACATAAAAAAACTATATAGTTATATAATTATACAGTCCTGTCTTGCTTTTTTCATTTTGTATTTAATTATTCAATATTTGTTTCTAATTTTAATTTGTTTGTATCTTTTAATAGATTAGCTGGAGGCAACTATTTTGTATGGTAACCAGTCAGATAACAGGGACAAACTGACTTCCCAATAGAATAGAATAGAATAGAATTCAACTTTATTGTCATTGCACATGCACAGGTACAGGGCAACGAAATGCAGTAGACTTTGAATAGACTTTGAATAACAGCCTCCTCACTTATATGAAGAATAAATGAAATTTAAAAAAAAAAAAAAATGGGTAAAACAAACATAGCAACGCAAAGGGAAAATTATACAGAACATATACATTTAAAATGTCACACTTTATATATTTTAAATAATTTAAAACACATTAATGATCACAACTAATTATACCATTCATTTTTGAACAGCAATTTTTCAGAAATTTATTTCTTAGTTATTTTTTGATTTTGTTAGTTAAGAAAGATTTGACTGGGCTAGTAAGTAGTATTAAGTACTACTAGTAGTATAGTAAGGATACACATTTTTTAAAAAGGCACAGCAAAAAACTCCAATCAGATCGTGATCAGAACTGTTCTGAAGATTTGCAGCACTTAAATACCTGATGAATGTAAGACCATTCGTTCCAGTCTCAGTGCTTAAATGTAAAACTACACCAAGTTTTTACAGTCAGGTGGTGTTTGGGAAAGTCTCACTGTTGTAAAGGGAGAAATGCCTGCCACTTGGAGCTAAAGGAGGGCACTGAGCAATGCTCACAAATAAATTCCCTATTGAGTGCTGGGAGACAACAAAAAGGGCACCATGGTGACTGCAGTTACCAAGGGAGTAACCAGGAAAGAGGCAACGTTTTACTGGGACAGGTCACTGACCTCGACTCTTGAGCTCACCTTTCTCATACGCACAGTGAGCAAGAGGAATGGTATCGCCGTCAGCTCTTAATGTACCTGACGTACCTTTACACACAAACCTCTACATGATTGGCTGGTTAAAAAGCTCCTCTGGACTCATGAACCAATCAGGGTGCTTTATTGCTGTGTTGTTAAGCCTTGGAGAGTGAAAGACAGTGTGCAGTTAAAAGTACTCACCAAAAGATCCTTCGGGACATTTCATAGCAGCAGGGCGTCCAAATTTTGTCTTGGGCCACCAGATGCCAGAATCAAAGGCCTTTGGGCAGCCCTCATACACCACTGTGGACAGGAGGGTAAGGCTTAAGAACAGTCTTAAAACACAGTAATTACTTTTTATATTGCACGTGGTATGATGCTTAAACTGGGCCTGCTAAAGACAAATGCCAAACTGAGGTTCAATCAGCTAAAAAACAAAACAAAAAAGCATCGCTTTAAAAGGCAAACGTCCGACCCGGCTGATCCGTTTTAACCACCTTATAAAACAGCCAGACGGAAAAACACACAGAAATTCAACCAAATTAATCCTGCAGAGCTGTTGCACAAGCTGCAAGACATAATTCATGTCAGCGTATTTGACAGCCAGGACAAACCAGATTTGGACCTGCAAGCTTGCACAAGCTATGATACATAACTTAGCCAGTGTACTTACTCCAAGCTTCTCCATTAAATACAATAAGAATAATTAAAATAAGGAGTGGTTGAAGGTCTTTTTTTTTAAAAACCAAATTAACTGTGAAGCTGTGTTTAGTCCAGAACAGATATTGTGGCATGAGGTCTATTAAAGGCAGCTACATCTTAGAGTCTTATGAATCTGAAAAAACGCACTAAATCCACTCCAACATTTTGGCTAAACAACAATACTCAGACCATGGATTAGGGTTTCATGTCCTTTAAAAGTCCAAGCACGTTCTCAGCCTCCAAAAGGCTTCCTATTAGGTCAAACAGTAAGCACACTGACATTCATTTTCTGTTCGGGGGCTTTGTCTTCTGTTCATCTCTACTGTATTGTGTGTGTGCAGTCCCGGTGCCAAGTTAGCCACTGAGCCAGACTTGCCTCTTCTGCATGACTGGGTGGTGACAAAGATGCAAAGTTAGCTCGACTGCAGCACCAGCAGATGTGAGCGACACCATTTGTCTCTTTTTGACGCTTTGTTGAAGGAGCCGGACCCAGTTTGTGAACCGAGAACAGCTAGAGTTAGAATGCACCCGACTTTTGAAATGACCTTTTATTACTGTCCCCTTTAGTTATTCTGATCTGACCTTCATGGTGTCCCTTTTCATACACAGTTAATTATTCATGGGCTTCTATGGGACTCAATAAATGTCTATCTATATTGCATCCTGATTTATTAATTTTTAATCCTTATTCACAGAAGTTGAAGTGTACTCTTTTATAAAGGCTAATTAATCAATGATATTTCTACCTTCTCAAATATTTCTTTCACATACCTTCGCATCCAGTGGGAGTGACTTCAGCGAAGGGATTATCGCACTGGTTGCACTGACGACCGATAACTCCTCCCTTGCAGGGACACTGCCCAGTGATGGGGTCGCAGGTTCGAGACTCAGAGCCTATAGGGAAACAGTCGCAGGGGTAACAAGCGTCCTCTCCCTCTGGACGATAGTGATTATCCTGCAGGAGGTTTGGGAGAGAAGACACACATCACTGAGCAGGGAGGAGACTTTGAATATTACATGAATTTGCTGCTAATATGAACTAAAAACCTCCTTCAAGAAGAAACACCGTAATATTTGTAAAATCTCTCTTATTATGTACGTATTTACCTTGCAGCGGCACTCCCCGGTGGTCTTGTTGCAGTTTTTATGAAATCCTCTGCTTGTGTCACAGTTACACGGTCCACACATGGGACTGCCCCACCAGCCCTCGTGACATTTCTCTTCCACTCTGCCATTAAAGACAACAGTAGATGTCAAAATCAAACGCAAACTGCAAAGTACAATTACACGGAACAGAGATAAGGGTGTCGTGGCCAAGGCGTGCCCTTCTCTCCTCAACCTCTTTTCTCTCAAGATCAGCATTAGCTCATAGCAGGTTAACTTGATAAGTATAATTCAAGTGATTTGATTATGTGATTATTGTTATTTGATTTGACTTTTGCTTTGCTCCGGCTAAACTTTAATAAAATATACTGGAGTCAAAAAGTCTAAATTGTGGACATTACCTTTTTAACCCTTGTGAAACACTAAAGGCGAAAACCTGTGTATTATTGTAACATTACTCAAAGGGTGAGGGGCGGGGCTTGACCAGAGGGCACCCTCGGCAACCACACCTTCAGTGGTAGTAGGACTGACAGAGTCTCCTCCCCGGCTCCATCCAAGCTACTGGAGAATACTCATAGGATCAGAGACTTTTTAAACAGAGAGCCAGCTCCAGACCTTCCTGTACTGGGTTTTGCCTGGTCGAGATCTGGTACCAGTCTGATTCCAGTTAAAGACACAAATCCTCTTTGGGGTTGCATCAGGAAGAGCATCTGCTTTAAAACGCTTCCAAATCAAACATGTAAATCTACCTGCTATGGTGACCCCTGTGACCAGGGTGTGGCTGAAAGGAGCTTTTCTAAAAAGCCATGCACTGCGTGATCTGGTTGTGACATGCTGCTGACTCGGTATCAGCGCCTACAATCAGACAAACCGTCGATTATCTCCTCAGTTTATCACCAAATAAACAAATCTACAGTAAACTTCCTCTACACTTTTAAGCCAGTCACTCAGACACACACGGACTTTCTTTTTCTTCCTCGAGATGCGATCACTGCTGGTGCAATGCGATCTGACGGAGGAAGAGCGGCAGGATGAGGGAAGCAAAGACTAAACACCTGTGGAGGAGCAGTCAAGCATTCAGGGGGAATCCCACATCCTGCTTAAGACAGGAAGTGATGCGTGTCATAGGGGACAGGGTTCACAGGGAAATGAGTGATTCTCGATCGGGGCTGGCTACTTTGCAGAAATGCTTACACCACTGCTCGACTAATTCCCAAATAAATGGCTGATCTGTCCCTCTCTCACTCTCAGGCACCCATACACACACTGTCAGGCTCGGATTACTGACTAATAAAACTCCCCTGAAGGACCGGCAACAATACAGAATGAGAAAGAAACCTCGGTGAACCAAAGAGGATTAATGAGCTTTGTCGGAGGCAATATCCATGTTTAGTCTGGTTTGTTTATAACATCTGGATATTGTGTCTCGCACACAGGTCTGCTTTCAGTCTGCTAGCAAATTGATTCCATGTTATTAACATTTTATTACCATCTCAATTCACCAGAGCCAATGGAAGTATCTGACCTGGAGCCTATCTTCAAAGCTACCATTCAAATATCACTGCATTGCTCCAGTGGCGTTATACAAGTTGTACATGTGGTGTGCAAGAAAACCCTTCTCCCTGCTTGCTCTCAGAAAAAAAAAACCTTACTTGTTTTCACAGTACTGGCCGAAGTAATTTTGTCCACATTCGCAGGTGTAGCCGTGGGAGGAGCTTGGTTTGCGGACGCACGTGGAAACGTGCTCACAGGGGTTGAGCTTACAAGCGTCCACGCACTGTTTCCCAAAGTAGCCTGCAGGAAAGACAGACAAACAAGAACTGAATTCAAGCCTAAAGGCGTGAAATACAGATGTTTACGTTCACACACTTTCTTAATAGGCAACGTATTGAGCTTTCTCAACCAACTTATGTATGTTTTTTTGCTTGTGCATCTTACCTGGGTCGCAAGCACAGGTGTGTGTGCTCCAGTCGTCAATGCACTGGCTATTCTCTGGGCAGATGTTGGAGTCGCACGGGTCAGCCAGATCACAGCCGTTTTCCACACGGATCTTCAGGCCCTGAGCCATGTTCACATTGGCCACGTTGTTGGATGTCTCACCCATACGCACACCCTAATGGATAGCACACATTCATGAGGGAGACGATCAGGAAAGAAGGTTGAAGAAGAAATAAAATGCGACATTTAAAGTGCACGCCCACCCACCTGTATGCAGCCAACAAATCCCTTGATGACATCGTTTCTCTCCCCGGGCAAACCTCCAACATGAAGAGTTTGCAGCTTGAGGCCTGGGAGGTCATTGCCGATCTCGACTGACTTCTGCTTAAAAATAAGACAATAATTAAAATTAATACAACCTTTCTTGACTACCTTTATCATCTCTAAAGGAAGACGCCCTGTACCTCATACATGCCGTAGTCCAGAGAGACAGCTGCCATGTATTTGATCTCCTTGCCATCTTTGATGCTTTTCAGTTCAATCAGCAAGTGGTGCCACTCCCCGTCATTGACACGCACTTGAGGAAAGCTCAGCGATGCCACCAATTGGTGCCTCAGCAACACTTCCATATGGACCCGCTGCTCACTCACCTGGAAGGGAGTGTGGGGGGGGGGGGGGGTGCAGAAACTGAGAACTTCCCACTCATTTTAGAGGTAGTCTAGAACCTGTATACAAGCTTAAATTGCAAACTGCTGAGGGTGACAATTTTTCCAACAATGCTTCTTACCATGAGGTTGATGGTAGAGGAAGGCCCAGCATTGACCTGCATCAGGGTGCCAGCAGGACGCCGGGTGCGGAACATTAGGCCAATATACCAGGGAACAGCAACAGTGATGTCCGGGTTGCTCCAAGACACCAGTGCCTCTCCGCCAAAGAACTGAGGTGATGGCATCACTGGGAGGGACGAGAATCAGGTCGTACGCACAAACACATTAGTGTTGGAAATAAATGTGTTTAAAAGTCAGATGAGAACTGTAGGAACTACATATGAATCAACGCAGCATTAAGCATAAGAAAACATTTTCTGTGCTGTACATAGCAACCATAGGTAAATAGCAGCAATGACTTTTCTGTAGTTTTTTGGGTTCTTTTTAGCTTTACACCTTTTTTTCTTATTTGTGTATTTGTCTATTTTTAGATATCATTTAAAACACGCAGTTGCTTTAGTTCGTTTACTTCTATAATTTGGTTGCAGTGTTGAAATGATGAGTTTTTTTCCAGCATTTACGTTCCAGCATGTCATATAATTACTACTTTATTCTGGAAAATAAAAGATTACTTCCCAAAAAAATTCTTCTATGAGCATAGTTAAAAAGAATTCTTAAAGTCTAATTAAACTCCTACAGATGCGAGTTTTTATCTAAGCTCTAATTTGATGCTGAGTAAGCAAACAATGTCCTCGAGCTGTCTGCTCTCCTGAGGGTCGATCTCAGTAGGGCACGCAGTGTTTCCACCTCAGCTATACCATGTTCTCTGGTCCCCGGGCTACATACTTCAACTGAAGCATTCACAGATACACTCACACAAAAGCTGTAATTATGAGACAAAGCATTTATTTGTTCATGGTAGCAGGTAACTATCGTGACTTTAGTCTCCTTTGCTGAAGCTTAGTCCTCCGCGAACTAAAAAAACCCTCTTCACTGGCGTAAATTCTCGACCACACTTCTGTTTAATCATTTTTCTGTTTGATGTTTATTCAGCTGTGTAAAAACCAAGGAGGAACCCACCCGGGGGATTAATAAAGTTTTATTTTATTTTATCTAATCCAATCGAATAACTTTAATCTCAGCCAAACCGATTTACTCATGAACAAATAAAACACTGAAAAAAGCCAAACAATAACATTTTTAGGTTATCTAAGTGACTTCTATATTACGTTTAACCCGAGTAGCGAAAGTCCGCGGTGATCTGAAAATGATGTGCCGGGAGTTGTGCCGTTCTCTGCGGCTCTAGTGACCCTCGAGCTCCCAGTTAGTTATCGAGCTGGTGATTAACAGACGTCTCAGAAAACGTCGAAGCACTTTTGCAAATTTGCAATATCTTGATAAACCGAGCAGATATTTGAAGTTTACACTCCCACATTCTCGCCTGAAAATATGTTAAAAGTTTATTTTGTGACCCAGAAAGATTAATAAGAGTAATTTTAAAACTTAGTAGCGGCCACCATTGCCGGAAACTGGAGTTTGGCTGGGCCGCACTATGAATTTTGGGGTATGGTGGGCCACGAAGGACACACCCGACCCATCCGTCAAATTTGGGGAAAAGGAGGACGCATTTGTCGGCTGCATTCGGAGGAGTCTACGAATTTGGACAGCCTTCGGCACGTTGCTGTGACGTAATCAGTCTACAAATGCGGCCTCAGGAGGATGCAGCCCATGAATTTGGACACCCCCATAGTCTACAGCCATGCCATGACGGTGGTCTAAGTGAAATGAAAGCATGTTGGTATTCTAATATGTTAACAGAACTAAAAGAAAAAAAAATAATTAGCATGCATCTGTTAGCATGCTAATCCATGCTAATTAGTTCTAAAAGTGTTATGTAGGCTAACCCAGAGTTTGACTTAATGGTGCTAGCTAAAATGTCACAGAAAACGTTAGCCTCTACGGACCATGAGTACCGATCAGAATTGACTTTAAGTCCTAAAACACTTACAGTAGTAGAGTTTAAATACATTAAGATATTTTAGTCTGGGCAGCTTCATGTCTGGAGTCACAAGCGGTGTTGGTAGCTGGGCAACATTAAGAGAACCAGGTAAAAGCTAGAGATAAAGCTAACACCTCAGCTAATATGAATTGCTGAAATGGACTTGTTGGTGGTTTCTATTATATATTTATCTGATAAAAATAGTGAGGTTCTTGAAGTAAAAATCCCATTCATATTCGCCATACAGATTCTTATTATGGTCATTATGCTGTGGACTCAAGACTGTTCATTGTCACTGTTAGCCTACTAGTAGACACCTACATCACCTTCTCAACTTATTGCATTTACGTGTTTTTCAGAAAACTTACTCTGACCTTTAGGTCGGGGTCACTGAGATTTGACCTTGTCAGAGATTTTTAGTAGATGCTCCTACGGTATCAATTTGCTCCTATGACACCTCGTTCTCCAGTTATTGCATTCTCAAACGATAATACCCCATCAGCTTTTAGAACAAAAAACATCTATGTATCTGAGGCATTTCTGTCTGTGCATTGCACTCCATCTTGTAATCCAAATATGATCACCTCTGGCTGCAGAAGTCGTTGCAATTGCTACCACCATCTTTTACATACAGTCTGTGGAATGATAGTGAATGCACATTAGAGCAATTGAACCAGGTCTAGGGACGGGTTAAATTTCTTAAAAAATACACACACACAAAAATAGCAAAGTCCAGTAGTTGGTATCAGAACAATCAAACAAAACCAAGCCAAGTGGGTGACTACCAGGGAGATTCTGTCTCTTTGTGTCAGTCTAGTCTTGACGATTTTGGCTCCACAGCAACAAAATCTCACGTTTCTCATGTGGCAGCGAAGTGTGTGAAGCCTCAAACCAAATGTGTCAACAAGCAACCTAGCAGCCAAAACCTCTTCCCGGCTTGCTATGATCCCGACCCAGTTCAGATACAGGATACTAGGGCCTGGCACTGACTGGGCGGCTACCTCATAGACGAGAGGGCGAGGATAGGTATTCACACCTTTACACATTGTTTGGAACTCGCCCTGAAGCAAGGATTCAAAGATTCAACTTTTTATATAAGAACACGAGAGGGGTTATGGAGCATAAATAATAATACCTGTTGGCAGATAGAGATGTGGATATCAAGATACCCTTAACAAAACCATTACCTTACACTTTATCTTTCAATATTGTTATCTGTGTACTCTGATTACCCATCTATTTACATGTACCTTTTCCATTATAACATAAGCTACTAGTCACATGTTGGCTGAGGAGGCATCAAAGACAGCTATGCGATCAGTAGAGCTGATATCACACAGAAATTTGAAATCTGTTACACTTTATTTCCACCTTCAGTCTGACACTGTGTGTTTACTCTAATGAATTTCCAAGGATGAGTCCTAATTAGCCACTAGTGACCAGTGTTTGTGCCTTATGCCTCAGGCTCGTGCACACACAGCCATGCAAATTAGTGGTAGTAGTGAAGTGAACTTTGAGAGGCTTCCAAAAAACCTACAATCCAATTTTTCCCATTGGAAGTGTTCAGCTTGACAGTGTTTAGAAACATCTTTAGTCCCGCCCATGGTGCTGATTGGCTAATCATTAATTCCACCACAGCTCTCATTGGTCTTTTTAAACTGAAAACCTACCATCACATCACAGATTAATCAGTAAGAGCACGTAAGATTGAAATTTTCACAGCCCCAGGTGAGTGTGTGTTTATCTTTGATTTCAATCTGTGAGTCTGGGTTTTGATAAGTGACTCAGAGCCAAAATTTGATCTTTTGTCCGAAAACTCCACACCTAAGGCTGTGGTGAGTGATTCTGGTGAACAGAGGCTGCGTGAGTCACGCTGAGTCAAAGAAAATGCTCCTTATCCCATGTGATCCCCCAAACATACACCATTTCCTGGAAATAGGTAAACAAATGTACACACACACACACACACAGATGAGCAAGCGGACACTTGCACCTTTGGCCAGAAACACGTCTGTCTATAAATGCAATAATATATTTGATTGATTTTGCAAACTCATAAGGAAGCACAATGGATTTATTTTACACTGGATTCCCAATATCCCCAAACACACTGTCCACTTTTGCTTAAAAACTAACCAAATCACCCACACACATTTCTTACCTTGCTCACAGTTCTTGCCACCGTAACCAGTAGGGCAGCCACAAATGTAAGTGTTCCACTTGCTGACGCACGTGCCTCCGTTTTGACACACACCATTTGTGCAAAAGTCTTTCTTTGCTGGACACCCTGAGCATATAAAAGTAAATAAAATCAGGGGAAATTTAAGCTTCGTTTTTGATGACAGCTTTAAAAGTCGGTTCCAGAAATGAGCAAGGATAGAAACGCTGCAGAGGGAACATCTTAACCTTCTGTGGTGCCGTTGTTAGCAATGAAGCTGCCCATGTCGATGGGCTTGCTGTCGATGCGCAAGTTTCTCATGCAGCCTACAAAGTTCCTGTTCCTGACTGGGAAATCCTCTGGCAGGTTGGGAACCCCACCCAGTAACAGCGGCCCTGTCAAGTCCAGTGATCTGCAAGAAAATGCAGACAGACCATGAATGAGATAGATCAAAACTGCAAAATCTTCAAAGTGGGTCTTTTGTGATCTTTTTCACTTACTTTTAGAAAATGGAGTTAAAGAGAGTAGTTTTGGCTTTGGTGTTTTAGCTGCTCCCTCATTCACCTTCACTATGATCGGTATTTCTGGTTAACGGTTATTGTTTTCAAAAGCCATCACAAAGCAGCTAAAAGGCAGCATTTCCAAGGTCAGATTTAACGTACTTGGTCATATATGAAGCCGCTTACACCCAGAGCTTCTGAAACCATCAAAATCAAAGGTCTAAAGACATTTACGTGGGACATTAAATGTGAATTTTGTTCTTACGGTCTAAATCAGCGGATCCCAACCGGACTGGTACCGGCCCGTGAGTCGTTTGGTACCGGGCCGCGAGAGTTGAGGCTCGGGTGTGAAATTTATGGTTTTCAGGGTTTTTATCGTTAACTCTGTTTACCCTGGGTCTTTTCCCGCGTTGTAGTTGTGTGGCTTATTTTGAATGAAATATTTACGCGTTACCATAGCGACCAGAGAACATTAAGGGGCAGAGAGGAGGATGTTACTCTCATTTCAGGAGGACGCTGCTAATAAAGTTACACAATTATACAGTGAATTCTCGTTTATTATTATATTTACAAAATACCACAGTTTTTGTCTTGGTCGTATCATTTTATTTTGTTGTATTTATCCGCGACACCTTTAAGCCCGTTCTGTGCAAATACTGCCTGACATTAAACCGGTCTGTGGTGCAAAAAAGGTTGGGGACCGCTGGTCTAAATAACATCGCCTGGCTGGGAACATGAAGGGCTCAAACCATGAATCTTCTAGACGTTCAGCAAATCAGCAGAAATCTGCAGGCTTCTTTGAACCAACGTTCAGCCATAAACTTTAGCGCTCTTGGGTGATGTCTTAACAGTTATCTAGAAAGTTCAGATTTTCGTTTTGTTCTTTTATTTAAATACACAAGAATGCAAAAACCATAGTGTCAGACACTCAAAAGCCCGAAGTTCAACTTACAGCTATGATCCAGAATTCATTTGTATGAATATTAATATAAATATATAGCAGTAGAGTTAATGGGTTTTGATTTTTTTTTCTGAAGTATTGAAGGAATCCGTGTTATGGATATTTGTGAAAAGATATCCAGTACAGAGACTCCAGTGTCAATACAGACTTGTAGGATATATTAAACTAGTCTTTAAATCCCAAAGGTTTCTTTTTCATAAATTTGTTGGGGTTTTTTCCCAGATACTCCTGAAATTTACAGCAAGAAATATTGTTGGGAAATCCCACCCAGCACTCTACAGTTGTGTCAGTGGAGTCATGTTTTTCTGCCTCAACAGGACTCACTCTGCAGCTTAAGCCACACTCTGGATTCTGTCAAGACAGCTTCGAAAGTGAAACCTCTCAGGCTCTCGCCACTTTCCACCACATAAGACGCAGCGGTCTAATTATTCCAGCGTGATCAAATTAAAGCATCCTCAAAACGCCTCTCAGCGTCTGTGACCGGTGCAACAAGTTCCTGAAAGTATGTAAGCTCATTAGCTCCCCTTTGAAGCTTTCTCTCTCGCTTCCTTTCAGTCCCCACCCTCTACAAAGTAAATGGGCCTCAGCATGCAAGCTTTCCAAAAGAAAAGGCACACTGTAAAAATATAAATTGATGAGTGTGTAATAAACACACAGTTAATCCTGTAAAGCCTGCGCTGAGATGAGCTTTTGGTTGTCTGACAGCAGAGAGACCACACGGATGAGCACGGAGATTAGGAGATAAAAGCGGGAGAAGATGGCAGAATGTGAGTTGTGTAATCTGCTGTAATGAAGGCGAAGCCCCTGAGGCGCAACACATTCCCTCATTAGTCTGACTAGTTTGAGTGAATGTGTGTGGGAAGAGGTCCAGAGAGAAAAGAAAGAAAAGAAAGTTGGTGAAAGAGGTTCCCTCTTACTTCTTCTGTCCAATCTGGGTACCCTGCGCGGCGCAGGAGTAGTTCCCGATCTGCTTTCCGAAGCGGATCGCCATGGATATGTCACAATCGTCAATGGCGACCATAGCCACTTTTTCTCCGGACGGTCCAAAAGGGTTCCCCACGCTCACCATTTTAGGCTGAAACACAGAATGAAACAGATCACGGTCATTCATCGGCATTTAAGAATGATAGTGGGGATTTGAGAAATCCCACTAACTGTATCTTATTCCCTGCGTGAGTGTGCTTTGTTACAGTAAATTGCCTCAGCTGACTGAATTTGGTTAAAACATTTAATGCTCGATTTCTTTCTTTGTTTCTTTTCACACAATGTTAGAAATCTGGCAGGGGCGGCAGCGCGATCAGCGCGGGTCAGCGCTACACAAACAACGTCTAGCTGACTTTAGCGGCGGCGCTCAGGCCTCTCTGGGCTTAAGATGACAAAAAAGCCCATTGTGTATTAGCTCGCACCTAATGATTACAAAGTAGCCTAATTCTTCCATCAAGGCCCGTGGCCGACGAATGCTGATCTGAGAAAATGTGGCTCGGCTTAGAAAATCAGGCCACAAAATCGCTTTCGAGTTTCTAATATCGAACCTGAGAGCAAAGTTCAATGGAGCATTTCCCTAACAATAGCAGCTTTGGAACAGGAGCAGAGTTAAAACCCAAAAGAGTTTCCACCAGGGAAAAAAAGGAAGTGCATTCATGGTTAAAGCTGAGATTTATTTCAAATTCTTTACAAATGAAGCACTCGTATCTTCTTGTCTTGCGTTGAGTGCCTTACAGCAGATGGAGTCATAAGTTATGTCACTCTGCTATCTCTACTAGGGTTATGGTATATTTCTGCAGTGCATAAAGACGGCGGCACTGAAGCTCTGAGATCTGATCGTGGCGCTGTGTTTATATAAAGTTTACATAAGGCTGACAGGCTGAACAATAGCAAGAGAGGCTTTCTAACCACTTAGCAATAGGGGTGGAAATCAGAGAAACTACACCGAAGCGCCTGAAACATCCGGGGAACTGAAGGAGAGCAAAACACCCCCTCAAAACTCTGAGAGCAGGGATCAAGTATTTATTCTCAACACTGTGATATCAGGGTTTACGTGTCTAGTTTAGTATATTTAATGACCCTGAGTGAAGGCTTTATGGTTACGTATGACTCTGCATTATTTTAAGATGAAAAATTAATGCAGTAGAAGAGATGAGGAGACACAGATAGAAAGAAAATGTGTGTGTGTATTCTCTGCTACATTAATCGGTGTAGAGTAATGAGATACTGGTGGGGCTGATACAGGAAACAAAAGAAGAACACAGAGGGGGGAAAATGGCAAAGGACAAAAAAAAGGAAGTCCAGAGAAAAGAGACAAAAGAGAAAATGGCAGACGGGCAAAAACTGAGCAGCACAGGGCTGCACTGTCTTCTATTTTGGCTCAGGTGGGCTCCGGTCCAGGCATAACTCTAACCCACAGGGAGGGTTTTTTGATCACGGCCACTCCCTTCAAAATGCCCCATTTCCACAGATTCTACAAAACACACTTTCACACTTTCAATAAGAAAAACAGGAAGCATGGCACGTCTGACACCGCTGCTGTTTTCTTTCTCTTTCACATGTAATCTCATTTGTACAGGCTTTAGGTGGAAACGTCGTGCACACATACACATAGAGACACAGACAGATAAACAGCTGAGTACAGACAGAAAGCACGAGGCCTTATCGGGCATGGTTGAGCAAGGCATCATGGATGAATTCTCTCATTTTTGCCCGTCTAGGATTCATAGAGTGAATCGATATGAACAAACAGTGAAAATGACATCAAAATTCTCCAGAGTCCAAGGACGTGTCTTAACAGGTTTTACTTTCCTTTTCTCCACACAACAAGCAGCAACTTTAACGTCTGAAAAATGAACATGAAAAACGAGCACATGTGCTAAAAAATGGAGACAGCAGTTCCTTGATTGGCCGCTTGGATCCGGCCAATTTAACAGCAAAATAAACACGTTCACAGCCTGCTGCAACAAACTCTTCTGGTCTCTGTGGCTACTTTTCCCATGAAAACCAGCTAAATAATCTTGTCAAATCTGACCGTCACTTCAGTTCGTTGACTTTAAAAGAAGGCTATTGCCTTCAGGTTTCTAAATTTGAGCCTCTGAGTGACAACAGACCAGGTGGATGCTACCACGTGATTAAATTCTCCCCTCCCAAATAATTAGGTGGTTTGGCTCAAACAGCTTGAGCCGAGTCTAAAACCCGAATCACAAAAATGTAAGACCAAGAGGAAAATATGTGATTGAAATCGTGGGTCCTGCTTTTGTTCCTCACCGTCTGAACAAAACCCAGGCTCACTAAGCTCACTGTAGGCAGGTGACACCCCACAAACTCCAAATATGAACCTCTTGCTGGCTGAGCGCGATGCTTTATCGCTGAAAATCTTCAAGTGTCAACGTCATTAGTAAGTTACGTAAGTTGGACTGTTCCTCCTGAGCGGACATGTCGGCAGCCCGTGATGAGACGCTGCACTTTGGGAAACCTGCTTCATAGCACCACTCAGATGAAGGAGTTAAGACACAAAGTATGTGCTTGACAGGCTCGTGGCTGATTTGACCCTGATAATAACGAGGACCTTTACTGCTTAACCCCGCTGTGAAATATGCACAAAAATGTCCCCTGTGGGCCATTTGTGATTAGGGGCACCACTGGACTCCAGAGGAAAATAAGAGCAACATGTGGCTTTCTAAGCTGTAGAACAGGGTTGTCAAACATAAAGGCATGGGGGCCAGAATTAGCCAGGTGAAAACTCCAATCCGGCCCACTGGACAAATTTGGAAAATATGAAGGAAGAGATAAATTTGGGGCTTTTAACTATATTTTACAACTTTTCTTACTCCACCACGGCCATTCATTTCACACCAATTAAGGAATAGAGAAACAATTAAATAGCAGGGTTTTTTTCACTGATTATACTGCACTTCTTTTTCTTATACTGAGATATTTCAAGGATCAAATGTGTCATTAAAAATCTTTACATTGACACAAGGGGAAGTTTCACTGGTCCGGCCCACTTAAGATCAAAGTGGGCTCTATGTGGCTCTATGATGAGAAATGAGTTTGACATCCCCGCTACAGAAAGTGTTAGCACAGTGTTAGAAGAAGCTAAACAGACCTAGGTTTAAATGATCCACATACACACATTATGTATTTTTACATTTTTAGAGCTGCACCTTTATAAAATCTAGAGTTGATCGCATTCAGATTTGATCAAAAATAAAAAATAAAAACAAGGAAGGAGAAGTAGAAATGATCCGCTTTCTTTCCTCGAGCACTTTAGATAAAATGAGATTTAAAAAAATGAAACTAATGATTAAACAATGTAAATATGAGCAAGCGTGGGAGCAGTGCTGGAGAAAAGCCTTTAAAGGGTGAAACAGAAGGTTCTTGACCTGCAGCTGCTCTGATTAACGTCTTATCAGCATCTCTTTAGATTTCAGTGGATGGTGAAATAAAAGCAGGGAAAAAACAACAAAGCTGGGAGAAGAAGAAGAAGGAGAAGAAGAAGAAGGAGAAGAAGGAGAAGAAGAAGAAGAACCGAAACCCGGACTCTTGCAGCTGTTACAGGTGCTGATCACACAGTAAACTCACATGGTATAATGTACACTACATTTACTTGGAGCCTGTGTGTTTGTGTGTGTGTGAGAGAGAGATACTGAGAGCATAAAGAAACATCGACACACACACAAGTGGACGTGCTTTAATACATGAATGTTTTTGTCACTGTGTAATGCATACTTGCAGCTAAAACTAAGACTCTGCTAATTCATGTAAAGCTGATCACGAGCTAAAGATATGGGTCAGCGATGCATTCTGTGTGTGTGATGTGTAAGCATAGTTCAGAGTTTAAGGTTTAAACGAGGCCAAGCAGAAAGAGTCAACGAACGTTGGTCATGTATCCCAGAGATATCAAAAACATCAGTTTTTGTTAACAGAGCTTTGAGCAACAAGAATGTTTCCGGATCACCAGAAATTCCTTTAAATAAACATATTTTCCTATATTCTGCTGAATAAGACTTGAGACTTCGCTGATTGCCCCAGAAGCAGCAGACTCAGGGCTGACAAAGGCCCCACAAGTCAGCCCCTCACCATAAACTCCCACGCTCAAGCACCAGATGTCGAAAATGGAATTAAAATGTTTAATCAACCGTTTTGGTCTCCGTAGCCATCTTTGGTGATTGGATACTGAATGTGATGACGAGGGTGTGGATCTGACTGCGAAGCTGCATGCTCATTGGCTAAAGATTTTAAAGACTTTAACCCTGTCCTTGGATTGACCATAAATTTAAAAAAATGTAATTAGGATTGCATTCAATATGAAGTCTTCTATAAAAGTCATTAAGAGAATGCAGTTTAGGCCCCACTATAGCTCACCGTGCACTGAAGGGCGGAGTCCTTACTGGAGTCTGCCCTGGGCCGCTATATGTGGCACCCACCCCTCCAATAACACACACACACACACTTCTGTCCCCACCTTCTGCTCAGCACTGTTGTCCAGTAAACTAACGGACAGTTTACATCTTTTGTGTATTCACTTTTCAGATCCAGAAGTTACATCTATCTTTTACCGTGTCTATGGATGTATCTGTGGATCCCTACTGGCAGAGTTGTCATGTCTGTATGGCATAAACAGCCCAACATCTGATCAAAACTAGTCTACTAGTTGCGCCGAAGTCTGCCATCTGTCAAAGTTTTAGAGTTTACGCAAATGCAAAATCAGTTTGTGCTGCTACTACTTTTGTTTTTATGAATTCCCATTTAAATTGCTGTAAATGTTGCCATGTCTATAACTGAACACTAAGTGTGCCTGTTAGCTTCAAACATGAGCTGCTTCAGGCTTCTCTCTGACCCCTTCTTTTAAAGTGCACTTGGCCCTCGCTTTGAGGGGCCCCATGAGAGGCTCTCATTTACCTTCCGCCTGACTTCGTCGAGGATTCCCTCTCTCTAAGGTGTCGTCTCCAGGGGTGATAGGCTTGCTGCAGCCATGGCAACGCACTTGATCCCCACAGCTTACCACAAAGACGAGGAGGGCGGAGGGCGGAGGGCATGAGGTGATTGGCCGAAAACCCGCGTTGCGCAAGCACACGCACGGATACACACAAGTTCTAGCTTAGGCAAAAATGCAGAAAAAGTGTACACTGTGTGTGTCTGAGGGGGACACTTTCAAGCCCACACACCGTTTTCCTCCCACCAACACAGACGCACACACTGACAACTCCATTATTACGTGCCTGTCTGTCAAAGCCGACATGATAACTTAGCCAGCCCCGCGGCCAGGATAAAGAGCAATGCTGCACAGACTGTTACATGTAGCTCAATGACTGACCCAGAAAACACCTTAAACACTGTCACAATGAGCAACAAGCAACCTGAAAGTGTGTGTGTGTGTGTGTGTGTCGAGTGGGCAGGACAGAAGTGGTGATTATGTCCTTGTTCACGGATGTGCTCGGGGAGTATGGAAAGGATGTCTGCAGAATGCGTTTACAGGCGTGCACATTGAGTGAGCGAGTGGCGAGCTCGTGCGTGCGGGAGCGATGCAGGAAGCGGCGAGCAGCGCTGCAAACGTCCACATAATTCACTGGGATCATAAAGGAAGGAGAGCGCACAGTCTTTTATTTTATTTGCAGTCGCCTGAGGAAACGCCATTGTTACTCTGATGACTGGATGAAAATGGATGCCTGAAAATGTGCCCTTGATGGTTTTTGGTGCTTGCGGTTAAACTGTGCAAACTACAAAATAGGACCAAGCGTGTTTTTATTTTCATAAAGTAGCCGCAAAAGAATGGTTTTAATCAGGGAAAAGGCTGGAGCCAAAATAAAGACGGGCACAGAACCAAAACCAACTCTGGTGTTTGTGTATGTGAGTGAAGTGAAGTGATTTTCGATCATGTCACACACGGGCTCGCGTATCCCACCTTCCCTCTGGCAGCAACAAACTCTATCATGTCCACATTACCTCACCTGCCCTGTGGCTGTGTAAACCTAGAAGTGTGAACACACACACACTTTACACGAGGCTACAATGTACCATGTTCAAGAATATATGTTACTGCCATCCCCATCGTCTCACGGCTTCGATCTATCTGTCAGTGTAACAGACGGACAGCAGCCATTGTTGGCTCGAGGCTTTCAAGAGGCACAACCAACATGCAGACGACACATAAGCGGACGCAAGAGTAACTTTATCCTGTTTGGACCCTCTCGAGAAAATTCCTTCCCCCTAGTTGGCAAAGTCAAACAGCCGGTATGCTGACATCAATGGCATTACCTTCCGAATGATGTGTTTTATCTGCTTGTTGTAATGCTTGAGGTATGTCATAGGCGCCTTTTGTCTGCCTCTTTGTCAGCAAGCTAATGCAAAACTACTACAACTAGGAATCGTGAAATTTCTGGTGGAGGATGGAGGATGGGCAAAAGGAGAATCCTTTTGATCACTTTTTTATTTTTTAAAGTTGACCTTGGTGGAAGCACAGTTCATAGGCAGGCTTTGGCTCTTTGTCTTCTTTTGCTTAATTAATAACAATAAACTTTTGCTCTTCTTTTACATTACTTACTTACATACACAACTTTAGGACTCTGCCTGGTATATACATGTACATATGCAATTAGTAAAAATCCTATTTTTTGTTGCATCTTCAACTAGACTTTGGCTAATTATGATCATGTGACACAGAGGTCTGAGTCTGGCCTCTGAGGTAGGAGCTACTGCTGCACAGTGACCATCTAATTGTTATTTAAAGGGCCTCGCAGAGCTCACAGCATAAAGCGATTAAGGATCATCAGGGTTGATGCTAATGTTTTGCAGGAAAAAAACCTAATGGTGCAATAAAAGCCGGATCTGACAGGGATCACAGAAGAGATAAAGAGATGCAGGGAGAAGAATGAGGAGGCCAAGAGGCAAGACAGGAGGAGGAGAATATTTTACTGCAGGGAGGGCAGAGCAGCTATAAACTGTGTGGATTTTCTCTTTCTCTCTTTCTACTTTTATGCCCACCTCCCCACAAAAAATTCCACTGAATCACTGTCTTTTGCACAGTTAATAAGAGGTTTAGGTCATGCTAGGTGAGGTGTGTGAAATTTCCTCCCCTTAGTAACACCCACACACACACACACACACACAATATTTCACATCGCAGCAGAGTTAGGAAGGAATGTCAAAAATTGGAGAAGGTGCAAAAAAAGCAGATATAAGACAGAAAGGTGTAGTTACTGTATCTCCACAGTCCAAAACACACAATCCACTGTTCCTACTGACCGCTAACTCTGCACAAAACAAACCCGACCCAATAAATTGCAAATGTACTGCATTCATCTAACTTCTCACTACTATTTCATTCTGAGGGCAAAACTTTGAGCGACACAACAGGTGATTAATGATAGCATTTGAAGTTAGATGACAATCTAAACAGAAGCGTGCAAGCTCATGATGATATTTATCATCTGTTATTATTACCAGAGCCTAAGCTTAAAGTTTAGACCTGCCACTCTGATGTTGCCAAGGAAAACACAGCCACTGCTCAGTGGGTGTCTACCCACCTGTTTGTCTGCCTGCCTGCCTAGACTCGAGCGTGTTTATTTCACCTGAGTGAATGCTTATACAGGAAGGCAATGAGAACTGACAGATGATGAGCAACAGCACTGTAACTGTGTCCTTTCCGCTTATGCTCTGTTTAGGTATTTGTAAGTAGCAGACTCTCCAGGCAGGCGGAGCAGTGGAGCAGAAAAAGATACAAGTGATGCATGAGGAGACTCCCTTAGCCCTGGGCAGTATGTTTCTGAGTATTAATCATAAAACTGAATATCATGACAATGTTAGTGCCTACCAAAACTACAAAGCAAAAACCTTTTAATCAGATGTTACACATAAAATTGAACTCCTAAAAAAAAACCCTGACATTGACTTTATTTACTCACTTGAGTATTTTTATACCACCAACTTGTGCTAAATATTGTTTTGAGAAAAGAAGAAAAGAGGCTCAATACATAAAGCTGGACTGAACCATGGAAAGACATGAGCGTACGCATCAACTGTACCATGTGAGTTTACAGCTGCAGAAGCATAGATTGTATTTTAAAGATGGCCATTCCCATGACGATGTCAACCACCAGTTTCTAAAATCCACATGTTGAAGCTTCAACTTTAGCCTCAATGTGGTTTGAAAACTTAACTTTAAACCCATGTTGGGGTTTTTGGAGCTTGGTGTTAGCATATTTACACGAGTACTAAAATACCAGCTAACGCTAATCAAGGTTAGCTAGCTTTAGCCACAAACTGTGTGGGTTCAAAACAGAGATGATTTATAGTTCAACCTAAGTATTATACTAATAAAATGCAAGAATGCACTCACCTAAACTGAAGTACAAACTGAAGGCACACTATTTGTCAGATAATTCCATCAAAAGTCTTTTAAGAAGACAGCCTTCAGTGACTTGAATTAGTGGATATGAAGCCTTTAGGCAGCATAGCGATCACCCTACAAAGAAAACAAGCTCCTAATTTGAAGCTTCAACAAAACCTAAACAGGTATAGATTTTGTTTGTAAGCCCTTATGTTTATAAGTTCCTGTATTTTATGAAATGAAAATGTTTTGGACCTGGGTGTGCGTGTTGATCATTTTTTTAGTATTTTGGAGCCAAGTGGCCACTCGAGGAAGAAAAATATTTGGTACTTTAGTCTTGCCTTAATTTTTCATCCCTTGAGATTTAAGTTTTCTAGTAAACAAAGTTTCCAGGTCTGAAAAATGACACAAGCAGAACTCATTCAAATAGTCAGGAAATGGCAACTGCTTCAAAAAAATGCACTGAAAGTCTAACTAGACAGTTAGAGGTCGAGTGGATCATCTCCCTGTATTTTACCTTGTCCATAGCATCCTCTTATGTCACACCTACACTCTGCACGTCCTTCCTTCACTACATGAATATTCTCTTTGGTCTTCCTCTTTTCCTTCTGCCTGGCAGCTCCATCTTCAACATCATTCGTCCAATATAGCCACCATCCATCGCCTCTCTAACTTTCTATCTAGCCTGAGCTGTCCTCTTCCACCATGACAACCTTCAGCTTGGCCTCCTGTGTTTTATAAGAAAATGACCCAACTTCTCACCAGATTTATGACCTCATTAAATGCTGTATACACGCTTTATGGGGTAACTACCTTGTGACTGAGAAGTCACTAGTGTCTGTGGATGCAATGCCCTCATTTTCTTCAGATCTATCCCTTTTTTGACATCCAATTTTTAAAAAACAAGGTGCCGATGGCCTCAATGTTCAGTTCAAGTCTTCACAAACTGATGCATGACATACGCATTAGCTAACTTATTTATAGAGTGTTGGAAGAACACTGTGGAGCAATGTTATGACTCGTGGGTCCCCCTTGTGTTTATGGACAAACACAGGGATGACGTAATAATCATCCCTTCTACCAGTGACACATTGTTATTGGCACGTTGCGGTAATATCATGCAAAGAAGCAAGTGTCCACAAAAGCAGTGAAGAAGCAGACCGCTAGCAAACATGTAAAAATGTTACGATTTAACTAAATATTAGAAGAAGAAAAAAAACGGCCTTAAAAGTGATGCATGACTTCATAAAGAAGTCTAACAGAAAAGCCAGGTCAAAGCCTTCAACAGCCAAACAACAAACCAAAACCACACCATCTACGACAGCATTTTCTACAGTGGAGACTAGACCAGAGCCAAGTGACAGAGTTAGTCCAGTGGACTGTACTAGAAGCAGAGCGAGGACTAAATGAGACCCAGGCGAAGGGGGAAAAAAAGCCCAGTTGGGGACTAAGCTAGAGGTCAGAGGTTACCTCCTTCTTATTGAGCTCCAGCCAGGCGGTATAGAGAGGGAGCCGCAGAGCTCCGCTGGAGTCCACCAGACTCCACCCGTCCTGGGAGAGAGACACCGTGAGAGAGAGACACTGCATTAGACCTGCAGCTCACAGCCAAGCCTCATCAGCATGCGTGTATGCTCTTTACTCACGTGAACGTGTAATTAGTGCATTTTTTGTGATTCTTTTTATACTTTTTGCTTCTTTTGTATCTGCAGATTAATTGCGTCTTTTCATTAAGAAAAGCAATAAATTATGGAAAAAAAAAAAATCAAAAGTACGGTGACGGAGTGCGTCTGAATCTTTGTTCCCATCAGCACAACAACAGCGCTGCACGCGAGATGCCTTCATGCTCCGCGGTTACATTCGCTACCGACCAATTTGCCGACAATAACGACATCCTACTTGCCCACTTCAAAAACACCTCTCCCACCACCTCGCACAATAGGCAACAACTCACGCACTGCCGCCTTTGGACAAAAGCGACTGTGGCAGATTTACGTCACGCTGTGAAATGCAACGCTGTGTGAAGAACAGGTGAAATTTACAGCAGGAAAAAAACAGTGGAAACATTCAAACACGTGAACGTCCCGAAACCCGGCTACCAGCATGTCGACAAAGCCAGTAACACAACAGTGACACAAGAACATGTGCAGCACTATGTGATGATTACAGTAAGTTAGTAAAAAGTGATCAATATTTTTCCTCTGAGGGGGTGTAGGTTTACCTACAATGTTTGAACATGAACACATGTTGCTGTATCGTATTACAGTTGGTAAAATAGCAGCTAAAGGTAGCTAAAGGCACTGTGTGTGTTTATGTGTGATGATAACCTCAACTGTCTAAGGTCTGTGGAAACATCAAGAAGAACAAAGAATAACATGGCCTCTTCCTCTGAAAACACACCCTGACTGGGAATGCAGTGTCTGGGGCTTCACCTTAAAAAAAAAGAGAACTACTTAACCTTTTTTAAAAGCACTTAGTAAAGACAACACACAAAACCTTCACCCATGTCTGTGCAGGAACACGAGATAGCACGCACAGACACAATGAGCCCTGTGCCCTTCATCTGCAGCAAACACTCACACAGAAGTGTATGAGTGAGCGTGACACAGTTAAACACCTAAAAAGGAATGCGTGCCACTCTGTTGTGCGACGGCCACCCGGGCAAGCTGATGTAAAACTGCAACTAAAGGAGGATGGATGACTACTTCAAAACCACTGTCGGGCTCTTTGCAGCGTATCTTAAAAACAGTTATCCACTGAGCGCGTGTACGTAAGGCTGCGCGCGCGCGCGTGTGTGTGTGAGTTCACGCTGCACACCCAAATAAATCCTGAAACATCAACAAAGAGATGGATAGAAGCACGAAGACGAGGGTAAGAGTCTGTTTATTTTACAGCACAGACTGAGATAAGTGTTTGGATCCACTCTTCTGGTGACTAAAAGCGAGACAAAGCAAAAATCTGCATTAATATATTTGTATTTGGTCTTTATTTACAGAGACTATTACCAGGAGCCTCCAATATTTTACCCTCTGAGACCTAATAAAATTTCGGTATGCATGTATTTTGAAAAAAGTTGGGATGCCGTGCAAAATGTAACTAAAAGTCAATTAAACTGACACAATATGGAATGGATGAGAGCATATGATGCTATAAACCTGTGTACACCTTTCACCACTGACGGTATACACCAATTATATAAGCTTCCAACTAAATAAATTAGGCACTAATGTACCCCCATACCACCAGAGATGCAGGGTTTTGAACTGAGCGCTGACAACAAGCAGGATGGTCCCTGTTCTCTGTATGTTTTGTTTTTGTTTTGTTTTGTTTTGTTTTACTTTTCCAACATTTTCTTACCCTTGTTTCAATGTTTTTGAGCTCCTTTGAGAATATTTTGACAATAATTGCTACGTACATATTGTTTAACAGATAACCAATTACTTAACTGAGCTGAAAAACAAGCAGAGTGAAAATCAACTTTGTTAAATTTAAGATTCGTACGTTTTCGATACCTTCATAACACAAAACCATTTTTTTTAAATATCAAAAAAAGCCTGTCAGTGGGGGTGAGTAACAGGTCTCTAATTAACCGAGAGGTTCAGTCCTGCAGAGGTGGAATGCAAAACAAACACACACACAGCATATTAAAAAACATTTCACACTACGCTGTGAAGCAATTTGCACTTATGTTCTGATGATTAAAACGCCGCCACACAAGCAACCTCGGTGAGTCCGAGGGAAGAACAGCAAAGGCAAAAGTAAGAGTGAACTTATGGTACTCGCTAAGCCTGTCTGGGAATGCTGTCTGCACACCCTAACTGCAATTATCACAGCCAATATTAGCCGGCACGATACTATGAGCATGTCTAACATCATGTGGGAAAAACACTATAATAAAAATACTGCAAACACACGGGCACGTCATGTCTGCAGACCTGGATTTAGGACCATGAGGATGGGCTACATGAAGGTTAATTATAGGTTATTTTTACATTGTTTTAGCTTTAAATATGATATAAAATGTTACTAAGATTGTTGCTGTAAATTCCAACTTATTAATCATTTCCTTGGTTCCCTTGTGTAAATGTACTAACCAACAACATATTAATAATAATAATACATGAAATAGAGCCACAGGATTATTGGAGTACAGCATATGTGGGAAGTAGCAAACTTATATTTACTGTTAACACTCTGATAGTAACTAAAGAGGTACCTGTGGAGTTCATGAAATTAACTTTAAGGTTGTAGTTGCTGCAAGGTTGAGTGAAAACCTCCATGCAGGTGGCCTAGCAGACACACAATCACGATACAACTCATATCCTGCCCAGTGTCCTAAATTGCATCATTTCCTGCAACAAGAAGCATCACTTCCTGTAGTTAACACACATCAAAACCCAGGAGAAAACCTCCAGCTGCTCCAGGAATATCACTTCAACACACTTTTTATCTGTGTTTGCGTCTGTGCATCCTGTTTGAGTTTGCTAACACAGTCGGCTGTCCTTGAGTCTTTGCTCTATGGAATCTCAACAATGTCTTTATCCTTCCATTGGTATTGTGTGGCATTCTCTAATAGGGGTACACACATTAGCACACATTCAGAAACACGCACACTCTCGATTTGTCGGCCCCCCTCCCCCGGATTTAACCGCATGCACACCCAGCTTTCCAGTCGACTCTCATCACCGCAACAATTGCAAATCCATGTCTGTTGTCATGCCAACCCTCCCCTGACCTTTGACTTTCAGTTTTTATTAAAGGCACCCTAATTCTTCAGATGACAGCTACAGACACTTGAAAAAAGGGGGCAAACATAAAGTCGTACACAGCTTCACTCGCCTCATCGTTTGACCCAAAAACCATGGTGTGTGTGCATGTGTGTGTGTGTGAGGACTGCGTGAGCGTGCCGTTAAACAATACAATTAGATTGTATGTGGGGCCAACAACCCTGGATTAAGTTGCACCTCCTTGGGACAACTGCTAACTTGTTTAAAGCCAGTGATTAAAAATAAAGCAAGCCATTATCACGAGCTATTACAGGCTTGAGGGAGCTTTGACTTTACTTTGCGTGTGTTGTTTGTTTTCTTTCTATACAAGGAGAAATGTCAGTTTTGGGTTTAAAAAAAAGTTTGCTTTTAACTGGTTGCCCTGAAGATGGCGACCAATCCTATGACTACTTGCAGTCAGTTGCTGTTTGTAACTGAATGGGGTCGAGATGGCAATCGCATGCAATCTGTTTGAGATAAGATGACTGTGTTAAATCTGTTGTCATCTGCATACAATGAAATTCACATTATCTACTTCATTCAGAGTCCAACCAAAACCTCAGATACACATCATGAAACAGAAAATCCCTCTATTAACAGTGACCTAGTTGCTGCAGGATGGCAATTTAACTGCAAAAGGACATCGGCAACCTTGCTTTTATACGGGAATACAACCACAACACAACCTGTTGGTGCAGACTGACTCACACACTGCGTGTGTTTGAGACAAAGACAGAGAGATCCTATGTGAGGCTTCATCATGTTCCTACATACACATGTCAACAGGCCTAATCTATTGTGAGAACATTACTGCTTTCTGCCATATTCATTTCCACTAATCCCCCCGCCAGTGCTTGGAGGATTATATTACCATCAGTCAATCTGACTTCTGATCATTCAGCACATGAGGAAAAGCTGACCCGGTGTCAGCGCTGCAGTCGGCCTTGGGCTAATTTCACGGAATGTGTCGCCAGCTCTGAAAATCACTGGTCTGTATCAAGACTGACAGAAGCGAAACGCACACGCCCCCCTCCTTCACACACACAAATAACGCTTGTGATACTGGGGCTACAAATGCGTGCGTTCGTGTGCTGCCTACTTGTATCTGCATGCTGGGGAATCGAAAAGGAAGCCTATAGGATCAGTAGAGTTAAATTAAAAAAACAAAACAAAAGCAAACTGCACAGAAAGGGAACAAAGCAGGAAATCTGTTCAGACATGGGAATTAATCTCTCGTTTCCAGGGTGGCATTCTTACAAATACCTGACAACCCCATGGACAAACAAAACAAAGAAGTCTTCCATGTCAACAGACTGTATCCAGAAATAATACCTGTAGTAGCGATGAGCCTTGCAGCAGCACCGAAGCTGGTTTGAACCATTGTTTCTACAGCATCACTATTCTGTCAAGAAGCTGACAAAAAGGTCATACAACCTCAAACAATAGACGTACAGATGTAACCCAGAAGCTAACACATAAAGTGCGGCAGCCCGATTCATCAGCTTTGATGAATACGTCCCTGTCAAGGCAACCAAACATGCTCAGGGATCTATAGCTCGTGGACACAAGAAAGGCGAGCAACCTGTGAAATGTGAGAAGCTGTGCATTGTAGGCAAGTGTCAGGCCAAGAATCGGGGTACTCTCTTTAACAGGTTGCAAGACCCAGGTGCTGCAGTAATACGACGCCGAGTCAGTGATGCTACAGCTTGCGGCCTCACGTACATTTAGGGAAATCACGAAAGTAAAGAATGAAAAAGATGGAACAATATTTTTTGGATAGCACGAGCACACCTCTCAGCTTCCAAAGAGTAAAGGCAGCACATGCTGATCAGGACAGGATCCATTAGCATCGGGAAGATGGTGCATTTAATGCTGTTTCAACTTTCATACACTGGGTTGATGAGTACTCTGTTTTGACAGCAAACGTTAAATGCAGTTATCAAACGTTCAATTTTACAGCAACCAAACACGACACAAAAGCTTGTTCATCCTCAGAAATAGAGCGTTCTCTTATTTCTCGTCTGGCTTAATATTATAAGAACAACGCCTGCAGGGTGGAAGTTTGTCAAGTAACACCAGGAACTGACTGCAATGTAAACCCTTTTAATATAATATTGCAGCTGAAGAGGATACTCAAGCTACACTGCGAAATCAAAGTCGGGTTTTTTTCTCATTTAGAAAACAGGACCATCGTGGGAACATTTTAGGAAATCACTTTGAGCTGTGAGTGAAACAAACTAATAATTCCCACGGATGTTGGTGATTAGGAATACCTCTAGACTGCGGCATTATGGAAATATGCTTGGGCTGCATATGGAGGTCATTCACGCTTAACTAAGACAGACATGCTACATTCACTTTAGTGGCCCAAAGGTGAACTTTAACACTTGAAGCCAGGCTATAATTCAGAATTTAGGACTGAAACACAGGGGAACAACCTAACTACACTTTTAGATAATCTCACAAATCACTGGTGAACATCAAAGAAATCCTCTTCACTCCCACAACACAATTCCTGAACTCACTAATCCTCAACCCTGGCTAAACACACTATCACCCCAGTATTATGGATCGCACACCAAAACAGGAAAAAAAAAAATCAAATTCAAGCACAAACTCTTCTCTCCCAACTTTGAGCCAGGATCCTTTGTTTTAGTGGTGAGAATGGAAAAAGTTTTCTGGAAGAGGAGGGAAGAAAACACGGAAGCGACCTGACTGCTTGCATTTCTTACCTTGTTGTAGTAATGGAGCTGGACTGAGTGCCACTGACCGTCACTGACTCCACCCGGGACGTAGGGAGCCACTGTGGTCTTTGTCTCACCTGCATGAGAAACAAATTGTTATTAGTTAATTCTGCAACTTGATTTGTGCACATGACTACACGGGCATGCTACTTCTCGATTTGTACACAAGGGCTTAAAATAATCAAATCAAATTGTCAATCAGTGTCAAACTGCTTGCTAAAATTTGCAAAGCGGAGCTGCTTGCAAACATTAGCAGAAAAGGAAGGAGGAAACCCCCCTGAGGATCTTTTATTTATACTAAGGCTGTACTCTCTTTCTTTTAAAGGTTAAAAAGTTTTACCTCGTTGTAACACGATACATGGATCACTTCAATTTTTAAAACATAAACCACTGGCTATTGATAAGTTACTAATAAACATTCACTGTGTCTTATCTTGACATGCACGCACACCACACAGATCATAAATCAACACGCATTAGTCTGCAGCATCAGTGATTCTCAGTGTGGAGACTGTAGTGCACAACGGCACCAGATTTGCAGAGGGTTTACCCTGTTTGTCAAGGGCAGGAGCAGCCGGGGCACACATCCCCTGCTCTGGGAAATCGGCAAACAGCGCGGCAACATTAAGGACTTGAGTGTGTGTGTGCGCGAGTCTTTGTATAGAAAGATAAGGAGCAAACACGATTAACTGATGTCCTACTTCGCCAATGAAAAGCACAGAAAGAAAATTACTGCGACTAATCCTGAGAGCTTCCCTCCTACTCCTCTCATTAAACGTGACTCATAATTCAAAACATTTAATTTGATGATTCATGCGTCGAACGTTTAGATATATGTCAGTTTTGAAGCAGGGCACAAGGACTTGGCTTCTCTCCCGAACAGGCTTCACCCAAAATAGTCATACTGAACTGGATTCCTCCCTGTACGCGACCATGGGAAAGTAGACTCAGCTCGGAGAACATGTGTTTGATCTGCATTCAACAGTTACCAGTTGTAACAATGATGCTGGGTGTGTGAGCACACTTGAATGAGTTTAAATGCGCTAATGTTTGTACGAATTGATCTTTCAAAAATGTTTAAAACAAATAAGTTGCCACTGTCGTGCTGCTTATGGACCTTAGCCATCATGGATTTTGTGGTGGTGTTTTTTGGCCAGTTAGGTGTCACCATTAATCAGTCCTTTCAAAATAAAACACTCCTATCCTTTAAAGCATCATGTTTGACTCTACTATATTTGGATAATTTGTGTATGCACTAACGTGCATTTGTCAAAATAAAGTGGAGATAGATAAGAATTATGTACCTACGTCTCTGTAAAAGTCACTTTAGATAACGCGCACTTACGCCATATTAATCTGCTTATAATGCAGCCGAGAACTGATACGCATCAGTCGCACACACAAAAGCAGACGATCACGCATTACGGGGCCTAACCTCCAGAGAAGGTGAGCTGAATCTGTTCAGCGATGATCTCCAGGGCGATGAAGTCATGTTTCTCGTTGAACCTGCCGTTGTAGAGGAGCAGGGCGTTTCTTTCCCTGGTAGCAAACCTGAAAAAAAATTTTTTTGTAAAGATGATTAACTTTGATAAAAGGAACTTTCATGTATGTGTCATAGAAAGGGCTGCATGAATTACAGCTGTTTTTCTTTACGGGATGCTCGTGTTTCCCATCACATTTTTTAACGCCTCTCCAACTCAAACAGTGCAGGACTGAAAGGTCGAGAACCTTGCAGAAAGTTTTATGACGAAAAGAACCGAGGCGTTCTTGAGGAAAAGTCACTTGGAAAGGAAAGGAAGGATGTGTAAAGCACAGAGGAAACGGCGCTTCTGAAGTAGACGGTGCATGACTGTGTCTACATGTGAAAACGACACAAAAGACCTGGCAAATGAGCCAGCACCTACTTGTGTGTGTGTTCTACGGGGTTCAAAGTTCAGATGTGTGTGTGTTTGTCTGTGTGTTTGGAGTGTAAGGTGAGGGCAGTGGAGTCAGCCGGCAGATGCTAGTGAGCCCAGGAGGGCAGGAAGTCAGGATGGCTGAAGCCAAACACTGATAAGGGAATCTAGGAAACAAATCACACAGCCTTTCCTGTTTTCACCTCACTGGCAACCTTTCTCACCGTCACTCTGTCCACAGATTTACAAAATCATCTCACCTATTACTGGTAAAAATGAGTTAAAGTACTTCTTTTTGTAATATTTACAGTACACTAGGGCTGAACGATATATCGCATTTGCGATAATATCGCGACATGATCAAGTGCAATTTTCTAACCGCAAAGGCTGCGATTATACTGCGATTATATTATACAATTCATGGGCTGCATCCTCCTGAGGCCGCATTTGTAGACCGATTACGTCACAGCGACGCGCCGAAGGCTGTCCAAATTACTACCATATCCCAGAATTCATAGCGCGGCCCAGCCAAACTCCAGTTTCCAGCAATGGCGGCCGCTACTAAGTTTTAAAATTACTCATACTAATCTTTCTGGGTCACAAAATAAACTTTTAACATATTTTCAGGCGAGAAAGTAGTTGTGTAAACATCAAATATCTGCTCGGTTTATCAAGATATCCCATATTTGCAAAAGTGCTCCGACGTTTTCAGAGGCGTCTGCTACCCACCAGCTCGACAGCTAGCCGGGACCTCGAGGGTTACTGATGCGGCCGAGAACGGCACAACTCCCTGCACATCATTTTCAGATCACCGCGGAGTTTCGCTGCTCGGGTTAAACGTAATATATAAGTCACTTAGACAACCTAAAAATGTTATTGTTGGGCTTTTTTCAGTGTTTTGTTTGTTCGTGAGTAAATCGGTTTGGCTGAGATTAAAGTTATTAGATTAGATAAAATAAAACTTTATTAATCCCCCGGGTGGGTTCCTCCTTGGTTTTCACACAGCTGACTAAACGTCAAACAGAAAACTTATTAAACAGAAGTATGAGACAGTCGAGAATTTACACCAGTGTCTGGTTATATTTTAGATAGCAAGAAGCAGACGGCCGAGTTTATTAAACTCCACCGAGACAGCGGTGACGCTAATCAGAACTAGACCGTCCAATTTCACGCCTTTAAACTTTAAAGGCGTGTTTGTGTGTGTGTTTATACAATTGCTATTATGTTTGCACTTTATGTGTAATGTTACTGACTGCAGAGATCAGTAAGATGTGTGTATTTTTTATTTATTAGTTTTATTTATTTAATATTATTTTTTAATTGAATGACTGTCTAGTAGTTCACAGATGTCGAAAAACTGAGTGTGGTAAAGCCACTGATTTTTTTTATGTATATTTCTGCAATCTGCACATTGTACTGACTTTCATTTTAATGTTTACACCAGGGTTCCTTGTCAGCACTTTATGCTCAGATGTTTGTAAGCTAAAAATAAACTATTGTGTATGTTCAAATATACTGTTGTGATTGAAGAAGTTAAATAAAAATGTCAGTCATCAATTCATGCATCACCTCATGTCATCATAACAGAGGTCTGTCTTCCAGGAAAGAACAGTTTAAAATTAATGTAATATAGTATTGGCCATACTATATGATGTATTGCTTGTCTTTGTTTAATAATACAGAAGACAAAGACCTTAAAAAATAATCGCATATCGCATCGCAATCGCAATATTGGGGCAAAAAATCGCAATTAGATTATTTTCCATAATCGTTCAGCCCTACAGTACACCTGTTTTTCCTCTGGCGGTTTCACTTTGTTTTAAAAAGTGTGAAAGGCACAAATCATAAATCTTCATGTTCAGATGTACTGTGTGAATTATACCTTGGTTGTTCCTGAATGTGCATCTCTATGTACGTATTCAAGGAGGTGAGACACAATGGAAAAGTGCATGCATGTCTCAGCACGTCCCAGCTGGCACACTTAAGTTTGCTGACTTCCACTGTGTTTAAATTGCTGCTTATGACACGCACAAATGCTCACAGGGTGCTGAATTTTAAATAGTGACACTAAATTCTGAAACCATTCGGAAAAATGTCTTTTTCCATAGTTATTCTCAGCTGCAGTCATTAGCATGTCCAAGTAACTAGCTATTATCAGGGATTTAGCTGAAGTCATATTCGTTTATCATGTATATAATCATTGTGCATCTATTGGCTTTACAGCTGCTCTGATCAGAGTTAGCTGGAAGCAACAAAAAGTAAGGCAAGCGTAAAACTGTGATACTTTGCTAACATTAACGCGATTAGCTATCAAGCTAAAGCTGCTAAAATTTTCTCTTTGCTTTTTTAGTGAAATCATCACTAGGGTTTTTATTTTTATTTGGAATGATCATTTATATTAATTAAAATAATGTGTTTCCACACATTAGGCTACCTGTTAATGAATGCCAGAGCTGTTTGGGGTAAACACTGCGTGCATTGGGATTCAATACTTCATTATACACAGGGTGTCATTTTTTGATTTATTTTTTTTTATTCCCACAATATGATCCCATTTGTTTTAACTTCATCATCCCATCATTTTACTACTGCTGTTTAAGAGTGGAAACTACCACTTACTAAGTAAAGGAGAAATTAAAGGCAAAGGCATGAACTTGCTGAACTGCAGGTATACACTGGGGTTGCTGTCTGTGGCATCTTACATTTACCAAGAACTGCTAAGAAGGGCATCTCTGAGTAATGACTATTTTTGTGAATCTACTACAGTGGAATATTTATTAATTCTGACAGCATTTATTGCTGTTGTATTTTGAAGTTGTTTCAGTGTAAATACTGAAGTTAAATTGGCCATGTAGTGATAGATGGAAGGGGAGTTTAATTGTGGGATGTTAAATAATGTGTACTGTAGCATTTTACTGTGAGTGTCAGAAAAGGAAAACATGAGGCTAAGACTATTGAATGTATTCATTTTATATATCCAGGGCTGCACATAAGTGGTCCGCAGGTGCGCATTCGCTGTCAAAATAAAAAACGCGCACCAGATAAGAAGTTGCAACGCGTGTTTGCGTACGTCAGATTTTCTGGAGGAGGACAGACATTTGTTTAGAACTATTAAAGATGTCAAAGAAGTAAGCTCCTTTAAGCAATTACTTTGGTGTTTCTCCACCTCCAAAGAAATGTCAGAAGGAGTCCGAACCGCAAAAGAAGCGTGCATTCTCGGAAAAGTGGTTGCAGGAGGTGAGCTGGCTTCAAACAAATGATGAACGCATAGAGATGTGGTGCAGAATATGCCGTGAAAATCCCACTCTAGCGGACAACTCCTTATGTGGTTTGCGTTTTCAAATTTTATATATATAAATAAATTTGATTTCATAGAAATCACCAGCTTAAGTAAAGAAAACGTCCTTCCCTCCCACACTGATCTGATATTTTTGGACCATTTTTGGTGCTAAAAGGTTAAACAAACTTTTCTGCGCACATGGCAAACCCTTTGTTTGTTTGTTTTTTCATAAAGGTGTGGCTTTTTAGGCTTCCTCTTATCATGAGATCTCTTTGTGCAGCACTAGAGCATGAGACTGAAGGTAAAAGTGTGTTTTATATGCCAGATGTGAGAGTTGGCAACCATGCTCCCATAATAAACTGTATGTGTGCCATATAAGAACAGTAATCTTGACAGTTGTAATGGTGATTAGTAAGCAAAGAGGTAGACACAAAAGATACCAAACTTACATGAAGGAGACGGTGAAGTGGAACCTTTGCCGCAGGCCTCTGAAGGTGATGAAGGACTGTCCAGGAAAGCTGCGGGTGGTCATCTCACAGTAGGGCTTCTCATACTCCCCGGGTGGACACTCGCACATGAAACCACCTGCAAGCCTGTTGATGCACGTACCACCATTCTTGCACACACCTGGTACACAGCGGTCTGATGATGCATTAATCTCACAGTGCTCGCCTGCAAGAAAAAGAGGGACCAAGTTACACAGAGCTGTTCTGCATCTTTTTTACTGTGAGAAACATTTTGCTGTTAATTGATATGGCCTGTGTTTCTCAGCTGCAGCACTACCAGGGGCGGAGCTAATGGGGGTTCTGGGATGGCACTGGCCCCAACACTATGTTGACATTTTAATGATATCATGGATGCAAATTGTTGACTTCCTCAGTGCATTACTATGAAATGCATAACTAAAAATTAAATAATATATTATGAAAGCTCTTGTGTCAGCAACAGATGCAAAATGAAAAATTTTGAACTAAAGCTTGCATGAGATTTTTTTTTAAATTTCCCATTCTTGCTGGTGCTTGGTCCACCCCCAAATGCAATATAGCAATGATAATAAATGTCATCTGATTGTCTCATCAATTTGTTATCATTATGTTATCTTTTATGCGAAGCGCACCTTCCACAGTTGACTGAAATACAGACCTCACTCAGCCTTAAGGAATCCAGTTGTTTAAACAAGATGCCTTTGACTATCAGCAAAGCACATTTATTCAACTAACATGCACACGTTAAACGTGGCATTAACTTTCTGTTGTTAAAGTCCCTCCAAAAACATCAGTTCAAGAAAGGCACGCCACCCTCCAAACAGTTAATAACACTGACAAAACCTTGTTTACTGGTCTTTTCTGAGAAGCACACTTCTTAGCCAGAAGGTAATTTGGCCATGTTTGGAGAGAAGAGAGAGTTTGGAAAAAGAGTCACGGTGGAGGGACAAAGACTGCAAAAAGAAAGCAAGCTGACAGGGATAAGACTGCTGGCTTTCCTTCACTAAGCTCAGTGCATGGCTAAACTTATATTTAACTGCACTTTTAAACTTGTAAACCGAACAACGATCAGATAACAGCTGATCAGTTAAATACCTCTTAAAGTGATTCAAGGTTAGGAACAAAAGAAATCCACTTTTGGATGAGTGCATTCCTGTTTGTTTTTACCATCCTGATAATAAACCTTAGGTTAAGTCACTTTGGCAACATTTTCTGATATGCCCGCAACTAAAGGCATAATACCCCTGCAATTAAACAGAATTTTGATATAATTTATTTATTTAGCAAAGGTAGGCACACTTATGGCTACTTAAAGGTAGGTACACTAGAAACTACCTTTGGTTTTTACAGAAAACAAAAAAAATAACTATACTAAATTTACTAAATTTAAGTACTTTATTAGCAGTGTGTGATTTCATGTTAATTTTGCAGAAAAGCAAACAATAATTCCCCATCTTACATCATAAATACGCTGTGGTTTTTGGGGTACGGGGCATGTTATGGAGTGGATTAATCTTGCCTTTTTTACATCTTTATTGTTTTACTTCTTGGCTAGCAGTATCAGCGAACATGTTAAACCTGTAGCCTCAACCCTTTTCATCCATCTGTGGCTGCTTTGCTTGGCTTCCTGTTTGGAGCTGCTTAAGGCCTGGTCAAACTTACTTGACTACCCATTGGTCATGAGGTTATCGCTACCCTCATACACTTCTCCTTCTCCTTCACATGCTAACTGCTTAACTGAAGCTGCATGGTGGTATCAAATACATGATATATTACATTATCTAATTTAATTTCGCAACAGGTCCGGGAAGGGAAAATCCCTCTAAATGACCATGTGGTTTTAGCTTTTCCAAAATCAGCCAACTGGCCCCAGCTTCCTGGCTCTGCTCATTTAAAATTCCTACGTAAATACGCCAGCAGGCCTCTTTCCGACTGTAATGATATTTGTGATAGGTGCCACCGCGTCCCATTCTGCGTTTTGTGTCAATCTGATGTCTAGACAAGCTCTACTCTTCCAGGGCACACACAGACCCCCAAAACTGCACAGCTTGGAACCAGGTAATGGCCCTTCTCTCCTCAGCATAATCCTTTTTTCCTAGGGGGAATTATAAGGATCTGTTTCCCTGTAATGCAGGAAACCTGAAGAGGACAAAACAGGCCTTCCCCTTGTCATCAGCCCCATAATAGTCCCTGATGGCCCTTGAGTATCAGGAGTTGAACTGTGACCTTCAAAGAGGGGACACCGAGATGTAGGTAAAGGAAATATGATGGGTGGGTGGAGAAGATGGACATGGGCACAAGGAGGAGAAGGCGAGAAGCAGTATGAGTGACAAAGTCAGATATAATCAGGTAATTACTTGAGATAAGATGGAGGATGAGAAAGAGAGGGGAGGCAGAGCGTCGGGAGACACAGAGGGGTGGGAAGCAGGAGGCTGTCAGAGCCCGTTTAGGCTCTATTAGGGAGAGAAGAGTGGAGACAGTCAGGTATCAGATGTACAAGGGGGAAGTATGGGAGGAAGATCACTGATATTCGGAAATATTTTGCAAAGTGCTTGAATGTGAATGATGAAAGGTTCCGAACTTTCCCATAGCTCATCGACTAACTGAGTAATGAGTTACTTTAACACTTGCAAAACACTTGTAATCTCAGTATTTGGAATATTTAGCTCTGCACTGTTTACGTCCATGTTTGAAGTTAGCAGGCAGCTTGCTGTGTTTTGCTAGTATACTGCTAAACGTCTCATAATTAAGATCCTGCAGTGGTTACTTTGTTTTTAGCAAACAGAGCTTAACGTTTACCTGAAGTAGTTTTTCCTTTTATTTTAGACCTCTTGTGGGAAATGTGCAGCTGTTCGCTTGATATGCTCGATTATTTTTAGACTTCACGATTCAGTTTTTCATGCTTTGTACCACTTTCAAAGAAATATAAAACGTTAGGAAATTCTCTTCTGAAACTGACTTCATGCAATCCAGCAGGATACACTACTCTAGCACTCTTTTTGCAGGATTACCCAGATCATTAGTAGGATGACTTCTCATTCAGACTGATTCAGAATGAAGCAGGAGCCAGACTCCTTACACGAACATGCTAATTTGACCATATTACCCCAGTGCTGAAGTCACTTCTCTGGCTCCCAGTTCAATACAGAATAACCTTTAAAATCCTTCTACTGGTTCATAAACTCAATGATCTGATCCCCCACTACACTGTGGACTTTCTCAGTGTCTATAATCCAGCGCAACCTCTCAGGCCATCAAGTGTGTTGATGGTGCTTTCAGTTACTGCGGTGTTATTCTTTGGAACAAGCTGCCCTCTGACCTGAAGTCAATTACACTTGTGTCTTAATTCAGAAGAACACTTAAACCTTTTAGTCTCACATTTCTTTTACATTTCACTGTATGTGCGCATTTTAGCTTATATTTAGATCTTTGTAAAGTTATTCAGTGTTTACGGCACGGAGTTTATGTGTAAATAAATACGCTACATAAATAAAACTGTTAAAAAGTTACAGGTTAGAAAAACAAAATAAAGATGAGCATAAACACGCTGAGATGCTCTGCAGTGCCAAGATGGATTACAGAGATTAGTTATAATTCTCTGGATTTGTCCCTACAAGTCATTCCTTTTTTAATTATAACTTTCCCACTTTTAATAGAAAAATATTGATAGGAGCAGCTTTGAATTGTACTGATCTGTTGAGTCTTGGTGTGTGACTCACTGATATATGAGGATTAACAGGCAATTTATTTACTTGCCAGTACTCTTTACTCGTCAAAAGAAATTAAAGCTACTGTGGTTTTGGAAAACAGGTGAAATGTTATTTCAGATGAAGCTGGTCTGACTGGTGTAGTGAGGATTGTGTACACCCCTTTCCAGCAATACATTTCATGTACTGTATGCATGTGTGGAAGCAGGTGGCTTTACCTGCGGTACTACAAAGCATGTCCTTTCTGTACTGGGGTCAACCTCAAGCTACAACAATGGGCTGTGAGACCTTTTACAACCCGTCTGTGCGGTTTAGCAGCTTTGCACAGGTTATTTAAACTGTTATCACAAACAAAATGAGCTCTTGCACATGCTTATAATAGACTTTTCATATGGTATTGTTGTATATGTGTAATCGGGGATACACAACATAGTTTAGGTAAAAAAGGCAAGCTGATTGACAGCTTTGAATCACTCAATACCTTCTTCTTTGTTTATTTCTTTTTAACTCACCTGTGAAGTCCTCCAGGCACTCGCAGGTATAACCGCCCTCTCTGCTCCGACACCTCCCGTTGTTCTTGCAGGGCCCTGAATAGCAGAGGTCGATCTCGGTCTCACAGTATTCTCCGGTGAAACCGACCGGGCAGCGGCAGCGCAGCCCGTTGATGGGGTGGATAGGTCGAAACAGAACCGTGTCAGAGGCGATGAAGGGAGGGGAGCTGTCAAACTTCAGCACTGATACACACTTCATGTAGTTCTCGCAGGGCTCCCGTAGGCAGATGTTATCATCAAACGGCAACACCTGAATGGAAGAAGGAATTTTAGCTACATTTATTTCTTCTACTAATGCTTCTGATGTTTTTGACCTCAGGACTGTGCGTTACCTCTTGAGTGGATATGAGCCTGAGTCGAGTCCTGTGGAGGTAGATCTGCTCCTGCAGCTCCTCAGATGGGAAGAACATGCCTTTACCAGGAGCCCCTCCGGGCTGCAGCGCCGAAAAGGTTACGTTGAGGATGGAGCCTTGGACGTCGGTGTCGTTTTGGATGTTAAACACAAACACTGCTTCCCGCTTGGTGGAGAGTACATCCGCCACTCCCTCAAGAAAGAGGCTGAGCAGGGGAGATAGAAAACGCTCCTGGGACATGTTCTCCAGACGAACCGTGATGCTGTTTGTCAGCATGTCATCAGTGATGATAGTGACCCGCAGTGTGCAGAGGGCAACAACACGATGGACACCATCTGGAAAAAAAGAGGAGGAAGATATTTTGCCTTTACTTACGGAAAGCTCCAGATTACAGTAAAAGTCTAACAAGGTAAAAAGTTCAGAGAAAACAATGTACCTTTTTGGAATAAAGAGCCCTCGGATATAACAAGCAATGAAGTGAACTCATACAAAGGTATAATGACAAGCAAATTTACAGACAACTGCACAAGGAACCCAACCACAGTTTACATGGTTAAACTTAAGGCTCACAGTGATCTTGGCTCACAAACATGAGACACAATACCAAAACTTATTATCAAAACAGAAGAAGGTCAGAACAAATGTTGTAAGCCAAAACATTCAATTCATTTTTTTAATATAGTACCAAATCTTAACATCAGTCACCACAAAGTGCTTTAAGGACCCGACAATTCCCGAGAGAAAACCTCAAAAATTAGACGGCACACTAGGAGCAAGCACTTGGCTACATTAGAAAAGAAAAACTCCTTTACATGTCATTGTATGTAGACTTTAACACAGAAATAATTTTACCTCCTGAATAACTTCACATCTCTTCTCTCATTTCTCTCCTGTCTCTTCACCCTTCATCTCAAGAAAAGTCAGGAGGAATCACATCTGTTATCTCTGCCAATTCCAGTCTGTGTTTATCTCAGACTATCTTCAGGAAGTCCAAAAACTCATCTAACAACTTGTATTTGAAAATAAAAAAAATCCAAGAGACTCTTTGAAAATGTATTTATTTAATTTTAAAAATTGAATTACTCTGATTTTGGACAGCGGAGGACAAAATCGGGTATTTATTTTCTTTATTTATCTTATTTATTTATTACTTCCAATAGTGCTAACATACTACACAGGGCATGAACAAGATTTTTTTTTTAATTTTCATTGTAAGTGGGCTAAAGTACTTAATTAAAAGTAGTCTAACATAAATGTAAATGCTGTGATTTGATTATTTTAATAAACCATGTAACTTGGATGGATTCAACGCTGGCGTGACCACAGTGCACACGTCTGCTGTTGCTCACAGTGGTCCAAGGGACGCTCAGGGAGTTTGTGCGTTTGCTCAGACACGTGAAAAATTAGAGGGAACATTGCTATCAAGCCTTTTTTCGCAATAGTTAGCTTGCTAATTAGCCATCATCATATGAATTCGTAATGTTTCTCAAAGAGTAAACAGCAGATTTACATTCCACTTACATTCTGGTACAAGTTTATAAACCGTGGGGCGGGATGAAAACAGGCATTGTATTTTTTTTCATCAGATAAAATGACAGTCATCCATGGCTAATTTTATTAGCAATAGTTAGCCAGCTTATTAATGCGCAGCTAAAAACTCTGCCCTTCAGGAACTTTTAATAGTTCTTAAATGAGAAGTTCACAAAACTGTTTTCAAAAGCAAAATGAATAATTTGTAATTTCTCAGGTTATTGTGCCTGGGAGCCACTATTAAGTATGTCTCAGCTACATGGAGTACCTTTAAGCCACATTGTCTGGACCCAATCCCAAATCTGCACTACTGCTTGACAGCTTGACTTGTTTACTGTGTAACACTTTTGCTGCTAGATTGAGTTAAGAAATTTCAAGTTGGTGTAGACTCAATCTTATTCAAGCCTTGACTCGGAGTAATTAGATTAGTCTAGGATTGCCGCCCCCAGGGTCATGCCTACTTCTTGCAGAGCTCTGTTTCTTATGAAGGGAAACAGAAGGCTCTTGGCCTGAGTGAAATACAGCAGGCAACAGGTGGTGGGGCCAGATGAAATTTGCTGGTGGGGGATAATACTGTTGAAGCTACGAAGGGAGATGGGTCGCATTGCACAGCTTTGCTAGTCCATGAGCACATGAGTGTGTCATATGTGTTTTCGGGTTCACGGTGAGGTCCGACCACAGGTGCCCTGTCACTCTCAGGCTTGCATGAGATCACTTCTCAGGCACTTAAACTCTTCTCGCACACATGAAGATGCACAGATGTCAGTCAGAGCAGGGTGCGGACAAGCGAGTTCTGGATGCCTGCTAACCAGACTGGAGGTCATTTCCAACCACACACAGATGAATAACTCACAATGGGAAGCAACATGGGGGTCGGCTACTTCAAAGCAACCGAGAAACTGCTACGTTGGGGCTCCAGGGATTGTAAGGGAATCATCGGCGGCACGGATAAAACAAAACGAACACACAAGTGTAGACACACATTAACGTCACTCTGCAGGGCAGTGAAATTACACAGCAGCTGCTCTTTATCAGACTGCTGTAATGTGCTGGAATGGAAGTGCTCATTCAGCACAGCACTAACAGGCTAGCTGCTAGAGTAGCTGCTAGCCAGTGTGTTTATTTCTCTAAAGTTTTCAGCACCTGCCTCTCAGTGTGTCTCTGGGAGGACAATGTTATCTCACTTGCTGCAAGAAATCCATCACCTGGTATGCTTGAATACACATATCCTGCACAGATGCAATAAAATATAGAGAATATATGAAGTTATCTTTTAGGAACTGATTTTCGACTTTGATTGCTTGATGATTTTGTACACTTCCAGTGCCAAGTGAAGACATTATACCAGAGAGGCCTAGCGGCATCATCAAATAACTGCCTAAGCATACATAATAGGTGTAGACACAATATTTTATTGTTTTCCCTTATGGTAAAACAGGCAGATCTTTACAAATTGTTAGCTTCTTAGACCGTGTGAGCGGCATATGAGCAGTAACACCAAAGAGCACTGTGGGAGCCTGGCACTGGGTCTAAAAGTGATGGACCATGACAGAAAACATAATAGAATTTGTAAGGCAAATCTCACATTGGCCATGCACTGACGGATAGTCAATCGTAATCGACACAGTGTGACAATTCTGCGTTCATTATGACCTTTTGGCCAAGAAATAATGCAAGAACAAGTATTTACATTTTTAAAGGTTTCACAAGGTGTTTGTTTCCTTTGGTTTTCCAGAGACATCTCAGGCCAGGCTATTTATAGAGCCCACCAGCTGCTAACATGGGATCACACACATGCAGAGGATGGGCTGGACTGTGGAAAGGGTGTGTCACAGGCAGCCGACGGCATGGAAAAACACATTCTGCGTAAGTATGCCACACACAAACTCACACACAGACAGACACACCACAGTCACACATAGGTGCCAACAGGTCTGCAATGTTTTAATAGACAACCCTCTGATTAAAAACAAGCTAGCAGCATGCAAGCCGTGCTGCTGGCCACTTTGGATGGAAACAGTTTATTATATACACGTTCCCTTATCTTAATTAGCTGGCAATATTCTGCACTGCTTGATTGACTGGCTAAGTTCAGTAATGATAGGCAGCACGTTCAGGCTACATTATGACTCACTTATTGCACCTTTACAGTCTTACAGCGTCAATAAATATGAAAAACACAGATTAGAGATAAACAACAGGTGGTGAGGTCTGCAGAGGTGATAAGACCTGATAAAGAACTGTGAGGCAAGCCACACCGGTGACAACTGACCACACACACACAAACAAACACACACACATGGATGTATACACATAAAAACCTTGTGTCGATCGACAGTCAGTGTGCTTCACTGACCACATTTTTCTTAAAAGTAGAAAGGCTGTCTATCTCCTTGAGAAGACCCCAACAATCAGATGATCCCCTATGAACTGGCACTCGGCGACAGTGGGAAGGAAAAACTCCCTTTTATTAGGAAGAAACCTCCAGCAGGATCCAGCTCAGTAATATTGCAATAAAGCGGCTCGACTGTTTGTTGTGATTTGGCGCTATAAAAATAAAATTGAATTGTACTGAATTGTTCCCGCTAACTCACGCACTCTGTGTTTGTGGTTGGCGCTGTCATGTCAAACCCAGAGTGCTGACACACATTGTGGCCAGCTGTCACCGTGACGGTCACAATGTGTGCAAAAACAAACAAGATGCTCGCATAAATGCAAACGTCTGTGGTTGTTGAAAAGTAGAAATGTGCTTACGCTGCAGTTCAGCTTCACTTTGATTTACATCAACCACTAGTAGGTAGCACTATTAAGCCTTACAGTTTGAACCTGTGCTCATGAGGTCACGCTGTAGTCCCTTTCAACTCTGGTGGCAACTGTCTGAACAGTGTAAAAGCCAGCGCCGGTGTTTAGTCAGGGGAGGGCGGGCAGTAAAACAACAGAAAACAAACAAGACATTTGTATCTGTGGCAGCTTTCAGAGAGGTGACAAGCCCACCAGAGAGAAACACACACACACACACACACATTTCCCCCCATCAGCCCCCACTGAAAGGTAGATGCTAACACACGCTTTCCTCTCTAACATTAGAACGCTATTTTATACATCTTTTCATTTTAGCTTCCCCTCTGAAGATAAATCCATCCTGCTGGCATTTATATTTATTTCTGACTAAAGAGAATGGCAATTGAGAGCTTAAAATGCCACAACCACAGGGGACGTGCCCTATTAGAAAAGACGGAAACCTGTAAGGAGACGGGGGGGTTGTGAAAATTCTCTATATTCCAGCACAGTTCGTTTTATAGGTTGTTCTTTAAGCTAATTTTTCCCTTTAGTTTTCTCTTTTTTTTCTCTTCTGCCTCTGGTTTAGAAGAAAAAGTTTAAAATTTTTGAACCAATACAAAGCCTGTAACCTTTACTGGCTTGCAGCCAATCACTGGGCTGAAATTCAAACAACAGCCCCTCCTTCTTGGACACACCTGAACACCTTCAGCCTATCAGGAGGGGAAAACAAACGCCAAGCTTGACTTCAGAGGTGATCTAACACAGAGACTCTTTGAATAAGGCAAGCTGGCAACGTTCCACCCTCTCTTTTTCTCTTTTCCGTTTTCTTTTCCCTTCTTTTTCCAGCCCACCAATAGGAAACGCTGCCCAGAACAATAACTTTCAGGTGCTCTGAACTGATCTTTCTCATCTTTTTGCTAGTCCGCTCTGCCCTCTTTATGTGCTTCATTAAAACGTTTTAGCTTTCCTCAAAGGAAGCCTTCCCCTCGACAATAATCTACAACTGTTCTGTTCGTCTGTCCAGCAAGATGTCAAGTCTCCTTTCGTTTCCTCTCTTCTTCTCTCTCACGGCAACCGGCGCCAACATTGGATCACATATCAGCAGCCTGCAAACACACGTACAGACATCCTGTATGCTGAATGTGGAGGGAAAGCACACTGCAAAGAGTAACTTAGGTTAGCTCAATCAATGGGTCATCAATCAAAAGACTTAAAGCCAGCATAGCAGAAAAAAAAGATGAGCGGAAAAAGGACATTTGTGAGGGCAGGAAATGAATGAGAAATGCCTATGCAGCACAGTACCACCTGAAACAAGTGAAAGAGTGACCCTAAAACTAGAAATGAACTCAGTTGGACTCAGTGTGCAAATTGTTGAAAATCAAAATCACTGTTGCTTTCTACATAAAAAAAAAAATCACATTTAACTATCACATTTGAGCTCAGCAACCTTCGAGCTCTATAGGAACATATCCAGAGTCGAGTCCCAATGGCAACACGTTGGTCTGCAAATGTCTGCATTTGTAAATTGGATAGCAATTATTTGCAAACTTTCAACAGTCTCTCTGAGAGCGATTGCTCTCAGAGCAATCCAGGTCAGACTGCAACTGTTAGCAGAAAGGTTGCCTCCTGTCAAGTGACCTGTGCAAACACTTTGCGATCGAACGTGGTCATGAATGTGCACAAGCTGTAATCCATCGCAGAATGTGAAAAAATTCAACTTAAACACCAGACGCCATCTTTTTTTTTGTAGTTGCAATGAGGTCATTGTCCTATTTTTACTCGTGTGACTGATCCATCAGCTTGCTCTGTATTAGGAAGCAGCTTTGTCAAGCTAAGTGTCTCAAGTATTTTTTGGTTGAGCTGATTTAATGTAAGTTTGCTTGGCTAACGTTATTTCAGGAACACGGTACATGAGATGAGCCCTCGAGTTCATAGTAGTCTCAGACTATTTACAAGATAGCTTTTATTTAGTAAAATTTGGTGTCCATGCACTGATACAATTAAGCTAAAGAAAATATGCTGTATCCCCCGCCCTTTATTATGCATCCCATAACAAAGCATGATTTACAGTTAAATGTTTAACTATGACAAAGTGGTCATTTTAAATGCAAACATGGGTTAACCAGGGGTTAACTGCAGGAATGTCACAGGCAGCAGGTTAACAGATACAGAAAGAAATAATAATTTACTGGCTCTAAGAAAAGTCTGTTAGGTCACATTATAACAGTGCCTTTTCCCCCCTCCCTGACATCTCAAAACAACCTAACCCTAACTTCATGCAAGAGGTTAAATTCTTGCACTCTGACAAAGTGATTTCTGGAGGAAGAGCACAAAAGTTCAACTGCAGCCAAGCATACCTCGCTATCACAGCTCTCCCCTTCAGCGCTATGGAGCTTCACTCTGCAGCCACTCGCCTGCTCATGAGTTTGAGTGTTTTCTCTCATATCTGGAAGCACTCAGCGAAAGCCCCTCTCATCTCCTGCCATAATCTGTCGGCCATATTTTTTCTCAGGTATGCCTATTTGATCAAAGTGTTGCAGAGAGAGTGAGGCTAGGTTTTGAACCCTCACACTGACACGTGGCGATAAAGCTGACAGGAGAGCGGCCCTGCAATCATACGGACAGGGGGGAAAAGGGAGGGAAAGAGGAGAGAATCTCTGGACACGGAGACAGTGAGAGATAGGGAGGAAGGCAGTATTATACCACATGTTGTTTCACATGCAGTAGTTGAAAGGGAAGCTGATTAACTGCAGGGACGGGGTTATCTTGTAGCTCTCAGGGTGTTACACAAAGCACCTTCCATCCTTCTCTGACTGTAGTGACCATTAGCATTCCATCGTATTAGTACGATTCCCTTTCCTTTAATTTATATCGTTTCTTCAAGTTATCAGAAACCCCCTTAAAAAAGTATACAAAAGACTCCATTCACCCCTGCACTGAGTGGTGGAGTAGGGAAGGGGCGTTTGTGAGGTATGGGTGTTGGGTGGACGGTTGAGCGCTCAGGCTGTCAGAAAGATAACATCCTGGCCACAGCCGGAGAACAGGTGGGATTACACGCAGACACACTGACTGAACCAGGATCAGTGAGAGAACAAATCAAACAGAAGGCAAACAGGTGGGATGTCAGAGAGAATGAACTTTTGGGTCCCACGGCACAAATGTACAGCTCACATTAGAGAGCCCGCTTGCTTTAAGCTGCCCACCAGTTCAGTGGTAGTTCTCTTTTGGTCACAGTGACAACGTGTTTCCTTTGTTTTTTTGATGACTATCCAAAAGTTACTCTTAGATGAGAAATAAACCATGAAGGTTCCACTGTCCACTTCATTTTTATCTCTTTTTTGACCTGTCCCACTGTTAAGATATTTGTCAGCAGATATCTTCCAGATAGGGAAGATATCTGTTACAGCCTAACTCATTATATAGCATTATGCTATAACACATATAATGCCAGTGTAGACTAACTTAACTAACTAACTGTACTTTTCAAAACCAAAACCGGTACTTCTTGTTCTCGACTACTGTTGGTACGTACTGAGTAGGGTTGTCAAAAAAATATTCACTTTAATACTACTGATGCTAAAAATTATTATTGGATTAGCATTAAAGCATTAAAATGATAATGTTAATGCTGCAGCTAAGGAAGAAAACGTTATCAGTACAGCCTGTTTTTACACAGTATTAATTTAACAGAACACAATTATTTTTCAAGTGCGACTTTCTTTAAATCCTTGATTGAAGCCAAGAAAGCAGCAACTAGACAGAAACAGTGGCAGCAGACCTTACCGAACCAATCAGATCAGCACTGAAATGTGGTGCCAAGACACCAGAACCGCAGGAAGTAAACAGATCTGTAGCTTTATTGTTTGAATCTTTATTTTAAAAGATGTGCCTTTTAATTTTGCATAATTTCCTAGGTATCAATTTCAAGTTTGAAATTCTATGTCTCATGACAAACTTATTTGAACCATCTGTACACATGATTTAGTATCAAAAGAACAATTTTAAAAAAATGCATAACAAAAGTAGCCACATAGCCCCATGTCATGTCCACATTCAGTAAAACCACCTTTTTTCTCTCCTAAAAATAAAAATATTTCCAAAATTGGTTTTATAATATATTAAAAAACTTTTTTCAAAAACTGTGAAATGCTGGTTTGGGTACATTATAAAGTGGAGTGGAGTAACACTTGAAGAAACACCTGTTGTAGACCAACTTATTTTCATCCCAGGGTGTCAGATACTCTTGTTTTTGTTGTTGTGTCAGTAACACAGACAAAGTTAGGGACAAAAATGGGCATCGTACCCAAAAGTTCATAGTTTTATCCCATATAGTGTGTCATATGAGTGATACCCGATGCTGCATCTGAGAAGCCTAGCGACGTCTCAACACAAAGAAATTAGAATTTTTTTTCAGATCTTTCGTGCCAGTTTGATCTGTCCTGTTGAGTTTTTTAACGCTATTATAACAGATGTTTTCTGATCTCAGCATTAAGTCATAAAAACCGTGGTGAACAATGTTGGATTAAATTTTATATACTCTTCTTCTTGGTCCTACCCACATATCTGTAAGGGTGTACTATGGGGGAAACTCCCCCTGTATAAAACCTTTGACTTGCCACACAAGGGAGTTCAAAAGCTCCCACTGCTGTATCAACTACTCCTCCACCTTCACCTTTAATCAGAATGGACTTTCACAAGCTCTCCACAAGTGCCCTTAGTGGCAGTGCTTAAGCAGAGCACTCAGGGGCATCGAGTGCCAGGCCAAGAACCCACCCGGCTAGAATATCTATGTCCCATTTAGGATCCCTGGGAGAGAAGGGGTGAAAAGAATAGAAGCCCTGTTCCTTCCCAGACAATGCTAAACAAGCCCGGATAGGGAGGCTAGACAATGAAAATGAGCCCAAATGAACGCCTGGCTTGATTTTGTGCCTGAGGGGTGACTGGTATTAGTGTACTTGTTAGCTCATCGCCTTGTAGACAACTGCCATAAAATGGTAATTAATCACAGGCCAGGAGTGCAGATTTGGACATGAAATTGAAATCAAAGATTGAGCGAAGAAAAGGCATCCGGTTTGTTGTTGTGACAAGATTCTTGATGATACAATCATTACCTGGTAGTGACTGACATCACATTCTGGTGTTAGATTGAGAATACCCTTGAGATGGGAGGATGGGAAGTGAAAAAGAGGAGGGAACATTTTGGGGAAACAAATTTACTCATCCACCCAGTGTAAATCAATGAGACATAAATTCTTTCTCTTCAAAATTAGGTAGATGTCATGTGGCGCTTACCCTTGCCTGGATCACACAAAGTCAATAATGACATTTAAGAAAGCCAAACACCAGTTGTGTTGCACAACATTACGACTGGAGGAAGCCCAAGCTCGAGAGTGAGCTATCACCCAACATTAGCACTACAAATGTGCAGGCAATCGAAAGTGCTATCAAATCTCTCTCAGTGCAGCACTGCTTTTATAATTGATTTTAAAGCCCTTTTAAATCCACTTAGCTGAGCACTCTGGGACTTTGGTATTTTAGTTGTCTCTGCTCTCGATCTGTCTTCCCAAGTCGTCGCTCTCCTCAGTCAGCTAATCAACTTAAAGCCCTCCATTTCAGCTTATTACAGGTTCAAAGGTCACAGCTTCCAAGCACAGTCTGGCTATGTTTTCACAAGATGATACAAGAGCAAATAAAAGAAAAAAGGAGAGAACAATTCCCTATGGCAAAAGTCTGAGCAGTTTTACCCCATTCTGAAGGTAAATTAACAAGACAGAGAAATGATCTGGGAACTGGTTCTCTGTCTTACTCTAAGAGACAAGTTAATTGATGACTTTATTACAAATTGCCTGTTATTTTCTATTATTCATGCAGTCTCTTCTAATCCAAAGGTTAACTGTCACACGGTTTCCTCAGGAGACCTTCAACTGGTTTCACAGATAGATCTGAGTGCTAACTTATCAACTGTACAATAACTTTGTGGTACATGTTTTAATAAATTGGGAAACAAAGGAAATTAAATGAAGAAAATAATAACTTCAAACACTTCAAATACTACTCAGATCAAGTGCTGAGATGTATGGCGAAACAGCTTATATCAACTGAGGCAAAGAACACATCGATTTAAAAGCTCTGATATAAGTCCAAACTCTGTTGGGTGGATCTTAACATCGTATAACACTTACAGTGAGCATAATTATGGCCTGTCATGACTAGAAGGTGAAAAGAATCCACTCGAAAATAACGTCCAGTTTTAATTTACATAAAACAGTTCCTTATTTAAAAGAGAGCAATGCAACAGGGTTAGGTTACAATACAAAATAACATGTTTTTAACAGGTGTCCTACCAATTACCAAGTGTAACAGCAACAGAGTGACACAATGTTTACCAGTGAGCATGAATGTTCAGATAGTTTCGGTGTGCTAGATTGAGCTGCAAACTCAAGAAGCGATGATAATAGTAACTGAGTTTTTACATAAAATTACTTTTTATCTTGTTTTCATCTTCAACCTGTTAGTCATATTTCATATTATATAAAGTCCAGTTTCCTCAAATGAAAATGCCCATGAAAAATGAATGTAGCATTTCTTTGTGAAAGTAGAGAATTTAAAGAAAAGCCTAAGCCACAGCTATGTGCAGCGTGACTTCTTGCAAGTCATCCAATTTAGGTTGTTGTACTTATGATGCAGGACGTCGTCACCACAACTCTAACAGGCCTGTGTTCTTCAGTTCTTCCTGCAAAGTCAATGTCAGCCAACTCTACTGGAAAATTTCATATGGAAACAGACGTTTAAACTGCTTCAGCCTACATACAGTTGCTGCAAGCCACTTTGCAACCCTCTACCATTTCATGCTAATCACGCTGTTTCTGACTTGATAACTGCCATGTTATTTATGGGATAATGTTGCTGTCCTTTCTTTTTTCCTCTCCATATATGCACATGGAAAGTCTGGGAGGTCCCAAAACAGAACCACGCCACCAAATATGAATTACTGCAGATGGAATAATATTCATATTTTAACCGAATTTGGGCTCTACAAAACAGAACAGAAATAAATAAAACAAAAAATTAAGTTTTTTTATTTGACTTGATGCAATACATCAAATTAAAGATATGAATTGTTGGAATTTTGCCAGGCTATTAGCATAAGAACCATGGATACATTTCCTTTGATTTCATTTCATTATGTTTTGCAGTGAGTTCTAATGATCTCCTGCAATATTCTTTTGAGCCTGTTATCAGGCAATTCTAAAAGTCTATCCTTTGATATGATAGTTTTGGTTTAAGCTTGTCTATATTAAAGTTTCCTACCTTTCATATGTAAAGTAGGACATGGGATGCACGCTCACAGGCGCAGACACATGCAGTAATGGTCTTCATGGACAGGGATAGCTAGTAGCCACTGATGTATCACCATGGCGAAAGTCCCGTCAGTCTGTGTGTGGCGGCTGATTAGTATTAGCAGTATAAGATCTTTCCAAAGTCCCCATTCAACAGATCACAGAAAAGGTGAAGAGTCAAATGGGCCTTTCTCTGTTTCAGTGGAAGGGATCACTCAGCTATGACCAGGAATGTGTGTGTGTGCATGCAGACACACACACACACACATGCCCAAACCAGAGCTCTTGCTCTGCCCACACAATCTCCTCACACACAAACATGTGCTGTCACATTTCAAGCAGCCAGTGCAAACAAATATGATTATACACATATATGAATGCAAAAAAATTAAATCAGATTAGCATTTATCTAATTCCCAACAGTGCACACACGTATTTAAATGCACATGCTGCTCTTCCTCTCATGCACTCTCTATCAGTGATCCCAATTTGATAAGCTGACAGCAGACAAATAGTTGGTTTGGTGGGAGGTGCACGCTGATCAAAAGCCTCCCAACAGGTCGGCTCGCACCGCTCTCTTAAGAGCTACCCAGCCATGAATGGCCTAATAGGACCCACGTATCTGTTACACTGACACTAGATCCCGTCTTTCTCTCTGCTTCTTTCGTTAGTTGCTGCCTTCCCTCGCTTATCCCATCTGTCATCCTGCAAATCTGTATGTGTTATTCAGTTTTATTAGGGATGGTATTTGAGTAAAAATTTTAAGATTTGAACTAGTAAAGTATTTTAGAAGAGTACCCATAACATTTAAAATATATTCAAAGACATAAGATAATGCTAAAGACATAACATAACATAATCATCAACAGATTTTTTTTCTGGAAATTTTTTTCTTCCGTTTTTATCTCTTTGCATACTTTTCTTTCGTTGTCTTGTTCCAAATCTTTCTGCTTTCCTCTGTCTCTTTCTCTCAAAGGAGGTGTCGGGTTACAGTTATTGTTGGTGCTGGTTACTGATAAATAGGGTGCCTAGTTACCAGCCAACGCACGATTGGCTCTTTTCAACAAAGCGCAGAAGGAAAAAAAAGAAGGGGGTGGGGTATACGAGGGTCGCCCAGGGAAACCATGAGACTTGTGTCAGTTTAAATAGAGAGTCGGGCAAATCTTGGAGGCATTTGCGTGTGACTGTGTGTGTGTTCAAATGCATAAATGTGAATACGTTTCGCCATTACCGCTAGGACAAAGCTAGGGAGACACTGACCCCTCCAACGTCCCTGAATACCGCCGTCAGCACCTGCTGAATGCCCGCTGTGTACCCCATCCTCCCTCCACCCCTGCTGGCATTAAAGAAGCCCTGTGCCAAAACTCCACCCACAAAAACACAAGCTGCCAGAATAAAGGGACAATAAGAGTGAAGTGATCTCATCTGAAGCTTAACTGTTATCACGAAAGAAGTTCACACCAATAGACATATAATACTGAAACCTAAGATGCCAAAAAAGGTAAGTGATAAATGGCATTTTATGCAGAGTATAAATGCTGAAATTATATGAAACCCATTCTTCAATAAACACTTGAATATGAGGACTGAAGCTCTCGGGTGCACTAACTAAAGCTTAGTAAAGCTGCAACTTAAGGTTAACATGAAATGCTCACACTCAGGTCCATTAAAACAGATTAATTTGCTATAATGTTCAAAACCATTTGAACATTATAGCATATGCATTACATAGTGATGTAGAAAGGTGCAGAAAGACCACGTGGGCTACAAATAAGACAAAGTTTGCATTTAGGAAAATGTGTTTTCTGTAGGAGAGGGGATACCTATGTTTGGCATGTGCTTGAGACTTTACAGCTTCATTTTTTATACACAAAAAGCCAAAGTGCACTAAAGGAAAGGGGAAAAACCCACAAAACAATGACATTCTTTGGGTAAAATGCCCTGACTTATTTATAATTTTAACGGCTAAAATTGATCTTTCAGGGATCTTTGCATACATATAATATTTTATCTCTGACAGCTTACTTATTAGGCTAGTTTTTTCTTCAAGCACACATATCCTCCCCCTTTTTTTAGATACCTGGACCCCAAGCAAGTGGCAGGATTGCTAGTTACAAGGATGAAAAGAATAGCTGACATTCCTCATTTGCTGTTTTTACCAGGACAGGAAAAAGCAAATCAAACATGAGGGAATAAAATAACTTTCACAAAAGCAGACTGCTATAATTGTTAGTTTTCATTCCTAATTAGCCACAGTAAAAATGTCTCATCCTCTGTTCTCCTGTTGAGTGATTGAGGCCTGGAGGTTTGCTCTCAGCCCTGCTGTCAACTTCAGGAAGTCTACAGAAATATTATAAATTGTTAATGTATTAAGCAGAACTTTGATGCTGACAGTTGAAGAGTGAAAGCTAACAATTATCAGAAGACAGCACCACAAATGCTGAGCTATCACAATCTTTAATGGACTAAGGTGTGACCTTTGAGATGCTCAGAACAAAAATCACTATGGTATATATAGTGATGGTATGCAGTTACCTCTCTTTATTGTAGTTTTTAATCTAAAGTGGTATGGAGTGGTATGCATACATAAAACAAGAAGTCTCATTGCTAGCTTCCTTTGGCTAACTCCCCCGACTGACCCACAGTAGCAACATATGCCGTATATCAGCTGTTAGTTTCTGCTAGCCAGTTGGTCTCCCAGCCAAACATTTGTTCAATCAATGAGTCATTCATGAATTCTATTTAGTGTTTAAATAAGTCAGCAAGGCAGCAAGTGAAGCAGTCAAAGCTCACTGATTCATTCATGCGTTCAGTTTATCAGTTAGTCACCAGCAAACCAGCAAGCAGTCCAAAACAGCGCTGAAACAGAGGCAGATGTCTCACTGCTGCTCGGACTCATCCGGCCCACCTGGAGCTGCTGGCTGCCAGCTGATCTCTTGATGTTTCTATCCTCCCCTGGCCCCGTGCCGCCACCCATCCGAACCACATCTGTGACATCTTACTCGCTCTCATTCTTGGATTAAAGATAAATACTGCGGAGGGCAGCTTGGGTGAATTTTTGAACCGACTGCTGTTTACGTTACATGTCCGTTCTTTATTGTCAAGGCTAATAGTGGGTTTAATTTCATCGTGTTTGTTTTTGTTTTGGAGTGGACATCTTTGCTTTCATAACCAGAGAGAAACAAAGAAGCACGGCACCATTAAAAGCTTTTGAACAGAGCTCTTACTAAGACTACTCTCTGTGGAAGCAATAAGTAAATGCAGCCTCGATGGGGGCTGCAGAGGGAGAGGGCTAGAGGAGCGAAAACAGCAGTGTAACAAAGCAGTACGGTTGAGCGGAGAGGAATAATTCCTTCTCACCAGGAGTTTCTTTGAAGTCAGTAAAAGAGGGAATGTGCGGGTAGAAAAATGGAGATTGCCCCCCTAATCTCTTTCTTCTCTCTTCCCCCCTCCTATTCTTACTTTACCTCATTTCACTCTCTTCACTCCAACTCTTATCGCCGCCAGAACTCGCATCCCTCTCCCTGTATCACTCTCCTCTTTTTCTTCTCTTAGCTTCATTTTTCTCCTCCCTTTCTCTTCTCCAACCCCGGGTCACTTAGATGTCACTGTATTGTACTGGCTGACATGCATGACAGGAACAGTGTGTGATAGTGAGTCAGCTTCAGGAAAGAAAGAAGGGGTGGTAGTGAGAGGTATTAGTTTCAACAGCTTACCTGTTGAGCATCTGCTTACATGTCTACTGTATTAGACGGTATAACAACAGTACAGTTGATTTTTCATTTCACTGGCGTCTGCTATTAATGCAGCTAAATAACACTCTAGGGCAGGGGTGTCCGACTCCAGGCCTCAAGGGCTGGTGTCCTGCAGGTTTTAGATATTACCCTGGGTCAACACACCTGAATCAAATGATTAGTTCATTACTGGAGAACGTCAACACATGTTGAGGAGGTAATTTAGCCATTTAAATCAGCTGTGTTGGATCAAGGACACATCTAAAACCTGCAGGACACCGGCCCTTGAGGCCTGGAGTTGGACACCCCTGCTATGGGCCTAGGTCATCAATAAATGGGCCACATTCTGGATCAGGGCCCACATGCTGTTCTTTACAGTTCTTTATAGTAATCTATACAGTATAGTATGATTTATAGTATAGTAAACTCACCTGTGAACTGTCTTAAGGTTGCTAACACTGACCAATAGTTGCTAGCTGTCTGCTATGTATCATCTCAGTGTTTAGAAATCACTGTATGAACCTCTCCACTGACTTTTTGCCTACTTTGATTGCCATTCTTGTAGTATATTATTATATTTTAGCACTATTAGATGGTATGTGTGACTGGTTTACCTGTACAGGCTATGGATTCACCTTTGCTAACTAAGCTGGCTAGTTAGCTAGTGTTAGCTGAGAGCTTTACCCTCCATTCCACCCTCTCATCCATATATATGGTCACTTTTCTAAAAAAGCAAGATGAAGACTTGGGGTTTGAAAACAGCAGTCCATAAATCAGTGGATGACATCACCCCGTAAATACTATCTGACATATATACAGTCTATCTGCGTAGTCTAAGTCCTTATATACTCATTGACTGGAAATTAGCAGATCTAGGAAACATAAGGTCATTGGCTGCTTTCTGATTAAACACATTTCCTTCTTTCCCTCATCTCATTTTTCATTCTGTCATTCATTCAAAACCTTAAGGCAATGCTAAACAAACTAATAACCACATCTCGGCAGGAATCTCTCCCTCACTCTTTATTCTGCTACTCTCAGCCCCTTCCTCCTCTCATGGGGGATTTATTAGGGTGGGGAAACAGTAAATTATGACTTTGACTAAGCTTGCAGAGACACGCCTCGACATCACACAGCCATTTAGCCGACCCCAAAGAGACAAATTTTAATAGTCCAAAGAATTACGGCCTCAGCACTACACCTCTGTCAAATGCACTACATCATCACTCTTGAAGAAATGATTGTTATTGAAGTTTGGAGGTTGTGCTATGACATGTTTTAATGCATTCAAACCGAGCGAGGAATGGGTTGTAGGTAAAATAAGAGAAGTGTGATCACTGTAATAACACTCAGGACCTTAGGGTTTTCTGGTTTGTGTGTGTGTGTGTGTGTGTGTGTGTAAGCATGCTGACTGAACAGTAGGCGGACAAGAACATTTTATAAGGCGTCTCCATTGTTTCTTTGGAACAATTTACACAATTATATCTGCATTTCCTGAAAACACACTACGTGTATGAAGATAAGGATGACTGTACATGCACACACAAGCACGCACACTGTCAAATTATGAGGATGTTTCTTGGTTTTGCTTACAGGTGAAGTCATTCCTGTGGTAAAAGCTGGAATGCTGAGATGATTAAAAAAAGCCAGCGAAAGACATCCAAACTATGCCTGTTGATCCGGCACTAACTACAGCTAACAAGATGTTGCTGAATCAAAGTGGGAGGTCCACATTTTAAGACCAAAAACCAAACAACATTGAATTTGCACAGTTGTAGAAAATAGTGGGCAGTTGTATCTGTATATTCAGCCAGTATGTCTATGTCAGAGAGAAGACTGCTGTGGTCTGCAGTCATCCACACTGGTTACAGCAACCCTAGTCACAGTTATTAACGTATCCATAGAATGCCAGATATTTGCTATATTTGCCAAATGGTGGGAAAGAGTGAAAGATTTATTGTATTACCCTTTACAACTAGTGCAGCTGGGACTTTTAGAGAATGGGATTTCTCAATCTGGAACGTTGGGATTCCAGTTGGAATATTTAACAAGATTAACAGTTAAATATAATATGTCATCTGGTAATGATAACTAATAACAAGTAACTAAAGTTATTAGGATCCATACTTATATATGGGCTGATATTAGCTATCTGCCATGGTATCAGCGAAAAAGTCAGCACGAAACAGAAGAAAAACATTCGAGTCATTAAAACATTTGCATCCCACACACTCACTTGGCAAAATGAATTATGGAATAAAAACGTATAGCTGTGCTACGTAGCAACAATGTGAGTGATCAAGAGAAAACTACAGAATACTGCTGTGCAACACATGACAGCTCTGAGGTATGCCAGTGTGTCATACCTGCCCAGAGCTCCTGTCATCGCTTTAGTAATAATAGGCCATTTCCACCTTATCAGCCCTGCAGCTTTTTGGACCCCACTGACTGAAGAAAAGGTACAGAGGCGAAGACTAGACTGACTGTATATGCGTTCATGTTAGTGTGTGTGTGTGTGTGTGGCAAATGATGATCATCACTAAACCGACTTCCCCCTGAAGCAAAACCACAACTAACCACAGCACTGCTCTCTCTCTTATTTTATTGATAACATCTCACAAGTCTGATGGGCCTTGAGTCATGCCAGTCTATCCTCGGAAAGCACACTATAGATCACTTGGGAGTAGAGACATCATAAAGGTACAGATGGTCCTCGTGTGTGTTTGTACACAAAATCTGTGGGAAAGGTGTGCAGCGGAAAATGGTAGGTTTGTTTCGACGTGCCTTTCCTGACCTTAAAACACACCTCGTTGAGCAAATAAGAGCACAAAGCAACACAGCTCAAAGAAAATCTGTGTATTTCTTAAAGAGCTTAACAATCAGGCCAACTTATGGAGTCAGAGTCATGAATCATCAACAGCCAATCAGATGTCAAGGCTTTGATTTTATTTTCAAAGAATCTGCTGATTAGTTTCTTTTATTCAGTAAGAGTTTCTTTATAAAAGAATGGGAAAAAATGTTCCCATTCACATAAAAGTAAACATAAAATTGCTCAGTCTGCAAAATATAATTTACACATGCTTAGATTTCTTTTCTAACCCGTCTCGACTATTAGGGGGACTTTACTGCTGCTCTCTGTGTGAGTGTTGGAAGAGTGATGGATGTGTTCTGGACGTTGCAGTGAACAGCAGTATGTCAGGCATTGAGAGACAGCTGTTGGACCCCCAGTAAGGAAACTGTAACCAATAGACTCTGGAGCCAAACCAGCTCATTCCTCACATCACACACATGGATGAACTCTGAACGCGTCTGTTTGTTCCCCTGGCTATCCTTCCCTCCAGTCTGAAATACACATGTGGTTTAAGATATATAGTTGAGGACTAGAGTCCAGTATAGATATCAATATCAGTATTTGTTGCCCAATATGCAGTGATTTGAAATGTTTTGGTGCACAGTCAGGCAAAGTCTGACTAAATAGCTAATAAAGACAGACACACTAATTTTCTTTTTTAAACATATTTTAAACACACTACTTGTGTATATGCAAGGTATACCTGTTTGTTAATGCAAGTGATTGGTCAATCACATTTTAGCATGTAGACACGGTCAAGACAAACAGTGAATGTTTTGCCAGGCAGGCTGGTCTGAGTATTTCCATAACTGCTGATCTACTGGGATTTTCCCACACAACCATCTCCAGGGTTTACAGTAAAAAAGATGTTCTTCTAGTGTTATTTAAAAAAGCATTGCCTGGTCTGATGAGTCTCGATTTCTGCTGACATTCAGATGACAAGATCAGAATGTGGTGTGAGGAATATGAAAGCACGACTTCTTTCTGACTTATATGAACAGTTCAGGCTTCTGGTAATGGTGTTACAGTGTAGGGGATATTTTCTTGGCACAATTTCACCTCCTACAGATTAAGCATCAAACCTGGGTATTTATACTAACCACGTCTTTCCCTTTGAGATCCCAGTGCACCCACCTTCCGATGACTGCTTTCAGCAGGATAAACACACAATGTCGAAATGATCAAATCTCAAACTGTCCTGTTAATATGGAGCAAAATACCTGAGGAATGTTTCACGCAAGTTGTCGACTCGTACCAAAATCCATCAGTTCCTTTTATCACTGCTAGCAACTTTTCCTGATGGTTGCATATTACAGCACATTAATGCCAAACTCATGATAGTGGAGTTTTTGGACACCTCAGGCGAATGAATACATTTCTTTCTACACCTTTTTTTAGACTTGGAAATAAGGTTACATTGATGCTAAAACCTATGCAGGGCTACTTTTCCCCCCCAATCAAATCACAGGGTGACAAACACAACTGACGGTTTGTGTTGTCATAGCAACAAGACCAATAAACAAGCTCAGAATAGTGAAAATGACCTGTTGTAATACTGTAATTTCATTCTAGTCATCGACTAGGTGTTAATAATTGAAATCACCCAAGAATCATGTAGAGGAAAATTGAAAAAGGCTTCCATTCATTCCCTTTTCAAATGCCTCGTCTTGTGATCCCATTATAACGTGTGTGAGTCTTCACACGTTGAGACAAACAGCTCACACCTACAACACAATGCTCCTGATGCCATGTGTAGAAAAGCAAGCAGCTTTTAAAGAAACATAAAGATCCAGGTGTTAAACGTAATCAACAACAGTGTGGCTCAGCAGAGAGTTAAAGAAAAAGTGGATGAGAAACAGGAAGATGCAAATGAACACAACTTCTGTGAACTCTCGCTTTCCCTGGAGGGCTGGGAGTGGTTAGTTCAGACTGCAATGTGAGTTCTGTACCTGCTTGGCTTTGCCACCTTTATGTTGCACAGTTCAGTTAGAAAACAGCACAAACCTGAATTTCCTGGACCCAAGGCTGTAAATCATTACTCTGAAGTGTAAATGATTGTTTTGGTCTATCCATTAACTGTTTTCATGAGACTGGAATTTAAATGTCTAATCCACCAGAACTTCATTTGGGTGCACCAGTGACATATGACAATAAGTATTTATCTGGCCACTGAGAAAACAATTAAGTGTATTGCACAAGGCTTTGGCCATATAGCGAATCAATAGGAGTGTCGTTTACATGGGGGAATAGTAGAATTAAGTACAGAAGAAGCAGAAACACAAACAGAAGCCAAGAATAGATACAACCAAGCAACCTTATCTGAAAAGAGCTTTTGTGATTGTCCATGTCTACAAAGAAAGACTGACATTATCTCAGACACACAGAAGGTAAGGTAGAGTGGCAGTTCACGTGACCCTGCAACAAGTGGAGTTTTAATCAGATAATGCCACTGTTCACAGTCGCTGAGCTCACAGCTGCTACAATGTAAGACCTGCATTTTGTTCAGAAGGTCAAATGACAATAACCAGAGGTCAAGAATGTCTGACCTGCACTGCTTGATCGGGTAATTTTACAGCCAGACAGAAAACAGGTACTAACTGGTGGCTAAGCTTGATTGGCAAGTTGGTTTTATGATTGACTTAGCAGCATTTACTGACAAATAATTAAAAATAGACAGCAAAGCTTTGTGGAAGGAGATGATTAATCAGTGAAGATCACTTCTGTTGGATGACAGAAATACTGAGGTTAGGATATCCCAAGCTCTTATGTTGGTGAGCGCTGCCATTTTTGCCTCTGTTAGCCTTTGTTAGCCTCTATTAGCTCATGTTAGTTGGTGTTAGTCACGTTTTCTTTGAAAAGGATAACACTGTTATACTCAAACACTACGTAAATAAACTCTCACACGATGTAAAGATTTAATCAAACTGTTTGGGTAAAAGTGTGATTTTTAGGACATTCGGGCCTAACATTAGCTAGCATAATGTTAGCTTATAACCAGCTGTTGTTTAGCTAGCTCAGTAGCTGTCTGGAAATGGAAGGGTTGCACCACCTTTCTCTACCATGTATTTTTAATGGATTAATTCTAAGTTTGTGAGACTGCATCAGTTTGTTGGAATACATAATTACACATTTATCAATGCATATTTATGGGTACAATATTCTTTTTTCCTATTAAATAACCTAAAAAAGAACTGACAGTACCTTTAGCATGCAAAAATTCAGTATAGTTTCACATTTGGCCCCAGTGATGTGCAGGATGTACCTTGCTTTTTGGTGAATGTTAACTCGGAAAGGCTCCAGCTCCACTCCAAGCCTAAGTTTAAAAAACACACTTATGAAAAAGGATGGCTGGATCTTTATAAACTCTATCTCAAAACTCCTTCAGCTTGCCTGCATTTATGTTTAAGTGAGAGGAAATGCTGTAGCTCATCTGCAGGCATTAAAGTTCTATAATGAGTCTATTAAGAGACGATAGGTACATTATAGACTTGGCAATCAATCCTGGCAGTGTTTTAGAAGACCCTGAGTAGAGTGTAGTGCTCAACATCCCAGTGTACTGGCGTTAGTACCTGGGGAAGGACACTGAGCGCTTCTCTCTCTCAATGCATTTTTTGGAGGGTTAGGAGTTGGCGAAAGGCCTAGGGCACTAGTGCAAGTAGCACTGGCCAATATCCTACTTTGCTGCAGTGCATTACAGTTTGCACTGAAGTATCAGAAGAGCGAGGATGGAGCAGTCACAGAGGGGTCAGTGAGGTTGCAGACATTACTGTTTTACAGTGCTTATCTCCTCCAATAGAAACTATCCCCCAATAGCTCCTCTAATGACTTGGGGCTGATTCTTACCATGAACATGATGCACACCCACAGCCAAAACACACAAACAGATCTTCACTGTAACCCAATCTGTAATTTGATTAGAGGCTGAAGGTAGAAAGCAGCACGGAGGTCATTTTCAAACATCACATGGGATGATGGGAGATAGAGAGAGCCATTGTTGTTTTTTGGTTCTGCTCCGTAACAGAGGTGTCAGGACTGCTGCTAAACATCGAGCTGTTTTCACACATGCAGATGAACTGAACTTTTCTCAACATTACCTGGTGGAACAGCTTTAAAAGAATCCAAATGTCAGAGTAAGTTGCAACTGACATTAAACAAACCTTACCCTAGCAGCTCCCTTACTCCCAATGAAGCCAGTGTGGAAATTAAACAGGTAACTATTCAGAAAATTCAAGGTGGGCAACCTAAGAAAGTGACCAGTAGAGCAGGGCGATATGGCCAAAAATATTTATCACGATATATATTTGAAAATTTGCGATAACGATATAACCGACGATATAATTGATGCGAGACAAAATACAACTCCACAACATTACTAGCGCAAAAAGACAACCTTCCATTTATTTTCACTTAAACAAGCTGGTTTTTATGTACATTAAAGCTTTATAAAAATGTAACAGTGCAAATGCAAATTCCTTGCTGAAAGTTTAACCAAAAGGCATTTCCACTAGAAATGGGCTGACATATCCTGAGCATAACCATGTATAATATCCACTGAAGTTAAAAAGAGGTGCTTTGCAACATTAAACTGCAGTGTGCAGTACGCATTTTTCGGACCATAAGGTGCACGGGATTATAAGGCACATTAAGCGAAACAAAGCAGTCAGATAAATCAAACTTTATTAAACTCATTCTTCTTGCTTCCTCCACTTCTGTACCATTCATTCATTAATGTTGAATTCTCTGGCAGCTGCTCTATTCCCATGTTGTTGCAGTATATTAATGACTAACCTCGTATTGTGGATGGATTATCTCAGTTGTTCTCCTGACTGAAGTTTGGTCCGTTTACAGCATCCTGCCATGCGATTGCATTTGTCTCTAACCATGAGGAACCTTCACGTTAACTTTTATAAGTGGAAAAGTGTTAGTGTTCGTCCTCCAGCTTCACTGTTTATGTTATGTTAACATAGCTGTGTCGCTAGCGATCACGTAGCACATCATTATATACCAGCTAGCCCAACTTCAGTAACCCTACAAACGTCACTGCTGTTTAGTTTCCTGTCTTCATTTATGTTGGAAGTGATAGCAGAGCTGTACGTTTGATTTTTTTCAGAAATCTCTCAGTCAGAACATGCTATATCATGCTTAGGTAACTAGCGAAACTAGCGAGCTAACTTCCGCTAGCTTCCTGCTAACTTCTAACTCCGTTAAATGTAATAACTTTTGTTTTCATGGATGCCTGGAAGTTAAACTTCATAGTTACACCTCGTAAAGCAGCAATGCTGATCGTTTTATTAAAGATGAAAGAATTTAGACAGTTTTTAACTCTAAGTGATGCTGCAGTGTTGTTTGACCTGAAGTATACGGAGTTTAGGACCCAGATTACTCCCAGATTTAAGAGCATCTTAGTCCGACAAATACGACAATAACAACGGCCGCTTGCATGTTCTGCAGAAAAATGTGCTTTGTTGTGTATCTGACGGACAAACACCAAACCAGTTCCACATCACTGAAGTTGCACCATTTTTACAAACCAATTCTGGATCATCTGTTTCACTCAACAATCGGCCATGTGCGTATGAAAACAAAGGCACTGCGCATGCGCGTTTTACTCCCATTCTATCGCGATATTTCATTTTCCTATCGTTGCCTAACATTATACCGGTATTACCGTGAACGGTATAATATGGCCCAGCCCTAGTGACCAGACTTGATTCTCCCAACACTGTCTGGAATTTGGGCGTGAAAACGACGGTTCGATGGATATCTCCCGACGATGTGTTTTCATTCATCTTTAACACTCTACATCAAAGGTCTTCTGCAACTGTGCATCTATTTTCAGTGGTAAAAATACGTCTTTTTACTGATTTGAGTTTATACAGGCACATCTATACACGAAGACTAGAACACAGACAAGACAACAGTGGATTGGAGCTCATGGGGTTTATCACACACTATTGATAAGAAAGTTATCACCAAATATGAGAAACTGTACACCAAATATTGACTTGCAACTCTTTTAAAGGCTAATGTGTTGTCCTGTCCCCGAAGGACAAAATTTTACTTCAATGCATGTGCAACTGAAGACATTTTGGGAGGGTGAGGCATTTTTTGGGTTGCATATAAAAGGTGGAGAGGATCTCTGTTTGAAACACTCGAGGCAAGGAGATCAGGTGCTGCAAAGTCCAAAGTGTGATCTACATCAACATGAAGGCCGTGAGTGTGCTTATACACGCTTCTGTACAGTTTACAGATGAGTATGTGTAAGAGTCACACTATCCAAAACGTAACAGGAGGATGTCTTGGTTGAAAAAAGCATCCTGACAATGTATCAAAAGGCAAAGGAAATCCATTATACCTCAGAGCTCCCTCTGTCTTCATCTATGTATCTGTATCTCTAGCTCCCTGTTAAAAGACGAGGCCTGGAGGGCTGGAGAAAACATACAAAGCTTCAATCCACACGTCTTAGTCAGGTCCTTTGAAATGCTTACAGATGCCTAAGCCGCTCCGCCTGTAGGTGACAAGTGTGACCGAGGGTGTGGTGCATGATTTGCCTACTCCACCTCCGCTACTCTGTATTAAAAAAATAAGCTACTCTAGACTGTTCCATGTGCACTCATAAATAAATATCTGCTTGATTTGACTATGTATAAGCTCATACGACTAGTTCCTGTTAGTTCTATGGTTACACGTTAATGTGTCACTGTTTAAACACAAGAATTTTTTCCCCTTAACTTGACAAGACGGAGTTACTGTCAGAGTACAACACAGTGTGCCAGGAGGTTGAAAGCTGACACCAATGATGACAGCAGTGTGGCGACAGATATTGCTATGGATCAGGGTTCAAATCCCCTCATGATAATAAACACTCAGGCCGCAGAAGTGCCTTGGAGCAAGATCTAAAGCTAAAGAGTGATTTTTATGCATTCTAAATGTCCGATCATTTCAGAAACTGGCTTCATCAATATGTTGAACATTTAAAATAATGTTTCTCGTGCTTAGATTCAGGGAAACTCCTGACTTTTACTCAGAGATATTTGTTATTAATGTTAATGGACAGTACAACAGTGTTTTCAAAAATTTAAAAAATCAGAGAAACTAAAACGTATGTTTGGATGTTCAGATGAGCCAGTCATACGTTCTAGTGGGCTTTAGAAAACATCTATTACTGTAAAACTGTGCCTCAGTAAGTGGGACGATATGGGCAACTATGTGGCTTTGTAAAGTAATTGTTGTCTCCTGCTTTTCTCTGACAGAGCAGACACCCCATAATACATTCAGAAAAAAAGACACCTGAAAACACCTGTAAGAAACAAGTCAAACCTCAGATAATGTTAACATTTTGTTAAAACATGACTTAGACTCATTTCTGGGGAATGTAATTCAATACAACCATGCTAGGAGCCCTAGGCTAATTGATAGCAAGCTAGGTACAGAAGGGCTTTGAGCTAATGCTAGCATTCTGGCTGGTGCTCTCATAATGAAACTTACATTACTTGGACTTGAGCAGACCCTCGCAGACTTTCAGAAGACACAAAATTCACCGAAACAGATAATTCGCCAAAGTAAAGCGTGAGGAAACTACCACAAAAATGAGCTCAGAGCCAGCTGAAAGCCCGCAGCCTCAGTATGAGCAATAAAAGGATCAAAGATGTAGCTATCAACACACATGCAGGGATTTCATGAAAATGTAACATTTTGAGAAAATCAAATGCTGACAGCAAGTGAGACAAAAAGAGCCAACAATTTGAGAAGCAAGCGTGCATCAACAAGTTTGCACACAGAAATTAATAACTGTCAAGATTACACCTGTCACTGGCTTCTTCCCTGGCTGAAGGGGAAATGACTAAAACTGACACCTCTGTGAACACAATCTGGCATAAAGTCCTTCTGTGGAGTCCAACAACACTCACACAGGATCAGTGTTAAAGCCCCAATCAAGGAGGTTTTCTATGAGAGGGTAATTACAGAGAGATATCAGCTTTCAGGAAAGCTGCTGAGAGAAACGTTATCAGCCAACTCTAATGCAAAGGGGATTTCTATTGAAACCTGGTATTTAATCCATCAAACAATATATGGAACAACCTTCTTGATAGTAATTTTCTTTTATTTAGAGTAAGGAGAGCTATGTTGGTCACTTTTTATGAAATCTTCTTGGATAGCATTTCAGCAGAAGGGCACGTTTTTGTTTAGTTTTTAATTAAGCAACGGCCCTTTAATGCCAAACAGATATTGGTCTGTTTGTGCCTATGAACTCAATCCATTTAAGCCGTTTGACATTTCATCCTAATACCCGCATTGTCAGTGCCAATGCCAAGTCTTTGTGACGATCACAGCCAAAGGTACTGCACATAGGGCACTACACAGGTATCAAAAAATGTTCCTTAGCAACGACTAAGATTACACTTCTTGGGAAAAAAAAAAGGAATGGTGAACGGCAGAACAGAGTGGATGGAGTACATTTATGAAATGTTCTTCTTACCTTCTTCCAAGCTTTTTAACCCTCTCGAGGCAGGCGTTGCCGATTTGCAACAGTTAACCCTTGTATGGTGTTCGGGTCTGTGAGATCCGTGTTCAGTTTTTTTCAAAAGAAAAATTAAACAATTAATTATTTTTTCACGTGTAAATGTGTTGTGTCTTTCCACTCACTCCACTTGATTATAACTGATTTATTTATAACATTTTATATAAAAGAAAAACGAGAAGCACATTAATTCATAAATGTGATCTAACAAAGGTAAAGGGAAAAAATTAACCATGTTTGCTGTTCATATGTCTTGTAATTGGGATGAAGTAAACATCTGTTGAGTAATTTAACATAAAATTGTTTGATAGTGTTAATTTGGAAAGCCAAAACTCTAGCGGGTCCACCAGACCCATGAACACTGGCTGAGTAAGAAAAATACGAACACCACACAAGGGTTAAAAACTAACAACCTGATTACCCCACATACATATTTTATGAGTTTTTTTTACTCAGAAGTACCACTGCAGGACTTGGTTGTGCATTAGCAACAAAAAGTTTAATTTGAGCCTGAGAGGGTTAAAAGTAGTTGTGGTTTTTCATGTGAAGCATGACGGCAAGTTATGGGTTGATGGCAAATTCTCTGTACTAACTGTTAGTTAGCCATTAACATTGACTTTCTTGAGTTGCCTGCAACAACATGATGAGTTTAATAAGCATAAGATGTTTTCCACATAAACTCTGGAAAGCACTGTAAGAATGTAGCCAGGACTTATTCTGAAGTTGTTCCTCACCTTTTGAAGTACTGTGTGGGGTTTAGACTAAGGTGTAGCGCAGGTAAGAGACCACATACATAATGATTTGCTTGCTGGGAATTCACATGACTATTACCTGGCGCTATTCTTATGATGTCACCAATCAGAACTTTTGTGTTCCCCCATAGTCTTGTAACGTCTAGAACATTTCAGGGCTGCTGAGGATGTGTACAAATAGCTTTAGTTACACAAGCCAGCTGACTGCTTTAGCATTACATCTGCCGGAGAAATGGAAAAGGTGTATTTGTTAAAACATCAGATGAAATTGCCTACATGTTAATGCAAAGCGTTAAATATAAGCATTGATTTTACAGCAAATTGCAACTTAGTATTTATCTGGTATTGTCTAAAGCAATAGCATGGTGGTTGTGTTTGTCAAATCACAGTAAGAAGGCCCTGGGTTCAAATCCACCGGCTGGCTGAGGCCTTTCTGTGTGGAGTTATACTCTGGGTACGTTGACTTTCTCACACGGTGCAAAGGCTAACTGATGATTAACCCAGTGACCCTGAATTGGAAAAGTGGAAGAAGACGGAAAGACCTTCAAAAGCCACTCAGAGCACACTAACATTATGATAGTAAGGGCAATTTCTGGATAACTAGGTTGGTGTTCACAGTCTTCCTTTCTTACAAGTAGTCTATAGCAGTAAGCAGTTGCACTAACTGCACTTTGTGTTGGATACATTCATACACCTCTGCCAAGTGAGATTCCAAAAAGTTCAGGGCTACAGTGCATGTGTGAAAATGGTCTAAATGTGATCCACCGGCAAGAGCTGCTGCTGAATTATTTCAGCTGCGGACCAGGTGGCATCTTAAGTATTTAAAGTAGAGGTTGGAAAATGAGTTTATCACTTTATGGCCCGTGAAAATGAATGCTTTACTTCCTCCTGCCTTCACTCTAAAGCTAAGAGCAACCTGGACACTAGAGGGTAAATATCAGTGATGGACCTAAGAGCCAAACCATTCGAGGTTTGCAATAACATCTTTTAAAGTTTGCCTTAAAACAGTTAGTAGCAACTAAAATTTGCATTAAAAAGTTTTAAACTGATGCTACATACTGTATGTTTCAAATATATCCTCATGCGGTCTGAAGTTTAGTAATTGGCATCCCAGAGCACAAGTTGAACAGAGTCACATTATGTTGTTACCAGCACATATTAGTACAAAATCTGGACACTCGGTATGCCACCTACATGTGACTGCTATTCTAAATTTGTCAGTGTTGCTCTGACAACAAGTCAACGTCAACTGCACTTGGAGCCAGCGTCAGCAAGGAGGAAGGGAAAATAAACAAGAGGGTTGTCGCTAAAAGCAGGGAAGCAGAACTTTATCTGGCACAAGTTCTGACTTTTCTTACTCGATGTTTAATTCGCTTGAGGGTCATTCTCAAAAAATGAGACATGACCCTCCTCCATCACAGTCGCACTTGTCATTCACTCAGGTGGATGACAAAGTAGGTGAAATTCTCAGCCCCCACCCCTCCAACCCGCCATCGCCACTTAACATTCCAGCAGCTGGTCATAGCATATCGTGACGCATGTAATGTCACACTCGTGAGCCGTTAGCAAGCAGCAGAGCCCCCCCCTCCCCTGCATCACCTCCCTGCTGTGAGACACAAAGAAGAGTATTGTGTATTCTGAGTCAGAGAGAATGAAAAAGAAAGCGAGACAGAAGAGAGAGGTGCGTCCAGTTACAAGGACCACCCCTCCACCACCCAAAACCTGTCACCGTCTCACTGTCTTGAAGCATGTAAACAAGCAGCAGGCAAACAAGAGATAGCCTTACCCAAGAGTGTGCGTGTGACCGAGAGGGAAGGGGGGGAGGGGTCGTCTTTAAACAGCACATCCTTCGACACGATTCAAATATGCACAAAATCACACACTCAAACTTACAGAAAAGCCAAAACTCTAAGGTAGAACCACATTTTTACTTCCTAACCCATCTCTAACCCAAACCCTGGGCATGGGTGTTTGCAAACAAACACCCCCACTCCTTTGAAATCCCCACAGCAAACACACTTGCATGATGGGAAGGCACCTCACTTTCTAGCTGACTTTCCGGGCAGCTACAAGAGATTTCCTGCTGGAAACAAAAGCATGAGGATTAAGTCTGCGGGAGGAAACGTGTCTGAAGTAAAAAAGGTGGACGGATAAGACAGATTTGGATGTAGTTAGATAAGCAGATAATACTTTGGCCGGGAGGCATAGTCGATGTGAAATATCGTTTTTGATCTGGGAGAAAGTAAAATGAAATCTCCAACAAAGACAGTTTTCTGTCATATTTCACACAAATTAGAAGCGATTCCTTTAGTGAGAAAAAAAGTGGATCCTTGTCTAACTTATCAGTGCGCGGCCATATTTCTTTTCGCAGCCAAAGACGGCATCAAGCAGACAGCTTTAGATCCTTAAACGTCCCTCGACTCTCTAGCCTGTAATTGAGGATTCAGACATCAGTGGAGTTCCACAGTGACCTGTCTTGATCCCCTGGTATTTACACTTCAAACTCTAGACTACAGCCTGGAGGTGCACATGCCCACATAGCAAAACACACACACACACACACACACACACACACACACACACACACACACACACACACACACACACACACACACACACACAACTACAACACATTAGCCCACAGTAAATGTACAAGATTAAGCATGAATGCGATTCCTTTCTCGCTCATTGAGCACACAAACAGAGACGAGGAGATACGAACACTGTTATTACACTTGATCTGTGTTCTTCTCTACCCCGCCTCAGGCCAAAGACTCAATTGCATTTTCAGCTCTAACAAATAAAGTGCTTTAGACACGGCTGGCCACACATAGGACAAAAGTGTATGGAGCAAGTTAAAAACAATATAACTGTGATATCTTTAACCTGCTATTTTGAGCATTTTTTCCATCTTTATTTTCCTGTTAAAGACGAAAATGTGGGAGAGAGGTCCCGAGCCGAGCCGCCCGCTCAACCAGGTGAGCTAAACTAGCACCCAGAAATTCCGCCTTCTGACTTCAATTGGAACGCATTAATTCACTTCCTATTGCTCACGTTGCTGCCAGAAAACATACATACAACGTATCGTATCGTGAGTGACATATTTCATTATTAAAAGGGGAAAGCGAGGCTCAGTGTGCACGTCTGCATGCCTTACAATTTACTTACCTACAAGACCGATAACTATTTATAGGTCCTCAAAGACTGAAAAATACATTCATGAGGACATCTACTCATCCCTACTGCCAACAGCTGCCCATGTGCACTTTCACAAGGGTTTATAATCCCAACATAAGGGTCTACACTAGGATCACCTTTAGGACTGTCAATCCATGCATGAATTCAGTGTGGACTGAGGCACTGAACCTACTAATCAACATCAACGCATTAAGCCACGTGCCCAAACCTATAACATTAGACGCACGCAAAATGGAAAGGACAAGCAGCTTGACAAGTGAGCGAGACAGAGACAGACAGGCATGGTAGAGAAAGGAGGACAGTAATCTAATAAGTTCCTGTAACGACTCAGGACAGATTTAGCCTCAACAGGCACATGGAAGGAGAGCAAAACTATGCAGGCGCATGTTCGAGCAGTGAGAACCTTTTTGAGGAAAGTACAAGAAGTGACAGAGATAAAAACATGGTGATAGAGAGGGAAGAGGCTTGGGGAAATCGGTTATCGGTTGCTGTGCATGCCAAACGCCAAACACACTGACACAACAGGAAAACTTTAAAGCCAGTGCGATTGGCCAGTTAGAAAGTTTGAATATCACATATCAGGAATAGTTGTGGAACACGTTTCTCTCCCATCCATCAGCCTGAGGTCATGTGTCATGTGTAGAGGAGTTATTTCTCAGCACTGACTGTGTATGTAAATGCCCCATGTCCTGCTTTGATCTCACATGTGAAAGGTCATGTCTGCCTGTGCATCACCACAACTGCTTCCAGTAGAGGAACTCGAGGAAGAACACCAAGAACCAGGGACGGGGGCCAAAGAGAGGAAGGTTGGATTAGACTATGTTTTGGCTAAAGAGATTGAAAAGAATGAAAAGCCACAAAGAGCTGCATATTACACCCAACACTCTGCAGTGTATGATACAAATGCAACTACACTGATGTTTCCTTATAAATTGTAAAGCCGTGGTTCTCACAGGAATGTTTTTAAGTGGTCTGCCTGCTGAAATGAACCAATCAGAATACATTATTTTACTTGGCCTGAATTTAGAGCACACTCAAAGCTGAAGTTCCTGTCTTATGGCAGAAATCGAATTATGCATATTATAAAAGGGGAAAGCACAGAAAGTGGTGGGGGTCGTACAGGGACGAGAACAGAAATGTTACAAAGCTCTGCTATGCAACTCTTCCAACAGGATTAGGAGCCAAACCCATTGCAGGGAGGCTTGGCAAAAGCCCCATGGGGAAAAGATGGGGAAGCAAAAGGAGGCGGGAGGTGGAGGGAGGAGTGGGGTGAATGCATGCGTGTAGCATCATGCCGTCTCAGCTTGAGTGGAAAAAGACGATTTTGCATAAATCATTCCTAATTGTTTAAGTGATGGCGTCCTTTGCTGCATCAATGAGTTATATGGCACAACTCCTCCTATAGCCTGTTATTGCATGCTTTAACAATTATAAACCTTGCCCGAGATATAGTTTCCCTGGAAAAAGGGAAAAAAAACAGGCAATGCGTTTTGTATATATGATGAATGGGAGCTACAGAGATGAATAAGCTAGCAGCTAACATTATTGATCTGCCCAGTCCTAAAAAGGAACATGCACCAGCTTTATTGCTATTGACATTTGCCTTTCCTATGTGCACTGTGTTCACAGTGGTTAATGAAACAGACTTACTTCAATCACATGTAAGATTTCTACTGAGGTCAAACATTAATTAAGATATGTATAAAGTCCCGTTGCACCAACACTTAAAGGAACATGTGTAAACTCTCACCAGTACAGATCAGCAGACTGCTTTCAAGTGATTTCTGTTTTTTTTAGCGCTCCCAATTGAAGTGCATAAATTGCAACCACTGCAGGACAAACAAATCTGGCTGCCGTTCATCTGTAGTGAGTGTAGCCTGACAGCCCACTGTGAGGCTGCATATGACAGGTATCCATGTTTATTTACACCTGGCCACCCCATCACAAGGGCTGGCCAGGTGAGTTGAGGATATCCTGAACTTTTCTGTGATAAAGTGTTGCTGTATTTTCTGCTGTTAGCCTCTGTTAGTGAAACATCCTTTGAAGTGGATCTAACATCGCTAAACTCCAACAAGTAGTGAATAAACTTGCATACAGTGTGAGAATGTAAACAACTCTTTATCAGAGGAAAAGGTAACATTAGCTGGCATGATGTTAGCTAACAACCAGCTGTTGCTGTTTAGCCAGCTCGTTGTCAGCTGTCCGGAGGATCACATGTCTAATCTGCTGACAATAAGTAATTGTGACAGTATCAAGAATAAATAAGTATATTTATTCAAGTTTTTTGTGTCTTACAGCTCTGTCTTAAGTTCAGGAGATAAGGCCTGAGGTGAGGAGGAAGAGGATGAGGTGAAAATGAAAGAGCAACGGTGGAGAAAGGCATAATGACACGAAGAAAACATACATGTACAAGTGTTAAATGTCATATATAGTTTGAAAGAGGTAACTTCAAGCTGCGTCTCGAGACACGTACATAAAATGTGATTAGGTTAAATAGCGATGTCTATCTCGCCACTGCATTCAAGATGGCAGGGCAACGTGGCGGAAGATGTAATTATACACTAATCTATGTATATTTGTCAAGAAAATGTTTTTTGTCTATTAAAGAACCTAAAAAATTGACTTACTGTACAGTTAAGAACATCAATTATTATTCAGACTGCAAACTTCATGACAAAAGACAATCTTGGCCTTTAGTTTTTCAATTCTGGCCACCAACCAGCATGGTTTGCTTGGTTTTACAGCCGTGAGTGGAACAAAAGAAAGCTGGCTGACCAGTTTCATTTACAGTAAAACTCAAATAGTTTCTGCTGTACCCACTCACAAACCTGTCACTGTCAGGACTTTGGTGCACCAAATGTTTACATATAATCTTACATATAGCAGAAAAAAAACAAAGAGTAGGTACATTACACTCAAATAAAGTACAGCTATGTCTTTGTGCTCATCATAAAATGACAGATACTCATCTTTCAGAAAACAGAGAAACCCCAAAGGTTTAAAGTGAAATTTGACAAGCTAAGATAAGAGCTCTTACAACCGGAACACACAGCCCACAGCTGTGGAGCAGAGCTACCACACACACACACACACACGCACACACACACACACACTGAGGGAGATTGAGGACAGATGGAACAGTGTTGTGGCTAGCAAAGTGTGTTAAGTGAGTGTATCTCGGTAGAGTTATCAGAGCATTCTTGTGTTTCAGCAGAGAGCTCGGGAAACATTCTCAGGCCTCCTGTTTGCCAGAAGAAAAGCACCTGTGCATGACTTACACAGGTTTTAGGAGGAACTTTGATTAGTAGCATAAGAAGAGTGACAGCTTTCAACCTTTCCCTCTCTAAATGAGACAGTGCTCACTTCAATACATCAATAAGTGGTCTTATGTTCTGCTGATGGGGCTTGTTTAAATGAAAATAATACGGTGTCATCACTCTCATTGTCAGATGTATAACTAGTCACAACCTATTCAAATGATATGTGGAAAAGGTACGCACACCCACAGAAAGACCCAGTATGAACTGGGCCTGATGAAAGGGATACAAAGAGGTCTGCCAACAATTACACTGGATCCATACGTATACACTGTATAGCAATATGATTTGGTTCTGGTCCTGAACTGGAATTTGGACCTAATTTAGATTTGCGACAAAGAAGAGGTCAAAAAATAACTACACAAAGAGGGGGAAAAAGCCAGAGGGAACCTAATTTAAGACGGACTGAAACACAGCTGGTGTACTGACTCACAGTACTTGTTAACTTGCTGATAGCCTAAAATTCCCCAAAGGCTTTCCTCTCCAGAAAGCCCAAAGGTCAAAAGGCCAAGCCATCAGCAGTAATGGTTGCTTAACACTTGACATCACGAAAAGAAGGGAAAAAAAACAGGGGGTTGGAGCTCTTCAGTGTAAGTGTGCACATCTGTTTAATTGTGCATGAACGTGTGCGTACTTATATTTATGTGTTTGGGCGCACAAGGCCACAACTAATTAAGAAGACTGCCCCCCCCCCCCGCTTAAGGGACCATCAAGAGGTCACTGTAGTCAAGGATACAGCAAGACCCGTCAGCTGTCAATGACAAGCATGAAAGCAGAGACAGCGAATGAGGGCTATACAGCCTGTAACCTGCTGAGCCGCTGGGGTCTCAGATGCTCCGCAGGTTGACTACAACAGCAATAAAGCACTTAGAAAAGGACAGTCAGCCTTTTGTCTGAGACAAAGACAAAGGCACAAGTCCTCCAGCAATGAAAGGTCTTCTTGTGAAAGCCTTGCACTGCCCTGTGAACCATGACATGGAGGTCTAGCTCGATTCCAGCTGCATTATCACACCAATGTTTCTGTCAGAATACAGAGAGGAGATTGCAAGACCAATATGGCTAACTGACAAAAAGACACACATTTTCTCACATGTAATTTCATCTTAAATACTTTTACCAGTCACAATGATCTACAGTGCAAAAAGCTAGACTGATGGACTGGGAATTCAGATTCCCCTGTTGTACCCTGGATCATAGCAGCTCATCTGCATTCTACCAACAAGTGCATATGTTAGGAGACATGACAGAGTAACAAAAAAAAGCTGGGAGAGCTCAACAGATCAAGCTGTGTTATGCTGTTTGCCCATTTGGGGGGTTTAAAGTGCTCTGGTTGATCAAGCAGAGAAAGCATGAGAGTGAGAAAAGAATAAGAAAGGCAAAGAGAGAGAGACAGCAGAGAGGTTTTGCAGCTACTGATAGGTAACAGGAGAGCTAGAGAAATATATTTATTCTTCTTGATTAATAGCTAAGTGTGAACCTCTGTATCTGCTCATCTGTGCTGTAGAAGGTATCCTCTGACTTTGGGTGTGAATGTCCAAATGTTTGCATTTGTCTAATCTTTAACTTTAAAGAATAAAGTGTGCTTCTGTCTTGGAGAAAAAGAAGCTCAGTGCAAATTCTTTCTACATGACTTAGCAGGGTTTGGATCTAAGCCTTCAGATCCAACCCCCCACCACAGAAACGTATCCAAACTTCTCTTTCATTCAAAAATCGATGTGTGAAAAACATGCGCAAAGCACGAAAAACTACAAAAAGAAAAACTTCATCCACCCCCCACTCCCTCCTGCAGTGAACCTGCACATTCATCCCATGAACTTTAAAGAGTGCTAGCATGGACAAACTCCAAACAGTGAGAAAAGGAAATCAGCAGCCTTCATATATCTGCACTACATGCATGAGTGCGCGCCAGCTTTTTCACCAAAACCCACATAACTGCAACAACAAAGCCACTGAGCTATGAGGGTGCCCTGTGAACGGCACCTTTTTATTACCTCTACCCACCACTTGCAGACAATACATTTATCAGCAATTACGTAAAGCAGCACAACCGGATGCTGCACAGAGCCTGCAGCAAACACTTCACTGATCATACAGTCAACAGTGCAGCTGTCTCTATTCATGAGAAAATTCTACACTGACTCCAAAGTGTGGTGATGAATCACATATTGGGGGAAATTTCCATCTTTAACACATTTTATGAAACTGACAGGAAAAGTGGGATTTTCTCAGAAAAACATGGTTGACTGCTTACCTGAAACAGAAATAGTCATGGGTGCTTCCAGAGCCCTGTCATTGTCCAAATCCCTGCTCAACCTCAGATCCCCAGTTTCTTCATTCAACAGCAGCAGACTTAGCTCATTTCCAGACTCAAACTTGTAGCGCAGTTTATCCGACACATCCGGGTCATGAGCCGGAACCTTTCCTATTATTCCAGATGGAAAACTGTTGGACTTGTTGGTGACATAGTTATTAAAGAGAATCTCAAAGTTGTGCAGCACTGGTTCGTTGTCATTCATGTCTACTAGGCGGATGTGCACAGTAGCACGGCTCACTAGCGGTGCTGATGTGGCCTGAACAACTATGACATACTCAGTTTTGGTCTCATAATCCAAGTCTGTGAGTGCAGTGAGGTCTCCATTGAAAATATCCAGCTGGAACACTTCTGGAATATTTCCTTCTACGATCTGATACATGATCTGAGCATTAGTGCCATCATCGGGGTCTGTGGCAGTGATCTGGGCCACGACTGATCCCACTGGGCTGTTCTCTTGCACGTCAATAAAAAGCTCATCCTTCTCAAACACTGGAGCATTGTCATTTATGTCTTGGACTACAATATGAATAGAAACAGCAGCTTTCAGAGGCGGAACACCTTTATCCACGGCAAAAGCCTTCAGGTTATAAACATGAACGTTTTCCCGGTCCAGCTTGCGAGCGGTTCTGACGATGCCAGAGTGAGGCTCTACGTGAAAATCCCCGTCACCGTCATCCCCACCTTGAAATGTATAGGTCACCCTGCCGTTTGATCCACTATCTCTGTCTGAAGCAGAGATCTGGAGCACACTAGTGTAGACAGGTGCATCCTCAAGAACACTCCCCTGGTAGATGTCTCTGAGAAAATGAGGAGCATTATCATTGGCATCACTGATGATGATCTCTACATAAGTGATGTCAGATTTCTGGGGGATGCCATTGTCTTTGGCAGTGATGGCTAAAGTGTAGGAGGCCTGATCCTCATAGTCAAGCTCCATTTTGGTTACGATGGCACCTGTATCTGGGTCAATTTCGAACTGAGGAACATTGTCTTCCATTACGTATGTGATACGAGCATTTTCCCCCGTGTCTTCATCTGTCGCACTGATCACTATCACAGTGCTGCCCACTGGTTTGTCTTCACTGATAGACACGTGGTAGCTGGCGCTTTGGAAGACAGGCCGGTGTGTGTTGGCATCGGTGACATTGATGAACACCTGGGCGGTATCGTAAAGTGTTCCATCACTGGCGGTGACTGTCAGGACATACTGGCGTTCCAGCTTGTAGTCCAGGGGAAGGGCTAAGGTGATGAGGCCACCGCCACTCTGGCTAGTGATGGCAAAGCGGTTCCTGGTGTTGCCGCTGGAGATCTGATACGTCACCATGCTGTTAACATCCCTGTCCACAGCGGTCACTGTCAGCACACTGCTGCCGACCACAGCATCTTCGTTGATCTTCAGTGAGTAGGTCTTCTCTGAGAATGTGGGTGTGTTGTCGTTCACATCCAGCACTGTGACGCTGACACTGGCAGAGGAGGACCTCACAGGTGTCCCGTGATCTCTCGCCTCCACGCCAAAGGTGTAAAATTCAATTTCCTCCCTGTCGAGCGGCTCACTAACTGTAATCCAGCCTGTGCTGTTGTTGATGGTGAACGGAAAACCTGGCGTGGTGTCGGTAATGCGGTATTCCAGGAGAGAATTTTTCCCTGAATCGGCATCAATGGCTTGAATGTGGATGACAGAGTAACCAACGGCCACATTTTCCAGCACTGTAGCCTGGAAAGGTGTGCTGACAAACATGGGTGTGTTGTCATTGACGTCCACCACTTGCACCACCACCATCCCTGTGCTGTTTATCAGCGGAGGCCTGCCTCCATCCTGAGCCTTAATCCTTAAATTATACTCCCGAATCATTTCATAGTCAAGAGGATTGATGACATCAATGACACCAGTGGGGGAGTGAATGTAGAACTGCCCTTTAACGTTGCCACTTATGATGCTGTAGTGAACTTTGGCATTGTTTCCCTCATCTCTGTCCGTCGCCTCCACCTGGATCACTTTGGTGTTGACTGGCACGTTCTCTGGGACCTGCACCACGTACCTCTTTTCAGTGAACTGTGGGTAGTTGTCATTTTCGTCTTCCACAGTGATGTAAACTGTGGCGGTGGCACTGCGGGGACTTGGCTCCTTCCCCTGATCGTTGGCTTCGACGATCAGTTGGTACTGGGACCGGGTCTCCCTGTCAGGCCGCTCTCTGATCCTCACCAGGCCGCTCCGGGGGTCAATTTCAAACACAGAGTTGACTTCGTCTGCGTTCACAATTTTATAGATCATGTCGGCGTTGGAGGGAGCATCACCGTCAGTGGCCCGGACTGTCTTAACTTCAAAGCCCACTTCTACGTTTTCTCGGATGCTGACTCGATATTCATTTTGCTCAAACACAGGGGTGTGGTCGTTGGTGTCACTTACAGTGACAGTGAGGTAAGAAGTGGCAGATCTTTTGGGGGTGCCATTGTCCGTCACAGTAACTTTGAACACATGGGTGTCTTTGACTTCTCTGTCCAGAGCCTGGATAGTTGTTATGCTTCCAGTCTGTGAGTCTATGTAGAAAAAGTCATCAGACCTTTTATCAAACAAGGCTTCCATGCTGTACTCCAGCCTCCCCGCTTCTCCATCATCTGGGTCATTTGCTTTTAGGGTGATAACTCGCGTCCCAGCGGGCTCATTCTCACGCACAGACACCTGATAGTTGGGAAGTTGAAACTGGGGAGATGAATTAACCTGCCGCTTTCCCCTTCTGATCAGCACAACAGACTGTCTGTGGATGGTTTCTGACGGGCTTTGGTGTTGTTTGCGCGCTTTAACGAGCGTCAAATGAAGCTGCACAGAGAGCCCGCTGCCCGGAGAGCTGTGCAGCGCGCAGTGAAGCTTCTCCTCCGACTGTCCACTGTGTTTAAGACACAAGTCACTAGCCAGGAATAAATCTCCGTGCCTGATCACCCCGACAACGTTTCTTCCTACACACTCAGTATCCAAAAAGGCAGTGTTTTGCGTGAAAGAGGGTAAAAGTTTTGTTACATTCAAAAGTAGAATACCTGCAGGTAAGCAGGAAGTTGCCTCCAGTTTTGAAAGGTGTTTTATTTGAATGTCTGGCTCACCTGACGCTTTCTTTCTCTTGTATTTAATAAAACAGTCCTGGCCGTGAACGAACACATTAAAATGCGTCAGGATAACGTCTCCGGACGCGGAGGAGACAGTTCTGAAATAAACAGGCGCAGGATTCCTGGGTGTGCGCGCACACTGAACTTTGTGGGACAGGCGGATAACACCGTCGAGCCTCCCAACTTGGAAACAACTCTGAATGAAGTTGGGAGATAAAGTCCTGTCAAGTTTATAAGTCCACCCAGGGCCGAGCGACAGGTTGGCCAAAAGGCTCCCGGGCTGTGAACTCTCCGAAAGGTGCATCTCCAAACATCCCGCGAGCGGCGGCACGGTGAACAGAACCCAAACCCAAACCCAGCAACACATCGGCGGCTCCATGCTTGTAAACCTGCCGAATCCCGTTCAACTTCACCGAAACTCCTCCGCAAAAAAAGTAAAGAAAAGCATTAAGTCTCCCTCTCCCAGCACCGCGTCTTACTTTTCTCCCGCATGGTGAAGTAATTCTCAACGTGGAAAAAGACGCTGGGTATCCATAGTATCAGTGTGTCCAGGCGCGTCACGGCTGCGTAAACACACACTGAGTTTAAAATGAGTACAAAATGGCTCCGCGGCTCTCCTCCTCCTCCACCTCCTCCTCCTCTCTCCTCCTCAGAGACTTATTACCATAAACCTGCTGTGTTCCCCCTCTGGGACGCTTTCGGGTGGGGTGGTGGCGAGGAGGCTTTCTTTTTTTTTTTCTCATGGAGATTTAGGAAGTGCCGCTGTCCGGGTGACCAATACGCACAGGCGCATTGTTATTACAATAGGACGAGATGTGGGTAAAATTCCTGCTGCGCGTTTAAGTGTCGCTCCCTCTTCAACTTCTGTGTGCTGAAGCGTTCTGAGCTGTGATGGTACAATTAAAACAGACCTGAGGCTCAGTGAAGGAAGACTGAAAATGTCATCATCACAGCTTTAACCAGCTCCTACTCATCTATGGAGGGGAGAAAGTTGAACAGTTATTTATATGTCACATCAATGTAGTAAATATTAGACACAGGGAACTGTGGACTGCACCACAAAACTACAGGAATGTCGCAGAGGATCTCACTTCCTTCACCCGTGCAGTTTACTTGTGTGCGTCATGGTCAGAGATGAGTGTTTTTTCTTCATTTGTAATACATCAACAACAATATAATAATAATAATAATAATAGGTAAAATCAGACAGCGTTTCAGGCATCTAAGTTTGTATGATTTTAGAACTTTATGTTCATTCAAACACATTTCCTCACGTTTCATTTTGTTTTGCCTCAACAAAACGATTTTTTTTTTTAATTTAAAGTTTAAGCTGACAAAAAAATGACTTTTCTATTCTGGAAAAAACTCCCACAACAACGATTATATGCTGCACTTTAACGTGTATCACGAGGCAATGCCGTTACTCTCGGGATTCGTTATGTTTGTGCTAAACAACGTTAACTCCAGAATAACAGTTGACGTTAGTCTTGTACAACAGCGCCCCTACGAGGACCAGCAGCTTTACAACAGTTGGCCCACAGCTGCCGTATCCACTGATGAACTTCCTTATGCACACCTTGCTGGTGCCGGGTTGGACCCGTTTTTACCTGCACAACTTCCTTAACTTTCCGTTGCACAGATTCAGCAAAGTCCTGGAAACATTCCTGAGATATTTGAGTCTGTGTCAACTTGACAGCATTACAACTTCGATCCCTCGCTGCTCCAGTCTGCATGCCAATCAGTTGCTTTCCAATGAAGTGTGAATGTTAGACAGCATGTCGCAAAGAGTGCTTGTGTGTAAAATTCTCCAGTAGAGTAGAAGTGCTCTAAAAACCAGCACATGTACTCTATGGCACCAACAGCCGTGTCATTTTAAGAGTCACTTAAATCACCTTTTTGTTCAAATGCTCAGTTTGAACATCGGCAGGTCATCTCGACCATGTCTACATGTCTGATTGGCTGATTAGACATTTGTGTTACAAGCAAAAGAAAAAGAAAAAAAAGGTGTGCCTAACAAAATGACCATTATGTACATAAACTCAATTTTGCCCAAGAAAAATCACGACTCTGGACAGAACATGATATGGCACATTTAAACACAGGCGTGTGCAGGGAAAGCAAATGTCACTCTTCGCATTTATTTATTTGTTTAAGTCCATTTTTCAAATGTACACTTTGTACAGAGTTCGTTCTCCTGCGCCCGAAGAAAGCACTGCTGTTTTTTAAAAAACATTAACCTGGCATTTAAAATACAATACAGCATTAGAAATCATCTTTCTTGTAATTTACAACTACTGAAATAAATGGCACAACCGATGGATAAAAACATCCAATACTCTCACATTTCCTTTCTCTCCTATCAGGCATTTTTTTAGGTCATAATTTAACCACCGTCAAATCCACAACAGAATAAACTTGGATCATAGAAGTTGTGAAACATACAAAAATAATTTTTTAGTAGCCTTCAAAGTTTTTAGCTGGTCTGAAAAAAAACAAACAAACTAACCTGAGAAGCCTTAAAACTTTTAAGACAAACTACATAAACTCTTATTACACCAATAAAGTAGAACAAGCCAAGAGTCAACCAGATCTGCCCACAAGGTAGTGTCCTCTGAGGAAACGTGAGCATTCTGACAGTCCAGCAGAACTTCACAAATCTTCACCCAGGTCTCCCAGTAAAGAGAAAGCAGAGCTTTCAGACCACAAAAAAAGAAGCACCGTCTACAGTTCAGAAAATGCTCTGCTTAACAATGTGAGCTCATTTTTTGCTTTTATGAAAACACACAGTGCACTGTAGAAATGCACAAACCTACTCGTTTACACAATTTCAATTAAATAACTGCATTTCACGAGTGCATCTTTGTCCTCGTAGTGAAGCCAACAACAAGCAGTACCTGGAAGTTATCTCTGTGGTGTTGGTACAGATCTTGGACGGAAAGATTATATTAGGTTAAAAACAGTAGAGATCTACTTATGTAAAAAACAAAAAAAACAACCCATAAACAAAACACTGCTGTTTCCTGGAGCCTTTAAAAAGCCAATCAACCCTCTGCTCTGTGTCACTAAAGCCGGTCCAACCATCTCTTGGACTGGCTTATGTTCCTCACAGGGTGCTCGCAGCTCATGTGCTGCACACAGTGCATTTCCCCCACAGCCGGACTGTGAGCTCCTCTCAGCTGTCTGGTTCAGGGGTCGACTGCTCTTTGCGCTGAAAGGCTGCTACCATCCGCTCGCGGCCCTTCTGCAGCGTGAATTCGCTTGGCCCAAGCTGGGTGATCTTCCCACTGCCCAAACACTCGTCCCCTTTGTAGAGCACGGCAAACTGTGGAAGGAAAACAAGAACACTCCGATAACACAAAGAAGCCACACATGTAGTGTGATGTTAAAGAACAGTCCTGAACATGTTAGCCGCTACCTGTCCAGGTGTCAGAGCTCTGACTGGCTGGGAGAGCAAAATCCACACAGAGCCGTCCATGTTCAGAGTTACTGTGCAGGGAACTGGAACGCACAGTTGAAGCTGTGTTTAATGTTTGAGCCGATTTTCAGTCGGCATTAATAATCTTCTCGCAGGCACTGATAACACAGAACTCACCGAGCGGCATCTGGTGGATGAAGCGGAAGTGACAATCCATCATTTGGGTCCTGGCTAGTTCGGGGGGCGGGTCTTCTGTTACCCAGTGGAAACGCTCCGTTCGCACGGTGTCGCGGAAAAGAGCTGGGTGATTGGTTGTCGGAGCCTGAGCCACAAGAGGTGTAACAAATCAAGTACCCGATTAAAAATGGTCACGAATTGCAACACGTTGCTCAAGAAACACCTAAGATGAATACGCTGCCTCCTACAGGGAGTTACAGGTATTACCATCCTCCGTTTCATTTTACAAACTTGGTTTTTGAATCTACAAGTCTATGGGCTCAAAATGTGGTCATAAATATTTTGTACTTGTAAATTGGTTTTGTACTTGTAAAAAAGATTTGTATGTGTAAAAAAAATTTGTACGTGCGTAAAAAAGATTTGTGTGTGGACTTAGCCAAAAAAAACCTGCAAGTTACAACTACGAATTTTGACCCTATTTTTCTTCCTTTCATCTGATTGGTGAATGTCATGTCAATCACAAATGTAACAATCCAATCAGAGAACAGATGGCTTTGGCTGTCGGAGGGGCGCTTTTTTTGAACTGCAGGTCTTTGAAGGGAATAAATACCCTTTTACATGCCAACCCAGCGTTTTCCTTCATCACCACGAAGGAAAACAGTCTGTGGTCGTCCGAGTTTGATGATTTTTGTGTCACAGGTCTACGTGTTTAATACAGGACCTTCCACAGCCTTTTCAACAGCGCTGCGGACACGGGGGGCAGTGTTTTGGAAATGACAGTCTTCATTACAAAGCTTTCTTCGTTATGAATTAGCATACATGTTTTTATTGAACATTTGAAGAACTAGCAAAAAAACCAGAAACTCTTGTAGTTCACATAAAGTCAGCGATAAAAACGACAAGGAGCAGGTGCATCTAGTACAGGTAGAGCTGCTGCAAAAACCCACAGAGCCCAGCAGCCAGCGTAACAAATTCTGGATCCTTTGCTTTTAGTCAGCAATTAGCATTAGCAGCGTATCCTGCATCCGATGTGAAAGGACTTTTATGCTGCGCGCTGTGACTCACAGCAATGGTCCTGGGTCAGCCCTGACTTTGTGTTAAACTAATCTTAAAGTAATAATGGTATTTCTAACCACTGATATACCACAACTTTATCCTTTCAACAGCTGCTGAAAGTAAGGGGACCTAGCTGCTATCGGATATTTATATAGAAATTACCCTTCAAGGACCTGCAGTTCAAAAAAGTGCCCCTCCGACAGCCAAACCCATCTGTTCTCTGATTGGATTGTTACATTTGTGATTGACATGACATTCACCAATCAGATGAAAGGAAGAAAAATAGGGTCAAAATCCGTACTTGTAACTTGCAGGGTTTTTTTTGGCTAAGTCCACACACAAATCTTTTTTACGCACACACAAATCTTTTTTTTACACACACAAATCTTTTTTACAAGTACAAAACCGATTTACAAGTACAAAATATTTATGACCACATTTTGAGCCCATACAAGTCGACACATTCATGAACATTAAAACTGGAGAAAAAGAAAAAAAATCGCTCCTAATTGTAAGGGAACATCAGGAGAATGTTAAGATGGATGCGTTGACATTTGATAACTTAAACACAGATGTTCTCACCACAAACACATCTCCAGTAACGATGTCTTTGTCCACCACGAACCAGGCGTCTCTCTGCCCGCCTATCCTTGCCCTTTGGCCCAGTGTCAGTGTGAACCAACCTGTATGGACAGAAACACATAAGAATATGAGAAAAGAAGGGACAAACAGGTGTCTGATAGTTTTATACATGCGCATATGGACCAAAACAACCTCTGTAACCTTTAACATGTGACTGCATGGGAAATAATTTGACTTTGAAGTCAGCCTCATGTGGCCATTTGAGGAACTGCATATTTCAGCACTTCAGACGTTGCTTTGTTTTTAGCTCCAGAGAATGCTGCCTGACTATAATACATTTTAGTCAGGTGTACAGTAGTGGCACACTTTTATTTTTTTTAAAAAGATGTTCACAAACACACCTTTGTGGGTTCCCATTACAGTTCCATCCTCAATGGAGACAAAGTTCCCAGGTTTGGGGTCCAGATACTGAAAATAGAAACAAAGCAGCTGAAGATCAAAATGATCTGAGGTCATCTTAAAAAGAGATGGAAGGTTTTGTCATAAATCCTATGAAAATGAGATACTTTTGCCATGTGAAATAAATACTTGCCTCCAAGATGAAGTTTTCAAAGTTTCTCTCTCCAATAAAGCAGATACCCATGCTCTGAAACGACACACCAGTCAATTTAAATCCTGTGTTCCTCTCCTCTCTCCTTATTAAAGTCTGTAATATATTTGAGCACCTCTTTCTTCTTCAGCACGTGGTGAAACCCGGCCTCAGCAGCCATCTTTTTCACAAATTCTTTGGTGAGTCCAGCGAGCGGGAACATGGTTTGTCGTAAGGCTTGTTGTGGGATCTGACTGAGAAAGAAAGTCTGGTCCTTGAGGAGATCCGCCCCTTTGTACAGCTTCACAGCTGGTGATGGGAACGCAAGAAAAAAAGACAAACTTCACTCGCAGAAACAAAAATAGTGGAAATTAGTGTAAAAATCAGAGATATAAGAGGTATAAAGGGAAAGTCACACTTACGATTTCGGATCTCAAATCGATCTCTGAACAGTGTGGTGGGCGGAGCTGTGTGAGCCTGTTCGAAAACTTCGTCATCTTCCTGTGATGTCCTGGCATAGTGGCCTGTTGCCATGGCATCAGCACCTACAGGAAACAATGTGTCTCTTGGAGTGTGTCTGAGACTTAAGTGATCATATTTTATATTTCAACCAATAAGCATGAGAATGAAAATAAAACAGCGTACCCAGGGTGTCGATGGCATATTTGTGGAAGTGGTTAAATTTGATGTGCTTGTTGCATAGTATGTCTGGGTTTGGTGTTCTTCCCCTCTCATATTCCTTCAACAGATTACTGCAAACCAGACAGAGAGAAACTGCATTCAGTGCTCAACACTGGATAAAAAAACAAGTAAAAAATTTGAGAGATTCCACATTCTGATCCTAGTTTTTGTTCTAAATCTCATTGAAGTCAATATCAATTTTAAATGTAAATCAGAACATTTTTCCTTATCAGGAATCCTGGAAGCTCGCCTCATATTGCACTTTTTAAGCTCTTCCAGCATGCACACAGTTGTTGCACATCTGCAAGCCACTTTGCAACCAGCCTCCAACTGAGCTCCTACTTTTTAATGCTGCATATGAACATTGTAGATAGCATGTTGGTTTGATAGTTAGTGCTGTTGCCTCACAGCAGGAAGGTAATGGGTTCAAATCCACTGACCAGCTGGGGAGGAAGCCAGGGAATCTGGAGTGAACCCACATAGGATCTATGTTGCGTCTGCATGTTCTCCTCGTGCCTGCATGGGTTCTCTTTGGGTACTCCGACTTCCTCCCACATTTCACAGGCACACTTTAGGTTAACTGGTGATTCTTAATTGGTCGTAGGTGTGAATGGTTGTCTGTCTGCCTGGATGACCTGCCCAGGGTGTAACCTTCCTTTTGCCTTATGACAATTGGGACAGGTGGAACAAAACAGGGAATAGATGTAGCCCTCTCTTCTGTGCTTACTGCCACCTACAGCTTTCCATGTATGTACACAGAAGGGCAGGAAGCCCACACAACTGAAGCATCCAAATATGACTTACTGCACACAGAAATACCTTTGTGTATCGTGGTCCAAATGACCTGCAACTGTCTTTTTAGCAGCTCTTTAAACTAGTATGTTTAGAAACGATATGCTGAAAATCCCTTTGGAGCATTTTCACAAAAACGGCATTTCTCAAATTTCATTGGAGATGGCGGCATCTGTAATGGATAAAGTATGTTGAACACAGCGCCGACAGGACGATATACAGAGGAGGTGGAAAGGGGATGGAGGCAGATGATAAGCTGCTGTGAGCCCTAAAGGCAGCAGACAGAAATACCTGAAAACTTCATGCCAGTACTCTTTGACATAGGAGACTTGATGAAAGGGGACATCCAGGCTCTGGCACACTCTGTATGCGTCCTCACAGTCCTTCTCTGTGGTGCAGACCCCCTTCTCATCCAGAGAATCCCAGTTCTTCATAAAAACTCCAGTCACGTTGTAGCCTTCAAACAACACGCAATCACAATGAGACTCACTTACAGCTTTACTTTGGTTTTTCTGACTTTATTTGATTGATTGATTTCTTTGATTCGTATACGGCGGCTTCACCCGTCTGGCTAACCTTTCCCCATCACAAAGCCAGTACAGGTGTGCTTCAGTGTTTCCACTGCCAGCTTTTCTCACCTCGTCTCTTCAGCAGTAACGCTGCGACGGAGCTGTCAACGCCGCCGGACATGGCGCACACCACGTGCTTTATCAAAGCCATGTTTTCATATTACTGCAGTCTGTCTTTGAACACTTTCTCGCTCACGAAGCTAGAATATTTCACCCAGCTGCTCCACAGAAGCCGCCATGTTTGCGGTCCACTCAGCAATAACGTTCGACTTGAAACGCATTTTATGCCGGAACCATCGAGCTGCAGAGGAGGGAGACGAAAAAGTTGTAACACTAAACTTCAAGGAGCTGAGTGAAAACAAATAATTAAGGTCTGTGTAAAAAATACCGAACAGAATAAATATACATTTTTGGTTTCGTTTAAAGGCGAAACATAGTTGTTTTATATATAATTTAACTTTCACGTTTTTTCCTAATAAATCAGAGGCTCCGAACTGCTTACAAATTAAATCAACTCAATTCTTTACATTTTCCGATTATTAAAGCGGTGAACTCATGGTTGAGAGCTACATATTTTAAATTAATCCTACAGTAACTGCAAAAATATATTAATAAATTAATGAGTGTCTTTTATACGTTTATGTAAAACTAAACTACTGGGTGTGATGATGTTTCTCTGTTTCTGACCCACCCAGATGTGTGAGGTGTCTGCAGACCCTGTCACCCTGGACATGCTAAAAGAAGCGAGAGAGACGGTGAGGAGCAGCCCTCTGGGTGTCATCAACACCCCCATGATCGCCTGGAGGCAGACCACCCTGCCTCTCAGCATTGACTGCAACATCCACATCAAACTGGAAAACATGCAGAGAACTGGTTGGTGAAACCCACTTTGTTTGGCTTCCCTGACACTTTGCTGCAGGTTTATTGACTTCCTGTTTTTGAATGACAGGGTCTTTTAAGATCAGAGGAGTAGCCAATCAGTTTGCCAGGAGACCGGCGGGTGGCCGTTTTGTCACCATGTCTGCTGGAAACTACGGCAAGTCGTTTGCATATGCCTCAAAACACTTTGGGTCAAAGGGCAAAGTGGTGATGCCTGAAACCGCCCCAGAGAACAAGTCCATCTTTATACAGGTCAGAGGTTGTTTGTGGCACAGTTAAGCAAAAGACAAAAGCCTTGAAAGTTAAATACAGACAAATAAATTACTTCCTAATAAGTGTGAATTTATTACTTTGTCATTTTCATGGAGTGGTTATTCTTGTACTCAGAGTTTAGGGGTGGAGGTGGAGCGAGCTCCTACATCCTGTCTGATAAATGTGGTGAACCGTTGTGTTCAGGAGGACAACATGACCTTCCTGCACTCCTTCGATGACCTGGATCTAATTGCAGGGCATGCCAGGTACAATCAGGGCTGGATGCTAGTGCATAAGAGTGCTTCTATCTTCGTGTTTTATTGGTAACAATTACATTTCTAATATCTCTGTCTTTTATTAATTACGTGTGCACATGCATTTAGTCTTGGTATGGAGGTGCTGGAAGTGATGCCGGAGCCTGATGTGGTGGTGGTGTGCTGCGGTGGAGGTGGGCTGCTGGCTGGAGTAGCTGCTGCCATCAAACTGTCAGGTTGCAGTAAAACCAAGATCTACGGCGTGGAGCCAGAAGGAGGTAAAAAGTCACCGACAAACTGATGTTTAACTCGTTTTTGTGTGCAGAAACTTTAAGTGTGTTTCTGCTTAACGCAGCTTGCACAATGTACAAAAGCTTAATTGAGAAGAAGCCAGTAGAAATGGACAGCAAGAGCATCGCGTCAGGTCTTGCACCACCTTTCGCAGGTAGTTTTTGTCAAATTTCTCTCCAGCATATCTGGGTTGTATGTGAACTGTTTTTTTTTTTAAATTCCTTGACTTTCTGTTTGCAATACATGAGAAAATAGAAGAGTTTTCTTGCGCCATCACCAGGCAGGCTGCCCTATCAGCTGTGCCAACGTTACGTGGAGGGGATCATCCTCGTTAGCGATGAGGAGATCGAGGCTGCCGTGTCCACGCTCTACAGATCCGGGCTGGTAGTGGAGCCATCAGGCTCTGCTGCTTTTGCTGCCATCGTTAACAACAAGATCCCAGAGCTGGAGGGCAAGGATGTTGTGTGCATCCTCACCGGAGGGAATATCGGAAAAGCCGAGCTTGTGAACTTTCAGGATTGACAAACTACAAATCTGTGACTTCTTACAAATCCGTGCCAGTAACTCTCTCAGATAACAATTTAGAATAAACATTGCTAATACCCATGTTTTTACTGCTGTCGTAATTCTGCGTCTTTCTGGTATGTTTTTTATATTCTTAAAAGTCTGACAGTGTGAGAGAGTGTGCCGATCAGAATGTGTAGGTAAGTGCTTGACTCTGATTGCTGATTGGGAATGACAGCAACTCAGCCATGAAGTGGTATACCACATAACATCACAGAGCGAGGACAGCATATGTTGATGCGCATGGTGTGCAAAGACCACCACCTTCCTGCAGACCTCCAAACTTCATGGAATAGGTTTCCATGGCTGAGCAGCTGCATCCCAGCCATGGGCGATCGTGGCTCAACATTGTGGGAACTGTTTGCAGATGCCCCCTTTCTGTTCCACCAGGACCAGTGCACAAAGCAAGGTCCATAAACACATGAGAGAGTTTGGTGTGGCAGAACCTCAACCTGATAGAACACCTTTGGGATGAATTAGAGCAGAGACTGCGAGCCAGGTCCTCTCGTCCAACATCACTGTCTGACCTCACAACTGTGCTTCTGGAAGAATGGTCAAAAATTCCCATAAATCCCTCCTAAACCTTTCCACAAAGTTTGGAGCCTCTCGGAGCAGTGTAGCTTATTGTGTTATATACTGTTACATTTCAAATACTGTGATTCTCATTAACACTTTGTTAATGAATAGTAATTACTTTGTACTTTGCAGTAAAATGCCAATTGATGATTATAATGCAATGCTCTGTAATCTATAAGCATCTGAATGGTTATGATAGTTTCTGATCCTCCTTCACTACGTCCATGAATCTTCTCTGAGGTCTTCCTCTTTTCCTCGTGCCCGGCAGCTCCACATTCAACATTCTTTATTAAATATTTCTATTATTATCATCAACAGACGTAAAAAGTGCAATTTTGTCAAACCTAACTCCAAACTTTTTAAAACAAACAGCAGATTTATTATTCATGCCTCCCCAGGCTGACAGCCATTGGCTGAAATTTGGCTCGACTGAAGTGCCTTCATGATAGTGCTTCGGGGCATTTGAGCCTTTTTTTTTTTTTTTAAATTATTCAGAGGTCTGGCTCACATCCACCTCAAAGCAATTTGGATTCATAATTCAGCTCTGCTTGCAAGAGAGCAGCTTTACATCGCTGAAAAATCATCAGAAAACTAACCTTCAGTGCACGGAACCAAAAAACACAGTGAATGAAAAAGTTCAAAGGTAAAATAAAACAAGAAATAGGATGATGCTAAATAATAAGAAACGTAAAGATTTCTCCCTACGTCCTACGACATGGCCGTGGCAAAGAAGAGATAAAAAAGAATAAACAAAGATGAGTTCACTCAAAGGTTTAAGAAAAATAAGATTTATTTTGACTGAGCCCAGTGTACACAGATCAAGACTGACAATTTTTGTTGGTTTAAACTTAAGAGTGTGCTGGGCTAGTATTAAAAACAGACATAGATCTATTGACAACGGATCTATTGTTAAACTGCTGTGAAGAGAAAAAAAAACACATTTTCTCAGATATTATTAGGTATATCCTGGTCTTACAAGGTGTGATCATAAAGTTCTGCAACTCTGCAAAAACAAAAACAGTCCCCCCTCGAAGGTGGTCTCTGGTGCAACACTGCATGAATCTGTTACATTTGGCTTCATTTTAGAGAACAGAGTCGTATCTGGCTGTATGTAACCAGTGGTGAGCTACAAAAAATCCCAACCTTTGGTGTTTTCGATTTACAGTGTACAGATTTACGTCATTTCTACTAGATGCCGTCCCTTGAATGCCTCAGGATATTAGATCCTTGAATAAGTCTGACCTTGGTGCACAACGCATGAATGCTGGGGAAAAAAATCGTCTAGATCCTGATGCGTTGCTTTTGGATTGTGTGCTGTTTGGTCGGTGGGCTGTAGGTGGACAAGCCGCTCTCATAACCTTTGATGACCCTCCGAGTCAAAGCTGTTTCAGCCTGACACAGAAGTTAACGTTTGAATTGCTCCAGTGGACAGAATGAGACGTTCAAGGAGTGATCTAAAAATAGCAGCGGTGCTGGAAGTAGTCCAGTCCTGCACAAGGACAGAGTGTTGAAGTGGAGCTCAAAGCGTAGTCTTTCATTTCTTTAAGGGTGAAGTCATAAAAGTCACAGAAGTTTCTAATCGCACCTAGTATATCCCGCCGAACCTACATAACATCCTTGGTGGCCATTCTGCATACGACCGCATCAAGCAGACTCCCACACTTCTCCTCCTGGGGAGTGACTTTGTACAGCTGTAATGGAGGGAAAAAATAAATTAAAATATTCTTTAAATTCATCAAGCAAAGTGTTAAAGCGGTAGTGAGGAAACTGCAATTGATTATGTACTCTGTGGGTTATAACATGATTTTAGGCCCAGTTTTTTTTTTCTTTTGTTAGATCTTCCCTGAATTTTTCATTTAGTCTGGGACTGGATATAATCCACATCTGAGAATGTTTTGGGAATAAAGCAACATTAGGAGAAACAACTGTGCAGCCTGTCACCCCTGTAACATAACAAGATACAAGTGTGGAATGCAGATTAATTAAAAGCAGCGACCTTTTTGATCTTTGCGTGGTCTGACAGTGAAGAAATCTCTTCCACTGGAACCTGCCGGCCCTCCACCCTGGCTGCAATGTCTGACACGACCTGGGACTCATCTTTGCTGTCAACCATAACGATCAGAACGGAGTCATCACCATCTGAGATCCCAAATCTTTTAAAGGCCTCTGAGATCTATATTAGTGGAAGCATACAGATAGCTTACATATCTAAAACTACGTTAAGAGTAACATATTTTTTTCAAAAATCGGAACATGGATCACAGAAACATCTTCTTCTTCTCACTTACATTATTTGTAGGGGACAGATTGAAGATGATCTCCGAGTAAAGAGTTCTTGTCTTCATTTTTTCTATTTTCTCTAAGTGAACGGCTTTATTGGCAGCTACCAGCACTTGAAAAGGATCCACCAGCTGGAAATGGAAGCACAGGGTCAACGTAAGCAAACAGCAAGACTCCAGGTAATTCTCAATTTTTATTTTTCAGTGAAAGACACGAGTACTTAACGGTTTTATTAGTATGTGTTTTATACAATAAAACACAGGCGTATTTTGAAAAAAAGCATTGCTAAAACAGACGGAAAAGGCTCACCATCGTAGGGTTGATCAAGGCACCGTTTATTTTCCCTTCCATGGCGCTTTTTTTCAGCTCTGCAGCATTTTTGACTTCTTTGAAGAGCATCTGGGTCACTCTGTGGTCGGGGAAAAGCTCCAGCTTTTGTGTTAGATGCATTCTCAAAACACACACACACAAAAGGTTGGATAAAATTCTATAAACGGCACACGGACCACGGTGCTTCACGTGAAGTCTCTACACGGCGGGGGGAACCATAACACGGTGACACCGCGTCAGAGGAAATCTCCTCCTAGGAGGAAAAAAAAGGATATCACAAGGTAGTAAAACGGCAGTCAATAACATAATCATCCAAAATAAATCATACATATGTGTAAGGCAGATATTACTCGACAGATAATCCAACGCTAAAGTATTTAGCATAGTACCGGAACCTATGGTTTTACACGAGTTTCTGTACCGAGCCTATTTCTGAATCGGACCGCCAGCTGTCAAAAATCACAAAAATTCTTCCGTTTAGCAACGGTGGACATGTTTCAGACAGTTTCCTCTAAATTAACGTTTTCCCGCGGTTTAAATTCTGGAGTCTAGTAGTTATGCGAGATACTCTAAAGTCTAACAGCTAGCTCTGGTCTGAACTTTTCTCAGTTTTACACCGTGTTTCGTCGTCAAACATGGAGAAATTTGAAGGCTACATGTTCACTGCTCTGTGCAGCACCAACTTCTTAATATCCTGCCTGCTGTTCTCCAGAGTGACCCGCGAGCAAAGGGAGCCCTATATGGACGAGATCTTCCACGTCCCCCAAGCTCAGAAATACTGCCAGGGAAAATTCAACGAGGTAAAGTGTGAGTGATGAGGGTGAGCCCGCCATTATCAGGCGGATTAAGGTTAGCTAAGAGCAGCGGGGCTTTCGATTAGGGTTAATCTCCACACTGGGCATATAGGGCTGTATCAGCATGGTATGCCTGTCTGGATGGGTTATATTTATTGATGTCACGTGGGCCAGCTTTAAAAAGAGCAAGGGACTTTGTGGTGAAGTGAAGCTTAACTGCTCAGATCTGTATGAAGCTCTGTAAACCTTACATTACTAATGGCTATCTGTAAAGACATGTTGCATGTTCATCCTCATGTGACATGATGCATGGCATCTGACTGACAGTGAAAGCAGTGTGTGTTAGAGGAAACTAGGCTAAACGATGGTGTTTTAGTCAGGGATCCATGAGAGAGTGAGAGTTTTCTAAAAAGTGTTAAAGCCTTGCATAGAAAAGATTGGGGTGGTTATTATTCATCACAGCCCTGTCTGGTTCACATGCAGCAGAGTAACATGATGCCTGGGTCCAAGCAGATGCCTGCGAGGCTCCAGGCACGTAGGACAAGAGACCAGTAAACGACCGCCTTGGCAGCCCAAAGAACCTTGTGCCTTCCAGCAACCACTAAAGGAATGAAATTCACATTTTCATTGGCTAAGTGGTTGTCATCAGGGAATACACTTTCCTCCTAGCAGTCAGTGGTTGCAAGAGAGTTGGCAATCAGTCTCTAGGACTGTCTGACAGGGGGTTGTCTTTTCCTACAACCAGACTCATGTTATGCCTGCAATCTACTGGAGCCTCTTTCCTTGTCTAGGGCTAAATAGATAAATAATTGGATACAAGCATAAAAGTAGTTCTCCTATAACACATCGTACGCATATTAATGCATGACGTTTTATCAAGTTCAAGATAAAGTGACACGTTTAAGTGTGTTTTATAAACTGTTATGAGCTGTCTTTGTTTGGTGAGGGGGACGTTAGTGCCCGTAGTGAATCTGGGAGTTTTGGATTTTAAGGATTGGTAACGCCTACCCGGAGCCAGCAGTTCAAACAGATGGTGACTTGGATGAGAGCAGTCTTTGATGATGATTTGGGGCTGTTCGCAATGTCTGTGAGGGAAGGAAGAGAACAACAGTGTTGGTGATTCTCTGGAGGGCCTTTTTATCTGCTGCTACGAACCCCATGTACCACAGTGTAATGAACTATGCTCTCAGCGGTGGCTCTGTAGAAGCACAGCAGGAGGAGCATTTAACTGAGATGATTCTTCCTGAGTGTCCTCGGGAAATGCAGGCCCTGCTGGGCCTTCTAAATGATGGCTGAGGTGCCACTGGAACAGGAGAAAACATTAGACCCATGGTGGATGAAATTTAAATGACTTTATTTGTAAATTTGTGTCGTCACATACTCCATTGGACGACATTCATATGTATCAACAGACTGCTATATCATTTGGGCTGTAATTTTAAGATAGCATATAGATGAAGATTCTAAAAAAAGGCTTTTGTCTTGTGGCTCAGGAGCCAGAGCAGGTCGTCTACTAATCCAAAAGTTGGTTGTTCGATGCCTGGCTGTAATAATAAAGTGAGTGCTGATGCAAACACAGGTTTGTTTTTTTTTTAAATACTTGTATCACAGACTAGCCAAGAGAACTGACAGTGCTATGAAATATCCCTGTGGAGGGCCACAACAATAAGATTATAAAGGGATACAATTAATATTGAGCACCGTGAAGCTCAGCTCAGCTTATTGGTGTGGCCCTTCACAGCGGAAGCCCCCCAACTCCCCACTCAAGAGCCATTATCCGCTCACTCCACATGTTAAGTGAACTTTACACCTTGTGCCGTGTTAACATGTTTTTAATTCATGCAGTGGGACCCGATGATCACCACTCTCCCAGGCCTTTACCTCGTCTCAGTGGGAGTCATCAAGCCTGTGGTGTGGCTCACCGAACTGACAGGCGAGGTGGTGTGCTCCACGGCCATGCTGCGCTTCATCAACCTGCTCTTCAACTGTGGCAACCTTTACCTGATCTATCTGCTCCTCTGCAAGCTGCACCTCAGGGAGAAGGTAAGTCCAGGACACGAAGACAAGACCACAAGTGACTTAATTTTTTTTTTTTCTGATGTCACATTAACTTCTCTTCTAGATGCGGACAACCTCACGCCGAGTCCTGTCAGCGCTGTCTCTGTCCACCTTCCCTGTGCTCTACTTTTTTAACTTCCTCTACTACACCGACGCTGGATCTACTTTCTTCATCCTCTTCACCTACCTCATGACCCTGTACGGCTGCCACAAGGCCTCTGCGCTGCTGGGCGTCTGCTCCGTGCTCTTCCGTCAGACGAACATCATCTGGGTGGCGTTCTGTGCAGCCACTCTGGTGGCAGGGAAAATGGATGACGCCTGGAGGGTGGAGCATACAAAAAAGAGGGACGAGAAGTCTGCACCGTCCCAGATCCCGCTGTCATTCAGCGGAGCTAAGAGAATCCTGCTTTTCACTCTGGAGTTCCTCACCTCACCCAATCACGTGAAGGCGGTGCTGCTGGTGGCCTGGCCTTACGCGCTGGTCGGCGTTGGCTTCCTGGTGTTTGTGGCGCTCAATGATGGGATCGTGGTTGGCGACAGGACGAGCCACGAGGCCTGCCTCAACTTCCCCCAGCTCTTCTACTTCTTCTCCTTCTCCCTCTTCTTCTCTCTCCCCGTCTCGCTGTGTTACCACCGCGTCCTCCGCTTCCTGCAGGCTCTCAAAAAGCAGCCTTTGTTTTTCCTCCTGGTCACCGGCATCTCTTTGCTCCTGGTGTGGAAATTCACCTTTGTCCACAAGTACCTCCTGGCTGATAACCGCCATTTCCCCTTTTATGTGTGGAAGAAACTTTTCCAGAGGCACGAACTGGTGCGTTTCCTCCTCATCCCTCCGTACATCTTCGCCGGGTGGAATTTTCTGGACTCCTTTAAATCGCGCTCTCTCTTTTGGAGTTTGGCTTTCCTGGCTTGCCTCGTGGCCACCACAGTCCCGCAGAAGCTCCTGGAGTTCAGGTACTTCATCGTTCCATACCTGATGTATCGCCTGCACATGCCCCTTCCCTCCCTTCCCAGACTCATCGGGGAGTTCCTCCTGTACACGGCCGTGAACGTTGCCACCATCTACATCTTCATCACCAAGACCTTCCACTGGCCGGACAGCACAGCAACGCAGAGGTTTATGTGGTGAGGAAAAGACTAAAGTAATCATTTCAGGATTTTCTCCTGTGTTACAGGGGACCAGAACATCTTAAAAATCAAAGCAAAGCCTCTGTTACATCTCAGTATCAGACCGACACGGTCATATCATTTTTATACACTAACCACACGGCTTTGTTCTGAATTTGTAGGGTTTTATTCTCCCTACAGACAGAATCAGTATCTCCAGTTTGTATTTGACTGGCAAAAAAAAAAAAAAAGTACTTTTCAATGACACTCAAAACACTCATAGGTAAATCCTGCCAGTCAACTGTGAATCATTTGATGACTGAATGAAATTGATATTAACAAAAAATGTTGGTAATAATAACAGTGGGAGATCTCAGTATTGTAAGAGCGCTGGTGTAGATTTAAATCATAATGAAGAATGTTTAATATACTGTACTCGCATGTTGTTTTTACCCCAAACAGTTTTTTTCCCCCTTCAAGCATTGATCCTTGTCGAGGTTAAAAAATAACATTTCAATATGGAATAAAAAAAATCGGGCTCTCAAATAAATTAGCTTCTTTTAAGATTCATAATTCTGACATAAGAAATGTAACTGATTCAGGAAATCAGAAGATTTAATTTGTAAATTTAACAAAATGTTTATTTTGTTGTGTCAAGTCTACTTATGAGGCTTCCTTGTTTTTGTACGGCAGTTTTTTCTACAGCACTTGTAAAATGTAGTACAACAAAATTATTCTTTTGCAAGTATAATTAAAGAGACCAAAAATGATATAATCGTAACGTAAAGGTTAGATTTCTTTTGATGTGGGACGGTTTTTTTAAAGCATTTTGTGCCAGTGATGGACGCTGACAGAACTTTATAATAATGGGACTATTTGAAGATGTACATACATTTTTACCTCGATATTCACTGTGACCAAGCCATACGAGTCCACTGGAGGTGACCAAGATGTGTGTCGAGATGTTCACTGTTAATTTAGACGTTTTTGTTTCTGCTCGTCTGTACGTGCCCTCGTGCTCGATTTGTGGATGTGGTTAATTCCGCTGCTTATTTGTTGTCGTTTTCTTTATATGCACGAGATTTCAATCATAAAATTCATCCTAACGAAAATCCGATCACGTTGGTTTGTGACTCACGCGATCAAAGTCAGTCAAATCTGAATGTGTAATTTGTCGTGTTTAGTTTGAATGCAGTGTGACCTGTGTGTAGGTGTGAACACGAGTAAACGTTGTGCATTGATGCTGTAAGTATGCTGCTCCCATCTTCATTCAACTGTGGAATAAAATATTCAAAATCAAGTCTGTAGAGCACTCGTTTGAGTTTCACGTGAAGATGGACGATAGCGTTATGTGCACTTGACGGTCACTTTATTAGGTACACCTCCCTACTTCCTTTTTGAAGCTTCTTTTGCCCCCTCGAGATGATTTGAGCTTTTTAACATGCTGCGTTCTCCTGCTGGAAGCAGCTGTCAGAAGATGACTACACTGTCGTCATAAAGGAATGGACACGAGTATTCGGGTCGGCAGAGTTAAAACTACGGGGACTAAAGTGTGCCAAGAAAATATCCCACACATTTGTTACACTACCAGCAGCAGCCTGAACTTTTGCTACAAGCCCGGATGGATCCATGCTGTCATGTTGTTCATGCAACATGCAGACCCTACCACCAGGCAACGTTTCCCAGTGTCCTGATAGGCGTGACCCCGTGTGGTCTTTCCTATCAGCTCGAAGCAGTCTGCCATTCTCTGACCTCTGAAATCAGCAAGACATCTTCTCTGCTGCTCACTGGATAGTTTCTGTAAACCCTCGAGATGTTTGTGTGGGAAAATCTCAGTCAGTCAGCAGCTTCATCCAGACCAGCTGCCACCAATGTTGTTCACTGGCCATTTTTTTCCCCCCTCTACACTACTTCCTCTGTTTCGTGGTTCCACAGAAATGTATGATGAAAACTATGAACACCTTTATTAAACACCTCGTTAATTTGAAGGAACACAACGGAACAGAAATCAAGTCATTTAGAACTTAATCTGATTAATACTGTGACTATTTCTCCTTATTGACATCAAGTGGTACTAACACAGTTTGTCTCAGTCGGATCAGCCAGAGTCAGCCACCAGGAGGCGCTATAATGCAGCGCTAGAGACCTCTATGAACATGAAAGTGCAATTCACCATGAAGTAAATGAATTCAACATCTGAGTAACACTGGAAAGTACTCAAGCATTAATCACTAGATGTTTTGTTTGAAGTCGGCCTTGAGAGATATTTAAGGTTCAAACTGACTCAGTGAATTGATATAAAGGCCCTGACTCTAAGAAACACACGTTTACAGGTGAGCATTGTTATTGTTTTGCTCAAAGAGTATCTGTGATGTAAGATTCCTACTTTAAGTAAATGTAGCACCGAGTTTGAGGGCCGTTTTTGTCGTATTTCACGTTTCATGCATGTAATATTTCCAGTGGGTGACCGGTCTGGGCTTTTCTACAGAGCCATGCTGCTGTAATAAGTGCAGAATGTTGTGGTATTGTCTTGCTGAAATACTAAAGGCCTTCACTGTTAGAGACACCATGTGGATGGCAGCCTATGTTCCACTGTGAGGTTTATTTAACGCAACACAAATTCTAATCATTTCTATACAAAGTGAATTTATTGAGACTTTCTGGGGTGTCACCTTCGCACACGGTCATGTTATCAATTAACTGCAGCAGTTGTGCAACATTCAGTTTTCTAACATTACACATTTTAATAATGAGTACCCGGGCTGGTACATAAAAATAGAGAATTTAAACAATTAATACATTGCATCTTTATGTTTTACGCACACAGGGTCCTGACTTTTTGGAAACAATGTGGTAACATTATGGAAAAGGTCAATGCTAATTTAGAGCAGTATTTTAGAAGACAGCAGACTCAACTGTAAGAAAGCAGAAAAAAAAACGCATGGCGATGATTGCTCTCCATGCCACCTGTGTCGTTACTGGATTCTAATTACAGTAAGAAACACTGGGCCAGCTCACAGCTCATAAAAGTCGCACTGGGAAGATTACACAAATGTTGACTGCACAGCCAATCTGAGCCTGCTGAAAGGACACACTGTATGTACTGTTGTCTTCAGAGCAGCGTTCACAACATCTGCTCGGTCACTTCATGGTTTATAATTGAGTTTTATTTTACTTTTTCAGATTTGTCCTCCTTTCACTACATTGATTTTTTTTACTCTGCCAATTGATGAAAGTACAAATTAGTCTTTCTCATCAGGGTGTTTGGGCATTTTGAAAATGACAGTCTCAAAGGGATCGTTCATATATTCGATTCATTTCCTGATGCAATCAATCAAAGTTTGTCCTTGACGATGTGGAATATCTTATTCATCACTGATTGTGTTTCAGGGAGACCTGATAAAATAAGAAAAAGGTTGGAAATGATTGACACCAAGCGTGATAAGTATTTCAGGAAACAGAAAAAAATGTAAATATCAAAGTCAAACTGTGACAATTCACCTTTTCCTGCCAGTAGTGTGTGGAAGAGTCATAGTTAGCTCTACTTCAGTAAACCTGTAAACTTGAACCTTTTTTCCTGAGTAAAATCTTGACACTGCACATGTGCAGTAGAGCACATGTGAGGATAGTGTGCTAAATACAGCTTCGGCTCAGTCTCAGTGCAGCCTAGCAACACACAACTAGGTTCAAAGAATAGGTGTGCATCTGTACACACATATCAGTTACAATGATACATGTGTGCTGATATTATCTCTCAAGAAGCAGTTTTTAAAGAAGGTAAACAGGTTTGAGGTACAAAAAAAAATTACACAAGAAGTGGAATGGAAATCGCTTTTATGGAGTGATGAATCCAAATTGGACAGTTTTGGTTTAATGAGAAAGCACTGAGCGTCTATAGCTGTAAAACATTTTCAGCATCACAATGATGCAAACAATCAATGCAGTAAAAGCACACCAGGAAAGAGACAAACGCACAGTGCAACACTATGAGTTATGGATTGGCCTCCCCAGAGCCCGGACCTCAACACTACTGAAGCAGAGTGGGATCATCTCAACAGAGAACAAAACAAAAGGGAGTCAACATCCAAAGAAGAGCTTTGAATGTTCGTCGAGAAGCTTTCCTGAAGACTGCGTAAGAAATGACAAGAAAGCTGCACAAAAGAGGCTGTGTTGAAGAATAAAAGTGGTCATGAGCTTCAAATACTGACTTTCAAGCTTGTTACATACAAACGAGGGATGACTCAAGATTTCGACAGTATTATAAATAGTGATAATTTTTAAGGTGGGCGCCAAATGTGGAAAGTGGACGATATCTGTGTTATTTAATTAAGGACACGATCTGTATCGTAAATATTTATTTTTCTGTCAGTGGTTGGATAACAGGATTTTCTTCATTTACACTTATAAGAAGAAATTTGTTGGATAGTACACTCAAAAATACATCGTCTCATAGAACAGAGTTTAAAATTTGTATCAATAATGAACCCCCACTCTTCCACAAAACGAGCGCAACTCCCCTCAAAGTGCAAAGACTTCACTTTTATGGCGTTTTTACGCTGACGTCAGCCTGTTATGGCGTCATTGTGACGTCGTAGAGTGTTGAAAATCTAAAGAGTGTTTTCTACAGCTTTCCCATGCCCTTTCATATAAAATATATTACTTTTTTTTTTGCTAACAATGACGGTAAAGGTCGAATGCTTGGCCAGCTTAAGGTCTAATTTATCGCTGCGAAGTTTGACGACGACCCATAAAAAGTTGTGGGTAATATAAAGTTTTTACTGATTTTCCCATTTGGTGTGACTTTGACCTCGACCCGATTTTCAGCAAAATTGAATCAGCTCAAGCTGTTATTGGTATCTACCATCAAACAACAATTGAAAATGATATCTTAAGCAACTGTCGATGCTAGGCTGCTAACAAACAAAAAGCACTTCCCAGAGGACAAATGTGCTGCTCGCAACGGTCTTTGTCTCACCACAAATCCTCTACGTATATGGAGATTTCAGAATCCTGAGTTTCCTCTACCCGACCAAGCTCCTCATGAGAAATTGTTCACTCTTCTGAGACAGAAACACGAGAATAGCAGGAGATCAAATACACAGAGCTGAGACTTGAATTTGATCACTGAGACGATGTTTTGGTATCGCTGAGGTCTATTTATAAGCCCATCAAGTTTTCCCATTGTGTCCTCTACTTATTCCAAGAACCCATTATTTGTTACAAATAAGAATCAGTGCAGTCAGAGAAAACGTCGGTTCTTTTTCCAGGTGCTAAATTCAAAAAGTATGAAGCAATTAGAGGCAGACCCTGAAGAAGGAGCTATTAGTATTTAAAGTCAAAGGTGAAGACAAGACAGTTTGACACTTGTTGATCTGTTACGGTTACATAAAAAGTTAAAACAACAGTAGAAAATAATTAGAGGGAGAAATAAAGGAAGAAAAAAAGATAGGCTTAAACGATCTCATGACTAATTCTTAGACCTAAATAAAAACATCTTCTGCCTTTTATTCAACAAGGTCAGCGTGACACAGAGAGGAGTCTGAACATTTTCCATTCCATGCTCACACAAGTACATCACATTTACTGAAGACCTACACTCTGAAAATACAAAGTAAAATGCAACTGAAATAAGTAAGTAAGTAAGTAAGTAAGTAAGTAAGTAAGTAAGTAAGTAAGTAAGTAAGTAAGATACCTTTATTAATCCCACAAGGGGAAATTTCATGTTTATATGTGAAATCAAAGGTTTGTTTATATTAAGATTTAATCATTAACAGACAATAGATGCTCAGTGAAGAGAATTAAATAGGGATGAAATAAAACGAAAAGACAAAACATTCATTTTACTCTGAAAGTCAAAAAAAGGTGGAATCCAAGCAGGTGGAGTTGAGGACACGGGTGGAACCAACTGGGCTGACAGAGAACGATCAATCAACCTCACTGGCGTGAACCTATAAGGTAGTACAACTCAACAAAGAAAGCATTAAAGCGCCAAACACAGTTAACACTGGACATACATATGATGGGATATTAACTTGCTGCTTGGTTTGCATCCGTCGCATCGCTTGGGTGTGACAAATGAATCGTGGCCTCCTTAATCTGTGGCTCTATTAGGCATTTGAGGGGCAGATGGAGGGTCTGCACATCGCTGCTGGGTGTGGATGGCTGTGGTTTCTGATGAGTGGGCTTGATGATGTAAAGCCTCCAGTGGTAAACGTGCTGTGGTCAGAAATGAGTCACCAGAGTTTTCTGGCGTGTGCTGTTCATCTCTGCTGCATGGTGGCGGGGGGAGGTCGTGATCCACTCTGCATCCCTCCTCACAGCCTCAGTGTGTCAAAGTATCTCTGAGAAGATTTATCTGTTTCATCCTCATCACTGCTTTTTTTTCTTGAGCTCTCTGTCTGTCTCTGCATTCGTGCTTCCACACTTCCACTTAATGCTCTCAGGTGATTTTCTATTTCAACAAACTCATCTCTCTGCACTCTTATCTCTTTTATTCCAGCTGCATTAGCCGTCTTAATGTTCCTTCTTGCGGGAAGCCAAAATGTTTTCCCTAAACATGCATAACACTCATGGATCCTTCTTCATGCTTTTCCTTCACCACATTTGGAGACATGAAATCCACCACTTTGGAGCTGGGGATCGGTCCGCCAGGGCCTCACTCTACGCCACCGCCTGGCACACAATGCAATACGGCGCCTCTTGTGAGTGTTGGGCCTGACCAGTCGGGCCCATGGACTAAGGCTCAGCCACCAGACGCTCACCCTCGGGCACCCTACTTTGGCCTGGCTCCAGGGTGGGGCCTTGGTCACCCTATCCTGGGCAGGGTGAACCGTTTCCTTGATGTTCTACTCATAGGGGTCTTCTGAATCGCTCTTTCTCTGGTCCCCCACCCAGGACCAATATGCCATGGGAGACCCTAGTAGGAGGCAGAATCCCTGGACAATTTAGCCCCTGGGATCCCTGGGACACACTGGGAGGAGGCCCTGGGGCAGAACCAGGACATGCTGGAGAGATTATATCTCTCGGCTGGCTTGGGAACGCCTTGTTGTCCCCAGGACAAGCTGGAGAAGGTGGCTAGGGAGAGGAAGGTCTGGGCTTCCCTGCTTAGGCTGGTGCCCCTGCTCATGGATGTGAGCACAGGGAAAGAATCATATTCCTGTTTTCTTTCTGTTTTTCTCTCTTTTTTGCCTTTTTTGTTTTTTTAAGTTAGAACTCTAACCATTTGTGCATCAACGTGGTGCATTAGCTGGATATCCCAGTGTAGGTGGTTTGGGGTCCAAGAGGTTGGCTCTCTTCGTGTTTTACCATCTCAGACCACAGATCCCGTCAGCCATCGAATCCCACTTCTCTGACACCAAGCTTGTTGTGGAAATTAAGATACAAAGACCACCTGGTTGTGTGTGAGTTTTATTTGCTTTGTAAATGGGTCAAACAACAGTACAGACAGCATTCGTTACCCTGAGGCACTGTAACCATTGACTATTTATAGAGAAACAAACGCCGGATAATAAAAGAAAACTCTGAGATCAACATGCAGTCTGTCTGAAAGTTTACACAGAGAGGGAAGAACACAATATGGAGCCTTTCATCCGATAAGGTCAGCTTGACATTTTCTGCTATGTGTTCCTTTTTGATTCTCCTAATTACATATATGCTAGACATGCAATAGTAATGACAGCAGTTTATTACTTTCCTTCACAGTCTTCTTTACATTTATGAGTCTGGAAGGATGCGGTTGCAAATTGCCAAACGACTACATGGTAAAGACACAGAAATGTTAGAGTGGCCACTGTCACCGGAAATATCTCAAAGACATTCTGGAGGATTATCATCACCCTTACAGCGGATGGTTACCAAGAGACGTTTCCCTTTTCCACTCTGCTTGCTGTGGGGAGAGCACGGAGATTCAATGGGACTGAATTAGGAATAACAATCTCTAAAATTCTGGGGCGTTTTTTTGTTAGTGGTGATGTGATGAAGAAACACAGCTGACGGTGTGATTGAATTCTTGTCAGACAAGCAGTAAGTGGCAAGAGAGCCAAAACATCTAACTCATTCCTCCTTAGAAACAGCTCAAGGTAGCTAATGCCTACATTCCCACATTATCCTATCATTTCTTGTCTTAATCATCCCATAATCTGGAGATATTAGGCTTACTTTTGCAGTGATTGCCATCTAATTAGCTCCTTCTGTGGATTGAAAAGCACATTACTGGAAACGTGTGTAAGTTTTCTTGAGATTGTGACTTAATTAGAGAGCTAATAGCATTTACTCGTGTCTAGAAGGGTCTTAGAATACACATCCTTCATGGCCAGCAACCCATCTCACAGTTTTAAAGCCATCTGGATCAGGACCAAATTTCCGTGGGTCCACCTTCTCTAACAAGTTTCATGAAATTCGCCTTGGCAGTTTGTGCGTTACTAATTGACAACCAAACAAACGGCACTGAAACTGTACCTCTGCCTCGGCTCGCACCCTGGCACACTTGGAGCACAGGAGGCACAAAGAAACAGATGGAGTTACAGAGGACACCATATGCTACCACGTCGTGAAGGAGCACAGGCACGTCTCCGTTCTCTCACAGTGGAAACCGTGCCGGGAAACTTTGCTGTTTAAATGTATAGGTGCATTGCAAATTAATCTCAGAGTAGGACAACAGCAAGGCTGAGACTGGATGGCAGCTGTGTCGGGCTCTACTGTTGCTAAAGCCTAGATTTTTGGCACGCCACCATTTGCTTGTTATCGCTTATATAAAGGCCAGATGATGCTGGGGAGAACGCCATTATTGCAAGTAAAGAGGTAAAAAAAGAAAAGTAATGAAACCTTTTGGGATCACTGCTAACGCTAAAATAACTTGACGGTGAAATAAAAAGACGATTTCTCAGTTTTTTTGTGATGAACGTCAAACTGCTCAAAAAGTTGACCAAACATAAAACAACTCTCATAAATCCCTTTCACTAGGTCCGTTCCTTCTAGAATTAAGTGATTCTTCCAACAGCAAATTTGGTTATTATGAAGGTTTTGAGGTAATCATGTACCCGTTTGTGCACCGCAGTATAAAGATGGACATGGAAACCTATGACATCATCCACTGGTTTTGAAATTTGAGCCTAGAGAGCAGTCAGGATCTTTCAAATCCTGTACAGAGTATAGAGAGTGTACAGCATGGATTTATTTTAGATCGTGGGCTACATACAGCTCACTCTGATCTTAAGTTGTTTGGACGTGTAAAATTCCGCTTTATGTCATTTTATGATGTTTAACTGCACAATTAGTCCCTGAGATGTCTTAATACAAGATAAATAAGTTTTAACTGCACATCTCAGTTTTTTCTATATGATAAATTAGTAAAATTATAGAAAACGTTCTGGCAGTTCACTGCCCAGGCTGTGCCGTACTTATTCAACATGACGTATTTGGTTCAAAGGAATTTCTAAGTAGACGCTGAAAACACTGTCAGTCTGGCAGAGGCAGAGTGTATGGAGTGGTGAAGTGGCCCAAAATGCAGACACGTAGAACAAAACTTGAATATTAACAGAAAGCGAGACGTTTATCAAGGCTGGTAAAAACTTTACAAAACAAAAGGCAGAGGTGACGCTAAACAATAACCTAAACTGGGGAAACTACAGATAAACATAAAAAACCAAAACATGAAACCTGACGTGGATACAAAGATGCATGGAAACATGGCACAAAGGACAACAGACAACCTGACAAAGACCGAATAAGAAAACAAACTGAATACACACAGGAGGATAACGAGGGGATGGGGAACAGGTGGGAACACAGCTGGGACAAATCAGACCTAACAAGACAAGGGAAAGCAAAATTAGACACACTGCACATAAGACAAGGACTTTCACAATAAAACAGGGGTCCGTTCTTCGTACCTCGCTTACTACATCCAAGATCAAATGACACATCCAAGATCAAATCATCGCGCCAACTTTGAGCTCGCTATTCCGGTTCTCCGAACACACCTGTTGTTGACGATTAGTACAGCTGGATGAAGTAATGTGAGATCACTGGGTGGCTTAACAGGGGCTACGCATCGATCGTGGCTCAAGAGTTAGGAGTTCGCCTTGTAATCGGAAGGTTGCCGGTTCGAGCCCCGGCTCGGACAGTCTCGGTCGTTGTGTCCTTGGGCAAGACACTTCACCTGTTGCCTACTGGTGGTGGTCAGAGGGCCCGGTGGCGCCAGTGTCCGGCAGCCTCGCCTCTGTCAGTGCGCCCCAGGGTGGCTGTGGTTACAATGTAGCTTGCCATCACCAGTGTGCGAATGTGTGTGTGAATGGGTGGATGACTGGATATGTAAAGCGCTTTGGGGTCCTTAGGGACTAGTAAAGCGCTATATAAATACAGGCCATTTACATTGATCGGCAACCCTTTGATTGGTCGGCGAAAATGTCGAAGGAGCGCGCTCGGTATTTTTCGGCAGCAGAGCAAGAACTCTTGAGTGAGGGATTTCAGGAGTTTCAGAGTTTAATTAAAACGCAAGGGAACACTGCAAAGGCTGCAAAAGCAAGGAGAGAGGGCTGGCAGAAAGTTGCTGACAAATTAAACTCGTAAGTAATTTAATAATAATAATAATAATAATAATAATGGATTGGATTTATATAGCGCTTTTCAAGGCACCCAAAGCGCTTTACAATGCCACTATTCATTCACTCTCACATTCACACACTGGTGGAGGCAAGCTACGGTTGTAGCCACAGCTGCCCTGGGGCAGACTGACAGAAGCCAGGAGCTTCGGAGAACCGAATGATCCAAGATCACGCGAAATCGTCAACAATCAAATCCAGCTAACTTACTTAGCGAGGTACGAAGAACGGACCCCAGGAAACAGAATGGAAAGCAGACACGACAACGCGAACTTGACAACATAAGACACGCGACATGAAACACTTAGAGGGTGAGGGAAACTTAAATACAGGAGTAGAAAACACAAAGGGAATCTAATAAACAAATGAACTTAGCTAAACTGAAGAACTTAAACTTAAACATAAACATCTAAATAAACTTAAACTTAAAATACTGGGTCAACAGACCCAGGAACGTGACAAGAACATTAACCTTTCTGTCATGTAACTGTTTATTCATTACTTAACTAATTTGGTGTAGCATGAATGGCTGTGGGGGAGGTCTTTATCAGCAGGAAAAGCCCTAAAACGTATAAAAATAAAGTCCTTCATATTTTCCAAAGCTGCCCGGTGGGCCATTTGGTCTTAGAGCTGAAAGATCTTCGAGGATGAGAATGTTTTCAAGAAACTTGAAGATGTCCAGTTGCTTTTCTTTCCAAGCTCCTAAGATGATTGGACTAGAGTGAGAACAACAGAATGGAAGTGATGAAAAAAGCAGATTAGCAGCTTAAATACCCGGAAATGCAGGCAAAAGAGTGAATACTGCACTTTGTTTATTGCCCTTACATGTACTCTTTATTGTGTTAGACAGGTGACATAATACACATCCTACTTAATGCTAGACGTTGCAAAATGCAACTCTTCAGTTTCATTTTGCAACGTCTAGAGTTCCTGTGAACTCTAAACTCTACTGTGAGTGGAAATATCTTTCTAAATCCAGCCAACAAACAACAGTCATTATATCACAAATGATATGAATGAAGGCAGTCTGTGTGTGACTAAGACTTACTGGTTAATGAGTCTCCTAGCACGCCTTAAAATGGGCTGTCAGCTGCTCCAATCAATCCAGTCCAGGGACAAATTTAAAGGTGGGCAAGTGGGGGCCAACTGCCCCACTGCTGCCAACTTTTTTGTCCTTAAAATATTTGTAAAAACCAACTGCTTGTTTGTCCAAAAGCTTCTTATAGTCTTTGTTTTCTTAGACGGGATGATACATTAAATAATTATAAGTATTTTGTCGATTCACTTTACATATAGGAGATTTCCACACACTTAACTGAAGAGATTTGTGCCACCCTGGCTAGACCTCTTGTCCCTCATTTGGCCTCCCATGTAAGATTTTCTAGATCCACCACTGGATTGCAATCACACTTTATATCTCTAATATTTACATAATTTTTTGGAATTTATCTCAATGATTTAGAAGGGAAGAGCTTAGCAAAACAGGCCACAATGAATTATGCAAACCATTTAAAGACTTAGCATTTGCACCTGCATCGCATTTAGTCCTAAGCTTTGGAAGGAAACTGTGCTTGCACCGAGAAGAGTGTTGGTGTGCCCTGTTCACTCTGCAGCTGGAAAAGTGTTGTATTCTGTTTCTCTATTAATGTATCCATACTTAGAATGAGACTTCCCCGTCTCAAGGCTCAGCCTGCCTATGAAGTGGTTAGACCGGTGGAGACCCAGCAATGTCATTCTGATGGAGAGGCACTGAGCAAAAGGGTGAAATAGCAACACATCAGAACTCATTTGAAGTACACTCAGGTAAAAGTATCTCTCAGTGGAAGCAGCTACTTGCTTACACTGCTAAATAAAAACTCACTTAAACATTACATATGCTGCAGGAAAATTATTCTATATTGCAAAAGCTTATTAAAACTCTATAACAGGCACAGAGCGCATGAACCTGAACACATCAGCTACAGTACGTGCCGTCTCTTTGCACCTTTAAAAAAAACAATTAAAGCACATGAAGAAACTGTTCTATTTATATAAGAACGGTGGGAGTTCAGTGGGCGGAGCGGCCAAAGCATGTGTTTTGTTTTATTAGAGGCACGCAGTAATTATGCAACCTGCCCACATTCATATGAGTGGCGTGACGTCTGGAGAAAGTTTGATGTCCTGTGAGGGACGCGTGGGAGGCGCTCAGGGTCATCTGGAGCCGTCCTGATGGCTTCACGTTTGCAAAAATGCAGCTTCGCCGTAAATATCGCACTGAACACCTGACTGTCCTCCTCTTTTTTAATTTTCTGAGGGATATTTAAATGAGATCCAACTTTAGCTCTGTCTCTGTGCCAGGTTGCTAAGCTACAGCCTGTGTCAGGAAGTGACAGGCGAACATAATTACGACCCTGGTTGACAGACATCGACCACAGTGTTCATTAGACATACTCAAGCATTAAGACATCAAGTCTTTTTAAAGGACAAAATCCTGACACGACCTTTTGTATCAACTAATTACCACATTATCATTTGGTGAATAAGTATTTAGACAGTTAAAGACAAAGGAGTTGGCTCTGGTTTGATGTATGGACGGAGTTTTGTGGCACCACCATCCAGAATTATTGCATTTTACTGTATTTTGTACAAATAAATATATAAAAGCGTTATAATGGGTTTACTGCCACGCTTCTCAATTTCTTAGACGTGTCCTCGTCTGAATTCATGGTCTTGATGTTTTGCTCCGTTGCTGCTAATGAGCTGATTGTGTATGTCGAGTGTTGTTTCCTTGCAGTCAGCATTGCGATGTGCTCTCGCTCTGTCTCATTCTCTCTCCATGCTGCCCTCGCTTTGACTGACAGTGATATTAGCACCTTTTCTTCTCTCTGCCTCTCTTCAGCCTTCAATCATCGCATCTCTTCCTTTGACCTCAAGAGATGCTGGCAAAATAAAGCTATTTGTAGCGGGCAACAGGCGATGTGCAGGAAAATAGATACAAATGATTTGTACTACTCAGAAATATTCACCTGATTTGGAAACAATCAAATCGTAATGTGGAAAATGGTTTTGTCAGAAAAGAATAGCTTAGGAAGCTGTTGAAGTCCTGTACCCAGGACTGAGCGTAAACGTAGAGATCGTGCTGTTGCTGTAGCAGCTCCAAAACTGTGGAACGATCTCCCTTCAGAGATTAGACAGGCTTCTTCCCTACAGGTTTTTAAATCACTCTTTACACCGGCCTTTGACACCACGTGAGATCTTGGTTTTATTTTTAGTTTTATTTTAGTTGCTTTTAGTTGATTCTATGCTGTTTTATGTTGTTTTTTAATATAGGGCTGTTTTTATTTTTTATGTATTATGTGTTTTATTTATTTATTTTTGCTGTTTTCTGTTATTCTATTGTTTTTAACTTATTTTCTGTACAGCACTTTGGTTCTGTGCTGGGTATTTTAAAGTGCTTTAAAGTGATAGCCTCCACCGTGTTTTGTTTTTTTTGCGTCTTTTCACTAGCACCTACTCGGCTCAACTCAACTTGACTTGGTTTCGGTCATTTTTTGGTCACAGCTCAGCAGCCTTTGTGTTTAAGGAAACTGACCCAAATACAGACACTGAAGGAGACAAAAACAAGGCAAAGGCAAACAGGGGCAATGCTAACTGAAAACTAACTGGGAAAACTAAAAAACTAAGAAATCTGTGACAAGACTGAGGTAACTATGAAAAACTGTGAAACAACTATAGCGACTATGGTGACTACTAGGACATGATGTGGAGGGAAAATACACAGACGACCTGACTGAATGAAAGACAGAGACTAAATATACACAGGAGTTGATCAGGGGAAGTGGAAACACATGGGGAAACAGCTGACACACAAGGGGACATAGAAACTAAACTAGAATAACACTCAACTAAATCCTAACTGATAACACCAACACAAGAAACAAAAATACAAATTCATGTTTCATGAAGGAGTCGCTCCCATGAGTGATTCAGTGATTCACTCTTTGACAAATCAGTGCCATGCAGCCTGCTGACATCACATTTTCAGCTCTAATCAGCTCGCTTGGAACCCTGGTCCACCAGGAACAAAACAAAAGTACCTGGGTACAGGTGTAAAAGAAAACCCTAAAAACAGAGTGGAGTCGAGTAATAGTAACAGTGTGGAAAAGTGTTTAGAGAGGGTTGTAGACACTTAGTAACGTATTGCTCTCCTGACCATCTCCATACATACTAAAAACGATTTGAATAAAAAAAACTCAAATTAGGATTCATGACTCCATAAAACCTGCCGATTCAACTCAAGAGCTAGGAACAAATTATGCGTTTTTGATCATTTTTGCTATTTTTAATTATGTAGACACAAAACTGGTTCATCCCTTGAATCTTTTTTAAACTTGAATGACAAATCAAACTAATAAATAAAACAAAAAAACAAACAAACCAAAAATCCAAAACATTCCTTTGAAAATATTCAGGTACAAGTACTGCTGTTGAGGATTTAATGCAAAACTTCAGTAATGGATTAATATAACATTGGATAAGGGGAAGAATTTGTTGGATTGGTGGTTTGCGACTAGATGAAAATAAACTGGAGTCACCTGTTGTACTTTGTTCCAGAAGAGTTAAAAATCATCTCAATCCCAAGATGTAATCAATAAATACACTAATTTACGGTGGCCCTGAGAGGCCAAACGGACTGCAACTTAAGAAAACACCAGCAATAAGAAAAACGCTGGAAAAGCACACAAAACACTACGGAAATAGGAAAAAACTGATTTTCCAAAAGCACGGACCAGTTGCAGGAACCAAAACATGGTAGGCGTGTTTTATCATGATTCATATAATACTGATGACGGATTTTAAGGCTAATAGGTAGGCTAACACACTTACCTTTCATCTTTTCTTTCCTCATAAAACCGATCGATCCTCCAATTCTTTTAAGTGTCTCCCAGCGCAATTCGTAGCATATTTTGGTTCCTGCAACTGGTCCGTCGGGTTATTGTCTCCCCAGAAACACTTCCCTTGCGCTTTTGGAAATCTGTTTTTTCCTATTTCCGTTGTGTTTTGTGTGCTTTTGCAGCGTTTTTCTGGTGTTTTCTTAAGCTGCAGTCCGTTTGGCCTCTCAGGGCCACCGTACTAATTAGCTGTATTTTGAAGTTCATTAAAAGCATAATCCCTTGATGAATAAGTAACACGATGTATATACTGAAAAAATGTTTATCTTTTAATTTGGCCAGACTGTGGGCGCAACAGTAGCATTTAAACAGACATCATTTCTTTGAATTCTTTCCGTCAGTCTGGCTGTCCATCAGATTTTAACCTGTTAAATCAAAAACACAGATTTTTTCCCCCCTCTCATTTCATCTTTCACACATAAATATTGAAACTTCATCTGCGCTATATAATTTGACTTCACTTCATGCAGCCAACCCACAATTTCAGCCCTGATTTTTCCGCAGGCCAAATGTGAAGCCAACTGAGTGAATTTGTTTTGCAAATATATGCAAATACGGTCTGTAATAAGGAGAATCCATCAGCTAATTTTGTCCGCTTTCTAAATTTACGAGTGCATTTATGGCTGGGGAATAGATGGGCCACCTGACATCTATCTCATATACACAAGAGGGTTGATGATGATTGAGTGGGGCGTCTGTGGATAGCAGAGACGCCGTGTGCATGCTTGATTATATCTGTCACCATCAGCCAGCTTTATTATCAGCATAACGCTGACATATTTACAGTGGATGTCTTACTTTAATTTGCCCAAGACAAGCCATTTTAAAATGTCAGGGATGTGTGCAAGTGTCATCCATCTCTGTTGTACCTACAGGTATTCACTTTTTTGTTCTATGTCCTGCTCAGTCATTTCTCACAAGTCCCAGAATGCCTTTTAACAATCCCAAGAGGGAGGGAGAGCAGTTAATATGACAGCACACAGTGAGATATTGTCTGTCAGCTATGAACTTTTATTTTATCCATGATAATTAATTTTTATACTTGGTCTCACTTTTAAAAAAATTTATTTATTTATTTTTGCTTAAAAATGATGAACACTGATGTATGCTATGTGTCCATATGACACAACATTGTCTGCTCATCTGTACTGATTATTACTTTAGAATTTCAGTGTTAACACCTTCTGTGCTGCTCCTCAAGGAGATAATTGGTAATGAATCTATTGTGATTGCTTTATCTGATAGAACATGCTGTTTACCAAAGCGGCAGACCAGAAGGTGACAGCCTGCCAATATACAGACTGTTATATGCCTGATAATCGTCCCAGCAAAAATGCAAAGTTAATGGAGGTTTAAGTGAACGAATAATGTTAATCAGGCACAAGAATAGCAAAGTTGCCATGCAAACAGCAGCTCACATGTACGTCCACGTGAATGCAAAGCGAATGCAGCGATTACATAGTTGTTGGATGGAAAGACAGTGAGCAAAGCTGGATGCTGACCTTAAATCCAAGTCAGCATCAGTGGATTTTGCTCCAAGACATGATAAACAGAGAAGTTTTTTGAAAAAGGGTCAAACAATGCTAAACTCTCTTGATGCTTTGAAGCTAATTTGTTTTTAGCCAATCAGTATTATTGTAGATTTTATTATTGTCTGTGCAACCAGCTACCAACAGATACCGCTTTAGAGATTTGTGAATGCAAAGTAGTCATGTAATGTCTTTATCGTCAAAATAAATGCAAACAAACAATATTGTGTTGTAAAAAAAGTTGCAGAATTTGTGCATCTTGCAAGGTACAAGTAGTTGCTATGCTACAGACACATAGAAATGACTGGAGATTGCAGCACAACCACAATGACGGAAACTATGTGAATAAATCCCTGTCTTCAAAGTGGTTGCTTTACTTTGTTGTTAGCAAAGAAATGAGATCAAGCTGACGATTAGATGCAGTTTATTTGTGGTAATACTATATTGAACTGCTATTAATTGGTAAACATTGCAAATCTATTACTGTGTGTTGCAAACCTGTCACCATTTATGTACAAGAAATTCACATTAAACAGAAGTTCACATTAGCTATAACTTTATGAATTTGAAACAGGAATTCATAAAGTCAATGACAATTAGCTTTTATAGAGGAATCTAACCAATTGATTTCCAGTTGGGAACCAGTGGAGTCAAGTCCCCTACTGCAAAAACAATCTAGTTTGCAATGTGTCTGCATTTATAAGTTAGATGCTGAAGCTCCAGCAATGCTTTATTGCTCTTCTTTCACCAGTGTATTTGACCAATAACTTATAGCTTCAAGCTCTCAAGACTTTATTTTCTTCTCTGTGCACCTTGGAAGTAGGTGCACAGAGAAGAAGTAGGTGTTTAAAAACCAGATGAAAACCTTTTTTGCTCACTGCGCATCCATTCATCCTATTTTTATTCTAGTGTGACTGAGCCATTAGCTAGCTATTAGCATAAAGGTTGAAAACGGTGTGGAAACCTTGGGTTTCACTGTAGTAAAGCTAGTAAAAAAGTAAAATTCAGTACTCTGAAATACTCTTTGTGCCCTCAGAGTGTTAACTAGTGAACATTAAAAGGGTTACAATGGCAGATGTGTGAGCCCTAAGACTTTTATTAGTGTAATGGGTGCAAAAAAGGAAAAAGAAAAACAATTCATATTTCATTTTAGTCACGAGTTTAGTCCATTTTTAGATATTCTTAACTGAGCTGAAATTTGGGTGTAAAAGCCAGGTTTAGTGTAGGCACATCACCAAATCTTTTGTATTGATGGTGTTCTGATTGTTGATAAATAATAATAGAATGAAAAACAGTAGTGGTCCTAAGATTGAACCCTAAGGCACACCTTTGGTTGCACTCGTAGAGCTAGAAGTAATAATTTCTGTCTTTACATACTGAGCTGTGCTGGACCATTTTCAAACCATTTCAAACTGTTTACTCTGCATGGGCAAGTATTTTAATATTGTATGACATGTGTGCCAAAAGCCTTTGAAAGGTCAATTTAAAAGGACTGCAAGATTTGTTTTTAAAAAATACACATGGCACAAACACATTTGTATTACACTGCTTGTTGCCTGCAAGTTGATGAGCAGCTCGACCATGAAAATTACTGGAGAGTTACAGTTTTGATGGTGTCAGCTAGAAGGAAAGCCAGGCAGTACACACACGTATGAAACCATCAGTCATATTTATTTTGCAGTGAAGGTGCTGGAACACTGCATTCTCCTTCAGTGCCACTTTCCCCTAAAATTTCACACTGTTTCTCCAAGGTTAAGTAACATCTTTGTTAACAGTTTGAGGAGAATCACTCCTCCGGATGTGAACAGCTGAGAGACAATCACTTCACAGCATAACTGCATAACCCCTCTGCTCTCTGAAGCTGACAATATCCGAAAACGCAAACAAAAACAAGCTGGATTGAAAGTGCTGGAAATCAGGGATCTCAGCACCTGTCAGAGTGCTTGCAGAGTTACTGGGTGCTGCTGAAGAACAACATCAACCCCCAGCAGATACAAACTGCACGGTTGTGTACTTCTGTGTGTCGGGGCATTGATGGTTTTGCTGATTGCCAGGTGAAAATACAAACTGAGAAACATTTTTTCATTTTACAAGAAATAACTGCCACCAATCAGAAAGATGACTCAGTAATGGCAACTTTCAAAATAACACAAAAGTTCTCCATGTTCTGAAGCGGTGCCTAGTTCAAGATTAGTGGCCATGTGTCTGTGCGGTTTGTGTGTTTGTGGTGTGGGTAGACTTTCTTGTACTGTAATTATCCTGTCAGATGGAGCAAACCTGATATTAATCCTAACAGGCTAGGGCTGGAAAAACGAGAACAGGGAAAAACACGGAGCAGAAATCCAAACATACAGTCATGTGAAAAGTATACAAGTATACATACACATCATAACAAAAGCTAAACTAATTTCCCCGTGTGGGACAGTAAAGAGTTTGAATTGAAATTGAATTGAAAAATCATCTGGGCTCTAGTAGGTCTTAGAGTTAGGTAAATACATGAACAACATATGAGACATTTAAAAACAATAACTTGGAGTAATGGTTTGACTTTATCAGTGTCTCACATAACTGTGGAGGAACTTTGGCCCACTGTTTTTCACAGCGTTACTTTAGTTCATGAAATGTTTGCGGGCTCCTAAGGTCCTACCACAACTTTTGGATTTGGACGCCACCTTGATTCTTTTCTTTTTCAGCCATTCTGTTGTAGATTTGCTGTTGTACTCAGGATCATTGTCCTGTTGCATGAGCCAAATTCAGGAAAGCTTTAGGTCAGGGGTGGGAAACTCCAGGCCTCAAGGGCTGGTGTCCTGTAGGTTTTAGATCTCACCCTGGGTCAACACACCTGAATCAAATGATTAGTTCATTACCAGGCCTCTAGTGAACTTCAAGACATGTTGAGGAGGTAATTTAGCCATTTAGATCAGCTGTGTTGGATCAAGGATACATCTAAAACCTGCAGGACACTGGCCCTTGAGACCTGGAGTTCCCCCACCCCTGCTTTAGGTGTTGCACAGATTGAGCAGACTTGACTAGAATATGCTAATATAGTAAGGAGTTTTTGGTCAAGTAAATGCCTGCAAAGTGCCCAGGTCCTTTGGCCGCAGAACAAGCCCCAATCATTACCCCTCCACCACCGTGATTGACAGTTGGTGTGAGACATTTATGCAGACATGCTGTGTTTGGCTTTCACCAAACACGGTGCTGTGCAATATGGCAAAACATCTCCACTTTGGTCTAATCTGTTCAAAGGACAGTGTTTCAGAAGTATTGTGGTTAGTCAGATGCAACATAACAAATCTATTTAAATATGCCAAGTGTTGGAGAGATCCTAATTTGAAGAGGCAGACTGTTCCAAACTTTAGGCGCAGCAATCCCAAAGCCCCGGTCTCCTCTGTGTTCTAGTCTGCTTCTAGGAACAATCAGAATCAGCTGACCTAAGAGTTCTAACATTAGTGTAACATACAGAGGATTTGTCACAATAAAGGTGATTCTAATTCTCTTGTGTTTTTTGCAATTTCTCTGAGCATTGCTGGCCGGCAAAACTTCTACTTGTATAGAGGTGGTCACACTTGCTGATGATCAGCTAATCACCTGCATTTGATTGGGATTGGTAGCATCTGGCTGAATTCCTATAGAAGCGCTTTTAGTTTTTTCACCCACTACTTCTGCATTCAGTATATCTTTTATTAAATGAACGGTCTATTAAGGGATGTTGTTGTTAACGTGAGGCTGTATTTACCTGAATTTAAGAGGTGCCGAGGACTACGTTATTTTTTTAAATAATACTTTGATATGTAAAACCTCTGAACAGAGAGAAGGCATGCTTTCTTTTCCATAATTGTGGGGTAAAAGGAGAAAAAAATTTACTTTTAACCTTTGACTGGCTCAGAGGGGAAAAAAACAACTCACAAAATGTCGTTTAATATGAATATTTATTTAAAAATCAATAGTTCAATACAGAAATAGTCATCTGTTATATGTATTATCAGACAGTCAGTACTTCAACCATGCTTTCTCTGATTAATCACGGTCTCAAAAAAGTACAAGAAATTTTTTTCCATTATTGAGCTTGTGCAAAGAAAACACACTAGAAAGCAATAGAAACACTGACACAAAGTAGATAACGATCAGTTCCTTTGAACAGTTCATTTTCCAGAAGAAGGCATCGCACAATTCCAAAAAGATCAGTCAAAGATTTAAGGCCATTTTGTACAGTTAATTTTCATATAGATTCGTATATTTCAAAACACTCAGTTTTCAACAAAAGGAACTGGTGCATCCTTTGTAAAACTGTACATGCAAACATAGTGCACATTATTAAGAAGATATGACGAGCATACGATACATTATTTGGATATCTTTAGTAAACAAAGATCTTACGTGTGTTAACACCTCACATGATCTAATAAAACACGCTTAGAAAAGGCGCCTCACAGGCACACGCGCACACACACACAAACACACGCTCACGTTCGCGCAGTATACATCAAATGTGTTCACACATATACACACTTGTGGCTTCATGAGGCTTGTCAAAGTTAGTGAGCCGTGTAAAACTGTATGGAAGCTGAGAAAGGTCTGAAAATATGATCCTTACTTACATATTATTCCAAAGTAAGAAACTAAAAAGTAGTAGTGCTTAATTTGAAATATTGGAATTTGAATGGATCGAATTTGGGTTTAATTAGTTTTCTGTTTTTTCAAAGTCTAGCAAGAAAATTTCAAGTTTTCCAATTTCCAGAGCTTCAAATTCAATTTTACATTCAAGTGTCTGTGTTTCAAACCTGGTTTGATTTTAAAAAGTTGAAAGTTTCTATCCTGAATTTCACTAAACCAGGTCCAGCAACTTTTTGTTGGGTTTTGTTGTTTGTTCATCAGTAAACAAACAACGAGAAAAATGGCCTAAAATCCTAAAATCAGAGAGAAAAAAAACAAGTTTAACTATAAATGAGGAATTTAAATGACACAATTACCTGATTTTCACAACATTTTAGATTATGGTGACAACATCAAGTATTTAAATCAGCTCATAATTGACAATTTAGCCCTGATTAGCTGGTCTTCTCATGAAATTTGGTGAAATTAAAATTAGGGAACAGATGTATTTTCCAACCTGGAAAGTTTTTAATGATGAACGTGTGACTACAAGAGGTAGTTTGTTGTTCAAATAGCATGGGTTTAAATCTGGGCAGCCAACTGAAATTGGGATTAAAGCCAAGCTGTTGTTGTAGTCTGCAAACAATTCAAGTTGTAGTTTACATCCATGTGTGTCCAGACTCGTATTATGTACAGCCTGTAGCATATCTGCAAGGAATCAAACAGGTGGGCAACTTCTATTAGGATCATCAAATCAGTATCTGACTCATCATCTCCCTGTTTGGCACTGAATAATGGTCAAAAGTGTTTTTGCTAGAAAACATTTTGACACTTTGGATATAAAAAATTATAATTTATTCCCATTACACAACATTTGTTGTTGGTGGTATTTTTTAAGTATGAATTATATGGTCAAAATTGTATTCACAGGTCACAGTGTGTTTGACCTTTAACCATGCAGTTCCACCTTAAGTCCAAGCGGATGTTTGTGTGGAATTTAAAGAAGCAATATTGGGTTTTTTTTAATTGCTTGGTCCACAGCTGTCACCAGAGACAAGGCAAAACAAAGAAAGGAAAAAAAGAATGGAAATATATAAATGACCTGTTGAAAAGGTTTATTCACATTTGCCTCTCTATCACTCTTCTAGGTTAGATTTTTAAACCGTAGTGTTTCAACTACTGATGAAAAGCTGTATTTATAGGCAGTCCTGGTATTTGCAAAGAGTGTTTCTTGCTCTAGTAGTTCAGGGAACTTCTCTGTTTTTCAGCAACCGGCTATAGCAAACTAATTCTATCTGCTCCAACAGCTTAGTCTGGGATTTTGCAATGTCTCATGCTGTGATGACCTTGAGGTCCACCTAGGGTTTGATCAGGTGCTAACTATGTCTCTGTTTGCTCTGCAGGGACTGAATAGGTGACATAGAGCGAGCATAGAGGTGCCCTGTCTAGGCAATGAGCTCTTAATGTTGAATTATTATGCTTATTTATGCTTTCAACTGAGCAGTTGGCCACAAGAAGCCTAAACCAGCACACACACATTCATTTGATAAATTCAGCGAAATTGAGTTTCTGCTACGGTGACAATACATGGGAGAAGACTGTAAAAAAGAAAGAGAAATGTGAGAATGCAATAAGAAATGCAGCAATGTACACACCAGTCTCACAGCAAAATGTAAAATTGTCACAAAAAATAGTTTGTTCATGTTCCTAGACACAAACTATTGTCTTTTGTTTCGTTTTTTTTTTTTTTTTGAGTGATAAACTGTATGAATTATGTAACTCTTGTGCCTGCAGCACCTCTGGTTCAGACAACGTAGTAACAATTATATTTTATTAATGAAAACTCGTTTGCCTTTTAAAATTGGTAAATGAAAATTATTTTGTATATATGTCACTGGATACAAAAATAATATTGTGAAAAGTCCTGTTGGGGAACATGAAACAACCGTAAAATTAGTATCCAGAAACACAAATCAAAAGAATTTGTGACTATTTCTCAAAATACCGTGAGGCTGCGGTGCAATGTAAAATATTCCAAAGTATGTAAAAAATTCCAGTTACAATTTTTTATTTATTTATTTTTTAGTGTTGCTTTCGGGGTTACTCCTTTTTACAAGGAGATGGAGATAGCACATGAATATTAAAATGTTGCATTCCCACTTAATTTAAATATTGTATCTACTGTTGTTTTAAAAGGTTATTTCAATCGACATCCATATCTCAATCCAAATCTCCGCATTCACACACACTTGTGACAAAAATAGAAGACTTTAAATTGGAAACTTGTCGAAACGGTGAATACAACTCGCATGCGTCATCCTCGTTCATATGATTAGCACATATAAATACACATCGTAAAAACAAAGCTGTATCAAAGCTAAAGGTGTAATAAAAATGCACTCAAGTACAAACACACTACACCCACGCAAAGAAAAAATATAGGGAAAATGTGTTTTTCTCTGCATTTTTGACCACTGGGCTCTTTTTGCTCAAACAGTATTTTGTTTGAGAGCAGCTGCTATTGTTTTACACATTGGGCAGGAATATGTGACAACACAATGAGACAAAACCCCTGGGCACGTGCGCATCCTACTGCCAAGGCAGTTTGTAGCGGCAAGACAGACACAGAGAGACAGGGTAGCCATGTTTCCATTCAACTCTCAAGTAGTGCTACATAAACAGCCAAAAAGCTCTTCATTGAGCTCGGATGGAGGATTAAAGTAAAATATAATAGGGTCAAAAAATGTAAAAACCGAATATGTAACTAATATTAGCCACATTTTAATTTTTTGTTGACTTCACAGTCATGCTAACAGGATCATTCTTTTAAAATGCTAACATTAAGGCTGCTAGCATGTTCACAACGATAATGCTAGCATGCTAATGGCTAGCAATTAAACTATTTGCGATGCTCACCGCCTTGGCGTGTAAGCATATTAACAGTCACTAATTTGTGGTAAATATAATTTGTTTTTAATGATACTTTTTTCTTTTTCTTGTGACTGTATAACAACGTTACACATTAATATGGGAGTTTTCAATCTTTATCAACGACGTGTGCTAGCTAACCAACTGTGCTGTTCCTTGAGTATTTAGCTTACATTTCTTTAGGATGAACAGAGAGTCTAGGTTTTTTAAATAATTTCCAGTCAAGTTAAATCCTGTATGAAGGTCATTATAGTACTTGAACAAAAAAAATAAATAAATAAAAAATAACTAAATAAAACCCTTCTTATTTCTGATTAGCATAAAATTCTGACTTTTTCAATTAAACTAGCTAAAAAAGAAGGCTGGATGGAAAGACAGCTAAAAGTGACAAATGTAGAAAAGAAAGGATTGAGAGAGATGGAAAGATAAGGCTGAAGAAGACAGACGAATGAAGATACTGGCAGACAGACACTCATCCCCCACAGACAGACAGATGGATAAAAGAGGTAGTGCAGGGCCACTATATGCATGCAGTTGACTGAGGCTACACTCATGCAAAAGTTTAATACAAACACTAGAATACAGTACAGTACGGTACAGAAGGGCTACCAGGACCTGCACTGCTGCTACCTGGCATGGATGCCAGGAGAGAGAAAGAAAGAAAGAGAGTATTACAAGCTTCATATTGAAACTATATAAAAGTATCAACAGTAAAAATCCTCGTTAGCATTTACTGTAAACAATGAGTGATTTGGAGAGAAAGAGAAAGAAAGAAGTTATATATGTCCAGTTATTTACAAGTGAAATTACTGCTCATTTAAGATCATGTAACTCCTTCATTTGTCTGGAGACATTCTCTTTAAAAAGTAAGATCAGCCATTTTATACTGCTTTTCCTTTTTTCTTATTTCTGCCACAATTTGAATTGAGACTCTCTGAACTTTCTCCAAAATCTTTCCAAGCATAAAATAAGCAGGTAAAAAAAAAAATCAAAACAATGACAGGAATGCTTGACAGTGGAAGTAAACAGACTCTCATCTTCTTTTCCTGCCCTCAAAAGCGTCACTCTCCTGGCCCGGCATGCAGCTTTCTGAACACATGAAAGACCACTGTGATCCACAACCACAAGGCATGGAGAGCGGCTTTAAGGAAATGGAAGTATTTCGCGTGACAAGTTCAGCGAACCCCTGACTCCAAAACCTTTTCCAGCCTTGCTCCTCAGATCTGGGTTTGGATGGGTTGCCCAGGTGGTGTGTATGGAGGCGGCGCCGGTGAAGGCTTTATCCCACGGGTCCGCATGTAGGAGAGGAACTGGTCTGGAATCTCAGCCAAGACATCTTTGGCGAGCCGGGCCATGCTTAGGATGTGGTTCCCCGTACGATCGATGTAGTCCCTGAACGGGACAAACTGAAAGGTAAGAGGAGGAAACAGATGTTGAGACAGGAGTTGGTTTGAAGAACAATGCGAAATCAATCATATATAGGTTTTATAGGCACTGCAGGCTTGTCAGGCAATTTCCTCTTGCATAATTCTGCGCGTCATAGCCATCAACTCTTAGCTAGCTAGCCAGCCAGCTAAGTCAGCATCATAGGCAGTGTAAAAGGTGAACAAATTTTGAAGCTTTGCCATTAGACCTTTAAAAATATTACAGTTATCGTTAACCAAGCAGAGCTGATTATTTCCTTATTGATTGTTGGTCCTGTTGTAATTGAATGTCAACCTACCAAATAAATGACTACTATCTGCTTTCCATGTGGTTTTACTGTATTTGATGTTGTTCTGCACTGAAACTGACCAGTTAGTCACGTGACCAGAGCTCAAACATCTGTCTGTCGCTTCTAAGACTTTCTGAAGAAAAGCAGTCATAGAAAGTTCTGTCTTGATGAACAAAAATTGGACTTTTGTCATTTCAGGCAATAAAACAGCTCAAAGCTAGAAAGCTTTTACCGAAGACGCTGCTTTAAAAATAACTTTATGGAAGTAGGACCGGCCAACTGATAGGACTTATAGAGGTGAAGATATCGGTGAAATGTGTGGGAAGACAGTTGGGTTTGGTAAAGAGGGGGAAAATGAGAGAAGTCACAGAGAGGATAGACGGCAATAAGGAAGAAAAGCGCAGATGGAGAAGAGACTGGGTGAAAGGAAGAGAAAGGGGGGTGAGAAAGAAGGAGGGTGAAATATGGTGAGGTGGGGTGGAGGGGGGAGCAGTGGGAAGAGCCACACAAACGAACAAAGAAAATGAAGAAGTTGAATTAAGTAATTCATCTTCTTTTTGTTACAAGTGGGAGATGTACTTGTGAACTGCAAGATTATTTTTGTAAAAGTACAGCTGTACAGCTCACCAGGCTAGCAGCTGCCTGTGAGAAGAATCTAGCCTAATTAAGACGCTGCAGAATCGCCCGGGCGGCTGAAACTCTGGCGTGTAGCTGTGCGGCGATCGGGCTACAGCAAATTGTAAAGGTTTCGCCTCAACTGGGGTAAAGAAAAGTCAGAATCTGTAACATCACCTAGCTGAGCAGAACATGTAGAAAGATGAAATGTGCATATTTTCATCCAATTTTTCATTTTTCTCCTGAGACTTTTGGTAATAGAGTCTCCTGACACGGTTTGGGGCTGCTGGAGTGAGAAATTGAGCAGTTGGAAGCTTTGAGATAAGGCGAAAATACAAGCCAGCAGCTACATAACAAGCACCAGTTAGCTCTAGGAAAAGTCAGGGATTAATGGGATCAAATATTAGGCTGCATAATTTATAGTGGTGCTGAAAGCATACGTGTATCCTAAAACACCAGTCACCGTATGATCACTGAAGTTATTTCACTTTGCTGATATAAATCTTGTAAATCTCTCTCATAATGTCCCTCCAATGGAAGACAAAGTCACTTTTTATATTTACTTAATGAGATGTTGTCACCTGCAATCACAAGATCACAAATGGAGACAATTTGTGCTGGAAACACTTGCTGCAGAAGTTAAGCTTCACCATGACACTTGGGGTTATTAGCTTTCTGATAATGAGATCCTGCAGGCTGAGCTGGTGTAATGTTCCCGTACAGAAACGTAATTTTTCACTGCCACCAGGTCTTTTTCTGCATGGAGCGCTTGTATATGTGTGTGCTTGAGCTTGTTAAAAAAAAAAAACCTAACTAATGAGCGTGGCTCTGAGGGAGGGTGCGAGAAATAAGACTATGACGGCGGCGGCATAAAGGTCACGGAGGAGGAAAACGTGACTTCTCCGTGTTGCAATCAAACAAGTGGTTTGCTGTGAATGTTCGTTTTCTTCTACTTCTTTTATTTCGGTGCTAAGATTAAAGCTGCTTTGGGATTACCTGCAACCGTGAAGTGATCCCCTGCAGCAACACAAACAGGAATACAAAGAAAAGGGAAGGCAACGAACGCCTGGCTGAACTGGATGATTGAAGGGATGGGTGAACTAATACTGCATGAAGTACGACTGTGACTTTATACATTAAAGGCACGTCTATGTGGCTGCTTTGCTAATCTAAATGACCTTTTAAGAATAAAGAACTTAAGCACACAGGTAGCGCTGTTGTGGCTATGTCGAAGCCACATGGGGAAAATTCTGATCTTTCTGCGCTGCACAGGTCCATCTTACATGGCTGCCTGCAGACCCCACAATGCCCTAGGCTTTTTAAAATGGGCATTAAGCCAGGGGTTAGAGCTGAGGTTCACTGTTCATTCACTTTAATGAGGAAGTGAGACTGAGTAAAAGATGGAGGGGATGGCGAATTGGCTCTTCACTGTTACTGGGGAGCCTGCCATTATCTTTCTGTGTGTGTGTGTGTGTGTGTGTGTGTGTGTGTGTGTGTGTCTGGGGTATGAGCAGACAGAACCACCACATGGTTGGTTCTGTCTGCTCATACCTCCCAGGCCCAATAAAAATGCATAGGCCCTGAGTTTGGCTGGAACTGGAATTTTGTTGGGAATGTGCATTGCTAAAGCATCAGCTGATAGGGGTCTTCAGGTGGGTCCCACTTAATTAGCTAATTTGAGCACTTGATTTGTCAGGTGTAAATGAAGCACCTCGTAGCACAGGTATTGTTTCAGCACACACAGTTTGTACAGTTAAATCCATAACTTGTTTTGGATTTAACTGTCCTGTCTTCCTTCTCTCACCCCAATTGGTCGCAGCAGATGGCCCCGCCCCTCCCTGAGCCTGGTTCTAGCGGAGGTTTCTTCCTGTTAAAAGGGAGTTTTTCCTTCCCACTGTCGCCAAAGTGCTTGCTCACAGGGGTCATATGATTGTTGGGTTGTTCTCTGTATGTATTATTGTAGGCTCTACCTTACAATATAAAGCGCCTTGATGCAACTGTTGTTGTGATTGGCGCTGTATAAATAAAATTGAATTGAATTGTCTCGTGGGCAGTGCTGCTCCATGAGGATGGGGCTGGCTCACACCAATTTGACTCAACTCCACTTTCCAATTAATATTCACAGGCTCTATTTACAAACAATCATTTGGCATGCAATCCCAGTGAGGGGACACCCGTATGACCTCCATTTAATACCCTTAAGACGTCTGTATACTCACTTTAAATATATTGTCACAGCAAAGCCGTCAGAACACAGAATGGACCGAAAACGCAGACCCAAGACAGTGACACAGGTTAGTGTAATGAGGATGAGTAACGATTTAAGAGACTGAAGGCAGACCTCACCTGAACAATGTCCCTCTCGGCGTATCTTCCTCTAGAAGAGATTCTGACTTCATCACCGTCTAATTCAACCATGGCTGTAAAGATTAAAGACAAAACTAAGCTGGCAGCAGTTTTTCCTACAAAAAAAATCTAATCAAATAAAGGTTTGTTATTTTAACCCACATGTTTCAACATCTTGTTGACTTACCATCAAATTCTGCAGGCCCTACTCCCACAATGATAATTGACATCGGCAGGCAGGAGGCCTAAACGAGAGCGAGAGGAAGAACAATTAATATTTCAAAACATTCAAAGCTGTGAAAATCTTTACTTGAGTGTAACGCCATGCATGTTCACCCGTGTTGGACACTGTGGAGGTTTTTCTTTAGTAAACAAATCATGTCACATTCATGTCTCGCAGAACACATACAATATGTGTGATCATGTGTGTTTTCCACCCCCGGAGCGCTGCGTGGGTTGAGCCATCACTGTAATTAATATTAGACATGAGACACTCAACTCACTGACAGCTAACAAATGACATGTGTTTGTGTTGTACGTGGGCGCATTCGTTCAAGTGTCACAGAGTGTGTATGCAGTCCATCGGTGTGTGAGTGTGTTCAGTGAGTAATGTTATGACCTCAGGCTGCAGAAAGATAGATGATGTTATCAAAACATCTCGCTTATTTTTTGCTCCCAGTGGTAGAGGTCCTCAGGTTTCTAATTCTGCTCCGCTCACCCCCCCCTCATATCTCGCATATATCTTCCCCCTTTTTTTTACCCAAGCCTTCTATTTCTCCCGTCGAACCATCAGACCCCCTGTCCTTTGTTGTTTTCACAGGCCCTGAGATGGATCACTGGTTTCAGAAACATGGCTTCCGTTCACTGTTCATTTTGTTTGCATTCTGGGCGACTCTGGACTTGACAGTGATGGAGAGGATGGTGCGAAGGTTAACCACATGCTGGCAAAAGCAGCACAGCAAACACACATTATAACAGAAGGAACCGCTGCCAGTCATGGATGTCGTATCAAATGCGAAATTCTATTTTTTATTAAATTCCCTCAACTGTGCACAGTTCACATGCGCTTTCACCCCTCTGCTCATTTGCACACAGTTTTGTCTTGACTGTAAATGTTTACAATCCAGAGTATTTATTTATGTTTAAGATTTGGTCCACAGTTATTTCGGCGTGTTTCCTAACTTTTCCCACCACAACACCGCATGTAACCAGCACAACAACAGAAAACTGTGACTGCTACCCGTGCACTATAGTGCACTAACCCTGATGTGTGAAAAGCACACTGTGACTTGCTGTACATGCTAACCCAGTATAAAAGGAGGATGTAGCCATGGCGATGTCAACCGCTGGGTTAGGCCTCTACACTTTGAAGCTTCAAAATGAGCCACCACACAGTTCTTATTGATGGTTTTTTGAAGTTACTATATTTGGACAAAAGGGCTGAATTATCTTGGTTTGCAAGCTGTCTCCACAAAGTGTACAGACATGCATTGCTCAGTAATAGTCTAATAGTATATTAGAATTTCTCTCAACCGAAGCACAAACCACACAGCTATAACATTAATCAGATAATCCATTAAAAATGCCCCAACAGGCATAAACACAGTAGAGAGGTCTACTTCAGTGAGTGAAATTAATAGAGGGAAACTAATAAACACATATCAGAGCCAGCTCCCTGTGTTGGGAAACCTGTCAATTAAAACAGCCATGCTCCCAATCCAATTATCCAGGTGGATGAGCTTTAAAGAAATCATCCCACTCAGAATTCTAGAAATGAAGAAACTATCCACAGAGGCCAAAACTTATTCTTGTATGAGGCTATAATTATGCTTTTTAATGCTATAAAGTTGGCCGTTTTAACATGAGAGTCCATGAATACGGACTCGAGAGGATCTGCAGTTTTTGCCACTTCTGCATTTTCCCCTGTTCTAACCCTCAATGATCAAAACTTCAGATGATACAGTAATCATCGAGCACAAAGCAATTTTCATCTATTTAGGGATGGGAACATCATCAGTGCTAACAAACTATCTAGAAGTGTGAGATTTAGATTGTTGCACCTTTAGCTAATCAGGTTGTGTTTTGATGTTTGATGGTTGTAGTGTTGTGGTGTTGTAAATATATGCGAAATGGGGCAGCTAGCATGATGGTCACGGTCATTTCTCTTTGCATTCGCCTCCATGGTGATTCGTTGCTTCTTTAGCATAAAGTACTGCTTCGTAAAGTTTAATTAAGGGATGAATTGCTTCCTTCCTTGTTTGTCGTTCATGTTTTCATTATTTCCTCATTCCTTCAGCCAGTTTTTGGTTTTGAGTGGCATTGGCTTTATTTACCATTATTATAATTAAACTTTTGCAACTAATATTTCTTCAAAGGGTGAACTTTCTGAGAGGTGCAGGCTCAGGTGTTCACAGCTGCTCTGCACGTCCTTACATTGACAATAGATTCCTTGGTCTGGGCCATGTCTGAGATGACCCCGTCTGTGATGATGAGGAGCACAAAGTACTGGGAGCCATCCTTCACAGATGCTGCGTATCTGTACAAAAACACACAAAGAAACAATTTGTGGTTATTTCTGATCTCCTTACATGTTTTTGTTACAAATACAGCTCATTACTTGAGTAGATTATGCATCACACTGTGTAGTTTAATTACATGTAAAGCATTTAGTGGCTTTATTTAATAAAGAGCAGAAACAGATCTGTGAAAACAGGGTGGTATTGATGCTCTGGATAACAGGATAATCTGTCAAACACATCTTTATGTCAGTTTCACAGATTCTTGTCTTATTAAGAATTTTAGCCACTCTGTTACCAAGTGTGTCCTTTCACTCCTGTCTGAGTCGTGACCTGATATTATTCCAACTGCTTCAGTTTCTTTCAAGCATCACCTTTCTGTGCAGCAAGCTACGTCTCCATCTCCTAATAACTTCCACTATAGACCATCACAACACTGTAGATAGAAGGATGAAATATAGCAAAACAAGTCGAGTCAGAGACAGCGAGAGACCAAGGAAGACAAAGTCGATAATTACTAAGCTGTATGGGGGAGTGGAGTAAGAGATAGCAGAAATGATAAATGGGGGCTGTGCTATCAAAAAAAGAGATGCAGAGGCTGGACGGGACTTAAAAGAACTGCAAGCCTAAAGTTGATAAATAAGTCTTACAGTTGCAAAAAGATGTTACGTGTCCCCATAACAACTAGAGTTTAAAGTTTTTAATGAGGTTATGAGGAGGAATTTATGCAATGTGTTCTGATTAGTTACGTTCTTATCTCACACAGCTGAACCAGGTCTGAGAGTTAAAACTTTTAGAGCAAAAACAGAGTTAATGATCTGCAGTCTGGCTCGGGGGAGGATAGAAGTTTATGAAAAATGCAGCCTTGTTTACGTCTCTGAGAAACGCTTAACATATTTATGTTTAAAGACTTGGTGATATATATATATATATATATATATATATATATATATATATATATTAGGGGTGCAACGATATTCGTATCGATATTGAACCGTTCGATACAGTGCTTTCGGTTCGGTACGCATATGTACCGAACAATACAACATTTGTAATTTATTTTATCAATTCTCCTTCTGACGATGCTGTCTGTGTTGAGCGCTCAGTGAATCTGTGTTCGACTACTCCGCCTAGGCTGCACTGTCCAGCGCAGATCCACTGAGCGCTCAACACAGACAGCATCATCAGAAGGAAGAGCGCAGGGCAAGCTAGCGAGACAGAAGTTAAGCTCTCCTTGCAACAGGCAAATTGAACCTCATTCAGATCTGGCGTTTGGAATTATTTTGGTTTTCATGTGACGTATGACCCTGAAGGTAAGCGAGTCATGGACTAAAGTAAAACAGTATGTTGGATGTGCCATGCAATGCTCAATTACATTGGTGTGAACTAGTGTGTTAGCGCAGTTAGCTCGTTAACGTGTTGGCCGTCTAGCCCCATGCACGGAGCGATCGGCGGTAGCTCGTTAACGGAGATTTGCCGTGTTGTGGCGTTAAGGTCATTTCAACGACATTAACCTGAAAGCACTAGTGGGAACACAACGAATATGACTGCACATTTACGCCGACATCATCCTAGTGCAAAGACAAGTGGAAGCAGACAAAAAAAAAGCAAGCATGCTACTAACTTTAGCTGAGTCATTTAGACAGTTGTTAGCACATGATTCTCCTCATGCTGCTGAGAATATAGCCCAGAAGAAGCGGATAGTATAGCTTTTATTTTGGAAAGAGCCATTTCTCTGTAATAAACTCTCTTTTCCAAAGATGAGTGATTCCTCAATCAGATACAGGGCTCGCAATATCGCTAGCCCGACGTCCCGGAGCTAGCGATTTTTTTCAGTCGGGCTACCAAAATCTATCTCTGCCCTGCCCGTCGGGCTATTGTAGGAAGGAAAAATATATGTCAATGCTTTTGCATTCTTTCAGAAATGTAGCTGGGTAATTATGTCATTGGCATCGGTGAGCCACTGTCAATATGTGACATATTGAAATCGTGTTTGAATTTGCGCTTGTTTTTTTGCTTTCACTTTGCAATCGCGCGAACTGTGTATAGAGAGCGACAGCACTGATCTGTGAGTGATGATAATTTGCGCACCAATTCCTCTGACATCGTCTTATCAATCGTTAGCTTACTATGCAAACATGACAAGTGAAATCTCCCGCAGCTTAAACATGTGAGAGGTTGATCGTGCAGAGAATCGCTGAGCTTATGTGAGTCCGTGTGTAAAAGCATTTCAGTTCTGCTGAGCCAAATAAGACAGGTCGGGGTGAAGAAGTGACAGCCAAAGAAAAGCTTACCACAAAACGGAGAAGTTATGACAAATCAGACTATAAGGCAAAAAGAAAGTGCAGCTTTATGGTTTCATGGACAAAATAATTTCTGTGGCTGCAATATGATGAGCTAAATAACCAGGGCTGCACATAAGTGGTCCGCAGGTGCGCATTCGCTGTCAAAATAAAAAACACGCACAAGGGTTAGGGTTAAATTTAAAAACTGTACTTTTGAGTTAAAATATATATTTATAATTTTAATAAATGACAAATTAAAAATGCATGAACATTTTTTTGTATCGAAAAAATATCGAACCGTGACACCAAAGTATCGAACCGAACCGAACCGTGAATTTTGTGTATCATTGCACCCCTAATATATATATATATATATATATATATATATATATATATATGCATGCTGCAAGCATACATGCTGCAGTTTTGATTGGGTTTGTTATTTGAACTGAGGAGAAGAATATTTCAGGCACAGAACAAAAGCAGCAAAATGAACAGCTTCACTTTGTTTAAAGAACTGGCCTGGCTCTGAGTCAGGGGTAACAGAGCTGTGCTGTTTCTTATTGTTACTATTCAATTCAGTTAAATTTTATTTATATCGCTCCAAATCACAACAACAGTCACCTCAAAGCCCTTCATCTTGTGAGGAAAAGATCCTACAAGAAATACAGAGAAAACCCCAACAAACTCCCCTTTCACCCGCTGGGCCCATGTCCTCATTTGAGGTTTGACAGCGGTTTAGTAGATAAAGGTGAAAGGCTTGGACATGAATTGAGCTGCGGTTTGGGGACTGGCAGTGGCTCACGGGCCTGGCAGATCCCCATAGTTTACCCATAGTACTACATAGAAGTGAAGAAGTGAAAGAATTGAAAAGGGGAGGGAGGGTGGGGCACGTAAACGAGAACAAACAGCTTGTAGGACTTGGGGAACCTACATAGATGAGAACCGGAAGGAGCGTGTTTGGAGGTGTGGTCCTGCTCCTAAAATTCAGATACTTTATCTCCAATTAACAAGAAGAAACCAGCAGAACAGGTTCATGGAGGGACACAAGACACAAAACATGCTGTGGAAATGCAGAGTGGTGTCTAAAAATAGAGCAAGTGAAAATTCCAGCGTAATTACGGGAGGATTTAGGGTCACCTGATCCAGCTCTAACTATAAGCTTTATCAAAAAGGAAAGTTTTAAGCCTAATCTTAACCTCTTAAGCCCCAATGCTCCAGATACAGGGGCATTGTCTGTCCCTGTGTGTTGGCCCTGCGACAGACTGGCGACCTGTCCTGAGCTGTGTGCGTGTTTGAGGTTGCTCATGCCTTGGTGGAGAGGACGGTCTTTGAATCATTTAACATGTCTGACTTGTTCTCTTTTGCTTCGTGACCAGCTTCTAGACTTTGGTGTGCTGCTCTTCCTCTTGATGGTAAAGGCGGTTTGTCTGTTTCCTTTAGTTTAATCAATAATAAATACCTTTTGATTTAATGCCAACTTTGCCACCTTGTCTCCTTTGGACACTTTTTTACTTCCCAACAACCACTGAATATTTTATGTGACACATGGATGTATAACCTGTGACCAGCTGCATCTCCGTGTGGTTCAGCAATTGCAGAGTCGGCAACCTCCGCCAGCTACAGCGGATTGTTAAAGCAGCTGCCAAGATCATCGGAACATCTCTCCCTCTGCTACGGGACTTCTTCCACAAGTGCTGCATCAGTGAGGCCTCCTGGATCGTGCTTGACCCCTCACATGGACTTTTTTCTCTCCTTCCAATATTCAGATGCTATCGCAGCATCGAGGCCCGATCCTCCAGACTGTAAGATAGCTTTTTCCCCACAAGCCACCGGACTCTTGAACTCACTACAGGCTCTCCCACTCCCCCCAACAAACACACCCACACAAACTGTTAACTAACTGCCTCTATTGCACTCCACATACCACTGCCTTTGTAACCCAGATGCTGCTCTATGGACAATCCTGCTCTCAAGAATCCTGCTCATGGTCACTTTAAATCACTTCAACCTGTAAATTGTAAACTGTTATTGATCCTTTTACCTTAGTCTTATCTGTGTGTGTGTGTGTGTGTGTGTGTGTATATGTATGTCTTTTGCACTGAATGGAAATGAACTGAACTGCCTCTATATTCTGTACTATATATAGCAGAGATGACAATAAAGTTTACTTTGACTTTGACTTTGATAACACACACCACAACCTGGTGACAGGCAGTGCTTTTGGGCTAATTATGGAGTTTTCCTGCTGTACTTGGGCACTCAAAACACTTTATACAACATGCCTCATGTAACCTTACAGGCACCTTTTTCTAACATTCACACATCAGAAAGCAACTTGGGGTTCAGTATGTTGCCCAAGGATACAAAGGGATGCAGATTGGAGCGCCAATGATCGAAGCGTCATGGCTTTATGCTAAGCTAATCAGTTGCTGTTGCTCAAAGGGACTGACCAATGGGTTGGAAAGGGCTCAAATACTACATAACCAGTAATCGAAAATGTGCAAAATACTGAACTCATTACAAGCTGGTTAGGCATCTGTGTTATGCTCTATTTGTATGTGTAAGTACACGATTAAGATGTGAGTAAATTATCTCCTAGATATGAAAAGCAACCTGATGAGAGACCTCGCTATAATTACATACTTGCATGAACAGATTCTTAATGTATTTTTCTTTTGGAAGTCTTTTTCTTGATTGTCCGCCTGCTCGTCTTCCCCCGCAGCATAAATTACGTTCTCATCGGTATACAGACACAAACAAACACGCAATCATCCGTCAGGCACCTTCTCTGTTTGTGTCCCGAGGTTTTTCTCCTGCACTCTAACTCTTCTTAGCTACATTACAAACATCTGCTTCAGAGAGCTCATTACAGAAAATCCAAGAACACACGTTGAGTGTCGGAGTGAAATGTACTCTCCGTTCTTTCACGCGTACTCAAATGATACGAAGTTCATTTTAAAGGAAATGATGACAATTATGACAGCGTAAAACAGCGTGCTCAGCGTACAGAAAAGCAAAAACCGAGAGATGTAAATCAGACACTTAAAATCACTGGTGTACGTGTGTTACCTGGCCACATGGTTGATAACAGGAGAGAAGTTAGTGGGGCCGTAAAGCTGAACCGACTTAAGACTCTGGTAGTAGGCTTCCATTACACCATCAATCCCTACACAATATGGGTTCTGAGGGTTCCCGTTCTGCAGAGGAAAGAAGAAGAGGGGATTACCTTCCATGATTGATTTGAGATGCATTCAGCAGGGCCACAGGAAGAGGGAAAGCAAGTGAATCATTTATGTACTCTCTCACTGGATGTTTGGGGAAATCCCATCCGTTTGGCAACAACAACCATGCCACAAGTAATTAAAATCACCTTTCTTCCTCATTCTGATGCTCACTTTGAACTTCAACAGGCTGCTTATTAGGGATGGGTATCGTTTAGGTTTTATCAGTGCAGCTGAATCTTGCATCTTTTTGAAAGAGCGTAAACACAAAACATTATTTTATTTTATAAGCTGGAATATGCAGAAAATAGGTTTAAATGTTAAACAAATTTCTTCACGTCAGAGACAGTTTCATATAATAAATTTTTGCTTGATGCATAAAGTTAAAAGATTACAAGTTTTTAAAAGAGACCTTTTTCTTTTGATTAAATTTTATATGACGGATTATGCATAAAAATAGAATTCGGCTGAAAGGTCTATTGCTTTACTCAGGTTGTGTATCATGTTTTTAAAAAGTAACTAAGTAAGAAAGTAACTAATTACTTTGAAAATAAGTAATCAGTAAAGTAACAGGATTACTTTCTTGGAGAAGTAATCAGTAATTGGTAACCAATTACTTTTTTCAAGTAACTTGACCAGCACTGGTCAGGACAGTTTATCCAGTTTATATCGAGGAACCTTTAAGACAGCAGGATTTACTCTGAGACTGCTGGTTGCAACAACTTTCATTGTCAACAACACCATATATACATGTTTGATATTGCTTTTGACATTTTGGCTGGTTGTATGAAAAACATTAGAACGGATGGTTCAAAGGTCACAGTAAATAAATGCAACCATCAAAGGCTAGAATGACCCTCGAGTTATTCAAATGTAAAGCATAACTCACAACTTTTCCGTGTGACTGGGAACATTTGAGACTCTCGTAAATGAAGACATTTTTTTGTGTTTTTGTTGACAGGAGCTGCATTAAATTCCACAATGTAAAAGAACTGACATTAAAACCTGAGCCTGTCAATTAGCTGGAAAACTCCTCAACTGCTGTGTTACAAATATGCAAATCTCAATAGTACCCGTCAAGCGTGTGAATACGTAACACACCACTAAGCAGAAAATGGACCCGGAGATTAAAGAGCATCCACGGTTGTTTACCAGTACAGTGTTGTCGACCACGTTAGGATAATGCAGGCAAGCCACGAATCTACCTTTCAGCTTTGTGAAGTGAAAACAGTTCAGTGTGAATACAAATGAATAGAATAAATTTAAAAGTGTTTATGTAATTGTTTTAGGGAAATAGTAATTTTCCTCTCGTTCCCTCTCTTGCGCTCTCCAACACTAATCATAGGTCACCTATTATAAATGACTCTCCATTGACTGCAAATGGCTGCTAATTGCAGGGTACAAGTCTCAGTCCTGTACTTACCAAAGCAAACTCATGGGACACCCGTCCATCGGGTGGCAGTTTGGCTCCAAAGCCAAGTGCAGGGAACATCTTATCACTGTCGTAGTCCTGAATTATCTCTCCGACTGCCTTCAGAGCCATGGCGTAGGCATTCAACTGGTAGGGGCTCATGTAGTGGAGTGAGGTGGGCTGGGCTGGGTTACCTGTTGTGGACAGAGACAGAATCTTCAAAATCACAAGTAAGTTAAGTCCAAATTCGGAGATTTCCTTCCAGCAAGCACATAAAACAGACCGGGCCATCATGGATTGTCAGAAGCTGCAGGAACCATGATCACTGCTAGAATAGCTGCCTGAAGTTGTAAATGTTGTTTTACCACTTCTTGATTTTTCGCACATCTTTGTCACAGAGAGCTCGTCCAAAAGTAACCATCCAATAAATCTCTAGTGGTTCATGATGTGTAAATTTGTAGAAAAACACTTGAGTCATGATAGCTTCAGCGATGGAGTTAAATTAGCTGCTAATTACCTTACAGCGGCGAGAATGTGTTGCTTATTTTTTTTGTTTTATCTATCCGTATGCGACTTTTTATATCGCTACGTGGGTTGTTTTTAATAAACTGCGGTGGCTATTGAGGGTTTTGTAATTGGCTGACAAGATCAAGCGCACCTCAGCCTCTAACACATTTATTACAACTACAGTTGAAGAGTTTTTATTTCATTTAATAGGACAGGCTGAACAGCCTCAATCGTCCACCTACTACTGAGCTCAAGGGTAGATTGATAACACAGCCCTTTAATCACGGCCATCATAGCACGTTACCGCCAGGTGTGATGGAGAGGGCTATTAGGAAACACTTGATTCTCCCATCTGCATATATTTGAATAAATGCTCTCCAGGCATTCAGGGCACTCTGTGTGTCTAAATGTGTGTTTATGAGAAGACTCACCATTGGAAGCTGTGAAGTCGATGGCCACGGTGAAGTTAATCTGGGTCCTTGTAAGACAAAAACACAGAGATAGAGATGGTTTAAAAACGTCTGACCAGATTATGGCACTGGATCACCAGAGCTCCCATAATTCAGAGGCTTCGAATTCCCTCATACTGGCACTCAAGCAAGTAGCTGTGATATTTCAGTGAACGGTCGGAAAGCTGCGGATGACCAAAAAACATTAGGATTCATGCTTTAGAGATCATGAATGTCGCTGGATTAGTCTTGCGAACAACTGGGAAGTTGTTATCTAAGAGAATGCGGAAGCAGTGAAGATGGAGGAAGACTGAACAAGACCAGGAAAAATAACACACCACGGCACCCGGGATGAGAAAGTGGCACATCTCGCTTCATCAAAAATATTTTTAACTTGTGAACCTGCAGGAACAGGATGTGGTTAAGAGCTCTGTAGGCCCACTACAGGTTTTTTCAACAGCAATCCTCACCTCGCTGCCGCACACACAAACACAAAAGCCTCTTTGTCTACCTTACACACGTCTTAAACACCCAGCAGCTCATCATCTTTGGCGCTGCGCAGGGGGGTGCAGAAGAAGAGTGAGCGAGCGACGAAAAGTTCATGACACATTTAATGATCAGCCCACACGGCAGGGGGGCTCTGACATGTGTACAAACAAATTCTATTAGTGAAAAATTACCAAAGTTTTTCCACTTTGGGCTTAAAAACTACATGGAAAAGCAAGTTCGCTCTGATTTTTCTATGAAGGGAAAAAGATCAGTCGCTGCCAGTCAGCTTTTATTAATTAGACTGTGTAGGTGGAGCTGATTGAAATCATAGCGTCTTTGTGTGCTGTGATATATGTCGTTATACTTTCTAATGCTTAGTGTCACCCTGCTAGCACGAAAGATCGAAATGATGGTAAATCCGTCATTTGCTTACCTGCTTCATACTTCTTTGCTGTGAGCCTATCATGATGACTTTAACTCTGTTTTTCAAGAAGCATTCAACTTTTTAAGGACTGTTTCTTACTGTATACATGAATCCCCAATATTAGCTTATCACAGATATATCAGTACAAAATGTACAAATTGTCTAACATAAAGATTTACAGAATGAAATCAATATTTGGAGCAATGTAGAAACTATGTAGTAAAATAGTCCAGCAAAGTAGCTGCAAATCACTTGTAGCTGAGTAGTATAACAAGATGAGGTGGTTTACTCAAGTGCCTTCACTGTATATTGATAACTAGTTTTTGACCTGTTATATTTATACTATATTTAACCAAAATTAGTAGCAATATCAAGGAAAAAGTGCCTTTTTTCTGATGCAAGTACAGGAGGGCCTTGCCTCCTAAAGGCAAAGCACCAGACCACCAGCTTAAATTATGTTTTCTCTCTTTACTGCTCACCTTATTTCACTCTGCGTCATAAAAATCTGACAGAGGAAGTCAAATTTTGTCCCAGTAAACAGGCAACCGGTAATAATAAATAACAAAAAGGGAATGGCAGAAAAGGAGGAATGCAATTCCCAGTTTAACACATCTCGGTGAAACATTAGTGCAAGAAAACAGCAATGCCATTGTTGCATCAGATGAGTCAGAACTATGATGTGCAATTTTAAAGCTGCCAAGAAAATAACAAACAAAAGCAGGGACAACATCAGAAGCTCCAAAATGGGGAATATTGGCTGAGTCCTTTTCAGAAGTGAGTTGCAATTGTTGAGTCACTCTCATTGATTAGCATTATCAAACCTCCACAGTTTGACTGGGAATATTTTGGGCTGCAAAATCTACAGTTAATAGCAGGATACGAATGACGTCAGAGTTTCTGAGATTTAAGCGGAAATTGTGCTTCATGCTCAGCATCTTGTCACGGTCCGCTGTGACAGACCGTGCGGTGGTGTGTATGGTGGACCCAGGTGCGAACACAGGTGAGCAGACGGGAGTGAACTTTAAACAAAAGCGAGCCTTTTATTGTGGCTGATGACAAGGTATACAAATACAGCAGGGATAGCGTGGCTAAACAGAAACCTAAACTGGGAATAACTAAGGTAAAGCTATGACTAAGAATGCAATAGACCGGGCATGGAAACATAGAGGGTGGAAACACAGACGACGCGACACAGACTACATGAAACACAGAGACTAAATACACAAGAGGGATGATCAGGGGAAGTGGCCACACATGGGAACACAGCTGACACAGATAAACATAACAAGACATGGCAGGAGTAAACAACACTGACGGGAGACTGTCAAAGTAAAACAGGAAGTACACAGAGGTGCAAACAGGAGGAGAGAGAGAGCACGGGCATAGTGGGCTGGGGAAACATGGAAATGAAACACGAGGGGAGATGAGGGCTCACAGATACATAGAGGGGCACACAGGGGATAAGAGTCACAAGGGGAAGTCAAATAAGGAACAACATAACAGGACAACTCAGGAAACATGACCTAAATAAGGAACGAAATACAAAAATACAAGGAACTGAGAATACTGGGCCCACATGGCCCAGGACCATGACACATCTATTAACCAGACACAAATCCGAGCAAGACTACGGTTTAACTGGCTTTTGATGATATTTCTGGATTGCAGTCTAAAGGTATAAATCTAAATGTGAAGACATGAAGGTTGTTAGGCAACATGTTGGTTTCCATGGTATATTTCTTGGTCTAGACTTACATTCTGTCTGTCTGTCAGTCGACACATAAATAGTTTTAAACACACACACTTCATTAATAGTCCCTTTTTCTTTATGCCAAAAATCAGCAAACAGCAACTGCAATAAATAAATGATATAACTAGTAGAATATTTCCAACTGCAGTTATCAGCCATTTTTGCACTGAAGGCAAGCAAATGGAGATGTGCAGCAGAGCACTGCTGCAGAACAGGTTGAAAAACAAGATTTTCTGGCAGTCGTGATAAGGGATTTTCACAGGCAGTGGTCTTCACCACAACATCACATCTCTGAGTTTCAGTACAGGGAGAAGAGCTGTGAGCTTAGCTTGTCTTATAAACTAAACCTTATCATTCACACTTCCCTGAACCTTTTCAAGGCTGTTAGCAGCTTTATCAAGTCATTATTTATTTATTTTTATTGGGCAGTCTACATGCCCACCTCTTGTCAGATTCCCCCAAAACTTCAGCAGACGTCTTACTTTTGGGTTTACTTGCTAAAGCATGACTCTAAATAACTGAAAACAGAACAAAGATCCCCTATTATATTCAGGGATAGTGCTTTGTTGTTGTTGTTTTTGTCTCAGTCAATGCATTATTTAATATTAATGACATGTACACAGCTACGCACAGCAGATGGACAGTACAGTATGAACAAATACACCTGACAAACATCTGGGAATATTCATTCAGCAGTATTGGCACAGCAGTGGGTTGTGGGTCTTACCCATCCACAGTAGAAAAAAATATAAAAATAAGATACAATGTATTGTTTTAAAATAAAGGAATTTTCCATATTCAAGTCTTAAGCATGTTTTTTTTGTAGTGACTGAAAATTACAAAAACATTTTCTGTTTTTTCAATGTATAGTTTTGTTTAATTTTTAATGTAACAGGTCAAATCACTAAAACCCTTTGTTTATCATCCTGTGACAACATGTAGCAAACTTTCGAGGACCCCAACAATGTGTTTCTCGCAACGGTTTCTTCTTTCGACACGATGTTCTGTTAGAGTTCAACAAGTAATAACTACGGCTATAAGATATGTAGTATGTCAGCAGCATTCGGGGTAAAGGAGGAATGCCTCTTGTACTGCATATATACAACATTATACAGTACATAACACACACACCAACTCCAAACAATAATAATTTAGAACCTTTAAGGGCGAAAACACAGTCCTGCCAAGGGTGTCAAACTATGTCCTTGATCCACTCATGGTAGCAACACGGCAGGAAATACAGGAGTGTGGTTGCAAAGGCTGAGATGGATTTAGAAGTCTGACACTAGCAAACAAAAGTGAAACAATACTGAGATGTACGCAGTAATGCACGCTTACTCATTGCAGATTCAGCACAGACTGCAGCCAGCAGCTCTGCAAACCACGCTTAAATTCTGGCAGCTACGAGGCTAAAAGCCACCAACGCTCATTAGCGTTTCTTTTTAAAACCCAGAAAAACTTACAAAGTTGAGGAAAGTCATACAGTTACTGGAACTTTTTTTTATCTAAAAGTGAGAATGTTCCAACATTTTAAAAAAATGTCCACAGAAAGACTACTTTCCTGTAATACCCAAATGCCAGTGGGAACCATGTATGCATGAGTGCACTGAGTGGCCTAAAAACAGCATCAGAGGTTGTGTGATGTGACTTCTCCTGATGATATGCAAACAGATGTTGCTGGTTGGACAGTATCCATCTGGCTAGAGGAGAGGAAAAGAGGTAAAGCGAGTGAGACGAGAACAGAGATAAACAACCCATACTTGCATTAAATCTGTTAAATTAGCCAAACACAGCTATTGGCAAGCACATTGGACTTGTTCATCTGCAAGGTGCATCGCCCAAAAGTCAAATGTTGGCATCCCTTTCAAGGGTTTTTAATACCAATCTTTGTCTTGATGTCTGCTCCTCTACCTAATGATAACCTCTCAAGCAGAGCCCCCTCCTGCTTCTATTCTGGTTTCAATGCGCAACTCACAAACCAAAACAAGGGGAAACAATATCTGTCACTATGAGTGACAGGGCTGCTTTCAAAGACACAACTCAAAATGAAAGATACAGCCAACAATTCATCATTTTATCTTTGCGGTCACAAAGAGAGGCCTCTTTGTTGAAATTCATGGGTGGCACTAATGCTTTATCAAAAGGATGAGGGAAAGACTGAGAGCAGCAGTGCTCTGGAGTGAGTTGAAGCTTTCCCTCCCCAAAAAGAAAATCAGTCATTTATGCTAATGTTGCCAGCAGATCAAGTTCCTAATTAGGTCCAAATGAACAATTAGCTGATTGGGATGAAGCTGCAAAAAAAGAGCTATCAATCAGAAGATGAGAGCAGTGGGAAGAGAGACGGAGGGAGGACTGAGGCGAGATACGGGAAAACCAGATGAAGAAATTCCTTTGTAGCCAGTCGATCCAGCCCGAGACACAGAAAGGATTTCTAGGAAATGTGTGAGAAACTAAATAGCTGTGTGTCCTGCGCTTGCACACATGGGTGTGTTTACATTTTTATGTTTGAGTGTGCATGCTTGAGTGTGTGTCTGTCCACAAAGACCTGGTCTGCCCATTATGCAACTGGAGTAAGTGCAACTGGACCATTACAGTCCATTTAGGTTTCAAACAGTGAGACAGCACTTGGCACTTAATTTAGTCACACAAGCGTGTAAGAGCATCCAGCTCACGCTCCCAAAGCACTGCCAAGTTTCAAAGTGCTCTCTGACTTGCGGTGCTGCTGGGAACACGGTCTTGTTTGTAGGGAGACTTGATGATGCGATTTCTCCATTAGCAGTTTAGCGACAGAGCAAGTAAACATGCGGTATGTGCGTCTAATATGGATCTCGTCCGCCCAGCATTCAAATATGACTAAACTGTCTCCCGTTACACAAATATGAGAAATACAGGGATTATACTTACTACTTCTGAATAATAATTTCCACATGTGACTGTAACCAGAACTCAGTTGTACATATAGATTGTACAGAAGAATTCACTGGCTAAGTGTTGTGGGCACAAACAGTCTTCAAATGCATTAAAAAGTTCAATTCCACGTGCTGGCTTCTATCAAGGGTTTGGAATTGTACCAATTCTATCACTTCAGCAAGGTCATGTTGTTGAAGCACTTTATATTATAAGGTAAAAATCAGACAATAATATGCTCCCTATGAGCAAGCCCTTGCAACAGCAGGAAGGAAAAAACAATAAAAAACATGGTAGTCTGGTGCATTTTAACACTAAGAGACCTTTGGCTTGTGCTGCGATCGGTTGACAATAACCAAAGGTTAAATGCAGAGTGGTGTCTGTTGATGCCAATGCAGTTTAGATGTCTTCTGGGGTGGAGAATGCATATGTATGAACCAAAAAAGCCACAAGCTTTCTTAAAGCAATTAAACTGTACTTTTAAATTTAATGCATACACCAATAAACTCAGCTGCCTCTCAGACAGACAGACTGGAAATCCACTGCTTTGCACTGCAGCTGGCACTCTTTCTTCTGCTCTGCTTGGTACATGAATTACTGCATGGAGCAGGTTCTGGGTAGTGTGACCCCCAAAAGCTTGCGGTGGATCTCTGGAGCAGAAGACAGTGCCAGCTGCACAGCTGCAGTCCAAGATGTGAAGAGTTGAAGTCCCTCTGGCTGCGGGACAAGATCGTCTCTGCATTAGCACCTCAATAAAACCAAGGACAATAGATCTATTTTCAGATCCAAGCCAGCCGGTGTGGAAACAGGTTATTGTAAGGGGTGGAGCCACCTGGTTAGCAGCAACTGAACTTTCAAAATAAGAGTGTGAGGATCAGAGGCAAGAGGATTCTCTTTAATGCAGAGAAAAAAAAATAAACAATATCGAGAAAGACTTGTCAAATATAATGAGGCATCTGTTAGAATCTGTTTGTTAATGCATCCCAATTTGTGTGAAAACTAATTGTGCAAATAATATTCCACAAACTGCCAAAAACAAATGTCTAAACTGGTCAGATTTTGCAGCATTCAGTCAGTATAGCGTATTATAGCCAGCTAATTAAAAAGTTAATGAATAAACATTATAATGAAAAAAAAAACAACTAATTTTACTGCAAAAACAGTTAGCAAAATCCCCCTGGGTAGTCCCGGATGGAGGGAAAGGATCCATGACAGGACCCTTTTTCCATGGCAAAGAAGTTTCAGCTCGTATGATAACAAAGCTACCTAGCACACACTGAACTTGGGGAAATGATGCAAACAAGAGCATGTAAAAATAAAAAAGAAGGTGAATCTAGAAAAGAGAAGAAGGAAGTTTGGGATAAAGACTAGCAGCCCATTCACAAGGAAAGGGAGAAATGAAAGCCTGATTGGCTAGAGGCTGTCAGAGAGCGTATGGGATACATGAGAGCTTGTGATTGGCTATACATTGCCAAAAGCCAGAAAATAAAAAGGAAATAAGGTGCTATGATTGGCTCAGTGCCTTAACAGGCTAGACGGAGAGGTATGAGAGCATGCAACTGGGGAAATGTGAAGGCCTAAAATTGGACGTGGAGAGCTTTGAAAGACTGAGATTGACTAAAAGATTATTGAAAGTCAAAAACAGGGAAACGAGAGTCTGTGATTTGCTCAGGGCCATTGAAGACTAGATGGTGAAATCTGAGAGATGCGAAGATCTGACATTGGAGAGTGAGAGGTACGAGAGACTTGGTATAGGAAGTTATTAGAGCCTGAGATTGGCTAGAAGCTAAGAGCACCTCAGGGTCCTTAAGGCTTGAGGTACAGAGAGGATGACATCAGAATTAAGTCTGATATGTAAAGCATGAGAATCAAATGACCATGGCCCAGTGGCTAAGAGAGGAGGATGAAAAAGAGAGGTCTGAATAATGCCGAGGGATTAGACGGCACATGAGCGGTCCAATTCTGAATAAATTTAGACACAGAGGGATTGACGTAAAACTGAGAGGAGGCAGAGTCTAAAATGTATCCAACTTCAGAACGTTTAACAAGAAAACATGAAAAGAAAAAGGAAGAGCACTTACTTAAGGCTCTTTTGGCTTTGGCATGAATCAGAAATTAACAGCAGAATTGGGTAAAATCAGATGTGGAAATGCCAAACTGAGGACTGAAACAAGAAGCACTCAGAGAGCACAAACCACCCCCAGCTCACTCTTGTTATTCCTAAGGGAATATCACTACATTTTCTAAAAATCCCTTTTCTTTCTTTGTGCTTTTTAAATGTAGTTTTGTAGTGCAGTAAAAACAAGTAGACTTTTGTTGTTTGCACATAAATAAATAAATCTAAACCTGCCATCATGTAATATCTTGCAGACTGCAGAAGACTAAAAGAAACCAGACCTGAAAATAGAGAGGTGGCTAACGGGAATGGACTGGCACAACAAAACAAGGATTCTGCACTTGGCTGAGATGTGTGTTAGTATGCACTGTGACTGGCTAATTTTATTATCTTGATGGCATTTTATGTGTTATTATTATAAGAGAAGCTTATTAGAGTAAAAGAATGATGTGCCTCTAATCGGGGCTATTGATGCTCCGAAGAAACAGATCAAAAATCAACTCGGGCCAGTTGAGTTTCAATTTATCGGCTTTTCCCAGAAGCTGCGTCTCTCATTCTGTAAATTGTGACAGACAAAAACCTCTCTAATAATGCCAACACAAAAAAATCCCTTAAGACTAAAATGGCTAAAAGTCCATTTTATTTACAAGAACATTTTGATTCTTTCTTTCCCCACACAGCTTGGTTTCCTGTCTGCGAATGGGCCCGGGGGGAACTCTCAGGCAACAAGGCATACGAAAGAAGCCGTAATTCAAATGAAAGCAAAAGCTACCATTTAATAACTGTGAATATGTTTGTTGTAGAAACTAAGAAATTGACACTGACAGCTATTTCATTGTGAAGTTTAAATGGGGGGAGCTGCTAGAGGGGTTGAAGACAAAAAAAATGTGAAAAGCAGGCACCACAGAGGATCTGAATGGCCAAATGTTTATGGTTGGGATTATTTCATTAGAAGGTCATCCAATCACAATACAATCAGAGAGGATTCATACCAGTCAAACATGTATTCATGCAGCATAACAATGAACTTAAACATGCATCCAGTCTTAAAGTAGTCTCGCGACGAGAACAAAAATGAGGTCTTGCAACATTCCAGTATTTTCCCAAGTTAGTAGTAAAAGAAGACTTTTTAGCAGATAAATACCCAACCACCACCAGCTAGTCCGTCTGCTATTTACTGCAGCACCAGACAGGCAGCTTCCCAGATGAATGTGCCTGATCCCATCTGCCGGTGGATCACTGACTTCCTGACGGACAGGAAGCAGCATGTGAGGCTGGGAAAGAATGTCTCGGACTCCCGGACCATCAGCACCGGCTCCCCTCAGGGCTGTGTTCTTTCTCCCCTGCTCTTCTCCCTGTATACTAACTGCTGCACCTCCACCCACCAGTCTGTCAAGCTAATCAAGTTTGCAGATGACACCACCGTTATTGGACTCATCTCGGACGGGGATGAGTCTGCCTACAGGAGGGAGGTTGAACGTCTGGTGTCCTGGTGCAGCCACAACAACCTGGTGCTGAATGCCCAGAAGACAGTGGAGATTATTGTGGACTTCAGGAAGCACACAGCCCCACTCCCCCCCATCATCCTGACTGACACCCCCATCACCTCTGTGGACTCATTCCGCTTCCTGGGTACCACCATCACCCAGGACCTGAAGTGGGAGCCCACCATCACCTCCGTCATTAAGAAAGCCCAGCAGAGGATGTACTTCCTGAAGCAGCTGAAGAAATTCAACCTGCCAACACGGACGATGATGCAATTCTACACCGCAATCATTGAGTCCATCCTCACCTCCTCCATCACCGTGTGGTACGCTGGAGCCACTATCAGGGACAAACAGAGACTGCAGCGTGTTGTGCGCTCTGCTGAGAAGGTGATTGGCTGCAGACTCCCATCTCTGCAGGACCTGTACACCTCCAGGACACTGGGGCGTGCAGCTCGGATCTCAGCTGACCCTTCTCACCCTGGACACAGTCTGTTTGACCTGCTCCCCTCAGGCAGGAGGCTCCGGTCCATTCGCACCAGAACCTCTCGCCATAAGAACAGTTTCTTCCCCTCTGCTGTTGGACACATGAACAATAACCGTATGACTGTTCCCACCACTAACACATGACCCTACGCTGTGTTCACTGCATCATTCCATGTTTGGCACTGATCACCACCTGCACTCATGTATATATCATGTATATATCTATCTATCTACTTAGCACTTTTAATTCTTATTCTCATTTTTATTTTCATGTCTATTTAAGCTTAATTTATAACAGTATGTTTGCACTGAAGCACCGCAGCAATTTCCTAATGTTGTAAACCCGCTCAACATTTGGCAATAAAACCCTTTCTGATTCTGATTCAGTGAGTTCAGTGTTACTTTAACTGATGGCGTGAGAATAGTGAGAGTGAACTAAAGCAGGCCTCATTGGCAATGATCTCGGTGGAAGAGTAACTGTCAGGAAGCATTTTTTGGGAAAGAAAACAAGTAAGCCATCAGACAGTCATCTGGTAAACATAGTGAAGGCTATGTCAAGGTTTGGGGATTTTACGAGGATTGATGGAATTATAAACAGGAAAGTACCATCAGATTTTGATCCACCATACAATACCATCTTGGAAGCTTCTGATTGGAAACAACTTCATTTTTCAGCATCACAATGATCCCAAACACACTACCAATGCAATCAAAGCATACCTGGATAGAAGAACACACAGTGGAACACTATCAGTCATGGACTGGCCTCCCCAGAGCCCAGACCGCAACATTGTTGAAGCAGTGTGGGATCACGTTGACAGAGAACAGAACAAAGTAGCCAGTTTTCCTGTACTTCAAGCATCCAAGGAGCTGAAGACCAAGCTCCTGGCTTTTATTGTGATAGCAATGTCCCCCAAAACAATAGTAAACTTCCTTTATATTCAGTTTTTGGCCCATACAGATTACATTACCCTACGTTTGCTTCTCTCCCACTCCCTTATGCTCACATGTACTATATTTTAATACACTTGAGTTCCCAATAAAAGTGCTCTCATTTCCATATTTTTCTGTTTCTGCTGTCAGATGAAATGACCATGAAGCAGTGACACAAACACAGCCATTAGGACTAATATAAGCCAGCTGTCACTTTGAAGCCCTTTTTCAACCCTTTTTGCTACTCTGCTCAGCTAAAATACTAATATTATAACAGCGATGACGTCTGAGAAAGATATCACCATTCACTAAGTTTAGGCAAATGCCTCTGCTGTGATTTCAGCTATATTTATATGTAAAATGATCCTTCTACAAATGGTAGGGACAAAATGTCTTAAGCTTTCTGTTAGCAGCTGACGGCTCGCGGAGGGCAAAAGAGGCAGAAAAGAGGTGCTGCAGTAAAAGTTTTACATTTTTGAACATTAAAGTCTAATTGGGCTACTTTAACCTCCTAGGACCTGCCGTCTACATATGTGGACATCACATTTTGGGTTATTTAGACCAAACTACTCAATTTTGCTCTACATGGGCCTGATATCCACTTATGAGGACATTATACTGCTACTGTTCTTTCAAAATTTTAAATGAATATCCTCATATGTGGCTCTCATTTTTCCTAAAAACAAAAATAAGGTAAAAAAAAAAATCTGGTAATTCTTTGTTTTTACATTCATCGGGCCCCAATATGCCCAAATATCAAAGAGAAATTAAAAATGCATGTCGTGGAAGAGTTTGGGTCTTAGGAGGTTAAACTTTGATTAAAGATTTCTGAAGTTTTAATGAGAATGAAGATTTTAATGTAATCAGGGTTTTTGGGGAGTTGCTACTAGTTGTACTGTAGTTGAAAAATTACATTTTAGTTTTGTGCAGAAGAGAAAAAATCTATTTGTGTCCCCTCCTGAATTCCAAAGGCAGCAGGAAAAGAGGAATACTCGCAACTTTGCAGACACACACACACACCTTTCTCCACGTTGACAGTGAATCTAATGTCTGTGTCTAATGTCCTCTTGTCTGTGAGTCTAATGAAAGCAGAGTGTGTGGGCGAGCATTTCCACCACGCCTGGGTGCACGCGGTCAACCCTCCTGAGCAACATACGTACACAAGCACATGCACAGAGACACACAAACGAGCACACACGATGGCACGAGGCTCGGGCAAGTGCCAAAACACAATACAAGATTACACACAAGGACAGTCTCTCCCTCTCCACCTTTCACTTTCTTCCTCTCACATGCAAATGCACTTTTTTTCCATCTGATTCACTCACACTGAGGGATCATTATCTTTGGCACATTGCAGACACTGAGCAGTGATGGGGCCGTTATCCAAGCAGCGACGAGCACACCCAGCATGTCAATCCTCATTAAAAGACTGCAACCCCCGACTCTCAGCGTGGGCTCGGTGATTGCATAGTCATTGACCTACCCTCCTTTGATGTAGTCCAGGAAGGTGACTTCAGTGTCCACCAGGAATGACAGGAGGGTTACCTGTAGGTGATAACACCTCAGTCAGCCCAAGCACTGTCGATGATGTAACAAAGTTATTCTGTCTGACACAATAAGAGTGCCATATTTCAAATCTAGTTCAGAAATCATTCCTTACTGTTCCAGAGTTGAGGTATTTTTTCTTCTTTCCTTTCTTCTTTGGATTTACCACCTAAAGAAAGAGCACATTTTCTCCATTAAATTCAAATATACTTTGTAAATCCATCCCTTAATTTGAGTGTCGTTTATAAGTTTAGAAATGGTAACGTGTTTTAAGTACTTTTGCTTTTTTTAAAAAAAACAACAACACAAAGTTGTCATATTGTCTAGTGCCAGACTGATATAGGATTTTTTAGATAGATAACGATATTTGGCGATTTAGGCGTCAGTTTTGGATGAGCAGGCGACTAAATGCCACATAGCTGAGAGGAGCCGGCCCTTTGCCGCATGTCTTTCCTTCCACTTTCCTGTCAATCTTCACTGTATCTGAGTAATAAAGCCACGTCCCATTTATATTCAACAGTGTTTTAGCAGATAAAGGTGAAAGGCTTAAACGTGAATTGAGCTGCGGTTCGGGGAAGGCCTCAAAGGGGACTGGCAGATCCCCATGTACTACATAGAAGTGAAGAAGTTAAAGAATTGAAAAGGGGAGAGAGGGAGGGTGGGGCACGTAAACGAGAATAAACAGCTTGTAGGACTGGGGGAACCTGTATAGATGAGAACCACATCTCAACACTTTTCAGCATAATTTATTACTGGTTGCTGGATCCTACACACGGCTGCAGTTTTTCAGCCGCCACACACAAACACCAATAACAACAACAGGAACCAATTCATCTGTTTTAAGCTGGCGAGGCAGCACACCGCGCCCCCCCGCCACAGATATCAATAGATCAGCAAACAGCTAATATCATCCCACTACTAAATCAGTCAAGCTTTAATGGTTACACCTTGTAAGCAAACAGTAGCAGATACAGAGCAATGTTAACATTACTTAAAAATAATGTTTCCAGCCCTCTGATAAAAGTAGGCAACTCCTGGTGGAATTATCCGGCTCTTCAGTTGCTAAATCTGGTAAGAGCTCCATTATACTCAGCAGCTATTTTTTAAATATTATTTTTAACTTCATCTGTGCACCATCTCCTCCTGTGAAAGTAACATGCAATGGACATTTAGAGCTTCTTCTCCAAAAATAATTTAGTGTCACAGCCAAAAATACTGTTAAACTATCTCAACAGAGTTTTGGGAAATAAAGGAGCTGATAATTCTCTTTTGGTGCATTCCTACAAAGCTTCCTCAAATATGACTGCTCATAAAAATACTCAATAGTCTACTGCATGTGACTTACACAAAGGTCAAGGGAGATGTCTTCACTTTATATGCAAACATAACAATATCCTTCAGTGTAATACCAATTAGATTCTGTAAAATTAAAGCATGCTTGGCCCTAAATGCTTCAGTTTGTGGGGATAATATGTGATAGCTGAGGTGGCTTTGCAGTATACTTCATATCCCCTTCATCGGTCCTCAGATACTTCCTTCCCTAAACCAGCAGCTACCATGCTAGGACCATTCAGAGACTTGTGTGATGAGGGGACCAGACACAACCTCCTTTTGAATGCCAAACAGTGGATATTAAATCTGAGCTTTATGGTCTAATTTAGCTGTGCCAAGGTTAAACAGGAAGACAGAAGGCCTCGGGGAAACAACATACAAATGTGTGGATTTATGCATTTCTCCTTGGTTCACTTTGGACTGGCACCCGCAAGGACGCATTTGGCTCTGGAGGTGAATTGAAATGTGATTGTGACACAAATACACACAGAGACACACAAACAAAATGCGTTTAACACTGCAAAGTCTTTGTCTCGCTTGCTGCAAGTCGAGGATTAAGCAGTACCACGAAAAAGGCCAGAAATCCCAAAATGACTTGTGTGTGTGTGTGTGTGCGCGCACATCTGAGGACTATTAGGCAAACAGCAGCTGTTTAAAATGAGACTCCCCTGTGTGCGTTCTTCTCTGTGTGGTGCCCTGTTAATCAAGAAATGTTGACTCTTCCTGGGAGAAGACAAGCCAGCGATCCATCATAACTGTCAGAGATTGTGTGTCTGTGTGTGTGTCACAGACAGCCAGGCAGAATGGAAAGGAGTTTCGGCTTAGTTTTGGTTCACTCTGCCAGGAGAAATTATTATTTTATTATTATTATTTACACTTTTCAAATTTTTCAAGCAAGTAATTTCCCCAATTATTTCTCCACATAATATATGTGGCCATATGGTTCAGTACTTTTTATGTGTACCAAACAATCTCAATCCTCCTATTTTATTGCAAAGATATTTTTCGATATTTGCTGTTGAATTGCCTCTCAGTATTACTCAGGATGAAAGGCTGCAGTTGTAATAGAAACTTTTGTGTTTGGCAGCATCCAACAGTAAATTATGGTCAGAGGTTACCTTGTTTAGGTGTAGGCTATTAGCTTTATGACTACAGGATGAACTTTGATATGTGTTTAAAAAGAAAAGGCTTTTAACAGTGGGTTTATAAAGCACGTAAGTTAATGTAAACTGTAAAACTCACTAGAAGATTCAGCTCCTGGTCTACTCTCTTTCTGCTCTTTCTTGAATTTTACACTAGCTTTGTAACTGACTATATATCATAAATGTCAGTAACATTTGCAGTTCCTAATCCTTCATATTGTGTATGCAGTAAAATGAAGATTGCCCTTACAGTTAGACAAACAGAAATTCGATGCTTATTGTTTTGATCTGCTATTAGTTCTTAACGCCTCAAGTCAAAGCGCCTTGTTTTTACTTACTTACTTACTTACTTTTAAAGGCATTTGCTCTATTATAATTGAACCAACCAACAAAACTTGCATTTTCATCTTTGGTGAGTGAAATTTTGCTTTTTTATTTGAATGTTTGCACTAATTAAACAGTATCTGTGCACCTTGCTAACCATGATAGCTAGCATTAGCTCATAAATTAGCACTTCACCCTCTCATCTCAATGTCATCATTTTTTGCAACAGCACAAATATAGTGATAGATATAATGCTGAACTTAAGGCTTCAAAATGGCGTGCGATATATACCATCTACTGCAAAGTTCATGCTATCAGCAACAACATCAACTGTATCTGTGAAAATCTGTAGCTTCAAATTACTGGCTTTATTAAAACTGGCTTAGAGTCAGTCCCTTCTTCATTTTTCCCTAACACTTACGATACATTTTGACTTCAGTGAAAGCCAAATTCAGAAAACATAATTGTACTCTTTCAGTGTATTGACTGAGGCTGCAGTTCCTCTGGAACTGATGGGGAGTGTGTACACCTACGACTGCTTTAGTCTAACCTTACAAAATTGTCACTTAAAAGTCTGGTAACTAGATCTGCTCAAAGGAAGATTCAGCTTGTTTTAACATTCAATATCCTGTGTTTGAGACAGCTGGCATTATTACTGTGAAATCATTCATGTTCACTAGACTAAAAATTTAGCAATGGCTAAGATTATATAAATGCTTAAGCTAACATAGTGTAACTAATGTTATATCTTGTAGAACCATTAGTAGGAAACTTGGTAGAACGTTAACACTTTCTGTTCTGTACAGTTGTTTCTCTTTTTTACTGTTTACATTATTTAAAGTTCAGTGTATTTTTTGCAGTACAAAATTGAGCATTGAGAATGCTGTAAATGTCCTTGGATTGGAACTAATTACATTTTTGGTATCATGACATCACACACAGGTTAAACTTCAGCAGAAAGGTTCCAGACAAAAAAAACCCCCAAAACACACTGTAAAACCTGTACACTGGTCTCCATAGGAGCTTCAGCTTTGAATTTAAATACACTAACATTCCTATACATGCAGGAAAAACTCACCTCATAGACGTTGAACTGGCTCTGTCCTCTGGATAGTTCTCTGTAGCTGGTGCTAAATTCTCCAATAAAGTCATGACTACAAACAGAAATGAAGAAGAAAGGAGACAAGAAAGAGAGCTTGAAAAAACTTCAATCTTGTCAATTAATTTTAATGTAATTTTTCTAGTTTCTAATCCAGAGATCATTAAAAAGCCAAAAAACCTAAAAAAAAAAAAAAAAAAAAAAAAAAAGGCAAAAGAAGTTGTCGTCTTGTGATTTAACAAGATTCCATTTTATGTTTGAAGTTTTTAAATCAACATGAAATGATAAGAATCCCAGAAAAAAAACAACATCATATACACCTCAGAGCAACAATTAGGAGGTTTGTTGTTACGGAGGATTAAAGCAGGATTAAAACACTTCATGGACAAAAATCACTGCCAGCATTTCTTCCCCACTGAAAAAGATACACCAACACACTATGGCTCAGATTAGGAGTGACACTGAATAGATTCCAAAGTACAAAGAATAGAGAAATAACTCCCTGTTAAACTACAGCTTGACAAATGTTGCTGCGTTTTCTTTCTGTCTGAATGCCAGCAGCCAGAATCCAGACTCGTCATTAAGCAGTCAATCGCTGACGATCGTGTACTCAGCTTTCTTACCTACTGAAAACATAGACTTCTGTTAATTATGTGTGACTTAGGGATTAACTGGGTGCAGGAAGCTGACATGTTGAATGTTAACGCAATCAAGACACGAAGTAATAAGGAGAGGCACTGCTGTCTGTTTATCAGTGATTGCTAGCACTGAGGTTATCAGCGCATATCAGATTAATATCTGTACAATAAGCCCTGAAAGCCTTACAGTCACACTCAGCAGTTCTGGAAAACTATCCTGAAAAATGTAAAAATGCAGAGCTTTAACAGTTATTACTTTGATCTTTTCTGTCTTGTTCCTGATCAACTGCTTGTGCAGAACACCTTATTAGATATTGATTTGTACCCCACCTTTACACCAATTAAGATAATCTGAGCCCAGTTAATCACCTTAGACGACCATATTAAAATGCTCAGCTTAACAGAAGAAATAAACAAGCTTGCAGCTTGAGAAGGAATCAAAAGCTATAGCTATTTTCTACAGTGGCCCTGAGAGGCCAAACGGACTGCAACTTAAGAAAACACCAGCAATAAGAAAAATGCTGCAAAAGCAAACAAAACACAACGGAAATAGGAAAAAGCACAGGGAAGTGTTTCTGGGGAGACAATAACCCGACGGACCAGTTGCAGGAACCAAAATATGGTAGTCGTGTTTTATCATGATTCATTTATTACTGATAACGGATTTTTAGGCTAATAGTTAAGCTAACACGCTTACCTTTCATCTTTTCTTTCCTCATAAAATCGATAGATCCTCCAATTCTTTTAAGTGTCTCCCGATGCAATTCTTAGCATATTTTGGTTCCTGCAACTGGTCCGTCGGGTTATTGTCTCCCCAGAAACACTTCCCTTGTGCTTTTGGAAATCTGTTGTTTCCTATTTCCGTTGTGTTTTGTGGGCTTTTGCAGCATTTTTCTTATTGCCAGTGTTTTAAGTTGCAGTCTGTTTGGCCTCTCAGGGCCACCATCATTTTCCCCTCTCATAACAACTTTATGGAGGTGGAAATGTGTTCATAACTCATCTTAACATTAGGAACATCCAACTTAGACTGTCTGCAGTCACTCTCAGATCGACTGGCAAATGTTTGCAAATAATTAAGAACAATAATTAACAGAAAGCAAAAGATAGCAGACTGACTCCAGCTTATTGCCATTTTATCGCATTTTATCACTTTGAAAATAGCAACTGGCTGCGAGTGGCTGCAGACCTGTTGCTATTTTCAAAGCAACGATTTCAAAGGAAAAAGGATTGACGTTCACTGCAAAATGTAACAATAAATGTGGTCATCTCGTGGTCTCCAACCACTGTTGTCTCTAGTATGATTGTTGCCATGGTACAGGGTCGTGTGACCCAGTGTTTGAGTTTTAGCGTATTTTGTTATTAATTTGTGTTCTAGTTTCAGTTTAGTTTATCTAATTTCTACGATGCCTACGTTGCTGTTCTAGTCGTTTGTTTGTGGATCGTTTTGTGTCTTCTCCCCTGTTTTAAGTCTCCCTGTTTTGTGTGTCTACCTGTCATGTTTCATGTCTCTGTGGTTCTTGTTGTCAAGTTCGTGGCATGTCTGCGTCTTGTCATGTTTCCTGTTTATTTTGAAAGTCTTGTTTCCATGTTCTATGTGCTTAGTTTATGTTCATTCTTGTCAGCTGTTTCCTCATGTGTCTCTACCTCCCTGATCTCCTCATTTGTGTATTTAAGTCCTCTTTCTTCCTGTGTTCAGTGTCACGTTGTCGGTGTAACCTTCCCAGTTATGTCTCGTCGTCGTCACAGTTTTCACGGTTCTCATAGTCACAGTCATAGACTTAGTCTTCAGTGTCATAGCTTAATCACTGTTTCATAGTCTTGTACAGTAATTAGTATCATAGGTTTTCATAGTGTGTTTTCCAGTTTAGTTGTCTTCCCAGCACTCGTCTTTGCTTTTGTTTTGCCTTCTGACATCAGCTATAAAAGGCTCGGTTTTTGTTTAAAGTTTGGTCCCATCTCCTCGCCCGTGTCTGCTCTTGGGTCCACCTCACTCACACTCCACACATGACAATTGTAGCATTACACAACTACATATCCCTGAAAAAAATTCAGTCCAACAGGCCTTGAAGTTTGTACCATTTGAAAATGTTCATGTAATATAAACAGCAAAAATACATGTCTGTAAATCTGATTTTAAAAGCAATAGCAGCAGCACAGGAATGCCAGCATTTATTATCTTAGCTGTAGAGTATTTACACCTTATGTGAGCTGAGTGAAGTGAGCTTCTGGAGCCTGTAATGTAAAAGCTTACACGACAGATGACTTGTTACTATAAGTATTTACCTGCCGTCTCTGTCCCAGTCGTACACCTCGATCTTGATTGTTCTGTTAGGGGAGGAGCAGATTAGAATCAGGTTAACAAAACAACTTTTTCTGCTGGTGTGCAGCTAAATTTTATACTCCTGGAGGCATTAAAATGCTTATTTGCACCATGCAACATATTTAAAAAGTAAGACACAATGTTGCAAAATGATGAAGTACACCGAGACCAGAAGAATGCCAATTTCTTTCTTCGATGTCATGGAGCTTTTAGTGGAAGCAGATCCATTCTGCAGCTTATCTTTATTCCAACACACTGTTTGCCTGTCACTGTACACCTCATCTCCAAATACATCTATTTTCTGCATCCTATTGTAGCTTATGAGGAAGCTGGTAGAAAAATAAATAAAAACAGAACAGTCTGCAGGAGGCAGATAATGCTGCGCTATCATGCCATCAACTAATATCTGCAATATGAGGGTTATTTCTGCCTGATAAAAGGGAGTGACACATGGAGGGTGTGTGTGTTTGTGTGTGGTGGGGCATAGAACAAACAGCAAATTAAAACAGAGGAAGCAAAAAACACTCTGCTGGAGAGAATGAGTACTCATATAATCCCAGTCGATTAAGGCTGTTGTTTTCACAGTGAAAAGCAGTTTGGGAGCACGCATGCTGTACCACTTTCTAAACTTGCAGTATCTAATTGGAAATCAAAGCCAAAGCTGCACTTTTTCCATCCTTTTTATCTCCCAGTATGAGAAAGAGTGGAAATGCAAACCATCATTAATGGGCCTTAGAGCTGCTTAGTGAGACAGATGGACATTAAAGGAAAGAAAGCTGTAAAGATAAGGAGTGGGAATGGGCTGTCTGATAATGATGAGCACTCTGATGATGAGTGTGTTTCCTGGCTGGCGTAACGTTGTCTCCTGGAGAGGTACAAGTACGTGCTGATCTGTCTGGCATAAATGTATTTTCATGTGTTTATATAGGCGGGTGTCTTATTAAGTCGGTGTTGTGCCACAGCTCAGCAGGAAACATCCTGTCACGGTGAGCTTTGATGATGTGATGAGAAACTGACAGCAGTTTCACAGCCTCAATGTACATGTTTGTGTGTGTGTGTGTGCTTGAGTGAGAGTGAGCAAGTGATTGCAGGCCGACCACAGCATCTATGCACAGACAGACACAGTTCCCTATTGTTTGCCAGTCTGAGCTCCCCGTTATCTATTTTCCCAGACTGTAGAAACACACACTCGACTCCTGCGTGTCTGTGTTTCTGTGTGCGAGTCCACTGAGCTTCCTGACTTTTCTATTGATAAGGCACGCTGTGTCTCACCTCATCCAGTAAGCTTACTGGACCAAACTTCAGATCGATGCTGCTGTCTGTTAGTTTAGCTATGTTAAACCCTGTTGTGTGCCCTTTTCCCACACAGCTGCTGTCGACGCAGGAGACGGGACTCACATGGCTGTCATAAGAGAGGCACACACTTTTATCTGCTTTAATCTGCTTTCTCACTTGGACTTCTGCTGAGATGTAAAGTAAAACAGATGTTGCACAACAAATAATTACACATAGCGATGTTTCTTTAAGATATTCGAGGATATTATGCAAAAATGTGTCAGCTTTGTCTTTATGCCTAAATTGTAAAACTTCTAAAGGGGACCTATAATGTTCCTCCTTATATTCGGGCATATATTTACTACTAATATGGTGTAGATATTAGTGGGCAGCACGGTGACACGGTCGGGGTCTTTCTGTGTGGAGTTTGCATGTTCTCCCCGTGTTTGCGTGGGTTCTCCCCGGGTACTCTGGCTTCCTCCCACAGTCCAAAGACATGCAGTTAATGGGGGTAGGTTAATTGATCAATCTAAATTGCCCATAGTTGTGCATTTGGGAGTGAATGTGAGTGCGAATGGTTGTCTGTCTCTCCCTGCGACAGACTGGCGGCCCATCCAGGGTGTACCCCGCCTCTCGCCCTATGACAGTTGGGACAGGCTCCAGCGCCCCCTGTGACCCTGAAAAGGATAAGCGGAAGCGGATGGATGGATGGATATTAGTAGTTCAGGGTGCTGCAAATGCTCAGTTTCAGTTTTTCTCCTCTTGGCTGTGCATGAGTTTGGTGAGAAAGATTTCCCTAACATGCTCATCTTTGGCAAAGTTCACAATTTCTTAAAAGAAAGCTGAATGAAATGCTGGGTAGCCTTTTAAGAAGAGGACTTAAAACAGCTTGTTTAAAGATTCAGAGGCCTTGAGACCCACTAGTCCTCTAGAGAAAAATGTATCTCCAACTGGTGGGTGAGTAGTTGCTGGCTGTCACCAACAGGGTGATTGCTGTGATGATCCCAGTTGTTGCTTTAGTTGCTTACAAATTGCCACAGTCACCCAAGCTTTATATAGAAGACACCGTCAGCAAAGTGATAGTTACAAAATCTGAAGCAAAGCAGAAAATGAGACATTTTACCTTCAAAGCAAAAGCTTTGCTTTACTACTACAGTTTTAAAGCTTTCATTGCACTGATGATTCACCTGGTGACTCCAAATGCAATCAAAGTAATCCCCTGAAAGTTTTCGGTGCATCACTGTAAACCACTTTGTGACCAATTTCACACTAGCCGCTGACAGCAACCTCCAGCAATGCACACTTTTCCCTAAAATCAGTGTTTATCAGCAGATCACTGACATTTCTCTAAGCCTGCATCCTGTGGATTTAGCGGCTGCCAGCAATTATTCACCGACTGATCAGGAAATACACATTTTCCTCTAGTGACCACTGGTTGCCAGATACTTGCAAGCAGTTCTCTAGGCCTGTGTGACAGGAACAAGACATTACATTAGATGCTTAAAGCTGTCCCTTCCCTGCAGAGTTGCTTTGATTCAAACAGATTACATCAACATGAGCAATGTCATTGCTTGCCTGAAATTTTAACAAACAGCTAACCAAAATATGTAGATATCTTAAGGAGTGGACTCATACATTTTTGCCTCCGGTCGAATAAGTATTCTTGCCATTTGTTCAAATAAGCTCATCTTTAACCGGTTAGGCCCCCAGGGTTTTCTGAGCTTTCTGCTCGAAAATGAAAATTAAATGGAGTATTTCTCTGCAAGTACGAACTCCGTGTATACAATGTTGGTATCAAAATAAAGCTAATACCTGTGGAATTTTATCAGAGGTGTAAATATTACTGCAGATGTTACTATGTCAAAGGTACTGTGACTCAAACATAGAACAATTTTAATTTCCATCGCCTAATTTTTAAAAGTATTTTCTAGCATATAACACCTTTGAAAATATGCTTTGATGCACATTTAACTCCAACAAATCACGTAACTGTTTGGTGTCTTTGCTTTTTCTGGTGGTTGTAGAAATGGTTTATATGAGATTCAGATGTTTCTGTGGATGCTACACACGTCGAGACTTATATTTCTGACCTTGTGTTATAACTGATTAATTGCGATCTCGTCCCTTTTGCCCCCGGTACTGAGGTGCTTAACTAGTTAAACTGTTTCATCGCCAGTTTTTTTGCAAAGAAATCTAAAGAGAAAACAAACATCAGTTTCTAAATCAATGGAAAAAACAATAAGATCAGATATTTTGTAACATATAGTGTGTGTGAGTGTGTGTGGGGACTGAATTGTACAAACTAAATGCTGGGGGCAGACAATGAAGAAATGCTGCTCTCTGGATCTTTGCTTCACTTAATCCTGGTATGACAAAACCATTTCTAGCAGTCTGTTTCTTGTGCATTGACCCCACTAAACTAAATATAAACCCGACCACCAGAAAATAATATGTTCTTTCTTCCAAAGCGACTATGAAGCATATTTCTAAAAGCATTGTTTGGATGACACATCAGTCACAGGCTTCATTTAGAAGTCAAACCGCTACGCTGCTTTCAAATGTATAAACATGCACCGACTTTGATGAAGTAATCTTACTATAAAACATGACAGCCAAACACTTTTCCAGAGGAAAACTAAATCATGCATCTACACTCATCAACTTTTCCCTCCTGCTGAAACTGACAAATGTAATATTTAAGCTTGGCAGCTGCAAACAGTATCATGCATTATTCATTCGCACTGTACTCAATTTAACAAATGCTAATTTCCTTGCAAAATACAGTAAATATATTTTCACTGTCACATTTATTTACATCAATTTCAGGATTATTTCCAAAACATGGCTTACAGTAAGAGACCTCACAAATTAATCATAATGAAAACGCTCTATGATGGGCAGCTTCTGTGATTTAAAATGAACCCTAATAAAAAAGTGACACAATAATTGACTCTAATTAACCCCCTATAGATAATATTGTTCTAAAATAAGCAGATGAGAGAGAAAGTAAGGCACAGACACCCATGTAATGTTTTAGCGCTACGCAGCCTGAAGAGGCCATCAGACACTGAAATCATCAGAGGTGCATGTATTACTGAAAATGGCATTTTTGAGTGCCTTTCGTACTGAAAAGAACTCCCCTGGATGATTCAGATGGCCGTCTTGGTCGCTGCATTGTACTTAACCTGCCATAATAGCTGCTGTCTAAAAAAAGAGACATACCTGTCATAATCACCGTTGCAAAGAGCTCGAACAGGGATTTTAAAAGCCTGCCAAACAGGGTTCAGTGTATTCTTCACCACCTCTGTCTTATGGCAGATGGTAAACCTGCAGAGACAACAAGGAGGAGAGGCAGTGAGGAAAGTGCAACACTGTAAAGCCAAAACAGCTTAATGGTGTTTGTCCGAGTAGTATTTCCTGGCTTTGGTTTACTGCTGCTATCACTGCTAGACCAATAAGTTCTATTCCTTACTACATATATGACGGAAGTACCAAGATAAAGAAAATGGATAAAAAGAAGACTGATTTCCATTATTCTGCTAATTTATTTACACTGGTGTCATTTCAGCTCAGCGGGAGAGTCATTACAGGTTACCAGATAGTGCTGTCATTTACGGTCATGCTACTTTTTCCTTTTTTTGCTCTCGGGCTCACTTTGAGCTCACCTGCACACATCTCACATGTGAAGTGGAGCTGACAAGACGCAGGTGAAGTGAGGATAACATTAATCGAGTGGATGACCTGTTATGTTGAGAGCAACCGAGAGGCAGAAAAACGGAGAAGGAGGAGGTTTGCAGTTAGTTTGCAGAAACACTAAGAAAAGCTGCTGGCGTTGCAGCCACCGAGTCCCTCCACACTGTTCTTGGCTTCCTCCACGCTACAGTAGCTCTTCCTCTAGCAGCTGGGGCGCTAGAACTGAGATGTATAGATCAGCCCCATTGTAACTGACTGTCCCAATTTACCTTGTCAGACGGGGCATCTCTATCTCCAAGATTTTGCACTAACTGGACGTCACATGTATTTCGTACATGTTAGTGAAATGTAGCACAGGGATGACTGTTGGAGTTTCCAAGTTTGTTGCTCAGAAACCCCAAAATAAAACAAAAAACAATACAATATAACATCATTTTATTCATTCTTATTGTGCTTTCGAGCATCTCTAGCTCCACCAGGGCAAGGCAGAGCACAGAAACAGCAGCAGGAGAAAGGAAAAGATGGATTTAGGAAATAAACATAAGCAGGAATAAAAACAAGAGTATTCAATTAAAGAGACATCCAGCTAACTTCCTGCCACTTTGAGTGGAAGAGTGTGCACGCTGCAGTACTTTCCTGATACTCAAACACACAGACATAGAGGGAAAAAAAGCTAATTTCATTAGTCCCTCAGCTAGAAAGTGGACTTGGTATCTCCCACCCTCAGAGCAGAAGGCTTTATCTGACTTGTAACACACTGCAGGATGGAGAGGAGTGTTCATGGGGCGCTCTGGATTGAAAACACAAACAAAACGGATGTGCGCGCACACACACACACACACACACACACAAAATCCTTATCCTATTGCTTCCAGATACACTCACATACATCTGTGCGCACGTTGCTCATGTTAGCGTCTCCACATGTCACTCACATAAATGCTTAAACAGGCAGGATGGCTTTTGATCTGAGACAAATCAATGAAAGCAATTTCCTTTGGATGCAGGGAAGGATTAAACCAGACCCGGAAGGGGAGAGGGAGCAAAGGGGGCGCGAAGCAATGAAGAGACGGGAACTCACGTGCCGTCCTCGTTGCTCCTGTAGAAGACCAGGAAGGGGTCGGATTTGCCAAAGAAATCCTTTTTGTCCAACTTGTTTCCACAGAACTGCATCATCACTGATTCCTAATGAGGAGAGAGTGAAAGGAATATATTAAGTCAGGGTGGAAGGCTGAATATTCTGATTGCAGCATCGTTTATAATATGGGTTTCCTCTCAATATGACTATGATAGCACAAAGTAACTGTAAAGAAAAATAAAAAGATCTTACATGATGATAGACTGATCCAAAAACTGTATTACTTATCGTCTACAGTTGTGTTTTATTGAATCTGCTAACCTCGGTTCTCTATTTTGTGGGCTCGGGAACTGCATGAAACAGATATTCAAAGGGAGCTCGAGCCAGTTCAGCTTCTTGCCAACACTAAAAAGAGGTACGCCATTTTTCATGCAAAATTAAGACCGACATTCAAATAGCTGCTGTAACTGGGGAAGCATCATTACAAATTTTGGACCTGAAATCCATCCAATCGTGACTCATAAGGCTGAATCGAATAACCGTCATAATCCATTTAGCTTATTCTGCTAGCAGCAGAGCTAGCATACGATGAAGGAAACAAAGCGCACAGGGTCACACCTTTGAAGGAATGCTTCCTTTCACATTGTTGTGATGTCATAGTTTTGCAGCATGGAAAAAACCTGCTGATGTGGAATAAAAAAGGAGGGGAGGGGTTAATGTTACAGGGGTTTGGTTTTTGTGTGTCCATGGTGCTAAACCATGAGATCACAGCAAGGTGACTGGTCACCTGGTCGAACCTGGACCAACATTAATTATGATGACTCAGGAACAACACCGACACGGGGATATCAGACTGTGCCAGTATAAATTATTCAATCTCGGCAGATGGCAAAAGTCAAGCATTAGTATTATGTGGAAAAAGGAAAAAGTTGGATTGGTAACTTTAATTTTCCATAGTGCCTTAAGCACTTGTACAAAGTGAAACATGCAGAGAAAACGGACACATGCAGCATTTAGCAAACAGAGGTAGAAGTCACTTTCTCACCCTGCAGTTGTTCAGCTCCTCAGCTTTCACAATAATGGTCCCGCATTTCTTCCCTGGAATGCCTCTGTTTATGATACAATACAGCAAAACATGAGATTACAGTCACCAACAGCGTATTTGTCATCACCACAGTATTTTGTCCACATGTATTCTTCCGCCTACACTTCAGGGTTAAATGACAAGTTGAAAAACACAGGAAGACGGCTCACGTTTCCTTACTCGAGCTGCCATCAGCTCAGGCGGTAGAGCAGGTCATCTACTGATCGGAAGGTTGGTGGTTCAATTCCTGGCTTCCCCTAGTCTATTAACCCCAAATTGCTCTCCGATGCATCCATCGGAGTATGAATGTGTGTGAATGTTACAGCACTTAGAACAATGTGCTTGTGCGAATGGGTGAATGGGCTTTGAGTGCTCAGAAGAGTAGAAAAGCGCTATATAAGAACCAGTCCATTACCATCAGAGCAGTCTATACAGTCGAAGAGCAGTCAGTGAACACATTTAGCTTGTTTGATAACAGTGGCACTGGTTTCTAGACATCCCGCATAAGGGTTCAGGCGGGACTGTGACCTTCTCACAGCAGGAAGGGGACTTCCATGTGTCTGAAACCACTCCCGTCCTGCACAGACACACGGTCAGTCGTATTTCTGTGTGTGAAAATGTGTCAGGTTTGTTTGCTTGCTCACTGTCAACCACAGGAGACAGACGGAAAGCTTCTTTTCTGAAAATGAACCCAGCCAGTGTTGAGATGTTTTTCTCTCATCGCAGTTGATTACACACTACGTATTGTTGCTACAAGTTTCCATGAAACACGCCTTATATTTTTATATTGTTACCAATATTTCCATCTATCTATCTACCTACCTACCTACCTACCTATCTGGGTCATGATGTAAGTAGTCGAACCCTTAGCGTGCCCTGGGTCTGCTTTGCAGCCTCCCAGCAAGACATGCTTGAAGACCCTCACCTGGGAGATCTCAGGAAGATATTCTACTGAATATTTTGATATTTTACTATTCTACTCAGATGCCAACTGACAATGATATGACAGGGTAACGTGTCATCATTGTAGTCTTTGCAGTTGCAATCACCCAGGACCAGTTTGCACTGGTTCACTATACAAGGGGCAAATTCCACTGACAACATGGGATCATTCGGACACATAAAGGCCCTAAAGCACAACAAAGTAGCAAATCATAGAAGCAAGTTAATAAATTTGATTAAGCAGACAAAGCTGTTTAATATCCGTGATTGTCACCTCTCAAATTCGCTGATATTCCTATGATGTATTCCAGAAAATCAGGAATTTTAGATTTACAAGCAGAGCTGGGAGGAAAAACATCACTCGCATGTTTTATTACCTCATTTCCAAGATATACTGTTAGCAAAAAGGTGTTTGTGTTTCTGTGCTGTTTGTGTGCGAGTCCACACATGAATCAGCTTCTGCTCCTGGGAAGGGCACAGAAGCTGTAGCAAAGACTGGAAGGTGAGAATAGGTGATGCACGTCGGTGTGGGTGTTTAACGTGTAAGCGCTTTCTCTGCATAAGGTTTTCAAGGTGAAGTCACCATTTACTGTACCTCCTCCTCCTAAACAAATATGCTCTTTAAACAGTCCCACTGCACACACACACACACACGAGCACGACCAAAAACTTTCAGTGTTCTCGATTTTGGCACTGAAAAAGTTGAACTACACCTACATTTATTTAAATATACAACAAAATGTGGGCTGAAAAAAGGCGACACATGCAACATAAACAACATATTACCACCTAATCAAGCCAACGTAACCGATGCATTAGCAAACAGAGCACAACTCCCATTTATGTAGAGTTTTCTTTCTGATCCTGGCAAATGCAAGTCAATCATTTACTCTCCTCGAGCTCTGTGGACACCCACCCAGATCCTCATGGATTTGCGGTTACTTGCTCTGGACTGCTTATTATGTCAGGCAGCTTGTCGATAACTTTGAGTGTTAGCTGTTTGACGACCCTGGAAATGTAGTGTTAGATTATCAGCATTTGAAAGCTTTGCTGCACCTGGAAATGAGCGAGATGAGAGGAAAATTATGGTCTGTAAGATGCTAAAACTCTTTGAGGTTTGAGGGCTTCACGGAAAAACGAATAATAATATTATGGATAAATTCTTAATCATGAGGATTGCAGCAGAGAAATCTTCTGTTCTCCCTCGCTGATGTAGTAAAAGCACGTTCTGTGTGCATGTGAGAAAGCGCAGGATGACATAATTTGACACAGATTTTGAAAGAACCTACATTTCTGACAAAGAGGAATGTGATGAGCTCCGCTACGAGACACTCACCTCGCTGGGAAAGACTCTCACAGTCATTAAGTCAGCTCAGAACTGGGGTCTAGGACTTCTGTGTGAATGTAATTCAAATAGTCCTTCTCTATTTCACTCTGGTCTCGTGCATAACGGGCCGAGAGTAATACGTTTTACAAATGGGTTTATCAGATCCTGCAACCTCAGAGCCTATGGAACGCCATATGGTTGTTTCAGAGACTATAAAGCGTAAAAAAGAAAAAGAAATGTAAAATTAATATGTAGGTTTTCTTCTTTTTATCCAGACAGCACACAGAGGTGGGTCTACACAAGACTGAGAGGACTGTAACAACGAGGATAAGGCAGACAGAATGATAAAAATAAAGCCCTGATTCATCCAAATGCAACAAATTTAATAATGTTTGCCACTACAGTCTCTTTGGCTGCTTGGACACCGGCAGTGATTCTTAGGGGGAGTTTAAAAATGCTAAATTGTAGCCTAGCAGCCGTATGATGAAACACTAAACACAATCTAAATAGGCTTGTATGTAGTCCAAACACAAGAATTCCAATAAGGAAAAGCTGGGGAAAAACACATCTTTACAGATGACATTAGCATAGAGATGGAGTGATCAGGAAGGATTAGAGCAACAGGGGAAAAAAATCAATAAAGCAATACTGATTTAAAACAACAGCTTGCTTAAAATCCCAGTAAAGCCTTCAGCTCGCGAATTTTAAGTATGATTCACACGCTTTACTGTTTTGTTTCCGCATGAGCGATGATGCGGAACATGTACAAAGTAGTGTCTTTGGATTGTTCACATCCTCTTGTAAATGCCTGATATCTGAATGGCTGACTGCAATTATGGATGTCTGCTCAAGTACACGTGAACAAATAGCACCAATGATACCCAAAGAGGACTTGAGACACTCTGATTTCAGCAAATCAGAAGCCACGGAAAGACCCACAGTGTTCCCACTCACACACCTGAGAAGGTTTTCAATGACTTACAGCTTACTCGCACCTAACGAACAACACAGCCAACAAAACTGCATTTCCATATTTCCACTTGACTTTGCACCCCTTAATCTAATTTTCAGTGGTTTCAGAATAACATTTAACAGCTCTCAAGTTCCAGATATCCAAAGTAATTACTTCATTTACATAGACTTCCTGCTCTTTGTGCTACGGTTCGACAGTGGCAGCATGAAACAATAAAAGCAGAGCAGGGGGTTGTTGGCAAATTGGACATAAAAGAAGAGCTGAGCTAATTAAAAATGTTGAGCTGTGTGGGTTCCAGTCAACTACAAAATAGAGCATCATCAACCTTCATCAGCACCTCTGTTAAATCATTTGCTGGCTTTAAATAATGATTCAGCTTCAGTACACAAGTCCCATTATTTTAGGCTATTTCATAATGACACATTAGTACTTTGCAAAGAGGAAAAGCAGGATTTGATATACAAATACTCACAGCATAGCTACAGATTTAACTTTAAAACATGCCTGTATCTATAAAGTGTTAAACTAGCACTACACAATAACTGTACACGAGTACATCTTACTACAATGATTATAGTAATGTAACTACTATATAAAATGCAAGTGTCCCTGATTATCAACATATATACATATAGCGCTCAAATCCTTGCAAATCATATATGTACATATATTATGTGTAGTCGCAGATTTTAAAACCAGTCGCGACATTACGTGTACGTTAGGTTTATGCATACGTTGTTGTAAATACGTTTTGCTCAACTACAGGGCTGCCAAAAGTAATAAAACACTCGGCCTGAGCAGTTATTTACATGATTATTTGATTTAATGTACGTAAGTGATCACTGGTGACCACTAGTGGTGTGAAAAAGTGTTTGCCCGCTTCCTGATTTCCTTTTTTTCCCGCGTGTTTGTAACACTTAAATGTTTCAGATCATCAAACAAATATTAGACAAGCAAACCACAAATGCAGTTTCTACATCATCAGGGCATTTATTATCAAGGGGGGAAAATGCAAACCTACAAAGGCCTGTGTGAAAAAGTGATTGCCCCCCTAAAAGTATATGATCGGCAGGCTAATCACTAAACAGGTGGTTGAATTTTTTCCCCACACCTGTAGCTTCTGAATGTAAAGATGCCTTAACAGCGGTTGAACAAACACAAGGTGATTCTTACATAGCGGTGAAAGTTTCATAAATTTTCCAGACGAGGAACAACATACAAACACTTCATCGCCTACAAGTTTCATGTTATTGGTTTTGGGATTCAGCGTAACTGAGCACACGCGAGGTGGAACGATGGTGTAACAGAAAAAGGAAAACACAACACAAAGTTGTAAAACTCTCGATCACTGTCCATACAGCCCATTTTACTTGTTGGTATCCTCTTACTCTCCACCGTGTCGTCTCACGGCAACAATACACATGAGACACTGATGTGTATTGATCGGTGTCGCTATGACAACTCTTCCGAGCTAGGTCCCCTCCGGCGGGACATCGAATTGGATTCCCATGCTCGTTATTTTCCTAAATGCCTGCTCTCGCTCCACTATTTTTCAGAAAGCTGCAATCATTATTCTGACAGAAATAAAATAATGCGCAGGTGGCAATCGAAAGGATTGCATAGTTACAATAGATGAATAACGTATCCCACATTTGTGCCTTACATACAAACGCATACATGCACAGACACACGTGTGTGACAGATGTGATATAGAGTTGGAAGCTCAAACTCCTCCGGGACGATATGTACGAAAATGACAAATTAGCACAATATGGGTGAAACGACAGCGTATACTGATGCTCGTGTTTCCTGAAATCAAGTAAAGCAACACAAAACAGTCTGTGTTTAAATGAATACACATCTCTGAGCTCATCATCGTGCTCCAAACCACGTTCCTCTTTTTTAGTTTATCAAAAACACCTAAGCTGAAAGGCACGCCAGGAGCATCTCTTCTTCTGCGTCTTCCTGCATGCGTGTGAGTGCGTCTGTGTGTGAGGAAACGCTGTGAATCCTCTAATCAAGACACACGGATATGCAATCAGTGTCTGGCAAGAGACAGCTAATTAAGACTGGGCCACTTCTGTGCTGTGCTTTTCATTATATTCCCGGCGAAGGTGGACTATCTGAATGAGACATCAGTTGTCATTATAAAAACATCAGGATCTGCCTATTCTTGGTCATGCCCCGACACGCAAAGAAACACAGTCGCGCACGCACTGTCATTGAAAAGAAAGCTCATAACTATAATTCTGCTTAACAAAAGGCACACTGACATCAAATCCATGTGACACCAAAGGCAGATACACTTTCTTTTGTCCTTTCTTACAAATGCTTACAATCAGGCTTGTATTCACAGCTATCAGCCTCTGAGTGTGTGTGTGTCTTGGTTCACTTGTATTTAAAATTGTAGACTACTTGGCTCTTCTATAGTTCCACGGGGCTTCTCTATGACCCTCTTCCCACTTACAATGAACGCCGAGATCTTGTTTGAGGGAACAAAAGTGTCAAAAAGAGCATGAGCAAGTGTGTGAGCAAGACAGAAATAGAGAGTTCTGGAAATAAAAGAGCAAAGGGGAAGAAAAAAAAGTACAAAGTGAGAAAACTGCCTTGTTGATTATTCAAAAATATTCAGGAAGCAACAGGATCAGTGCTTCAAATGAAAATGGTATTAGTAATAAAGTCATGATATTTATGAAATCAGGGGTGGTCTCAGGCTAATTTTATCCAACAATAAGACTAACAGACTCATTAATTTATGGAGTTAAAGGTCAGAAAAAGCTATTGAGGGATTTACTGGCTTCAACATGTAACTCCTGTTTAATATAAAGAAAATTAAATTTTAAGTAAATCGAATGAAACTTCTAAGTCCAAATAAGCCTGACATGATCTATAATATCTTTGCCATATTATGAAAGAGTTTGACATTTAGAGAAATGCAGATATTGTTAGGTCCCCTGGGTTTATAAAGTCCCAGTGTTTTGAGTTTTTTCGTTACTTTATGTATTTCCTGGTTTTTCTATAAACTGATATTCCAAAGTTTTGTTTCTCATTTAGTTCATTTGATTCACTTTTATATGATGCATAGTGGCAACAAATAGAATTGGGATAACAGGTCTATTGCTTTACTGCGTAACTGGTAACTAATTTTCAAGTAACTTGACCAACACTGGTCTCTAGTCCCTTTGTGTCAGTTTTGTGGTCATCTAGTGATTCTGGTTTTAGTTTCTCTGCTCTGAGTTCGATTCTGGTTTATTGGGTTTTGTTTCATTCCTCGTTATAATGATCATGTTTCCCCCGTATTCTCTAAGTAATGGTCTGCTTGTGATTCCAGGTTTTGTTACTTCATGTTGTACCTTAGTAATCTTTTTATTTTCTGGTTCTTCTCGGTTATGTGATATTCAGTCGTCATCCTCTGCATCTGTATGTGTCCCATCTCAGTGTTTACATTTCAAGCCTCCATTTCTGTTTCCTTGTTAAGATCATATATGTGGATCTGTCACTAGTTTAGTCATTTCCCGTCGTTTCCCATTCCAGCTATGTTTATTGTTCCCTTCAGTGGTCCCTGTCTGTTTCTCCAGTCTGTCCCTATGGCTGTCTGGGTCTCTGTCTTGTTTGTGTGTGTGTGTTTGTTTCTTTTCTTATTTTGATAGTCTCTTGTCCCATGTGTGTTTGTTGAGTTTTGCTATCCTTGGTTTGTTAGTTGGATTCTGTCCCCCAGGTGTCTTCACCTGTCCTTATTTAATGTGGGTGTTTAAGTCCTCAGTTGTCTTCGTTGTTGCGTCGTGCCTCATTCTATGGTACTGTGTGTGCCTCAGTGTTTCCCTAATTCTGTTTCCTACTGGATTACTTTGGAATTACTTTGAGGAAAACAAATAAAAAACCACTTTGGAATTTGCTATTTGAGACCAACAAGCAATAAATGCTCATTGTGTGGCGTACTCATGAATCCCCTGCCCTCCATCCTTTGGGTCCTAAACCTGCCTACCACATAACGTCACATGACACCTACTGGGTTTTTATATCATATGTCCTTCATACAATAATAATGAAAAAGACACAAAATGAAACAGTGAAAGTGATAAAAAAAATAAACAAAAAACATGTTCAAACAATAAAAACTAAAGTGAAATAAGAAAATCCACTGTGGAAGCTGTGAAACTAAAGTGAATTAAAAACAAAAAGTCAAAATGCAATAACAATAAAAAAAACATTAGAAAATACAAAAGAGATGTAGAGTTTTAAAAATAAAGTGCGAGACGCCGACTGGAAATGTCCTTGGCACGAATAGAGCATTAATGTGTAAGTGCAACAATTAAGAATACAGACATTGTATTAATGTAACAATCTTAGATGAGTGTTCACAGACTGGCCATAGGTCGGATAGAGTCTGTGCCAGCAGAGGCCTCGGGCATCATTAATAAGGCCAGAGCTGCAGCTGAAAACAAAGTGTTTTTGTGGTGAGAGGTTTTGGCTAAGATGGGCGGCAGGATATATCTCAAAAACACGATGTCCGAGGTGGGAGAGATCAGCCATAATGTTTCCTGCTCCGTGTCTTGGAGGTGTGCAGGTCCTGTACAGAGAACAGGCAGCAGCTCTCAGCAGAGAGGATGATGGTCTGCAGTCTGCCCTTTGCTTTGCAGTTAAAGCAGGGTACCACATGGTGGCACAGGATGTGAGCATAGACTCAATTACGGGGGTGTAAAAGTGCACCATTATTGACTTTGGCAGGTTGAACTTCTTCAGTCTCTGCTGGGCTTTTGCTGAGACTACTGACGACTCAAGGTCCTGGATGATGATGGTTCCCAGGAAGCAGAAGGACAAAGTGTTAACTGCAGAGTCACACATGGTGAAGGGAGACCCGCATTCCTTCTGGATGCCACAACAATCTTTGCTGTCTATCGAGCACAGTGTGCCAAGAAGTTCTGCTACACCGGATAAATTCTGCAAGTGCTAAAGTAAAATACATAAAGAAAGAAAGAAATACTAGCAGCATTTAATACTCATAGATTAAAATGTTCTTCAAAAAAGCATAAACTGCTTCCATAAAAATACTTCTATCACATTTCACTGGTACGACAGCATGTACCGTCTAGTGGCTGTAGCTTCAGATTTGCTGTAATGCAAATGCGAGACTTGTGTAAATATTCTCCAGAGGCCCCTGGCAAGAAAACAAATTAGAATCTTTTTGGAAATGTCAAGCTTTTCCATTAAATTGCTTTTGTTTTATTGAAATTATATTATAAAGAACAACAAAATAAACTACCACAGCTATGCAGATGACACACAAATATATATCACAATGTCACCAGGAGACCGAGGCCCTGTACAGGCTCTTGGTAAATGCATTGAGGAAATCAATGACTGGTTGTGCCACAATTTTCTCCAGCTAAACAAAAACAAAACTGAAGTAATAGTCTTTGGCGCCAAAGAAAAACGATTACAGGTCACCAGAGAACTTCAATCTATACATCTAAAAACCACAAACCAGGCGAGAAGTTTGGGTGTAGTGATGGATGCAGACCTAAACTTAGACCTAAACACATTAAGACAATAACAAAGTCAGCTTACTATCACCTCAAGAATATTTCAAGGATAAAAGATCTGATGTCTCAACAGGACCTGGAAAAACTAGTCCATGCATTCATCTTTAGTAGGCTTGATTACTGTAACAGCATCTTTACAGGTCTACCTAAAAAATCAGTCAGACAACTACAGCTCATTCAGAACTCTGCTGCTCGAGTCCTCACTAAGACCAAAAAAGTGGACCACATCAGTCCAGCTCTGAGGTCTTTACACTGGCTGCCTGTCCGTCAGAGGATAGACTTTAAAGTTCTGATGCTGGCCTATAAAGCTCTGAATGGTTTAGGACCAAAATACATCAGTGACCTCCTGACCCAGTATGAACCTTCCAGATCCCTCAGGTCATCTGGATCTGGTCTTTTATCAGTTCCCAGAGTCAGAACCAGACACGGAGAAGCTGCATTCAGCTTTTATGCTCCTTATATCTGGAACAAACTCCCAGAAAGCCTCAGATCAGCTGAAACACTCAGTTTATTTAAATCCAGGTTGAAGACTCACCTGTTCTCAGCTGCATTTGAATAAAGCACCAAATCCACACTTTTAAGCTTAAATTTCAAAACTTACATTTAACTACTGATCTTATCTATTTCTGATTTTATCTGTTTTGATTTTATATACTGTTTTGTTTGTTTGTTAAGCTTAAATTTCAAAACTTACATTAACTACTGATTTTATCTACTGTTCTGATTTTATCTGTTTTGATTTTATATACTGTTTTGTTTGTTTGTTTGTTTGTTTGTTTGTTTGTTTGTTTGTTTGTTTGTTTGTTAGTTAGTTAAGTGGGTTTAGAGCTCTGGGTAGCTCCCCAGCTGGGTCTAGACTGGGTCTAGAGAGTATTTTAAATTCAGGGAATTTAAAATAGAAAGTAGCTCGTCCACAGAAGGACTGGTAGCTCCCCTTACGATAAGGGTTCAGATCGCGCGAACAGGTGTGAAATGTGTGTGTTTAGTTAGTTTGTTTGTTTGCTTGTTTTAATCAATTTTAAATCATGCTTTTTATTTGTTTTTGTTTCTAATGTCTCTGTAAAGCACTTTGAATCACCTTGTTGTTGAATTGTGCTATACAAATAAATTTGCCTTTGCCTTGCCTTGAAATTAGAGGTAACATTTTTCTAATAATGGGCATCTCTTGAAGTGTTTACGGCATGAATTTGGAGCAAGGAGAGACAGTGCTGCATAATATCTTTGGACAATTTACCCCAGTATGCATCAGTTTGTTTACATGTGACCTGGTAATGAAATTTAAGTCAGAGCACTCATGTCAAAGTGTATCATATTGTAAGGAGAAGGGCACACGAGGTCTGAGAACCAGGAAATGAGGTTTGTTAGGAGGGTAGCGGGAGGCTCATTAGTTAGGGTAGGTTGTCCAATAATCAGAAACTGACTGAGGCGCAGCAGAGTGGACGTTCGTGAGAGGCAGAGGTGATAAACTTTGACCTACTTTTACATTAATTATTTAAAATGTCTTTCTTATGTTTTTGTAGCCAGCAGTGAGGTCAGCTTTAAAATGTAGGCAATCAGCTGTTCAATCTGTTTCACAGTGAGCGCGTTTTATACCGTCTAATACCACACGTTACCCCAAATTCATTTTTGCTTTTCATATTGTTATGAAATCTTAGGCAAGGAAATAGTTGTTCGAAGTTTTTTTTGTACGCTTTATTAGTTTACTCAAATGTGCATTTTAACTTTAAGATCTAAATAATAAAACCCATAAATATTAATCTTAAATACTTGTTTTGTCTGCTCTTAAAATTAGAAGAAATAGATGAAAATGAACGTGACTTATTCAAGAAATTATGCTTTTGCCATTACTGCTGTTAAAGTGACCCCTCCTGATGGTTCTAGTGTAAAGCTACAATCATTATTATTACAGTAATTATATTTTATGATAACTCTAGCACATATACGTTGAGTTAGGGAAACTCTAAAGAAGGAGGAAAAAAGGCATGTTGTCCGCTTATGGTCACTGATTAAATGTATTCATTATTAATTAAGGTTTGGAGCTCTCTTTAGAGATATATTATCCTCTCTTGATAATGTAAACGTGTACTAAACTTCCAAATGTGTCTGTTTGCACACAAGCAGAAGCTGCACCTACACAGTTCATCTGTTTCAGCTGTTTGCAATATGGCGGGTGGATAGTGCTAAGTTAGCTGAATGCTACGTTAACCATGTGCCTCACCATTGCTGCACTTGATGATGCGTTTTGCTTCTTGTTGCTGGTTACTCTAAGTGTCTCTCTCACACACCCACGTGCACACACTCCTAAATGCCCACTGGAGTTACACTGAACAATGCAATATGTTAAAATTGTTAAGCCCCGCCCCCACGTCCTCCGCCTGTCATGTCAGGCTGCAGGTGTATGCCTGACTGTCGCTTACACCCACGCACATATATAAATACTGACACAACCTCCAGAGCCAGAGAACAGCTGTGTGTCCTGCCCCTTCATTTTTAATGAAAGTTGAGAGTTTTCCTCATTCTGCACCAAATCACTCTTGACCTCTTATAAACGGTCGATATTGGTCGCACATGTGAATGTAACAAACCTGTTTCATTCAGCGTTGATTGTTTTGCTTTTTTCTCATCTGCATATATTTGCAGAAGCGTGGCACAACATACGGAGAGTGAACGTCTTCAGGACCTAAAGCAACCAACCTCCACATTTTACACAGCCCTGAATATCAAAGAAAGAACTCAATTCACACCCCATAATTTAACTTTTCTTCCACAAACTGCTTTTGTGATAACCAAGGCACACTTTGCATTTGATGTACTCGAGTAGCAAAACAAAGAAGGAGGAGTAACATCTCTATTCCTCAACCGGTTTTAACAACATGTTTGCAAAAGAACAGGCGCTGAATATTTTCCAATATACACATCCATTCGTGGCGCAGCTGCAGGGGAGGCTGACACACCGGAGCTCCATCAGCTCATCACGCCTCCCCTGTATAGAACGTGCTGGGACCTGAGGTTGGGGTTGTTGTTGTTGTGTGTGGGACACAGCTGAAAAGCTGCGGCCGTCTGTTAGAGAACAGCAACCGGAATAAAAAGTGTTAAACGTGTGAACTATGTAGTCGGGTCTGTCATTCATGCCACAGTGGTGCCGAAACCCAGGAGACGGCATGGCGGAACCACAACTGGGCCAGTAGTGGAGGCGCTGGCCCGAATGGTGGGCGAGTTCGCAGCCATGCAGAGGGAGCAGGTGGCCAGGCGGAACAGCTGCAGGACCGGTCCGAGCGTGGGATGCAGCTGATAATGAATCTGGCAGCTTGATTCGGTTCCTGGCTGACCCCCACGTGTTCATGGAGGTCAGCGCGCGGGAGGGACCTGCCCAGGCTGAGTCGGAGGTCAGTATGCCGTCTGGACTTGCTCATAACAAGCCGGAGGTCCGCACCCCGAAGCGACCTGCCCAGAAAGAGTCGGGGATCAGAGTGCGGGAGGAACTGTTCTGCCAGAGCTGGTGGACAGCGTGCGGGGAGGAACTGTTCTGCCTGACTCGGAGGTCGCCATGCCGTCCAGTCCAGAGGCGTCCTCACCAGAGGCCAGTACGCTGTCTTGACCTGCCTCAGTTCCGCCAGAGGTCAAGATGCTGTGTGGTCCTGTGTGGCTGTATGGTCGCCTGCCAAGCCGCCTGCGAGCCCCAGCTCGTCACGTCCACCGCTGGACCCGCTCGTCACCGTCGCTGGTGATGAGGTGGGCCCCCTGGTCAGGTCCGTCATTCATGCCACAAGGACATTTGAGAAAAATTAGAACTTTTATTGCGGCTAGTTTCTTAAACCACTTCATAAGATTGTTTGAGGGTTAAGAGTTTCTTCTGAGGTAAGATTATTTTAAGGGGCTCATCTTGTACCCAGAAATATAGCCAAGCAAACATTTTTGTGTGCGTGCAAATGTAAATAATCAAGAGAAATACAACTGAACTATATGTGTGGACCACTCCAAAGACGTGCACGCTTTCCTTCCTTCCCTCTCCATGGGAAACCTGCCTCTGCAATCACCATGGCGATTCCTACTCAACAGGATGACAGTTTTGCTTTGACGTGAAGAGGAGATATGCAGTAAGCACACACACACACACACAGGTTGCCAGGTTCTTGACAATGTTCCCTGTTATTTCTCCCCTTAACAACGCTCTTTGCAGATCTAAAGGCTCATCGAGGCTTCAAATGAACAAGCTAATTGGATTAAAGAGACTCAATTGAGAGAAAGCCAAGTGGGCTTTCTCATGAGAGAGAAAATATGTAAATAAGAGGAGGCCACTAGAGCAGCATTGTGGACAAGAGTGATAAAGAACCACAACAAGACTGAATTAGCTGCTTACAAATACAATAACGATAACACGAGGACGAATAAAAACAATGCAGGTTTATTTGTTAATGTGACAGCGGTAATCAATAAGCCACTGTGGCTGTCAATAATCAACAATGTATTTAAAAAATTAGCAAATTAGCCCAGGGAAATATAATGTGAAGAGACAAAGATTTGCTCTCGCTCATCTAGTTTGAAGAGTCAAAATTTCAAGCTAAATATGTCATTTCTCCATTTCTCTCTGATAAAAACATCTTTATGGTGTTTTTGTGAATCTGGGCTGATGCCACTATCATCAGGCCTGACTAAAATTTGCAGACTGTGGATATAACTCTGCTAGTGCACCTGCAGTTCATGCGACTTTTGATCAGATACTCATTGAGATGTCTGCACACCTTTTTCTGCTACAGCTATCTGAGCTCCTACTCACCCAAGAGGTTTTTCCAAGCGACTGCCCAACGATCCGACTATCTCTCCCAGAGTACAGTGGGCTTGTCCGAGAAAGTCCTGCAGAGTCAAGGAGAAAGAAGTGAGCCGACACATGTTTTTTGTCAATCAGACATTGCATTACTCCCAAACCTGACCTGCTGATCAATACAGAGTCCACCCCCAAAGGCCCAAGTCTTTTCAAATACCACTACCTTCACCTTTGATAGATCATATTAGCAAGAAGAAACTGAGCCTTCCTCCCACCAGCCCTCACACCTGCCCCAGTGTGCTCCTCCACTTCCTTGGGAAATTAAACTGCCTTCACATATTGAAGCTTTAGAGCTGATGCTGAGAGAGCCAGAGACGTGAGTGCACCCGCCGCATCCTAGAAACCTCATGGATTTAAAACAATGATAAGTTGCTTTTCAGTGTCAAAAATGACCAGCCTTCAGAAAACATGACATCCATAAAACCCTAATTTCTCCCATATAAATATATTTAAATAAGGATTATAGAAACATGCCTTCTTCATGGGTCTTTAACTGGGGGTTAGATCATTTGTCTTTGTTAGATAGTATCTCTAATATTTGACCAGAGCAGCTCCAAGCACCACTAACATATCGGATTCTCTTTGGTCCATTGATTAGCCTCTCAGCTTTATCTCTTCCCATCTATCTCATCACAATTACATTCCTGCAGCCACACAGTGTCAGTCTGCTATGAACATATTTGTTTTGGTGGAAACGTGTGCCGAAATTAGACCAAAATAATAATGATGATAATAATTTCCATCCACCATGTAGAGGTGAACCCGTAAATCCACAAATTACCTAGCAACTGTGTCTGCTGCCTACATGAGGTCCATCTGAGAACTGGCTATATGCAACTAATGGCTAAATATATAACAGCATGAGCAAGAAAAATATTTAATGAGAAAAATAGCTGTGTGGGTGTAGCACCTTTCAGCACTTTTACAGAAAGAAATGAACTATTTTATGAGATCCAAAGAACGAGGGAATGTGAGCAGATGAATCTAAATCTACATCTTCAAAAGGATTATAATCATTTTGGGGGGTATCTCATAGCTTTTTAAAGCTCATATATACAATTTGACAAGACTGTGTTATGACCAGTTTTATCACCTGCAGTATTGGAAGATAACTAGAGGGAATTCACTATTAGCTATTTAATTCTGGAAGTTTCCTGATGTTTAAAAGCTTTAGGCTTGAAACTCTGTTGACTTATAGGCTCAACTGTCACTGTGGGCTTTCATGTTTCTTGATTTCTTATCGATACACAATCGGTGGTTTTACAATAAAAAACAACGCATGTTTATATAAAAAAAACATAGGAAAGAGGAAACATACCATAATAGCTAATTTCAGGCAGTAAGCCAGTAAAATACTATGTTAGATAATAATTAGCAATTACTAAACTCAAGAAAACAGCTCAAAACAAATGAGAAGGGGATGTTTTGCTGATGGATCATTGCACAGAGAAATCTGCCTCTGTCCTGACAAAGAAGGAATCACAGCTAAAAGATCTTGTTTAAAAGAAGGACACATATGCTTTTCCATCTGGTGATGTGAAGCTTGAAATTCTTTACCTGCAGTTTATATTTAAACTATTTATTGTAAATGATCAGAAAGCAGATTACAGCAATGAAGAGTACCAGTGCTTGTTTCTGCTAGTACCACATTGCAGATGTGGTACTAGTGCAGTTTTACTATTGAAACATCTGAAACCTGGCTATTTGTTATGATTTTTAAACCAAAGCCTAAATATTAAATATATTTCTTTTAGCCCAGACATTTTTAGTAGCTACCTCTTACATTAAAAAAAGCCAATCAAAAAGCACACGATGTGAATATACTGCACTTACTGTACAAAAGACACCCTATTTTTCAGGGAACATGTTTCAAATTTGGTTAATGTCATATGGAACGACCCAGATATATGGATAAAAACCGAACTGGACACACCAACATTGAGTGTTTTATTTTCATCCTTACTCTTTCTGCTTTTCCTTCTATATGCCACACTAGTTCTCACCCAGGTCCCAGCTGAGTCCGCAGCCTACAGCTCCCAATGTTAAAACACCATCTAATGGGTTAACTCCCCGGCTTCCCCCATAGGAGCCACACCAAGGCTGCTGTCTCTGCCTGTATGAGATTATTGATTTCAAACGAGTGAGCCAAGGGGGAGCAAATCCAGAGCACGGAGGGAAAAGAGAAGAGTGAGAGAACAAGGGTATGGCAATGAAAGAGGATAAAAAGAGGAAAAGAAAAAAGAAACAGCTAGGGGCATCACAAGAGGAAATGATTGCATCCAGAGAGACATCAAACCCAATAAAATAAGAAAAGAAATATCCTGAAGGGAAATATTAAGAGACTAAACCTGCATTGGAGACTGTGTTTTGCACTGTAGCACCCAATTTATCTCCTTTTATTTCATACACTTGTCATATAAACGCCAGCAGTACATTTGCAGTCTTTATAAATGTGAGCAATCAATTTTAGAAACGATGTTCGGCAAAACAGTAAGTGATAAGGTAAAGTATATGGTTTTGGGGTTTTTTTTAAAGGTCAAAACATAAAACACGATTACTGTGGCTCTGCATTAAAATCAGTGTGACTGTTGTACTTCCATTTGCGCCTATTTAGCCGGAGGCCACATAATGATAACGCACAGCAGTCAACAGGTGCATGGGGCCTTAGTGAAGGTGAAATATAAGCCTGGCTACAATGCCTCCACAAAGGTTCCAATTACAGCTATTATATTTACTTGAATTGGCTTATAACTGGGCTGAAGAAATACCATAAAAGAAGAAAATAGATCATTTTGACAACAGTGTTGCTAGAGGGAGAAAGCAGTCCACGTGTCCTCAGGCATTTGTTATTCTTAATCAAATAGAACAGAGGACATGTTGGCATTTAGATGGAGTTTAGTACACAATGCTCCATTTGAAGTGTACAAAAATGCTACCATTATTTCTTCTTCTTTTGTTTTTTTACATCACCATAAAGGGTATGTGTCTGTAATATGCTACGCAGGCAGACTTGTTGAGCTGGATACTAAACGCCATGCAATGATAAGAACTAATGGCTCCAGTGTTTCACCTTGGGGAAAAGCAGCATTGGCTGTTTGCAGCTGTGCTCAGAGGTAGACGTTGACACAAAAGTCAAGTGAGTGAAGGTTGAAAAGCAAACACACTTTCCAAAAAGTACAGTCTGAAACAAAAGAGTCGTTTAGAGTGTGTAAGACTGTGGTCTGCTTTCACCTGCTGCTTGGTTATAGTTGGAGAAAACAAATATTTGGTTAAATCGAAGTAAAGACTTTGGATAACCTTTTATAAACTTTACAACATGAGATCTACTTTTAAAATGCTCAACTATTCTACATTACTGGACTGACGAGTTCCTAATATAAAGTTCAGTTAAAAACTATCCCCCTCCTTCTTGATTTCTTAGATTTTTTTTCATGTTTGTCACACTTAAATGTTTCAGATCATCAAACAAATTTAAATATCAGAAAAGGATCATAACAGAAAATACGAAATTGTTTTTTTTTTATTATTATTATTTTATTTATTATGAGAAGAAAACAATTCCAACTTACCTGGCCATATGTGAAAGACTAATTACGCCCTAAACCTGATAACAGGTTGTGCCACCCACCCCAGCAAGGAATGCAATCAAGCGTTAACTGTCAGTGAGTTGGAGAAATTGTGGTCTACTCTTCCGTTCAGTCGAGTTGGAGAGTTTGAGCGGGGAACTCAAGGGTTAGAACAGGTAACCCACTGATCAGAAGGTTGGTGGTTCAATCCCTGGCTGCTCCATCTGCATGCCAAATATCCTTGGGCAAGATACTGAACTCCATGCCACTCACCGATGCAACCATAGGAGCGTGAATGTTAGAAAGCACTTAAGCATAGAAAAAAAGTGCTTGTATAAAATGGATGAAGGAGCTAAGGTGTATAAAGCACTTTGAGTGCTCAGGTAGAGTAGAAAAGTGCTATTTAAGAACCAGTTCATTTACTCCTTTGAGTCATTCAGAGGTGGACTTGGTCTATTTTGGATCATTGTCTTGCAGCATAACCCAAATGTGCTTCATCGAATCTGTTCTGAAACATGCAAGTGTGACAAACACAGCAACGTGTGTTATGGACACTGAGTGAAAAAGGAGAAAAAAAAACTCCCTTTTAACAGGAAGAACCCTCCGACAGAAAAAAAAATGTGCACACACACATCTGAATACGCGAATATCAAGATTTTTAATGCCAATTCTCTTGTCACCTTATATTCTTATTTATAGACTTTGGTCCATGTAGACAGCCATCTCTTAAAACCTTTGATGTTTTTGTGTTTTTTTGTTATGCATTCAACTGTCACTTTCCTGGGCACACCTGTTCAACTGCTACTTAAGGTAAAGATGTAATCAGCAGAAATTCAATGCATTTAGATGTGTAGACTTGGTCAAAGTAAACATATGAAGGGGGAATACAGATGATTTAAGTGACTTTAAAAGTTGCACAGTAGTTGGTTCCAGATGTGAGTGTTTCAGAAACATTGCCTGGTCTGATGAGTCTTGTTATCTGTTGTGAGTTTTACATGGCAGGCTCAAAATCTGGCATAAACAACATGAAAGCATGGCTCCATCCTGCCCTGTATAAACAGTTCATCCTGTGCTTGTGATATAATGGTGTGGGGGATATTTTTCTGGCACCCTGTGAACCCCTTAGTATTTACCGAGCACCATTTCAACTCCATAGCCTGAGTACCGTTGCTGACCTTGGCCATCCAGCAACACTTATGACCACAGCGTACCAATTTTCTGATGGCTGCTACCAGCAGGATAATACACCATATCACAAAGCTCAGATTACCTCAAACTGGTTTATTGAACATTACAATAAGTACATTGTACTCAAATGGCCTCTACAGTCATCAGATCTCAATCCAATAGAGCACCTTGGGGATGTGGTGAAATGGGAGATTTGCATTATGGATCTGCAGCAACAGTGTGATGCTGTTATGTCAATATGGAATAAAATCTGTGAGGAATTGTTTAATTTATGCCACTAAGAATTAAAGCTCCATGTCCGAGCAAGCTGTACCTAACATAAGGGCTACATTTGTTCGGCATAAAGATATATTCAGACCAAACGAAGTTGAAATTGAATCATACAACTCTAGCTGACAATTTCATGAATTCTAAATACATTCGATTTGCACTGACACACATTTGCCTTTATTTATTATTTATTCAAGTGTGTCCTGAACACACCACAAGTCAGCAGACTAATGACCGGAGTACTCTTATGTGGTTGGAAAGAGTCTAATGACAGGTAATGATATGGTCAGCATTTATGTTCACAAAAACACAAAACAATACACAAGCACTCACGTGTTTCGACAGGTTGGCACTCTTCGAATCAACATCATACCTGCAGAAAAAAACAAAAACACACTGTGAATGCATTAGAGAGTGATGGAGGGTGACAGGCGCTCGGCTGGGAACACAAAAGGGATTACAGAGAGGGTAAATCAGTAATGGGGTTAAGCATCTTGTCACGCAGAATCTCAGCGGAGGCTCTGGGAATTCACTTCCCAACATTGCAGGATCACAGTCATCCTCTATTAAAATGACACTAAATGGACTAATTGGCAGTCACAAGTATATCTGCGAGGCCATACGTGTGAACGACTGAAACAGAAACGATGAACTACTGACTTGCTAGGTGAAGAAGTCTGTCCTCGTTTGTTTTCATCTATTTTCATTACTGTCACACACGTCTGAACAGTACTCACAACTCTCAATCCTCAGTTTCACCTGGCAACCTCTTAAACACACAATATTTGCAGCGAGACAAACTTCTCCAGAAATAGCCCCTCCAGCTCTGAAGAATGGGAGGCAATCAGGCGACCCATTCACTCAGCAATCTGAGGTCATTTCACAGCTCAGGTCATTTCACCCACCACTAAATATGGATTGGCCTCTGCTGGGTAATACAGTGGGGGAGAAATGCTAGGCAATTTTGTTACCTCACATGGATGTTAAAGGTGATGTACAGTATATTCTGTGTGTGGCAGGATTCTCCTTTAATCCAAATCCAAGCATAACCAATATTTAAAATGTCCCATTTCAACTCAGTGGGACATGTGACGTGCTTTATCTTTTTATCTTTTTAGCTGTTTAGAATGATATCGGTATATGCCTCAGCTTAGGGAAGTGTAAAATTAAAGACATATATCAGTGCACTATACTTCACAGTGAGCCCTGTGGAACACAATGCACTATCATAATTCATAGTGAGAGGACATACTGTAGTATTTCATAACCTCTGCTCTGTAACTGTTTTGTTTTCATAGAGATCTCACTGCCATAAGCCTGAGGGAGTAAACATTCTTCAATCTGGTATCATCTCAGACAGCGTTACCCTTTGCAGGCCAGCAGGACCAGCGACATACAGTCGTTGATGAGAGAAGCAGCAAGGCTGCACGCACACATCCGGATACTGTAGACACTGTAGCTTTTGAGGTTTAAACCTGTACTATTTCTAATGGCCAGCTGAGGTCAACTTCTGTAGTTGGAACGTCTCATTATATAAAAGGCTTTTTGGGAAAAGATTTCACATTACTCAAATTTCTTTGTTCCCAAAGATTGTTTCTTGGTGTAAGACTGCAGTGTCCCTCAGACCAAAACCAAATCACATCAAGGCGGCGACAGTGAAGACCCTCGAGACTTCAAGGCATGACTTTCACTCAATGGGAGCCATCACGGTGGCTATCTTTTATATGCAGTCTATGATAGACACATTCACCAAAAGCGCCACACATAGGAGTCTCACACACGGATGCACACGCTGAATGTTACTGAAAATGGCACATAACCTACTCACAGACCCACAAAAAGCCTGTTTGTTTTTTCCCTCAGATGTCCAGTTCCATTCAGAAAACCACTCAAGAGACACAGAGTTATGCATTCATTCATTTATAATCACATAACCAATGAGCAGACATAGACGCAACACGCAAACACACAGATGTCCTTACATGTCCCCATCTTTCTATGAGATGTCATTCTTCCAATAGATTTAAACTTGCTCACCTGATATTGCAAATACAATGATAAGTGCTAATCCAAAACCTGCACACCTCTAATGTAAGAGAGCAACAGAAGACAGGCGGGGAAGCCACTAAAAACGTCCACATAGAGCCAATAGGGCATAAATTTAGCTTAAAGATCATTTGCTTAAGAAGCTTCGGTTGCAGTGACATAAGCGGTAAACATCGGAGTCTCTCCCATCATTCAGCTCATCTTCATTTCATCTGAAATACTACAACACTCATAAGCAAATAACAGTTCAATAACTGAGCCCCACAAAGTTGGTAAAACACAGAAAGTAACTTGTTTGTGTACATGTGAAAATGTACACCGGGCTGTAACATGGTGTGGAACACAAGTGGAGCAGCCGCCATCCCCCAGAAACCCTGGTTGTTATGGCTACCTGCTAAACTTCACACAAACTCACAAACACATGCACCCAGACACGCACATTGTCACCATGGTCACGCATGTGGCAATGCACACACAAATTGCACGCATCAATTTGGGTTTTGTCTCTCCACCACAAGACCCTGCGACACACCTCCTGTACATATGAGCTCAACACATTACTCCTGGCTTAACGTGCAGTCTTAGTCAAGAGCAGATATGAAATAGAGACCACATTTGTTTGGGTTACAAAGTCACATTTGACGTCTTTGTGTGTGTCTACCTTGTTCTTTCCCTCGTTTTGCTATCTATCATGAATCGACTAACATCGACGCAGACACACTAGCTCCTCTTCACGGGAGAACTTTGAGATCCCGGTGGTGCTGTCGCCATGGCTCCCTGCTTTATAGATTAGAATATAAATAATAAAGCCACTGAAAGCCCCATAATTCAGTAACAAATGTGACCTGAGAGCCACATGAGATGGAGAATCCCCTCACCTAATCTAAGACCCTACAGATAGAATCTTTTGCCTCCATGGAAAGAAGTATGAGACAGCTGTGCTCATAGCACATGACTCAGTCATCAGGACATCACCAGCAGAAGAGAATCAGAGCTGTGTACTAGTAATATATGAGACAAGACAGTCTAAATCCATGCATTAGATACAGTATATAAAGACTGCAAACTATGGGCAACCGTGGTAATCTGCTAGGAACCAAAGCAATCACAAGGAGGCTTCTGGTGCAACACCCACCCACCTTTCACAGGAGGTGTTGCTGCTGCTCCGACCTCCTACTTTCTTTGCTTAAGCATGGAGAAGCCTCAGAACCATAGAGATGGAAATAACAATCATCTTTGTGACTATGGTAAAAACAGCCACATTTACCACTTAGAATTTTTCATTTCAATACCTCTCAAAGCTTTCATGAAAGCCAAACCGATATTCAGTGAACTATAACATCATCTATATCCAGAGTCTTAAATGCAAGTTTAGGAACTAGTCATGTCACAGTGATGCAGAAACACACACACGCACTTGTACATGTTACTTACAGGTCAAACCGGAGGTTCTGTCGCTCCTCAAAGAAGTAGTCCAGAATGAATTTCCGAACAAAGTCTGGGTTTAGCGTGTTGTCAATCACCTCTGTTCTGCCAAACTAGACAAAAAAAAGAAAAACAAAGATTAGGAGACAAACAGTTTGGAAATCATTCAACTTTTTACAGTCTACAAGTTTACAATCTATAATATGTGAGTATACATTTCTGCAACTCGCCACGCTTAAAAGCTCTAACCTTTCCCAAATCACAGCTTTTACCAGCACTTTATGACGCTGCAGTGACTCGTGTAAATATTGTATCCACCTGCAGGTTTTTCCTCAGGAGACACATTAGGCGAGAGGCTTGTTACAGAAGATTATGTACAGCTTTAGTGTAATGAATGCACCGCAGCTGAAGTATCAAGTCAAATGGGGTCAGTTGGGTTCCGATTTGGCATTTAACTCAGCCGGTTAATAATGCATGGAGATGACGGGCTACTCGGATCTATGAATAACTGCGAATGATTGGTGCTGAAAGAATTGCCCCCTGATTTGCATTCATGAATAATTACTGTAAAACGTATTGTTGATGGCGGCTCGATCGTAATGAAACGTGCATGCGTTCTCTTAATAAAGTGGTGGCTGTTGGTTATTTCTACTAACTCTCGAGCACTACTACATCACAAGCCTTTCAGTTTACACTGTAAATCTTCGCGTCATTTCCAGATACCTGAACTGTACAAAAGCAGGCAATTAAATCTCACAGCGTCATTAGCCTAGGCCTAATCAAGGAAACTACATTTGCACATTGAATCTCTTCCCTCACTGAATCACTAACATAACATGCCTCAAATCCCACAAACGCTGGATTGAAAACAGTTGTATTGTTGCACTTTGTGTATTATGCAACACTTTGGTATTGCATCCATGTCATAAACATTTTATAAAGTACTGTGAGCTGTATTTAGAGTGTATACAACACTTTAATATTTTCTACTTTCCTCGACAATATCCCGTAGCTACTTAGTATTTAAAAATACTTACAGGACATTGTTTTACTTCTTTTGTCTGTTGGTCTTGCCGAAATATATACTGCACTAATATAGTAGTAGAGGCTAGGGTGCGTACACCAAACAAGTGTTAAATGTCACCTTTCTAACTTGTAAACCACAGCTGAAAGTAACCAAACCTTAAACACTGTGTATATAAGAATGGTTTTAATAGAGCTAGTCTTTTTATATTGAGGTGTGTTTTAGTTTTTTTGGCATAGGTAACGTACGTAGGCCCAGCCACCACTTGAGTCCAAATTGAAAAATCTCACCTGCTACTGGAAATGAAATTTTGTGCAGATGATTCATCGTGACCCTTTGACTTAATTAAAGTGTTACCAACAGGCTGATATTTGTGAAAAAGAAAGCAAACCCTTTTTCAATGCCAAGGTTTTATGACTCAGGATATGACAAAAAATGATTTGGTTTAGTTTAACATCCTCAGATGAACAACAACGCGTGGCAGATTATAGAGTATCGTCATTTATTTAACAGAAACAAAACTGAAATGTAGAAGCTGTGCGTGAAAAACACCGTGTTATGTGATAGCTTGTAGAAACACGTTTAGCAGCGATAACTTTAGATAACAATTTTCTGACTTTATCAGTCTCTTATCGTTATGGAGGAACTTTGGTCCACTCTTCTTTAAAACATCGCCTAAGATCACTGAGGTTTGTGGGTATCTGCTAATGCAAGGCTTTCAGTGCAACACCCTGATTCTTATCTATTTCAGCAATTCTGTTCTGGATTTACCGTCGTTGCTTGGAATCACTGTCCTGTTGCTTTAGCTGTCAGATGGTTGCACATCTGACTGTGGAATACTTTGGTGTACAGAGTTCATGGTTGGCTTGCTGACTGCAAGGAGCCCATGCCGTGTGGCTGCAAAGCAAGCAGTGGTTTGCACATTTGCTTGATAAGCAAAAGGTTGCTGGTTTAATTAAAACCAGAGTAGCAATTCTCCTTTAGGGGTTGTGCTAGGAAGGGCACCCGGTGTACAGACAGAGCTACCTGCTAAGGTGACCCCTTGTGATAAAGGAACAGATAAAAGTAACTTTTATTGTTATGAAATTTAACCAAGCGCTGTGGAGTCTGAGATGTCAGAGCATTACATGACTGGCCTTGTGGTGAAATTGTTGGGGCATCCATTCCTGGAAAGACTAATGAATAATCTTTCTCACTGTTTCTGACATGACTTGACCAATTTCAGCCAATTTCTAGCAACTATGCAAAAAGAACTCTGTTTTCTCCATAGTGTGTACATGGAAAGACAGCAGTGAAGTGGACAGAAGTTTAATAAAATGGAAGGAAATGTTTCAAACCCGGTTTGCACACACTCACCTCTCTCCACTCCCTGTTGCCCATGGCTTGTGTGTAGAGTACACATACTGTAAAAAGAGGCACATAAACAGTAGTTTTAATCATTAACTCCTTACTAACACTCACTTAGCAACTGCCCAGCCATTTTAGTCAGTGTCTACTTTATAATCATGTATAATATATAAGAAACGGGCAAGCAGTCTAAATAAATATTATTATATTGGTATTTACAACCAGCTTTTAACTATCTGACAGGTTGGCTGACTAACGGATGAATAGGAGAGCCTTACTTCATAAGACAGCAAGCAAATAAAATCAAAAAACAAATCAAATGTCATGGTATTTCATGGATCCATTAGAATATGACTGATAAGCCATAAATGCTTGAATTAGAAATATATATTAAACAAAGAAAAACATCAAAGCGTCTAATAGTGTCATTCACGAGTCACGAATATGTGCATTATATTCGCCGGCTTCAGATTGTGAAAGACATCATTTCGGGTGATTATGCAATTTCTCAAAACAAGAGAGTTCTCTAAAAAGCAAATTACGCAGCTCGCTCATCGTATACTTCATTCCTCAAGGCCTTTGATGTTCTTTGATGAGGATATGTACACATCCAAACACCCACGCAGACACATAAAATGTTGATTTTGCGTCTGACAGACAAACACTGGGGATACTTTTGGAGGGAACAGAGAGATTTAAACTTCGTTTGCCTGTATAGATCACTGCTCTTTCGATTTTTTAGGTATTTTTTTTTTACCACCGAGTGACATATCCAAGGTATCGTTCAGTTTTCAGGAACTTTGACATCCTGTTTTCCCGCTCTCCTTCACCTCCTTGCTCCTTCCTCCTGTCAGGCTGCTTCATATCAGGGGGCTAAAGTCAGTGAGCTCAGCATAATCACAGGAGCTACTCAGCATAAAAGCAGTACTAAATTTATGGTTAATGCCCATGCTTCCTGCTCCTAATCACTGTCATCTTCATCACTGTACTCATCACTGCCATCCCCATCACCTTGAGTCATTTTTCATCCATGCACGTGGGAATGTGCTGACATGCTCTGTTTTGCTTGCTGACTACGTGTGTGTGTATTAGTGGTTCATTACAATAGTCATCGCAATATCTTATTTTTATGATATGACAACAATCGCTGTTTCATTTTAGGGAGAAATCGATCTCACCCTACCCTCACTCCCAATGCACACGCACCCATACATGCACACTCCTCATGTGACTCATGCAAACAAATAATGTGAATAAATGTCTTTTAATTTTTGAATTTTTTCATCTCTAGTAATTTAAACAAATATTTTCTTGCTGCATTTTATTTTGAAAACTAGAAAAGCAACATTTCAGCGTCAAACTTCCAGCTTATGCGTGTAACACTGGCATCAGGTCGGTACTGCAGAACTGTAAAAATTTGGATTGGTGTATCCCTAGATAGTCCTCTTTGTAGCATTAAGAATAACTAAACAATGGAATATCAATATTTTCTTGGCGTGAGCTTAGTTTTCATATTGGACAGCAGGCAAGGTGTCACTGAAGTATGGCTGCTTGAAGTAAATATGCTGTGCCTTCTTAAAAAGAAACAAGATATTCAAGTACTTTTTTATGCAGTCCCTGCTTAAACTGTCTGCAGACACATTTGTCAAGCCAGCGCTGAAGCCCTCCTTCAACTTGATGCAGTAGCCCTGACAGTGTTATTACATTTATTTTAGCTGTGGGAAGAGGAGCGTGAGAATTGCCGCCCATTCTGTGAATCTATAGGGAGAAGCTTTCAAGCTCTCAGGCTTTGTGTATTAGTCAGCCGTGCCTCAAGCCAAGACAACATATTTAGTGAGAAAATACTCAAACACAGATTGAGTCACAGCAAAAGAAATGCGCTTCGTTCATCTCCAAATTAATTGCTTATTTCATTTCCTTACAGCGCTCCCATAGCCCTTATTTTTCCCAAGTTTTTTCTCATGTATTCCTAACACTGTTCTTTTTGTTTCCTTTCTTTATGCAAATCAAATGAAAAGTTTACAGACACATCATGGAAATCATCAAGGAATCCCCTTTGTTTCCTCTTTATATTTCACTGACGCAGTGAAAAATATAAAACTAACTAAAACGTGGTCTTAGTGAGCGATAGAGAGATGTCGTCTTACTTGGGTCTGATTTGGAGAAGGTGTCCCTATCCAGCAGGTTTCTGTGGAGACACAATATGGAAAATAATTAGAAACACAGTTGCCTTGGAAAATGAATCCACGCTAACACACTGACTATTTATGTTCCCGGCTTCACATTGTGTTTACAGTAAACCTGCGAAGCGTCCTGATGAGGTGCAGGAGTACAAAAAATATAACATCCAAAGTGCTGTGTAACCACATTAGACACCATGCTGCTTATATTCACAGTTAACATATACAGTACAGACAAAGATAACCCGAGTAATTACAAAATGCAGCTTTTGAATGATGATTTTATTTGTTAAGGGAAAACAATATCCAAAGCTACTTTGCACTGTGAGGAAAAGTAACTGCTCCCTAAACCTAATAACAAGAACTGCAATCAGCCGTTTGCAGTAACTGGCAATGAGTCTTTTGCTTAGCTTTGGAGAAATTTTGAACCACTCTTCTTTGCAGAATTGTTTTAATTCAGCCACACTGGAGGGTTCCTGAGCATGAATGGCCTGTTTATGGTTATACCAAAGCATCTCAATCGGATCAAGTCTTCGTTTTGCTTTTTGAGACATCGAGAGGATCTGCTGGTCTGCTTTGGATCATTGTCCCCGCTGCATAACCCAAGTGCGCACGAGCTTCAGAGCATGAACTGATGATCGGCCATACTCCTTCAGGATTTTCTGCAAGTCGTCCTGAAGCAGCCAAGCAGCCCCAGATCATCACACTACCACCACCAAGTTTGACCGATGCTTTGATGTACTTTGTATGAAATGCTGTGTTAGTTTCATGTCAGATTTAACAAGATACAAACCTTCCAAAAAGTTCAACTTATTCTCATCGATCCACAAACTGACTCCACATTTTTCAAAAAGTCTTCAGGATCAACATTTTTTCTTGTCAGATGTGAGGCGAGCCTTTATGTTCTCTTTGGTCCACAGTGGTTTTTACTCCCATGGTCAAGTCTCTTGCTTATTGTTGAATCATGAACTCTGACCTTAACTGAGACAACTGAGGCCTGCAAATCTTTAAATATTGTTCTGGGTTCTTCTGTGACTTCCTGGATAAGTTGTTGTACCTGCACTCTTGGAGTAATTTTGGTACTCTAGGCTGGCCAATCCTCGAAAGCTTCACGACTCTTCCAGATTTTCTTCCTTTGAGGATAATGGCTGTCTCCATGGTTCTCTGGGAGTCGCAACACTTTATTTAAGTGATTTCTTAATTTGCTAGCTCTGGCAGTAATCAGGCCTGGGTGTGGCTAGTGAAACTGTACTAAGTCTTCCCAAAAAAACATGCACGTATTATTATCCTCCACGTCAAATACCTGAAAACCTTTTGATGGTTACATCAACATTTAGAGAATAAATTCACAATAACAACACAACCGCTAGTTTATACAACTAATAATAGAAGTTCAAACTTTTAATGGGAATTCAGTCTTCATGGTGCTTCACTCCTTGCTTCAAAAACACCAAGTTTGAGCTAATCTTCTCAGTGATGACTCATTGTAGTGTGCAGCCCTCCAAACTTGTGTTTCAGCCAAGATGGGCATTAATACAACCATGAAGAATTTATGCTTCCCCCCCTCCAACAAAGAAAAAAGCTGAGATGATATAAAAACAGCATGACAGCTTATGATTACTTCTGATTTCTCAATAATAAGATCGAGGATGCTGAGGATAGTCACACCTGGAGAGGAGAGAAGAAGAGATCAGAGAGCAGAACACTAACAGGATCACTAACTTGTCACTTTGGTGAAATCAGCCTGAACAGAGCTCTGCATGAATAGAAATCTTCTTCCCAATCACTCTAATCCATGTGACATGCCCCGGCTGCACAAAGGGCATGAAAGATATGGATAATGTTTCCCATCATCCTTTCAATCCCAGGGCTTGTGGCAGACTTTTAAAGGTTCTAAGACAAAGCCCTGAAACCATCGACGGCTTAAGAGTATCAAGGCTTCGAGCTGCTTTCCAGTACCAGTGTTGCTGTCACAGTTTTGTTTCTTTCAGCTCACTTCTCTCTCTGTTTCTGTACTTACTTCCTCTCTGTCTTTCTTTCATGTGAACCTATCAACACAATCTATGACATGTTTCTCTCTGTCTCACTCTTGCATTTGCTCTAAAAGCAAAAAAACCCAACCTCTTGGTATCCCGGCGGTCCTTCCTGCTTGTTTGCTTCTCAGCTCACTCTGTCGCTCATTTGAAAATTGTAGCCTCACTTATGTCAGAGCATTTACTGCAAATGCAGCACACATAATGATTTGTTGTCACTCTGACGCGGTTATTTGAACTCGAGTATGTCAAATTAAAGGTTTCAGGTCAGATTTCTCTTTGAGTTTCCTCCCATAATCCACAGACACACAAATCATTTATATGTCTAATTGCTTGTTTTGTTGTCTGTCCATGGTGTGACTACACCGGCCTCAGTGACCATTTCTACACGACCACAACAATCCAGCTGAGATGTTTACAGGGCGGGAACAAGTCCACCCATAATCCAAGGTACAAAACACCTCCAGTTACAATGATTAACATAACAAGAAAATATTCTGTGGTCTGTTACAGGTGAACACAAACTCTGTGTCTCTGATCAGCACGTCTGTCTATTACAAAAAGATATAAAAACCTGAGTCAGATATTTTTATGTCTCCACAAATGCCACCATTCAACACGGGATATTTTCAGCAACACAAAATCTGCTATTTGGCGGCATCTTTGTCGATACATGCCTAGACACCAGCCTAAATCTAGTTTGTCAGCTGAGCTGCACTAATTAGGCTAACCAACATTACTAGATCTCACATGTCAGAAAAATTATTTTTGCTAATGAATTGTGTGCTTTGAATTCTTCTTAGATCACTGAAAGTATTCTTGCTGATTGAAAACTAAAGTGTCAGTTTAATGGATTTTAATTGGGCTGCTTTTAACTGCATCAGTCAGCACATAAAATTGAGAATGATAAAAATGAGACTGTACTGTCAAATGACACAACAAGTGTATTGGTCATAGTGCCTTTTACAATAAAGTAAATAACTAAATAAGCATTACTGTTTTGATCTAGCTGGTAGGTGCTGTTGCTTAAAAACCTTAGAAATTGTCTGATTTTAGAAGACAGCAATGAAAAAACGTTATGTTTTTAACTGAAACAAGCAAACTAAAAAGTGCAGTTGTTCTGTGTTTTACTGGGCTTCACATGAATAACTCACTCCTATTTAGTTATAATGAAAACATGCAACATGCACTGTAATCTATAAATCAATCCAACATTGATTAATTTTGGAGGAAATGTCAAATAGTGCAGCAATATAAATTCTCCTCAGGCCTGTTTGTGTTGTCGACAGTAAATAAAATCCAAGTACATTTATTTCCAAAGATTTTAAAGCAAATAAATTGGATGAACTGCAAGTAAAAAACTAAATGGACACTGTTTAAGTGCCCATTAATGCAAATATCTGATCAACCTAAGTTTAAACTCAGCATGACAATGGAGAAACAGGGTGATTTAAGTGACTTTAAATTAGGGCTGTGCAATATGACCAAAATCTCATATCCCGATAGAAGACATTTATCGTCCTGACAACAATATATATTAAAAAATGTAACATTTTCTGTAAATTCTGTGAATCTCGGGCAACTCGACTTGTTTGAAGTGTTTTCAGCTGGCGTCGTGTACCTGGAGTCGAGTGTTTTGACCGATGCATGAAACTATACATTTTTAGGCATAACTTGTAACGGCTACCGTTTTCTTTGTGAGTATTTATTACACGGCGTGCTGCGGGGAAAAGCCTGTTCTAACGTTTGAATCTAAGCTTTATTTGGAGCACCTGACAGCTCTTTTTTGCTTCTCATTAGTAAACTCTCTCCATACTCTTTTACGTGACTCTTGCATAGGTGATCCGTGTCAGACTTTTCATAACCAAAGCATGCCCATGCTACAGAGGTAGCCCCTCGTTTAGAAATAAGGTCCTCAATTTGTTTTGACTGGTCTTTCTGTTTGTCATCGTTTCAGTTTATTTTGAAAAATCTCAACAGGGTCTTCCGCTTTATTGTGAAAGGTTTATGTGGAAAATAAACAAGCGGACGGCGGAGCAGTGTTTACCGTCGTTGTAAAAACAGTCGCTTATCCATCAGTAGTTTGGTTATTTTAAATATAAGAGAAAGAAAGAAGTTTAAGAAATAAATATAGCTAATACAGTGACCATCAAAACAATGAAAAAAATATTGCTGTAAACGGTTTATTTTGCGAAACCACAAAACAAACGATAGCGTAATATAAAACGATAGACGTTTTCATATAGTCATCCGATACATATCGTTATATCGAACAGCCATACTTTAAATGTGCAGTGACTGCTGGTGCCAAACAGCTCCAGCTACTCTCAGGATTTGACAAACCGCTGGGATTTTCCTAAACAAACACGTCTAGGTAGTGCTGGGCGAGATGACAATATATATCGTGTCGATGATAGAAAAGTGTCTATTGTGCCATTTGTCTTCTATCATTTCTATCATTTCTAACCTAATTTTATAAATTATTACATGAAATATACCATTAAAAAGCCTGTGGCAAATATATTAGTGTTGTCTTCTCACTATACATACTCTTAACTTTATGCAAGAGAAAATAAAGTATGAAAAAATGATATTTTTCGCAAAGAAACTCCGTCTTGTGGTTTTGCGACATGGTGCTGCTTTACGTGCACCCGGATTTGCGACATGCTTTACGGTAACTCAAAACGATGGACGTGCGACAGGTTGCAGTTTCATGCCCGGACATGCAACAGGCAGAGACAGCTACACAGGCAGCCCAAGAGGAAGCACTTTTACCGAAAAGAGGGGGTACATCTGTGATTTGGTTACATTTTGGGTTCAACAGCACCAACACGGAGCAGAAGACGCCCATTTGCAAGCTATACTATAAAACTATTCCTGCACCCGATGGCAACACAACAAATCTCTCCTATCACCTACAGAAGGTCCACGAAAAAGAATGCTCAAGAATCCAGAAAATCTGAGCTAAACCAAGTTGTGGAACGACAGGAGCAAGTTGGGAAAAGAAAAACTATAGCTAGCCAAAGATACAGCAGTCTTTCACACAAGGCCCTTATAAGAAAACGTCCCAGCGCCATAAACAAATCACAGGAGCCGTCTCGTGTTACATTTGTAAAGGCATGGCCCCTGTTTATGTAGTTGAGAAGGACAGCTTTCGTGACCTCATCAAAGTCCTTATAAGTCGAGTTGCCTCGCTTATATGACGCATGCCGGGCCAAAGTAGAGACGGATGTTTGCAGTGTCGTGCATTATGCCTTGACGACTGACCTATGGACGAGCAGAGATACGCAGCCCTACATGAGCGTAACCATCCATGTCATTAACAAAGACTGCACCCTCTGCGCTCGCTGTTTACAGACTGCGTACTTTCCAGATGACCACGGGTCAGGTGGTATATCGTGATATATATCGTCATCGTGATATAAAATAATTCATATCGTGATAAATATTTTTTCCATATCGCCCAGCACTACGTCTAGGGTTTACAGAGAAGGGTCCGATAAAAAGAAAATATCAAGTGAGCGTCAGTTTTCTCGAAGAAAATACTCGTTGATGTCAGAGGTCAGAGTGCTTCCAACAGTAACTCAAAAGCATTCATTACAACCACAGCACGCAGAAGAGCACCTCACACAACATACTAAACCTTGAAGCTCATGAGGAGACGAGGAGAAGAATGCTACTTGTGTCAGGTAAGAACTGAGGAATTGTTGCCTGGTTTGATGTGTCTCAATTTCTCAATTGCTGTGACATTTGCATGGTAGGGTCAGAATTTAGTATAATCAACATGAAAACAAGCATCCATTCTGCCTTAGTATTGATGTATTTTATGGTTATTTTATAGTTTTTTTCTTAGTCTTTTATTTCTAAATCCCCTTAATCACGTAACAAAGCAACTAACTCAGCTTTGCCCTTTCTGAGCTCATGTATTACACTGATTATACCACTGCAAGCACAACTCATTTATTTGATAAATGAATGAGCTCATTTGAGGATTAGCACACACTTCTTTTTTTAAACAAGCAGTGCATCCGTTTTCTGAACCCTTAGGTAAACAGAGAGAAGCACAGGGAACACCGGGAAATAAATATCCTTACAAACAAAAGAAAATAACAGACAAACAAAACAAATAAATAAATAAGGACACGGTGGTGACAATTATATCCTTGCCCTTTGTCAATTCGTTTTGAAGTAACTGTGAGGCCTCACAGCAGAGCTGCTCATGCTCATTTAGCACAGTCTTTAACACTCGCTTTTTTCTGATTTAGCTCATTCAAGATGGCTTCTTAAGCCGTCAAACTATAACTAATCTTTACTTAACTAGGGAGAGAAGGAACAAACCACTTTCACCGTGTAACTATGGTAGCCCTGAAAGGTCAAGTTTCATTTATTTTTGTGCAGTAGGCTAGTAAGGTTTACACTACCTCACAACACTTTGGCCTTCGATCCACAGACTGTATATAAAATGGTCACTGCCAATTAGTTTTGACTCCACATTTTGATGCCTCATTGTCAGTCCTCTGAGTGACACAGTATTATCTTTTCATAGCCAGCATTGAGCATATTTGGATAAGAAGGTGAAGTTATCCACTAACGCCAGCAAGCTAGGTTAGCTAGCGACATCTCTTAATCCTGCAGGGGAACAGATACGCATACCTGCTAAGTAGTGCCCGGTAACAGATAAATAAAATGCTACAATATTAAATATCCCAGTTCAATGAGTGTTACTATTTGTCAGCTAATTGCATTTTAATGCTCTTAAAGGCACCAGCACCACAGTAACAGCCAAAGGTGTGAAACGCAAGGCCTACTAAACTACTGGCTGCAGCCCCGTTTGGCATACCGGCAATCGGCAGCAGTCGTGCCCCTAACTTTAAAGATTAACCGACTCCACACAGGTGAGAACTTAAAAGAATTTCCCCAACCTACATTTTTTTATGAAGGGAGACTGCCCATGTTTTTGTACGGGGCAATTAATATGCTGTTTAATATTAAGCTGGACATTTTTACAGATTCTGAGAGGTGGACTGAGATGGGCCTCAAGCAGCTGTTGGAACATCTGCAGTTTTTGGCACTAAGGTACACATTATTAGACAGCTTCATTATCTTGAGGGCACCGGGGTGCAAAAATGCTTTTTAATGCTGTAACATTTATTTTTACTTACAGAGGCACTCGCTCTTGGACCCCTCCTCAAGTGGCCATTAGAGGAACTGCAGTTTCTGGCACTTTTGCAGTTGTTCCATTTTCCAGCCTTGTAGTTTGATGCTTGGTTATTTTTTGCAAAGAGATTCATACTACTTCTGATTCATGATGTGTTGGTGACTGTCATAAAGACTCAACAGAAACTACAGGAAGAGAACTGATGCATTTAGTGATCACTAACCATTTAAATTGGCACACTGTAACGGTACCTTTAGCTGGAGTTACAGTTTCTACTTCTATCTGTTACCATTTCCTGACAACTGTATTCCCGACTGGTCACAAGGGTTCAAAGTGCAGCAGCATGACCATTACTGCACACGCACCCACAAGTGCTGCATGTAGTCAGTGTTGCACATACTAAAAACAAATGTGTCACAGCCAAGATCATAACAACAGAAACAAGCCACAGTCACAGTGACAGCTATGTCATCCCGTGTCTGCTGTCACAATCACAGGCGGTGATGGTGAATGGTGAATCAACTCTCCTTCTTTCGAAATAAGTCGGTGCGGCCACAGCCTCCTCTCGCTGTAAGCAAAAGTGTGGCGAGGTAAAGCAAAACAACCCTCTAAGAAGTCTTATTGTGACTTTACGAATAAACCTAGACATCAGATGATGAACACACACATTTATGCTATAAAACACTCTCACCACTGCAATAATGTGTCAGCATGGAGGTGTAGTTAGGGGCACATGTCCGAATAGAATATTCAAGAGTTGAATCTGAGGCTCTACAGACTGACTGCTGCTCAAAGCACATCACACATGGTGGCACTCCAAATGAGCTCCTGGGCTCCCCCTGCATGCACTCTGTGAGTGTGTGTGTGTGTTTTCGTATGTGTGATTACGTTGTCAGGATTTCCACTTCAGAGGATAATGTGAATGAGTCATGGCTCACTCTTTTTCCTCTCGCTCCTTCTCTCTTTTTATCCAGAGGCAGACAGCGGAAAGCGAAAAGCTGCCATCCGAGTCACAGAGAGGTCTGCAGGAATAAAGACTCAAATAGTGTTTGTATTTTTAGCACAGAGTTTCCCAGAAACGCTCATCTCGTGGCAGCGATTTGGAATTTTGATGCTTTTAGTTTTGTAATTTAAATGTTGTGCAATATTTTGCAGTCTACACTATGAAGAAAGGAATAAAATTCTACCACTGGCAAAAAAAGCGCACCTCTCATTCCCCTCTCAAAATATTGATTTCTACAATAAAGTACCCCGAGGCTTACCACTTTGGGTATGTTTACAGCTTCCTCTCTGTGTCATTCTTCCCAAACACCACCTTTGGCATCTGCTCTAGCTCCCAGTCATTCTGCTGCTGCTCAGTGATGGAGAACTCATTTTCTTGATTCCAGATCACAAAACAAATCACAAATGTTTAAGTGAAGGAAATGCTAAACCCTTTGGTAACTTAGTTACTCCTACATGTGTTCATTCGGGGGGTTTTCTTTGTGGAAATACGGTTATTAAATAACAGTAATACCTCAAAAGAACTGCTGCATTATAAATCCTGCATGCCCTACTAAAATAATCGAGATTTCAGCTGTAAAATTTACTTTTCAACTGATAAAGGCCATTTTCCATGCAGTCACCTCTGTGGCTTTGTAGAGGTGATGGCCAGTACAGGCAGAGGACCACAGATCCTCCCAGTTTAATGACTGTGTTGTTGGACGCCTACATTTCTGCCTTTTACCAAAAACGTTTAAAACTTCAGAATTGGTTAAATGACTACAGCTGTTGTTTCTTTTCCTTATTTTTTGTACATGTATGTATGTTATGCTAATGCGTTTGTGAATGCAGAGATCTCTGTTATGCACGGAAGCCCCACCCACTGGCTGTTCAGGCAGCCAATCAAAAGAAAGCTCTCCTTAACAGGAAAGGAAAAAAAAAAAAAGCTGAAACAACTGGTTTCAGAAAAGCAGATGAACTGAGGACCCGACTGGTATAAGATCAAGGTTACGTTTAAAAATCGATGAGCGTAGGCGAGTCATTTTTCATGGTTCATGTAACATCTGCTCAGGAAAAAAATGCTTATTAAATACAAAACAAAAATGATTAGCTAACAGATAATGTCGCTTTAACACTGGTTTGTTTTGGGGGGTTTTTATTACTAGATTAGAAGTGAAGTAATGAGAAGCTTCTCTTTTCTAATGTATTTCCTGCAGCCGGGACGCTGCACTAATTAAAACTCATTCATTATTTAAGCAACCTACTACAAGCCAGCTAGTTAAGTTTAGGCACCAAAACTACTTAGTTTGATTTAGGAACTATTGTGGTTTGGGTTAAAATATGCCCGTGTACAACATTAACCTTCACACTGCAGAGCTTCAAAGTATCTAGACAACACCAGTTTTTACCAATTCTCTGCAGATTTTAAGGTCCAAGCGATTAACTAAATAGTTAAAAAAAAAATACAGCAAATTTACCTTATGGTGATCTCTTGGGGCATCGTCTTAGTAACATCATGTATTGATCTCTGATTAATGTTTGCATTATTATTATTAACTTTACAAAACTTTACATTGTGAATATGTTACACTTATGTTTAAAATAAAACTGATGATGTGACATCATAATGTAAGTTCAATTATGTCTCTGTTATGTTAGAAAAACACATCACATTTACAATATTCTACTTTTTTTGCAACATTACAGAAGAGTCTCTGTGCAGACTGGTTACTTTACTGGTTACTTTACTATTACTATTACTATTTACTATTACTTTATTATTACTACTAATACTATTATCAATATTTGTTGATTTAACAATACAATACAATACAATATTTTGGATGATATATTTTTCTTTTAGACATGAAACAAACAGATTTCCCCCACATTTTTATGTGGACTGGATTTTGTTGGATTACCATCTGCCCGACTCTGCTTGCAGTGAGTTCTATGGATGGCAAAATATTCCCCCACATGGGTGTTTATCCCACCTGTCCTTTTCCATTTTTCATTCATCAGGCCATGACAAATCCAGGTACCGATAGATCAATAAATAGCTAATACCTTTCAATAACAGCTCACCGATAGGTTGGTCAGACTCTACACAGAGCAATGTTGTCACGACTGTCACGACTTACACACAGACTGGTTACTTTGCAAGAACATGACTGATGGAGGAGCAATGTTGTCACGACTTACAACATTTGACCAGATTGACTTTTTAACAAGCAGTTCTGTTTACTTTAGTTTCTTAAAATGCAACAAGAATCATATAAACAAAGTTTGTTTGTTTTTTTCATCAACTTTAGTCTCATGCTCTAACCCTCTGCTGCACAGATTCAAAGTACAACTCACATAACACAAGCAAAAGTCACAGGCAGGTATGACAGTGCTGATCCCAGACTGCTGTCGAACCGTGCCTCCTCCCTCCTGGGGGCAAACGATAGCAGTACAGTCCCCTGCCATCCCGGCCCTGCCTCTGATGCATCACCTGTGACAGCTGTCAGTCACTGCATCAGGAAGGGGAAATCCGATATACCAGATGGATAGCAAAGACTATTTTTTAATGCTCATTTCCCACGTCAGCCTCCCTCTAAGCATGTAAAAACACAAAGGAATAACTTTTAAAAAAAAACACGGGGGAAGGCAGGGGGAGAGGAGAGGTATGTCACTGTGACAGACACAGAGAGAGAGGGTGAAGCAGCATCTCCAGCTAATGTGACAGCCCTCTAATTATATGATGAAGCTTCAATGTGGGGTCAGAGGGGGGTTATTGCTCTTTGTCTCCTACCTACACAAACTGGAGACACACTCCTGTGAATTTGCTCATCGGGGGTGGTGCTGGTTGAAAGCTGCATGATAGCAGGAGTGTGGGGACAGTTACCATGGCAACTGCCGAGAGCCAATTGGGACCACTTGACTGAGTTGACTGACAGTTGCTGTATTGCGTTGTTTTTGCACCCGACTCAACGAGCGGAGGGATGCCATCGGTGCTGAGATACGCTCACCTTCCCCACCTTCGTTTTTCTCACCTCCACTCTCGGGTCTCAGCCTCCCCTTCCCTTTGATCTATTTTCTTCCACCCCTCCGTCCTTTTCCCACTTCCCCTCTTCATCTCCCCCCTCCTATTTTTAAATGAACAAACACATTCCTAGTGCCGGATTCAGAGGCCGCGTCCCGGACAGTGTGTTACCTCTACAACGCAGCAGCAAAACCCCTTGGGAACCTTGCAAGCCTGTCCAATGTTACAGAAATAAATTGGGTTTTTAGCCCACTCGATGAGGGCAGAGAGAGGAGAGGAGAGGAGAGGAGAGGAGAGGAGAGGAGAGGAGAGGAGAGGAGAGAGCACTACACCGGGAAAAACACAGGTGTTGAGTGAAAGAGTTACATACTGAGAAAAAAAGAAAAACAGCAATCCATCTAATTATCCGTCCCAAACTGTGAAAGCAGCAGCAAGCGGAAGCTTTTGTGTGTGTGTGTGTGTGTGTGTTTCAGACTGTGTCTTAATCTGCTCTATTTCTGTCGTTTGGACTCTATTTGCAGTCCAGGCTTAACCACGGGCACAGAGAAAGAGAGAAAAGTTGAGAGGGAGAGTGTGAAAAGAGGAGAGGGGTTTAAAAGCCACAGAACATGGAGGTGCAGAGAGCAGCGGCGGCGCAGCGGTGGCTCAAGCTGGAGCTCTGAGGCTAAGATTTTCTTTTTCTGTAAATGATGCCATCATCTCACCCCACGTTTTCTGTTCAAATTTTCAATTTTGGAGCCAAAAACAGGAAATCCAAGCAACCTTGTGAATCAGTATTTACGCTTGACTTGCAGTTTTTGTTTTTTTCTTCAGTCAGTCTAATTGTCTAATTAACTTAAGAGTTTAAATGTCATTTTGGATGAAGACTACTGTAAATTTAGACAAAATATTGAACTTTTTGTCATGTTGTCATCATCATTTTTCAGATTAATATTATTTTTGCTGTTGTCGCCTCTCGTAGTTGGTGCATGAGCACATTTTGGCTGTCAGTTATTGGTAACACATTCAACAAAGAGATTTTTCCACTCTACATTTCAAACGTGGTTTCATGTAAAAATAACAATTAACAGTTTCCTACCATCCAGTATTTAAAAAAAAAACGCCAGCTTTAACAGTCCCATGTTATCACACATTTCCATGACACCTTACAGTGCAGAGTAATCGCTTAACCCGTGTGCAGAGTGTGCCTTATGTCAGCCTCATTATGTTGACTTTACGGTCAATTACATGACATGATGTGACAGCGGAGTGAATGTCTTTTTCCAGGACAGGGACTCCTGGAAAAAGACTGAAATCCCGCTGTATAAATGAGGAAGCAGCTCCTTTGAGCTATACCGAATGCCCTAAACTATATATAAGTATACTTAAAACAGTGCTCCGCTTCAAATGAGGAGGCTAGATTAACTGCTCCACCTCCAAATATTCCTGCTGTGATTCAAATGAATTGTATTTCTGAGATTCATTCGTTTGAGATTAGCATCCACACCACTGTGCAGAAACTGTTTACACATTAGTGTTACTGGTTTTCTAGATAAGTACTGTTTTCCACCTTCCTTAATTACAACTTCCCATTATGTGGAGAGAGGCGTTGCCATGTTAAAACGATAGTTACTGGTCTTCTCTGGAAGTCAGAGAGTCTGGTTGGGAGCATCTTTTGGCATTGATGGCGCCTTTATAGACATACAAGCTGCCATTTCACCTGTACCATCAGAGACGTAGTTATTCTCCACTGTAGTCTGGAGGACACAGTGTCCATATTTTCTAAACAGAAGTTCAAATTCCAATTCGACTAACCGCTGATGAGTTTTCCACTTTGCTCAGTCATTTTAAACAAACTTTGGCTGAGCCGAGCAGCATTTCTGGATGTTCACATAGGGCTTCTATTCTAATGTGCAGTCGTGGCTGCATGGTGACCTGTGTTCTCAAAGTGTTCCTGAGCCCATGCAATGGCTTCCATGACACAATCACGCCTGTCTTTAATGCAGTGCTACTTGAGGCCCTGAAGATGATGATCATCAAATACCGATTTTCAGCCTTGACACTTGCAAACAGAGATTTCTCCAGATTTTTATGCTTTGATCATATTATGTAATGCATATAATAAGACATTCAAAGTTTTCACAATTTTACAGTGAGAAACATTAGTGCAAATTCTTTTTCCAAAATTAGTTACTTCTCTAAATTAAACTAAACTAAACTCTAAAACTCTAAAAAACTCGAAATCTCTAAGATGCCCCTCTCATACAACGTCATGTTACTCACCCATTGCAAATTAACCTAAGGAGTTGCAATGCATTCTTCTTTTTAGAGATACATTGCTGCCATCAAATTCAAAATGGTGGCAATTAGAAAGGGAAGTTTTAAATGTCTGGCTGACTAGTCTCAAATATCCCCACTAAACTGTTTTTTCTGTAAAAATAACTGTCACCTGCTCAGATGCAGAACACAAGCACGTCTTATTCTGTCTCCACTTTTCTAACCTCACCTGCACTCAGCTGAGCTTTTACAGATCTTGAAATATTCTCCAGTCCTTAAATCATTACTCTTCATCCTTACTGCAGTATTCTTTATTTCCAAGTCTCCTGTTCTCATGGGAGATGGGTTTCTCTCACTGAGAGTCCTGAGCATTAATTCCTGCTGTTTACTCCTTCTTTTCTCCCCAATGCTCTCCCTCTCTCCTTTCTGTCGTTCTCTAGGTTTGACCATGACCTGAATAGGCTTTGTGCAAACTACACCATCTCACTGAACTAGTTACAGTTACACACATGTAGACACGCACAAAACCACACAGGACATCCTGTGTATGGTCCAGTGATTTTCCAGTTCAGCTACTCCCGATGTACACTGCCTCACTGATGAACAACCTGTACTCATATGCACAAATGAACAGGAACTTCCCAATTACTGTATTAATACTTCAGATTTAACAACTCTTCATACATCAGCTTAATAACACACACAGGCAAGTCTGTGATACCGAGACAGCACTACTGTAAGGGTGCAAATCTAGACAGTTCTTGTCTTAAAGAGTCTGCTATAAATACATGAGAACAGTACCGTACACAATTCAATCATGATTGCATAATCAGTACCAAAAATGGCTACTGAAGAATAGAGGTGGGTTTGGGAAGTCTTTACACTTGCGTACAAACATTAGGTTGTCTATGCATGGAAAAACAAGGAAACTCCACAAGGAAAAACGATTACTACTAATCCTGGCATATTAAAGGAGATCTATCGTGCTTTTTCTTTGACTCTGTCATGCATTTACAGTTACCGTGGCTAATACTCATCTTAGTTTTGAACAGTAACCAACAAGTAACCACTGAGTCAAAAGCTGAGTCAGGCTTGAGGTTACTCTAAATGCTCTGTTTCACTGTTTTCTTCCCCATCTTGGCCTTGCATTATGTCATAGAGATAGAGGGCATCTAAGGCACAGAGCTCAGGCTGTGAGCACAGATGCCCTGCCCATCTGCTCAGTCATCCAATCAAAAGAAGGCTGGCTAAAAAAGTCTCAAAACTACAAAAGATGAATAAGAATTTCTTAAACTCTGAAATATGGCTCACAATAAAAATAAACTGAGCAAGAAAGGACCTGTTCAAGCAAGCATACCAACAGCTAGAAGGAGCAATAAATGGCCTGTAGTTGTATAGCGCTTTACTTAGCCCCTATGGACCCCAAAGCGCTTTACATTACATCCAGTCATTCACCCATTCACACACATATTCACACACTGGTGATGGCAGCTACATTGTAGCCACAGCCGCCCTGGGGCGCACTGACAGAGGCGAAGCTGCCAGACACTCTGACCACCACCAGTAGGCAACGGGTGAAGTATCTTACCCAAGGACACAACGACCGAGTCTGTCAGAGCCGGGGCTCGAACCAGCAACCTTCCGATTACAAGACGAACTGCCAACTCTTGAGCCACGATCGCTTAATTGTTCTCTACGGGTTTAACATCAGTTTTCTTATAAATGCAAAAGCAATTTATATATATTATATATACACTGGCACAAATGGAATCAAATGTAACACTTAACAAATAGAAATGCTAAAAATAAATCAGAAAGTGATTCCAAAAGAAGAGAGAATTCTTCTTTTTCCTGTAAGTGCAGACCTGCCAACCCTGAGCCGGAAAAGGCACCGGGAGCTGTGAGCTGCTAAAAGACTCGAGTGTTTATGCTGCGGGAAACCTTTTCACCTCGCTGGGAGTGCTCTCATTAAATGTTAATACCAAAAATAATGCTTAATGGAGCTTTAAGGGCTTGTACCGAGAAGTGAATTCTCCTATTATCACAAGACTGCTGACCGAGAGGAAGGCTTTGCAATTTTTTTTCTCCCAAACAGTCTATTTAAAAATGAATCTGTAAACACTAAAATGGTTTAGAAATCATGGGGTTTCCATCACCCCGGGATTCACTTACTGAGTTTATGCGTGTGTGCGAGTGTGTGGCCACGCTTAGCAACAGACCAGGAATATTCTTGGAAACACGTGGAGCGAGAGGAAACAACTGAGCATGCTCAGCCGCTCTCAACAGGTCGCTGAGCACCGAGCTACACGTACCTGCTTCTTGGCTAGCTCTCCTTTGTGCCCACCCCTCATTTTTACTGATTTATCCAAAAAAAATTTCATTTGTTACAGAGCGTGAAGTAAAGCACATGCTGGCACAATCAATCCCCCCCCCCTCACGGTTTCTCCCTCCCACACACACACACACACACACACACACACATATATTGAAGGAGAGCATCAGCAGCTTGTATTCTCTCTCTGCTTCTCTAGGAGGGCTGCCCTAATTCTTCCTGACAAGGGCTGGGAGAGCCAAGAGAACATCTCAACACACACAAACACGCGTGCCGAAATGTGCCACGCCACTATCACTCACGCACAGCACACAGCTACACATCTGTGCTAGTGGCATTTTACCTTAATCGCCTTTGTCACCGCTTTCAGTGCAGTTTAGTCCAACTCGGCTAGCTTCCTCCATCAACACATGTCACTGGCCAACGTATGACCGCAACTGCTAAAAAGGAACGAAGGTCAAATGTCTTCATCCAATTGAGAGCCGCCGAGCGTGACGTGCTTAGTCTGATAATATATATTAGTTTTAGATCTTTACGGTGCCGTGTTGTGTTACCATACAGCAGATGATAACCGAGGCTCGATCAGATAGAAATTCCTTGTGCTTGTGTGACGTGTTAGTGTGTTTGCGACTGATTAGCAGTGTGTAATTAGAGGCTACCCGGAGCTGGTGTGGGGGATAAGAGTGAGGAAGTGAGGAGGATAGAGGCATTTCTCTTTCTTTGTGCGGTGCCAACCTTCTTCCTTTCTCGTGTGTGTGCATGTTAGCTTCTGCCTGCTTGCAGTGCTATCAGTGGGGGAGAGAGACTTGTGTTTGTGCATGTGAGAGAAGACATGCTTGGATGTGCAGGCTGAAGCTAGGGGCTTCTACATGAGGGAGACAGACAGGGAGAGCGGCAGCATCCCTGAAGGAATTCAAGCAGCCTCTATGCTATGTGACCAGGATAGAGATGACTTCATTAGGCCAGTCAGTTTCTCTCTCCCTCCCCCTCCTTCTGTCTTTGCCTTCCCCTAGCTGTACATAAAGCTGCGAGGGAGCTCTACTGTATGTCAAGTAATCTTACTTGTCAAATAGTCCAAATCTGGGTCGCAATAGCAATCTGAAAGCTTGGCTTGTTGTGTTTTTGTGAGACAGCGTGGAAAAAAAAATCCCAATCTGATATAGCCACTTCTCTATCCAGATATCAAACACACAAAATGTCAAAAAAATCTAATTGGCCGGGCAGATTCCACGGGAGATGTTGTGATTTGTTTTATTTTACCTTTATGTCTCACAGGACAGGAGGCGACTGACATCGGTGTGGAAATAAAATGTCAGAGCATCAAATGTGACTGAATTTTATATGTGTGTGCTGAAAATGTCATCAGCTGTCTGACTGATGGGGGGGGGGGGGGCACAAGGCAGCACAAATGCCTGCAAGAGTGTGTGGGCAGGCGCGACTGGTTAAACACTTTGAAATGCATGTGTGCACATACAGTGTGTGTAATGTAGGTGTCAGCCCATATGGAGTCCTTCAGCTGAATGGCTCCATATGGGCTTTTTTTCTGTACATCTAGCTGATGGATGACTTTGCTCTTCTCTACTGTTCTTTGATGGAGCATTGAGTCTGTGCTTTTATTGCCTGTGTCGACCAGAAGGTCAACAGGTCTTACTGCATAGGTCGTACTGAGACTTAGTCTCCACTAAATAATTTCAGGAAAATTACATCTTAATGAAAACAATCTGATATAAAATGTCTAAAGAACAGCTAGAAGCATGCGAAACAGTGTAAACATCAAGTATAGAGTCAGCCGAGTCCATAAAGTCAAGCTCAGCTACAGTCCCAGCAGATGAGCTGATTACTGTGATCTGCTGTATATAAAAAAGAAAAGCTCGGTACATGTTAACATTTTCATCTCAGTTCCAGTTTTGAATGGATAAAATTATTGCTGTTTTGTTCTCTTTTTTTAAAAAAAAATATATTTTTAATATATTTAATATATAGCTACTGGTTCATCTGGTTTTATAAATCAAGTGCACCAATTTTCCTTTACAGTGGTGCAGAACATATTGCCTCTTATAGGAAGGGGCCAGCAGGGCGAGCAAAGGCGAACTCACAGTTTAAGTAAATGGAGGCACTAATCGGCAAACTCCATCTAGAAGAAGCAAAAGGTATCTGCAGTAAAACGTGTTGCCTGAGGCTGCATTTCATTTCCAGATCTTTCAGTAGCACTCAACTAAGGCCTTATCAGGGTGTTAGCTTCACTTATCCACTGCAACTACCCTGCTGGTTTATGACCATTCACAAGTTCACAGCCACCTAGGCCTTGTGTTGCCTCCGTCTCCCCCAGCAAACATCTTGTGGTGCAGGCTGTAGACTGGCAGACAATGGTGCTAGTACTTATGAAATGGGCTTTAAGTCTGTACTTAATAGCTTAGACTATAGAAAACTCTGTGGCCCCCAGCACTTCTTAATTATCATTTTTTTATTTAAACTTTATTTAAAGTTTAAGTAAATCCCCAAGAAACAGAAACTATATCAAGTATTTAAATTGTTTATTATAAACCTGCCTACAGTTGCAGCTCATCTGCAAGCCACTTTGGAACCCACCCCCACCCCAGCTCTCGTTTCACATGCTTCTAATGTTAACAGTGTTACATCTGTTATGCACATGGATGGACACTGAGATCCCAGAGCCACAGCAAGACAATGTTAGCTTTGCTTTATCATAATAAATACCCTGACACTAAATATGATAGAAAACAACTGAATATGGTGAAAACAATTTTAGACATCCCTGCTAGGAAAACACAACAAATATAAATTCCTGCAGAATGAAATCCCTTAAACCGCAACCGGGTCATGGCAGATGGCTGCTCCACCCCGATCCTTCCTGTTAAAAGGGAGTTTTTTCTTCCTACTGACGCCAAGTGCTTGTTATAGGAGGATCAGTTGATTTGGGGGTTTTACTCTATTGTTTTAGGGTGTTTACCTTACAATATAAAGGTAAACTGTTGTTGTCATTTAGCGATAATAATAAATAAAACTGATAAATAAAACTGAACTAAATTAAAATGACAATCTTCCTTTCACTTAAGTGATCCTGACTGAACCCGCTTTTTCACAACTCCAAAGTGACTTTCCATCATTTATTCCCGAGTCCATCAGTGACTCGGGAATAAATAATGTAATCTTACAGCAAGTTGCTGGTGTTAAAGGTGTGCGTGTCCTTGAGTCCATGTTTTATCACCTCCATTTAAAATAACACCACAGCTGTCCAACCTTGAGGGTCGGGCCATCATGTACGCTTATTTTCCCTTCACTTATTACTTCTGCATGCAGCAGTCAAGTAGTACATATCTGCTTTCTGTTTTTAATAGTGTGTGTGTGTGTGTGTGTGTGTGTGTGTGTGTAGCCCTTGACATCTGTCAGTGACTTCTCTTCACCGTCTCCATCAGATCTTTATCAATGCATTTCTTCACCCTTTAGCTTTCCAGCCAGATTGATGGTGCAGAGGGATTGTATTAGCGTGCAGCTTGCATGTTGTGTACAATACAAATAGACACACACATGTTGCGGCACTTTGCGCATACGCACCCGTCGACTTGCATAGCAAAAAAAACAAAAAAACAAAACCACAAACTAAACACCCACAGTGAGCAAACAACAGAAGAACCAAGGTCGATAGTAATTTCCACAGAGTGCATAAATCTTTACTGACTTGAAAGCTCAAACCTGATTACAGAAAAGCACTTTGGCCTATAGCTTGCATATGAGACACTCTCTCGGATGTACATTAACACACTGCGAGAGCAGCTCAGAAAATACTCAGAAAACAGAGCCGGGGTACAACAGAGAAGACAAAAGCATTACTTTCCAGTAGCACAGAAAGGGTTTCTTCAATACAGCTTTGTCTCAGTGATTGCCACCACCACTGTGTTCTCATCCAAAATCATTTGCGCTCCCCGCTGTTGAGAACCGCATGTAAACAGACGAGGGGAGAAAAAGTGATCGGCTGCTGCGTCACTACACACACACAGTCTTTTGTGCTTTTTGCCAGCATTGAATCAGCGCACAGCAGGCAATTCCATCTTCCCTTCAAAGTGATGGTTGTCAGCGACGTCTTCAATAAGAGCACTATTATGCGAGCTCTATGGGGCCAAAAAGGTCAACGCAATCACTTCCCATAGAAGGAGTGGGTGTGAGCACCCTGAAAATAGATAGCCAAGAGGGTCGTGACTTGTGATGTTAAAGGCTGGTAAGTGGTTCACGAGTAGCGCTCGGAGCAAAATAGTAAGCCGGGTGGTAAAATATTTTCCTGCAGCAAGAGAAACAGCAACCCACCTTTGTCCACAACAGCAAGAGAAGCACAGGTATAACTAATGATAGTAAAAGCGATGGAGACATTTAAAAAATATATATACCTGAATCCACCTGTGCACTTCCTGTTATGACAGGTCAAAAGATCTTCAGGACTTTAAGAGGGGCTTTAAAGGCGCCGCATGCAATCCAAAGCATGTGTCTTCAGGCGGTGTTACATTTTAGCTACACTTTATCTCAACAAATACCTTCACACTAAAATCTTTGATGATAACATTCTCATCATGAACGATAACAATTTCAGACGTCACTGCCAGGGATCCACAACAGAGGAACACATGAGTTTACATCTTAACATTAGTCATCCTTTCTCTGGGGGGGGGGGGGTGTTGATGACCAAGAATGCGTTCATGATGGCTCAACTTTGCAAACTCTTGTGTGTCCAACCTACATTCTCCCAACCTACTTTTCATCCTTTTCTTGGCAGTGTCCCAATAACTCCAAGTGTCTTCCCTCTGCTTGCTTGTGATTCAATTAATTCACTCTTCGCTCCGTGTCAAAGCCTTGTTTCGTGTTATTTGCCCTCTCGCAAACGCTTTGTGATCAAGAACACACAGTGTTGGGGAGTAACGGAATACATGTACCGCCGTTACATATTTAAAATACAAAATATGAGTAACTGCATTCCGTTACAGTTACCGTTTAAAAAGGTGGTATTTAGAATGCAGTTACTTTGTTGAAATAAATGGATTACATGGCGGTATTTTCCTGTTTCATATTGTGGCGGGTCAGGACTGTTTGGGTTTGGTTTGACAGCTATGCTCTGTTGTTCCAGGCGGCAGCGTTACAGTTGCCATGGTTACAGGGTGACGCTCTCTCTCTGCGACTGTGTGTTTCCTGGGTGTTGTTGTTGTTGTGCTAAGCTAATAGACAGAATGCTACAGGCATAGCCCTAAAGAAAGTAGCCTCATGGGCAGTGTAGTCCGTGCTGCAGGGAGAATGGACTGGCATACCCGTTATGTGTCTGTGAGCGCGAGGAGGGAGAAAAAGGAGAGTGGAAAAGTAGTTATCGTAGCAGAAACGGGAGCTGGAAGCATGTAAATATAATAATAACCACTGCAGCCAAGAAGAGTGCCTGACGAGCCCAGCTGTAAGTAAGCTATTAAGACTCGACTGTACACCGTGTTCGTGTTTTCCTCCGAAACAATAAGTTCCGTTGGAGCAGCCTTTCAACGCCTCTCTCTGTCTCAAACTTGACCCAGACAACAAAGTAAAGCTATTTTTCGGCTACAAACCCAACACAGAACCGACGTATTAGCCAGAAGTCCCTTTACTATGGAGCCGCAGACCTTCAGTAACAGTAATAAATCACAGCAATAGTACATCCATGCAGTTGTAAAAAGCATGATAATATATTACGTAATCCAAAGTATTCAGAATACGTTACTCTCATTGAGTAACGTAACGGAATACGTTACAGAATACATGTTGGGGCATGTATTCTGTAATCTGTAGTGGAATACATTTTAAAAGTAACCTTCCCAACACTGACAACACAATGTGCTAATAAGGAGACCGAAATCAATCCATTTTCCTTGCCTTGGGAAAAGATTACTGCAGACTGGAACACAATATTCATCTTTTTCAATCTTGGTGAAAGTTCAATAAAATATTTGGGTTGTCCTAAATCATCATTGAAAACTTTTAAAAAAAGAACCACAAGGCTTAGCAACAGAGTAACCTGTATGTTTCACGATAGAAAAGGATTAAACCTGGAGAAGGTAAATGGTGAGGTGGTCTACAACTTCTGAGGAATGGAAATGTGGACCTTACTTTTATATTTATTGCTTAATGTGACGGTAAAATGCAAACTGCACAACTGCTGGTAACAAAGTGACAGTGACACAATACAAGCAATGGCACAGAGAGCATGCTGACACTAAGCCAGTAGTGAAGAGCTGACAATGATGTTAAAGCTCACTTCTAGCACTGTAGTCTTCACTTTTTCCTATACCTGTTTCTACAGCAGAATCACTATGGCGATGCTGGGAAGTGCTCTTTGGGCTGGTTTCAGACTCCGGTGGCTTTGTGTTTGTACTGCACTGAAATAAACACCTCATGTGTCCTCATTATTATAGGAATTTGTGTTTTTGTGTGGTAATGCAAACTGGTAATTCTGCAACAATGTATCTCAGGCCTCTTTACAGAGTAATCTAAAAGTAATCTAACGAGCAGTGTATCAAATTACAAACATCATTTAACACTCCCACTATACGACTAACAAAAAGACTAATCTTTTCATAGCATTCATTCCAGCCAGAGAAGTGCCAGATAAAAGTGGTAGCGCTAATGCAAGATTGTCAAAGATCAAAACAGTATTTCAGCGTACGCCTGCAGTAGGCTGCTCTTTTACCGCTGCTTTACTGTCCTTTCATATACACAGCTATAGATAACACATTGTCCTAACATTGTAACACTGTGACTAAGCAGAACTGAGTTTGCAAAGCCATTTCATTCTGCATCAAGTCTATGCATATGAACAGTGTTGGGACTAACGCGTTATTAAGTAACGCGTTACAGTAACTACTAGAGATGGCACGATACCACTTTTTTATGTCCGATACCGATACCGATATCATAAATTTGGATATCTGCCGATACCGATATGAATCCGATATAGTGTGTTTTAATCAACAAAACTGTTTTTTAAATATCTTGCTGCATTTTGTATAAGTTCATACTCAAGTTTAAAACAACAACTACACTAAAGCTATTCTGTTATACCTGTATGCAAAAAAAAAATATTTCATAGTTGAGCAATACTGATCAATCTAATAAACTTAAACCTACACCATCCTCCCTATTCTGGTATTTTAAAGAGTACTTAGCATATATATTAAGCAACCTAACTAATAGAGTTCCAACTCCCAGCAACAATAAAAATAAATAAATAAAAAATAGGGAATCACCCCTCACGCTCCACCTCATGATGCTTAATCGACGTAATCAACCTTAATTTGATGCAGTGTGAAAAAAAAATGCACAGAAATCAATTATTTTTCAAGAAATATTAAATAGATTCAACATCTTTCTTCAACAAAATTGCAGACTGCACAGATGGTACCTTCCCAAAGGAAAAAGTACTATAGCTTACTAGGGTATATATATTAGACTTAATAGTTACTATATACAGTAATTGACTTCTATTCATTTTACATCAAATTAAAACTTTGGGTGTCAGATAATTATTTATTAAAAGCTAGACATTTTAAATGAGAATAAGAAAGAAAAGTATGTCTTTGTGCCCCCTTTTCCCTGTTCATGCCCTATCGGCCCCCCTGGCTAAACTTTGCTAGATCCGCCCCTGCACAGTTACCAGCGTCAGCTACGTAGAAAAAGATCCTGGAGTAGAAAGTAATATTAAATAAATTCTAACAATAGCTTATCAAGCTTAAACGTGCTGCTGTTGTTCAGCCGCTGGTTTCCTCTTTCTGGTGCAAAGTGGGCCAAAAGCAAACTAGAGTCACGGACTCGCGACAGAAAAGCCGATCAGCTGATCGTTAAGCAGTTTCATGATTGAAGTAGCAGCAAGAAGAGGCAGTATATCGTTTGTTAAGCTTAACGCAGGAATGCTTTACAAACATTCAGAGATGGACTTACACACTTGCTTTACTTCTCTCGGGATAACTTTATCGGAGATGAAATGCCGGGTTGCTAGCGAAGCTCCAAATGCTATCCAGACCACCGACAGGTCCCGCATGCCACAGCCGCTCTATCACGTGATGCATACTGCTCCACGTGCTAACGTTCTGAGGTGAGTTACGGGGTGTTGCAAGTTTTGTGAGGTGCTTTCGTGATATTTAATGGATCGGATTACATTTTTTATTTTTCTCCGATATCCGATCCAGTAATTTAGGTCAGTATCGGACCGATACCGATACGTAATATCGGATCGGTCCATCTCTAGTAACTACGTTATTATTGCGGTAACGAGCACGGTAACTAGTTATTATGCCAAAACCGGGAACGCGTTACTCGTTACTGGGATTTAGATAGGCTCGTTATTCGTTACTTCGTGTCGTGGCTATAGCGGAGCTTCCACAGATTCAATAACATTAGCAAGTGGTGGAAGCCAGCAGGTGGATGAAGGAAAAGGGAGGCAAGAGGAGAGACCCGAAGCGGCCGCTGGTCCGAGAGAGTCAGGTGAACTGAACTTCAGGTAAGAAGTTATAACCTGCAGTCCATCTGGGTCAGATATAAACTAAGTTTAGGTGGAGTTTATTTTCGTTATGCTGACTTTTTCGTACTGCGTGCTAGCTAGCATGACGAAGTTTCTATACAGATGGGTGGGTGCTATGTTACTGATGTTGAACTTTATTTTGTTCATAAGGTTAATTATTAGAGTTGCCAACCGTCCCGTAAAAAACGGAATCGTCTCGTATTCAGAGAAAATATCATGCGTTTCGTATTGAGGTGAAAAGGAACACAGTTTGTCCCGGACTTCAGCTAGAATGGAAAAAGACACAAAGCTGGAGTTTTTCTGCGTCTTTACGCTGTCAGCTGCCTCTTCTTCTCTCATCCTCTCACCCTCCCTCCCCTGTTTCTACTTCAATCATGAAACTGATCAATGATCAGCTGATCGGCTTTTCTCTCTTGTTTATTTATCGCCCACTTTGCGCCAGAAAGAGGAAACCAGCGGATGTCGCGGTAAACAACAGCAGCACTTTTAAGCTTGATCAGCTGTTGTTAGAATTTATTTAATATTAATTTCTAGTATCAGCTGATGTTTGCTGGAGCCACAGCTGTAAAGCTGCTGGTCATGATGTCGGTTTGGTTATGTGATGAGAGGGAAACATGAAGATGAAACCAGGAGATGTCCTTACTGAATCATCAGAGCTGTGATGGAGAAACAGGTTTACCTTTTAGGTGACATGAATGAGTTGAAGGGAAGTTATGAGCTGTTTCTGAGAGACAAATAACACCAGGATCCTTTTCTAAGTAGCTGACAGCTGGTAACTGTGCAGGGGCGGATCTAGCAAAGTGTTGCCAGGGGTCCATGTAGGGCATTAAAAGGGAAAGGGGGGCACAAGGAAATACTTTCTTATTCTCATTTAAAATGTCTCGCTTTTAAAAAAATAATTATCTGAGTCTTAAAACAAACAATTGATAGATTGATGCATATATACCATCAGAACAGTGTACATCACTGTCACAACAGCGTTTATTTTCATTCAAAGGCTTTATGATTTTTCCTATAATGGTGGGCCGGTCTCTAGTCAAAATGCCCGGGACGATTTTTTTGTCCCAGTCCAGCTCTGTATGCAGCTCATCTGCAGTCTGGTGTTACCTACATCTTCCTATTCAGAAGGCAGAATTTCCGAGTTCTGAGTACAATCGAAAGCACCATGACTGCAGTTTTTGTGTTGGATGTAAAAAGCAGGCTAGGATAGAATCAGGTGTGGGATTTCTCTCATGGAAATGTGCACATTATTGTTTTCCTTTCTATAGGTGGCACAGTGCACTTGTGGCAAGTATGCAAGCTAGAAGACTGGCACTCTTGCTGGGTATCCAGTTACGGAAGCAACACATTAACAAGAGAATTCTGAGTAAAACCAAAGTTACTTTCCCTAGTAACTAGTTACTCTGAAAGTAATTAGTAACTTGAAGTAACTGAGTTTCTTTTGATAGAAGTAACTAGTAATGTAACTAAGTTACTAATTTAAAGTAACTTACCCGACACTGCATATGAAGTAGTGATAAAGCTGTCAGCACAAGATTTTGTGTGTATATATAAACAATATTCAATCAGCATAGTTATTCAGGTGCTGTTGCATCAGCCATGTTGGCAACAGAAGGAGCTTTTTAAGTTAGTTTAATGAAAAACCAAGGAAGGTGATGCAGTTTGATCTCGGTGGCCGTCTTTCTGCAGTTTCAAACTGTCGGTATACACTTGTCAGCATATACTGACAACTCTGCTGCTAAACGAGACCTCTAAAAATAAGAGAAAAGTCAAGGTTTCCCCTAGCTAACAGAATACAACTGACCTCTTGCACAGCATGGCAGGTAAATTATTACCTCGCCTGTCCACTACCAGCTGATTTGAGGCTATATGCACTCTATGTGGGACGCCTCCATTCTCCCATTGCTGCTTAAGCAACAGGTAACAACATGCTACCAGTTCCTAACAGCACTTAAGCAATGGACACACGGTAAAGGTTACATCTGAACTCAGTGTGGGCTCTGCCTCTAACATTAACTGAATTTACATTTTGTTCTTTGATAAACAACAACACATTTCAATATTTCTACTAATGTACTGAGAGCACAGCAGTTATTGTGAATGCTCAGTGTGGACAAACATTACATTGCATCATGGGATTAGCCTTCCCGTTCTTACAGAGAAATACCAAAAGCTGCAGGACTACTTGTGGTTTAAAGTAGATACAATGACACATTTTTTCAGTGAATCCATTAGGATCACAGCAGTCATGTGTCCCAGCCTTCGGGCCTATACAAATATGACCTTATTTTCAAATTTAGCCTCTTTTCACATTTCAAAACAGTCCCTATTCAAATGAAGACAACCTGTATAGGCATGGCAAACAGTATGTTAAGATTCATTCAGATGCAACTATCATCCATGAAACAATACACACACACATATATACATATATATATATATATATATATATATATATACATATATACATATATATATACATATATACATACATATATACATATATATATATATATATATATACATATATATACATATATATATATATATATATATATATATATATATATATATATATATATATATATATATATATATATATATATATATATATATATATACACACACACACACACACACACATATATATATATATATATATATATATATATATATATATATATATATATACACACACACACATATATACACACACACATATATATATATACAGTGGGGCAAAAAAGTATTTAGTCAGCCACCGATTGTGCAAGTTCCCCCATCTAAAATGATGACAGAGGTCAGTAATTTGCACCAGAGGTACACTTCAACTGTGAGAGACAGAATGTGAAAAAAAAAAATCCATGAATCCACATGGTAGGATTTGTAAAGAATTTATTGGTAAATCAGGGTGGAAAATAAGTATTTGGTCAATAACAAAAATACAACTCAATACTTTGTAACATAACCTTTGTTGGCAATAACAGAGGTCAAACGTTTACTATAGGTCTTTACCAGGTTTGCACACACAGTAGCTGGTATTTTGGCCCATTCCTCCATGCAGATCTTCTCGAGAGCAGTGATGTTTTGGGGCTGTCGCCGAGCAACACGGACTTTCAACTCCCGCCACAGATTTTCTATGGGGTTGAGGTCTGGAGACTGGCTAGGCCACTCCAGGACTTTCAAATGCTTCTTACGGAGCCACTCCTTTGTTGCCCGGGCGGTGTGTTTTGGATCATTGTCATGTTGGAAGACCCAGCCTCGTTTCATCTTCAAAGTTCTCACTGATGGAAGGAGGTTTTGGCTCAAAATCTCACGATACATGGCCCCATTCATTCTGTCCTTAACACGGATCAGTCGTCCTGTCCCCTTGGCAGAAAAACAGCCCCATAGCATGATGTTTCCACCCCCATGCGTCACAGTAGGTATGGTGTTCTTGGGATGCAACTCAGTATTCTTCTTCCTCCAAACACGACGAGTTGAGTTTATACCAAAAAGTTCTACTTTGGTTTCATCTGACCACATGACATTCTCCCAATCCTCTGCTGTATCATCCATGTGCTCTCTGGCAAACTTCAGACGGGCCTGGACATGCACTGGCTTCAGCAGCGGAACACGTCTGGCACTGCGGGATTTGATTCCCTGCCGTTGTAGTGTGTTACTGATGGTGACCTTTGTTACTTTGGTCCCAGCTCTCTGCAGGTCATTCACCAGGTCCCCCCGTGTGGTTCTGGGATCTTTGCTCACCGTTCTCATGATCATTTTGACCCCACGGGATGAGATCTTGCGTGGAGCCCCAGATCGAGGCAGATTATCAGTGGTCTTGTATGTCTTCCATTTTCTGATGATTGCTCCCACAGTTGATTTTTTCACACCAAGCTGCTTGCCTATTGTAGATTCACTCTTCCCAGTCTGGTGCAGGTCTACAATACTTTTCCTGGTGTCTTTCGAAAGCTCTTTGGTCTTGGCCATGGCGGCGTTTGGAGTCTGACTGTTTGAGGCTGTGGACAGGTGTCTTTTATACAGACGATGAGTTCAAACAGGTGCCATTCATACAGGTAACGAGTGGGGGACAGAAAAGCTTCTTACAGAAGACGTTACAGGTCTGTGAGAGCCAGAGATTTTCCTTGTTTGAGGTGACCAAATACTTATTTTCCACCCTAATTTACGAATAAATTCTTTACAAATCCTACCATGTGGATTCATGGATTTTTTTTTTCACATTCTGTCTCTCACAGTTGAAGTGTACCTCTGGTGCAAATTACTGACCTCTGTCATCATTTTAAGTGGGGGAACTTGCACAATCGGTGGCTGACTAAATACTTTTTTGCCCCACTGTATATATACACACATATATATATATATATATATCATGAAGGTGCACTGCCAATGTTTTGCCAACAGTGATTAGTGTAAGTGATGCATTTGTCCTCTGCATAACTATACAAGTAAGCAGGACGGAAGCAGATAACTGTTACAATGTTTGCATTTTAAGACACCTTTTTTAGCATAAACTGAAGAATAGGATATCATATACTGGGTTGGACTACTGGACCAATATATATGGCTATTAGTGATCAGCTAGTTGTTGATATGATTGTTTTTGTGAGAAGGAATTTCATTATTTTTGTTGCTGTCCACTTTGTCCTCAAGTCCACTGCTGGGTCGGACCGCATGGTTGAGCGAGAGCTGTGATTTGTACACATCTTGTATGCAGTGGCTTGGAAACCTGCCACTGTGTGGTTGAAGTTAAGTACTGTTGTAGCATCAAAGTGTAAGTCTCACCAGAACGTCTGCTAATCCAGAGACCATGCTAGGTCTACCAGTGGTGTGCTGCTTTGTGTTTTTGATTTCTTTAATCACAATCATGTTATCCTAATAATTTATCCTAATAATTTATTAGGGTGCTTTAACGCTGTTGATTTAGAGACTGCAAGCGCTGCATTTGTTATCTGATTGCATTATTCATATCCTTTGGTTTTTGTCCAGTTTAAAACTAAATATATCCCACCTAGGTGATATTTAGCAAGTGGGCGTATGCAGTTCATCTCCTCACACATAGCTCTTTGGATATTATATCAGCAATCGCTAGTATAGTGCTGCTAAATTACCAGTAATCATCATGGCTGGATGGACCATTTTAGCACATTTCCCAACCCATATACTCGTGCAAACAAACTAAAACACTGACCCTACAGTTAAATAGAAAGCAAGTCGTCTGTACTCAACAGCACTCTATTGACTCACTACACATTTCTCGACATTATAAGGCTGGGACAAGCTTTACAAGCAAAGACTTTTAGAATGTCATAAGCTTATGTCTGGGTTTGTGTGCTAAAAAACAAACAAACAGGTGTGTGCTGGTCAGATCGATAACTGTAACAGAATATCTGGACTTGAGGCCATTCACCAGTATACAGTATGTGCGGACAGACTGCTTGTGTGCTTTTGTGCAACACAGTAGGCAGAGTTGGTAGCGTACTGATTCTAGCTGATACCTCGGGCTCTCCCATCGATCAGCCAAATGTCTTCAGCACACTGCTGACTCCGAGCCGTGGTCTTATTTCCTGTCCCCATAGAATGGGAGCATTATCTGAATTAGTCAGGACTGCAAGTGAAGAGAGTGTATCAATATTTTTGCAATGGTTATGTCAAGACTGACTATACAGCCATTATATGAAGAGATCTACTTCAAGCGCCAGTCTCATCTTCTTTTCTTGACTTCTCTCTTGCGTCATCTCATTGCAGCAGGTCGTTCATGACTCAACGAGTGTCTCCCAGACGTTTGCGTTAGTTTGAGCAGCAATTAAACATGAGTGCTGAAAACGATGACTGCAGAAAACCAGAATGGGCATCTAAAGCTTTTCAAGAATTTGCACTTAAAGGAATTCAAATTAATTCATCATTAATTGGTAGTTTTTGCACTCACTGCCATTAAAAAACACCAAACCCAACACTTGCAACCATGTTTAACACACTGCAATCCACACTATCTGATATCATGACCACTCACTCGCATTGTTCTCTCTTAAGCCACTGTCTCACTCTAACACCACCCTACACGCACAGAGGGGAACCTAAAAGTAGTAACCATGGCAATATTCAACACTGCCCACCGGGTCCACTGACAAAAACTATTAAACAACACACAATGTATATGGTTTAAGCTCACAGAAACATGTAACTGTAGCATTCCTGCCCCCCCTTTGGTCAGAGGTGGGAGGATAGCCACTAAAACACCCCCCGCCCCCTGGGGCTGTGGAGCTGGGTGACTCAGACATTTGCAAACTCTGACAAAACATGTTCATATATACAGCTGGTAGATGACATTATCCCTCTGTTACTAAGGAGATGAAACCTTCTGGAAATACAGTAGCTACAGTGTCTGAGGCACTTGGGCAGCACTTCTACCAGCAGCATCACAACAACTTGTAAAAATTTGGAAAAAAACAAAAAAGTAATCTGTGTGGAAACAGTGCTCAAATATAGTGATGTAGTGTCACGGTGCTATGGTCAACTTATTTGGTTAGTATGCTATGATCCAACAAAATTCTAATTGGTGTGACAATTGGAAAACGAGGTAGCCCTACACCAACAGCCTCCAAAGAATAATCCATTATTTTTAGCAGCGGGTAGAACGTGTGGTTACATTGTAACCTGGGTTTTCTGAGTGAGAGACCATCTCTTCATTCCATACATAAAGAATATGTAATGGTGGATTACTGGACTTTCACTCAGAGCTCCAAACACAGTTTTCAGGTATGTAAAGAATATGTACGTAAACCTACATTCTTTAAAATGGTCAGCAGGGGGCAACCCATCTTGCTCTATAACCGTAAGCCAGTCACAATTAGGCAATGAGTGTCTGGTTTCACAGTCATTTCCAATTTTTTCTTGCCTAGTCGGACTTCAAAACACCAAGATGGAAAAAAAAAAAAGCGTGATCGCACGGTGGCTACATCCAATCATAATGCATATGCTCAAAATTAATTTACACCATGTCAAAATCTTCAGTGAGGCTGTATTTTGTTAAACCAGATGGGCGAAAATTTTAGTAAACATAATAAAAATCTTACTGCTCAACTCCCGACAAGGTATAGCTTCCAGAAATAGTAAACCAACATACATCTTTTGGGATATTTTGCCAATCTCATAATTGGCCACCACCAATACACTGGATGTTGTGCCGGTATGATTTTAGTCAACCGTCTTTGGTTGATCACAGTCTGAGTAAAATGTAGCAAGTTGAAATTCCAATAAAAATCAATAACTGAACAAAATTTGAACTTTATTACTCAGCAAATTACTGTAAATAATTATTAAGATTGTTAACACTTTTAACACTGCTTCTTCGGAAAATTTCAACTTATTGTAATGTGACCCAAGGTACACGTTCTGTGGGTAGGGTGTTCCAGTCTATCACAGGATCAACACAGCGACAGACACTCTGACAGCCACACTTCTTTTTTGTGTTTGTTTGGAAAAGCCACAACAATGCTCTGACTATGAAGAGTTACACAACAGCATTTTCAAAAGTGGCTTCACTTCGCTTCATCCTCGGTGTTGAACCTGTTTTTTTAGTTTCTGGAAGAACTTCTCCTTTTCAAAGAACATTTCCGTTAAACATCTGAATAATTGCGGATTTACATATTTCATATATGCAAACTACACAAACCTCATTTTATCAGAGGAAAATCTTGAACCTCCAACACCAACAGATGCTGCACCAGTGATGACATTCATCTGCACCAGAGCTTTACCGCTTGTATCAGGCTGTCCTAGTCTAAACATTTACGGATCTATCAAGTCATGACAGAGGACATCGCTGACAGTGTCTATTTCATTTGACGGCCGTCTCTGCCTGCCTCACACTGGGGCTCTGGAGAGCATGTGTCTGACCCGTGAGGCACACAGCCCGTTGGGTGAAATGTCTAAGATGTCTGGATCTAAATGTTTATGAGCAGACTGAAATGACAAAAACTGCTTTAGCTGTGCCACAATAATGTCCTCGTTTGACAGGTGACCGGGCAGCAGCAACTGTCAGCTGTCACAAACTGCGATAACAACACCAAACAACCGGGCAGACAGCGAGGCAGCAGGAAAATCCCAATATAATAAGCAATAACACCTTCTAAGGTGTTACTGCCTAATATATCTTTGGTATCAAATAACACGTTTATACTTCAAGCTTCTGAGCGGTTGTCCCGTTTTCTCTGGTATTACCATGTTATGTCGATATACGGAGTCAGGTTGGTTTAGTACGTGGCTTGTCACACTTAATAGGCTCTATAAATTTAGCTAATACTGCAAAGTTAGCACATCTTCATAAATGACTCTTTGCTAACCACAGCGAGGTTGCCATATTTCATTAACTTAATCTCTAACAGCCCCGTGTTTGCGTTGTCCTTTTTCATTAGCAGTCATAACTAGTTTTGACACTAAGTGACGCAAAAGTGAATGATTTCGCTAACACAAAGTAAATGTAATTTCTTCACGCCATAAACTGAAGAGCAGATGCGACGTTTTCCTTGCAGGTGCTGTAAAATGCGCCGAACTGAAACTAAACGCAAACTTGCTCGGAGTTGAAGCCCAGGTGACTTCCAGCTCGGTGTTTTTTTTTCTCCCTCGTCTCCCTGTCAGACTTAAAACCAGGTAAAACACACACACACACACACATTCCCCTACCTGCAGGACACCGTGATTTCAACTTTGGTGGCAGGAACAGAAGGGTTGAGCGGGTCGAAATCTACTATCGACGCCATGCTTAGGAAACTGTTGTTCATCCTGTCAATGTTTTTCCTCCTTTTCCCCTTTTACTGCGGTCCTGCCCCTTTTTACGAGCGCTGAAGGAGGATAGCGAGAAACTGTGTTTGCGCCTCCTCGGCGAGAACTGGAGCAAAGGTGCCAGAGAGAGAGGGGCTGGAAGATGTGATGTCACACTACTCTCGCCTCTCTGTGTGTATTCCTCTCTTTCTATCGCCCTTCCCTCTTTTTCTTTTATTTTCATTCTGCCACACGCTTCCCGTCGGTGTCTTTCTGTCTGTGTCTCACTCCTGTTCAGTTCTGCTGACTTCTGTTTAGGTCATTGAATTTCCTCACATTTACAGCCATGGAAGTGCTGACAATGATACAATCGCCAATTACGCAAAACAATAAATGTGTCATGAAAAGTATTTCCTGTGCATGTGTGTGTATGTGCACACACGCACACACACACATATTTCTCCTGCCCCTGTCTCAATACTCTTATTCACTCTACTTGAATTCAGTTTAATTCAGTTCAGTTCAATGTAGGCTTTTGGCTGAAACACCCCTAGCCACGTCTTCCATGGCCGCATTAACCTCTTAAGGGGCCTAGGGCAACAACATCCCCACTTCACCATCACCCATCAGCCCTAGGTCATGTCATTAATATCGTTTAGCTCAGGCTTGTGAAAAGGCTTGTCCATACATGAATTCTTCTCACAAGATAAAAATATCACTTAACTTCTTCTTCCCCCTTTTTTTTAAATATATATACATACCGGGTGAGGCTGTTACCTACAAATGGGGTTGGCATCTTTTACTACAGTCACACAGTGGTTGGAGACTTTGGCACCACCTGAAAAAGAAGGGGACTAGATCTGCAACCACTTGCAGTCAGCTGCCATCTTCAAATCAGCTCTGGTGCACTAAGATGGCAGTAAAATGATAACAAGACAGACCAGTCTGCTTACCAGTTACCAGACTGAAGGGGGTCAAAGTGTCAATACATGCAATCTGTTCATGATAATATGGCAATTAACTGTGATAAATTGTCAGAAATAACAAATCTGTTGTTGGCTGTTGCAAATCTGTTACCATCTACACAAACAGAAATTCACAATCGATCCATCCTCTGCTGCTTATCCATATCAGGGTCACGAAATTCAAATTAAACAGAAATCCATATTAAGTACTTATATTCAGAATTCAGCTACAATCTCAAAGAAATACACATTCAGAAATTCTGGCACAAATACTGGCAGAGTTGCTGATTGCAACTAGATGATTGTAGAAGACCCAGAACTCCAGGCACCAATTGCATCTATAATGACATAAGCACTGGGCAACCTTGCTTTTATATACACTATAATGCCAAAAGAACTGATTCAACCATCTAAATCACTGAGTTCAGACATTTCAATCACTTTCATGGCTGCAGATATATAAAATCAAGACTGCTTCTACAAACATTTGTGAAAGAATGGGTCACAATCAGAAGTTCAGTGAATTCCAGCTTTGTACAGCATGGACTGTACAACAAGTCCAGTCAATAAATGTCCTTGCATTTAACTATTAGTATTATAACAAAGTGGAAGCAATGGGGAGCGAGAGAAGCTCAGTGACAAAGTGGGAGGCCACATAAAATCCCTAATAGTATACGTAGGTCACCAACTTTCCGCAGAGACCTCCAAACTTCATGTGGCCTTCAGATTAGCTTATCAATAGTCCCCAGAGATATTCATGGAATGGGATCCCATGGCCAAGAAACTGCATCCAAGCCTTACATCACCAAGTGCAATGCAAAGCGTCAGATGCAGAGGTGTAAATCATGCCACAACTGGAGTCTAGAGCAGTGGGGATGTGTTCTCTACAGTGACAAATCGCGAAGTCTGGGGTTGTTTTTCAGGAGCTGGGATCGGCATCTTAGTTCCAGTGAAAGGAACTCTTAATGCTTCAGCATACCAAGACATTTTGGACAATTTCATGCTCCCAACTTTGTTCGAATAGTTTGAGGATGCCCCCTTTCTGTTCCACCAGGACTGAACACCAGTGCACAAAGCAAGGTCCATAAAGACATGGATGAGCGGGGTTGGTGTGGAAGAACTTGACTGGCCTGCACAGCTTGATTGCAACATGATGGAAAATTTGTTTGTATTTATTAAACACAAGCTTCATTTTTTTCATACCATTCATTGGTAGCAATTAAACTGATATCTTCTTATTTTATTGCTTTCCTTTGTGGCTGTCAGCTGGTCACTGCTATTTTCTCTCTCTTATCATTTCCTTGTCTAGGCAAGACTGCCATTTTAAGTACATCATGTGGCTTTTGCATCATGTAGTCCTCAATTAATAAAAACAACAACAACCTGTAATGGCTGCTGCTTAAGTTAAATTTTAGTATAGACAGAACTCACAAAATCATTTCAGTAGGTGGTGGTGCTCTTAAAATATATATATGTGGAGACAATGACTATGGAGAAAGGTTTATGCAAAAATGTTCTCCCAGAAATGTAATAGTTGTTTGACCTAACTCTGGTTCTACCAGTATGTGCCAAGCTCTCTGACAGGCTTCAAAATAAATTGTTTGTAATAGCCAGATATCAGTCTGCAGCCAAACCTTGGATTTGTCCCTGTCTGTCACAAAAATGAGCAACCTATTGTAAAATGACTAAATTATCATGACGGAGTCCATAAATGAAGTCAGTATAGCAATATATTGACACAAGCTTGGTTATAAAAACATACAAAAGCATAGCTAATGCCAATGAATAAATGTGCCAAATGTTTAATATCCAATTAAACCAGATAATTATTTTCATTTTATTATTTAGTTTTTATTTCTTGTCATATTTTTTTTACATTCTAAATCCAATTTCTGAATATTCAGACAAATTTAAAGATTGTTGTTTTTTGACCTGGTCCATTTTTATGCTCTTATATTATCATGGTTGTGTGAAATGGGCTCAAAGATGACAATAATACTAATTATGATTTGCTATGTGATTTCTTTCAGCATTATATCAAACAAAAGTTTTATTATGCCAGGAAAAACAAGCATCAAGCCTGCATTATTATTTTTTAGCTGAGATACAGACTAAAGGGCATCTGCAACTTCAAGCTCGAAGTCAGTGAACTACAGTATTTGCTGTAAGTGCAATAGCAAATCACTGGATAGGACCAAAACTCCAATCCCCCCCTTTTTTGTCCCTGGTGGTTTGATTCCCCACAGATTCGTTGGCTGTTTTGTTCCCTGTGGATAATCCAGCCTTCATGTCTGTCCGTGTGTCTAGACACACACTCTTCTAGTCTCTGTAGCCTGTGAGGAGATTGTTAGTGTTATTATTATTAGTGTTTGTGAAGAAACATTAATAACCGTCTCACTCTCTCTCTCCCCCTTTCTCCACGCTAGGAGGATAAGCATCGGATTTAATTAACTGAAAGGGAGACCCTCCGCTAGCAGAGAATAGAATGACAGCGTGATGAATGTGAAGGGATAAGGAGGAGAGTCGCAATATGAGGACACTGTGTGATGAGTGTGCGATTCCAAAAGTAGCTCTACAGTACTTTGAATGTTTCTCTGGAGGCGTGTATATGTGTGTGAGTTTGTAAGAGCTTATCAGGAAACACGTTTGTGCTAGTAAACAAGGCAGCAAGGGCACAAGATAATGTAAGGAATGTCACAAGGCCGAGTGCAATGCATGTTTAAAAAAAAAAGTGTCTACTTGTGGTATATATCACACGAGTGTGTGTTTGTGAAAGCATCGTGTTGGGATGATGGAGTCAGAAGATTTTAAAATGACGCATCTTGGTATTAGTCAGTGTGTTTACTGGCTACTTCTCTAAATATAGCTGTCTTACACACACACACACACACACACACACACACACACACACACACACACACACACACACTGACACGCCCTGAGTTGAATGTGCAGCATGATGGTGAAAACTATTACAGCACCTTTGGGCAAACATCATACCCCTGCCCTGTGTCCGTGTGGGCAGTGCGGTGGATGGGTTCGCACACGCGCGCGCACACACACACACACACACACGGACACACATACAAAAGTGCAAGGGCAAAAATTAATACACAGGCACAAACATACAGTATTTGCAGGTGGCACAGAAAGAAAGACAGAAGCTCAATGTAGGCGCAAACATCACATCATCACCACAAGAATGAGCACCACAGGAAGCAACACTGTCTCAGTTAGACAAAAGCACATACACATGCACGGGTACACAAAAAACTTTTCGGTCCATGCTGTCAGAATGATGATATCCATTAATCATAATTGAACAGCTGAGTCCCTGCGCATGCATAAAACATGAAGCCAATTGTAACCAATAAATCCCCCACATATAGTAATTATTGCACACAACTGTGTTACCGGCTATCCATTCCACGTGCTCGTCTCATCGAGGGTCACGGGGTTACTGAAGCCTAGCTCCACTGACAGTGTGCAAGAGGTAGGGTACATACTGGACGGGTCAATGTGCTCACCATCCATCACAAACTAACAGACGCACACACGCAACCACTCACACCTGCAGCCAATTTATAATCACCAATTAACCCAACATGGACTGTGGGAGAAAGCTGCAGCATCCTGAGAAAACCCACGCAGGCACAGGAAGAAGACGCTAACCAATGCATCTCTATTAAAGCACCCACCTACATACTGTACAGTAACCACTGGTGTTCATAGAAGCATTAGTGTTTCAGTATTTTTCTTTTTCCCTTGAGTAGAAATCATTGTAATTAACAGAAGAAAAGATGTTTCTTTTTTATACTAGCCCACGTTTCCATTTCTAAAAAAATCTACCCAATAGCTAGTGTTTTAATAGCGTTTAATAGTGTTTTAAATCTTTATAACTTTAACAAATAGAACATTTGGAAGAAAAGCATCTGGACTTCTTTAAGTTGCTTGAAGACGTTTCACCTCTCATCCGAGAAGCTTCTTCAGTTCTAGGGTCAAAAGGTGGAGAGTCCCAGATTTAAGCCCTATGGGAGTGTTTCCCCAAGAGGGATATGGACCCCCTATTGATCCACTACCTAATCACATGAGCCAAGGTGTGAAAACAGGTGTAGGTCACAATCAGCCAGGGTTTCGGGTGAACCCGCTGTGAAACCTAGCCCCACCCTATAATGTGATTTCCTGAGGTCAAAAGGCCCAGGATGTGAGTGGGCATTAAGGTGTCTGGGAAGGATCTCAAAACTGGATTATAGATGGCAGACAGTTGGTGTCGTAAACCACCGCCTCTGTTCAAAGATGGTCGTTCACAGTGGACATAGATGGCTTCTTTCACTCATCTTTCAAACCATCTTTTCTCTTTGTCCAAAATTATGTCCCTCTTGGGGAACACTCCCACAGTGCTAAACTCTGGGACTCTGCACCATTTGACCTTAGAACTGAAGAAGTTTCTCGGATGAGAGGTGAAACGTCTTCAAGCAACTTAAAGAAATTCAGACGCTTTTCTTTCTAAGCTCCTTAGACTACAATGACCTGGATGACTGAGAACCTTCACAGAGATTGTGTGAAAGTCACTTTTTTGCCCATGTTTATTTACTCTCTTCTTTTTTCTTTTTCTTTTTTTTTTAAAAAGTGGAGTCAGAAGCGTTCACATTTGGATGAAACTGTAGAGCACAATGGTTATCAGGTAAAACTAGCAAGCTAGCAAGCTGCATCTACAATCTGCATGAGCCCGTCACATGGACACCCATGCTTACTAATTAGCACAAAATAATATAAAAGTAGTAGTAGTAAAAAGTAACTAAAATGAATTACTAGAATTTCACAAACATGACGTAAGACACGCTCTTAGTACAGCTAAGTATGGTTTAGCTTTCCCGTTCCATGACTTGAATTAGCAAAGATAAAGCTTAGCTGACTAGGTTACAAACTGCCAGGTGCACTCACTTGTATTGTATACACCTGCCAGTCAGTGTGACGGTCCTATAACTCCAGTGTTATAAGTCTAGTGTTTAGTAACACTTAAACCTGTGAGTTAAAAGCCTCTTTACCCGAATGGGGAAGTTAGCAATACTAACCATGGTGTTCATGGCGTACTTTGATGTATAAAGCCTCGTCAATCACAAGTCGCTAACCAATGAGTGTTTGGTAGTGATGTACCAATATCATTCTTTAAGCGATAAAATTACCCCCAGCAACTTAAAGGTATTTTTTATACACATTCTCGAGTTTTCTTTTACTTTCCCCACATTTTGTCACCTAATTAGTGTCATGCTAGCATGTGCTGTCCCCAGTTTCACTGTGAGATCAAACCCTCACTCGTCAACCTCGTCTGTCACCTGCAATTTTTGACATAATGTATGTATTAGCTTCAGTGATGACCCCTTAGCAACTTGGCTCTCAAGTATTAGAGTACGTTTTACAGTAAATAGGAGATAATGCTCATCTATGTTTCTCTTTCAGCTCAGGAATGTTGCCCCTGTGAAACATCCTATGTGGTTATGATGTGCTAATTGACTCTTCGCTGTACAGGGTTCGACTGGAGAATTCTCTGGGTTTAATAGTCACTGACATTTACATAATTCATAGTGATCTGCACTCATACAAAGAGATCTACAGTAGATGATTCAATTCAGAGTCCAAGTCCATTCTGTCAACAAGCACTTTACATTCTCAATTCTCACTGTTGCCCTCTTTTTATTCACGATCACTCGCCTAGTTTCCAACCTCTCCATTCTCCAAGTGGCTCACGGTGTCAAAGCTTTTAAGCCACCGCTCTCTAATTTCATGCTAAAACACTTTATAGACGTATTAAAAATGTTGTTCTTTCCGGTCTATTTTGCATCATAACTGAGATCCACTGAGATAGGGTGATTTCTGTGCTCGCATTAGGAGAGGAGGCAGCAGTGGCTCATCAGTTCTGGTCATAAAACAGGGGCGCCGGTGGAGGATTCACTCTGTGGAAAATGGAACTGATGGTGGTTATTGACCGTGTCCTCCAGATCCTCATTGCTGCTGAGAAAAACGTCTTTAACTACCAAGTGGTCGGTTTCCTCGCCCCTCATCTTGTCCTGCTGATTCAGTCTTTAGATTTGTTTTCATATGGCTTTAAAAGAAATGAAAAGCACATTAGGTGCTTTAGGTGTTCGTTTTTTTTTCCACGCCGCATACTAATCTACATTCTTCTTACCAATCACGCCCACGTTTATTTCAGGAAATCATCCAAAGATAAAAACAGAGAACTGCCTCTGGTCTCCCTCTGGTATTCCACTGCTTGTTTTAATTTAATTTTTTGACCAGTGTTGAAGAGGGCAAGCCACGAAGAGAAAAAGCGAAATCTCCCCCCTCGCCCAGGACCATTTCACAGACAAAAATGAACCGGTATTGATTGTAATCCCTGGATAAATACAGAGCACATGCAGCTGCAGAAATCCCATTATTCAGACAGAATTAACTGTGAAACAAGAGCACCTGCTTAAGGTCCACACATCACCAATCAGTGCATTCACTGAGCAGATTAGAGGAGGATATGTTATCTGAACTCATCATACATTACGTCGCAATTAAACTGAAAGTGGAATTCCCAGTCCACACCTTCAGCCCGACAGATTGTAATTGATTTCTGGTGAAACCTGATCATCAGGGTTGTACTTTATGCGACAGTAACTCGGCTCTTATTAAATTCTGTAAATTCCAGAGGAGCTGGTAGGACAGAGAGCCGGTGTCAGGTATAAAAACTGTCACGTTGTTTTTCAAAAACTAGTCTTTTGAAACAGCAGCAGTAATACTGTCTTGTCTGTGGTAGCTGACACACACGTTATCATTCTAGGACGTTGCAGTCTGGTTATGTTTTACTTCCTTTAAAGTGTGATATTTTTCTACAAACAAACACTCAGTCATAAAGCGCCGCGTGATGCGTGAATCCTTTCCGTGTGAATTCCCCATTAAAAGCGCTGACCTGTTTTCCATGCCACCTCAACCCCAAATGTGCTGGAGCATGTGTCATACCCGACATTACAGTATCTGTCAGAATATTATGTAGCTGCACGCATGCTTCTGCTGCATGCAGTGGCTTGTCACAAATTCACAACTTACAGACATACAAGTTAAATTAATTACAAGTTGCAAATGTTATGTAGTTAAGCGAGATCAATCATCCACTAATCAGTTTGTGAAGTGCGATTTTATAGGAGAATCTCAAATGAAACATAATCAATTCCCTGTCAAAATAAAAGCAGAGAAAGGAAATAAGTTATGCTGAGTTAATGAAGTTGAAAGTGGCATTGTGTGGGTGTTATGTCATCTGATTGCGCTTATGAGGCGTATTAATTCTGTTCCACTTTATACTAAAGTTCAACACAGTACATATAAGAAAGTGTCAGACACTGTTCCTCTGCCATGAGGCCAGTTAACACTCTGCTGCTCTCACTACCTCTGAACATTGAATATCGATCCTTCTTCTGTTTATAAGATTGGGGAAACCTGCAGTCAGCTGAGACTGAAGAAATCACTTGGATGACTGACGAAACGTTTCTCCTACAAAAAAGCTACGTCCAGATGAACAGAATCAACTTTTGGAGATCGATCCTTCTATCACTCTTTACATTATTATTTTTTTAATCTTTTTTGCCTCCTGCTTTGTCTTTAGCAGTACACTTCAGGCAGTGCTGCTGCCTGGAGTTATAATTAAAAGGCAATTGAAATAAGCTGGCAGACAAATAATGACTCAATGGGTACAGAGAGGAAGATACTGCACAACGTATATATCGCATGTTGAGGACACACAGTGTTTAAGATTCTACACATATTTAAAGTCATAATTATTCATAGAGCCATAGGCCAAATTATTCCATCATCCAATGGTGCATTTATTTATTTGCGGTTTTCTTTTTGGGGAGTTTGGATGTGGGTATTGCCTGAAATTGTAATTAGTCATGACAGAAATGATTAAAATAATACAGAAAGAAAGCCTCATTTGTATGCACATCAAATGAAGCACAGTCTCTGTGTTTACCTACTCAATCACTCAGGTGTCATTATACAGTACTACCACCATGTGGTCACAACATATTAATACATGAGTTAAAGAAAAAAAACAAGACAGACATGAAGCTTAAAAAAAACAAAACAAACAAAACTTTTTTAAATATTAAAATTTATTTCCACGCTGCAACCGATCTTAATCACTTAAAAATTGTTCACAAGAGAATCAGCAGGAATGAAACGGCGTATTTACAGAAGAAGAAATTTACAGTCACATTTCAAAATATAATATTACAATTAGAGGGATAACACTTACAGCTCATCTGGTTTCTAGGGGATTATTTAGTCAATGGGACTGAAAACCGATTTCTGTACTCGATTTAAGCTCTTTCTTGTGAGACAGAAGGAAAGTCAATTCAACTCACAAAATAAAAAGATTTTTCAGTGCAATTACCTGAGTCCCACTGACTTTACCTTTGCTAACAACTTCTACCTCATGTATCCCAGTAAGAGCAGCAAATTTATTTAACAGATACTTGTGATAGAGTAGTTCAGGAGCAAATGTTTACCTAACCTTTTTAATGAGGGATAGCCAACATTTATCAGGTAGTGATTTCTCAGTCACTGCATACAGTTCAGGATTAATTACAGGCACTGATAATACCTCTGTATATGGAGTCAGTCGTCTACAACAGCAAGATAACAGAGGTATCAGATGGAAAGAGTTCAAAAACTTTCAGTGGATAAGACACCACAGAAAAATCAGAGAAAAAAATAAATAAATAGTCGTAGCATTTTTACACATTTAACAGACTGAATGTTCTTTTCAAATGCTTAACTGCAGCACATGTGCAGTTTACAAGTACTAAAACAGCAGAGATAAACAGTAATATACAAGAAACTGCCACACAATTTGGTTGGAAAAACATGCACATATACACACTTGAAAAAGAAATGCTTTCACAAGACTGTAACTCATACCGTATTACATGACTTGGGAATTACAAGGTGCTTGAGTCTATCAAGATGAATGATTTACAATCACTGACTGTAAATCAGAATGTTTCATAAAAGCACTTGCTGCCAGAGCAGTGCTTCAGCTGTGCAAGTGTCGTACAACTATCGAAGACGGGCAGAGAATTACGGTCAGTGGATTACCATAACATCTAAAAATAACGGGAAGTACAAAGTAAAAGGCCAAGAGATGCTTTATAAAAAAGCATCAACCAGAGGATTGAGAAACCGAGCTGATGGCCGACTATAATCAGAAAAAGCTGTTGAGTTGGAAATGTGAACAAATCTTCATTATTACCTGTTCTTAAATGGTTATCCTGCTCAGAGGAGTTCTTTCTTAAAAACCTGTTGCAATGTGCTACCATGCACATTCAAAAATGATCACAATCTAACATTTATTAAGTGTTTTGCCACACGCAGAATCAATGTGCGGGCAAATGCGATAAATAATAGATTTGCTGCTAGCTAGCTAGCATATTTTTCCGTCTGTTTTTTAAATTTCAAATATATTTTAATGTTTAAGTAGTTTCATAATTCAGCTGTCTTACAGAAAGACAGGGCAGGATATGTTTTCTGGTCACCGTGAAAAGTATCAGCTAAACTAGCTAAAAGCTAACTAGCCTAGCAGGTACTAGCCTTTTAAGCTAGGAAAGTTAACTTTATTTTATGTTGTTCAGATTTATACAATTATAGATTTATATAGTTATTTAAAAATATTACATTACACTTTGAATTATTATGGGTTTTGAAATGTCTTTCGCTGTTATGTCTAATGACAAAGTAGCCTTTTTCAAAGGTAATGTTTCAGCAGATAGTACTCTCTGCTTTTTAAGGCAATATGTAATGTAGGAATAGTGCTATTCAGCTATGATACCTGCAGTTTGTTAGAGATACAACATTGTCACTTTATTTTACTTATTTTTTTAAAAGCTTAATCCTGACTAAGCCTGGGTAAATTTAAACTGTATAAGAACCGTGTTAAAGGAGCATGGTGTATGCCTTATTTTGAGGCCTCTACTTTAATCTGATGGGCTTGGCAGTAACAGCTCAATATTAAGACCATATGCAGCTTCAGTTGGTCCTTGGTAACTGAGAACACATGCATACATAAAGAGACCAGCACAACAATGCCAGAAAGACACAATAAACCACCCATCACGTGAACAAAAAGACAGTTATTGCTGGAGTTTAAATATTTCCGTGTCTTGTCTTGGGACACAGACGTTTTCAGCAGTCTTGGTTTTGATGAAGAAAAATTGGTGCAATGAAGCAAATAATTTAATCTGTTTTCCTTTTTCTTAGTAGCTCTGGCAAAAATGAATAATATGCATAGACAGTATCCATGTTGTCTTGCGTTGAACTGACAGGGAATGTTGAATACACCACAAACTCCTGGATCAATAAATCCATACTTTTCTTTTCACTCTATTACAGTCACAGCTATGAAATGAGCTGGCCACTGCAGCAGTTCTATGATTATAGGAGCTTGAGAGGTTCACGGATGATGTTTTGACCTAAAATGTCAGTAATGCTACTCAGCTGGAAAGAATGATTTCCCTGAAACTATTCCAAGTGAAGCATCAGGGATGTTTTAAGGTTATTGTGGGCCTATCCTGCCATACCTATTGATTTGGGACCCTCTCTGGGTTTCCCAGTCAGTAATTTCTCAAGTCGAAGATGTTATAGAAACTTTGCAAATAATTCATGTTGACTGACTGATGGCCAGTGAGCAATCCTGTGTCATTAAATCCAGCAGTCATTAAAATCCATCCTCCAGAGATGCTTTGGCTTCCCAAATCTTCACAGTTCGGTCACTGTCGAAAACACAAAGGTAAAGTTTATGATAATAATCACAATTTGTAATTTTAACATGGCAGGATCGTAGTTCAACACTACTGACTAGTGTTCAACTATGTTAGGAGACTTACTCAGAGGCAGTGAACAGTTGGCTGCTGTTAGTAGCCAGGCCGTTGATTGGACTGTCGTGTCCTTGGACCTCACCGAGGGGTGCAAGCGAGTCAGTGTGCCAAAGGCGCAACAGCCCTCCTCTGCATCCACTGAGCAGAACCGGGGAGCCTGGCACCACGCCCAGAGCACTAACCCAGTCTGCCTTGGCATTGACCGACTAGTAGATGCAATAACAGCCAACAGTTAGTGTAGAGTTTATCAGATTTACAAGTTTAAGTCACTGATATAAACTTTTTAATCTTGGGAAAAATCTTTGATGCACAATACCTGTAACAGTTTCTTACTGGCCAAGTCCCACTTTTTAATATAATAGTCTCTGGAGCTGCTGTAGAAAAAGTCTCCATGCACAGTGAGAGACTCCACGCTGTCCTGATGGACGGGGTCAAACGTATGGCAGGAGGTGATGCTACCCTGAGCGCCCTCTGTCACCTCAAACATCTGAAAAACAAGCACATTTGTTCTTTATATATATGGTGGTTATCATAAAGTTTGACGACTCTGTTCATTGCTCCCTGGAAGTATAGTTAGGGCTGGATCTGGTGATCCTCAATCCTCCCTTAGTTATGCTGTTGGTTATGCAACCCTCACTACCCTGGCAAGCAAAATATTACCCCATTGAAACAGGCAATTCCGGACAGTTGGTAGTACTGCAGGAAATCTAACAGATTAACACTTTTGTCCCCCCCCCCCCGCAGTTTTAAATCCCTGAAAGTGGGGACGTCTCTCCCAGAGCTCCAGTTCGGTGACACCATGTGCATCTTGTAGAGCAGTGGTCCCCCCCACACACAAACACATCCTCCAACCTCACACAAACTTCAATTTTTTTGTAAACATCCATCCATCCATCTTCATCCGCTTTGTCCGGGGTCGGGTCGCGGGGGCAGCAGCCTAAGCAAAGAGGCCCAGACCTCCCTCTCCCCAGCCACCTCCTCCATCTTATCCGGGGGAATACCAAGGCGTTCCCAGGCCAGCCGAGAGATATAATCTCTCCAGCGTGTCCTGGGTCTGCCCCGGGGCCTCCTCCCGGTGGGACATGCCTGGAACACCTCACTCAGGAGGCGCCCAGGGGGCATCCTTGTCAGATGCCCGAACCACCTCAGCTGGCTCCTTTCGATGTGGAGCAGCAGCTGCTCTACTCTGAGCCCCTCCCGGATGGCCGAACTTCTCACCCTATCTCTAATTTGTTTAAACAATTAAACAAATTAAAATAAACTACTACCTCTTTTAAATAACAGAAAAACAAACCATCTTTATGGTGTAATTATTTTACGTTTAGGTTTTTTTTTAATTGTGTAAGAATATTCAACATTGGTATCAATACATTTTTCAAAAAAACACCTCTCTGTGCAGAATGGGTTTAAAAACATTCTGTGGCAGGATCAGCCTGATATTATTCACATTCGACTGTAACTTTACTGTTTAAAGAGCTAACATCTTCAAATTTTCAGGAGTAGTTATTCATTATAAGAAGTGTTTGTGAAATAAAAATCAAGAACGTGGGATATTGTTTGTCCGTGATTTGGACAGCCTAGCGCGACGCAGGGGGAAGCAAATTCTGGCGGGGATGCCTACCTTAGCACCACCGTTGTGCAGGTGAAGGCAAGATATCATCATAGTTTTTAGACTTTGTCTTTACTTTACAATATAAAGAGCCTTGAAGGAACTGTTGTAATTTGGTTTTATTTAAAAACAGAATATAATTCAACTGATTTGAGTTGAAAATCCTATTCAGACTATATATCTATATATATATATAGGACGCTGCTACAACACATATATGGCTACATTTTTGTGTAGCTTCCTACTTTAATATGATGGTCTTTGGAGCCGGTGAGCACCAGGTCCTGCCCGCTGCCCAACTTTTCGACTGTCAGACACATAACAGGCCCCAGATGGCCGGTCAGCTTCCCCGTAGATGCAAATCTAAAGAAAGGAGTCAAATTAAGAAATCATTACCAAAATAAATACCTCCTATGAAACTGCTTATAGCTAAAACTCCTATCGATGTTACTGTAACTCACTTGCGGAGGTCCCACATGCGGACAGCATTGCCAGCAGCAGCATACAGGAAAGAGCCAGTGTGGTTGAGAGTAATCTGATTGATCTGACTCTCTCCAGGTGGGATGGATAAACTCCGAGCAGAAGAACAGGTGTCTCCTGAGCCCACCTGTCCCGACGACCTTACACGTATAACAAAAATGCAAAACAATAAGATGGTGATAAAACGTAATGACAGATGCTGGACGGAGGGGCGCGTGAACTTACGTGAGTGTGCGGATACACTTGGCAGAGTCTCGTATGTCCCAAACTTTGATGTAAGCAGTGGAAACGGTGAAGACAAGGCTGGAAGTGTACCTATAATAACAGCAACAAGTAAGTAATCTATCCAAAGGTTAAATACAAAAACCAACGTTACTAGTGATTCTAGTATTCTGGTACCTGACTGAGACGACACTGCTGGGATGATCAGCCAAAGACATGATCTCCTGACCTGTCACCAAGTTCCAGACCTTACATGTCCGGTCTAAGAAGACGCACGAGCACAGGTCAGATTAAGAAACAAAAAGGAAAGAAATCATAGAAAACAGTCTTCTCGTGGTGGCCGTTTGAAAGCCGGTGCAGTTTTTACCTTTAGACCCTGTAAACAGCAGGTCATCAGTGGCGTCTACACAGAGAACAGGCTTGGTGTGGCCCTCAGCTACATAAACACACTGAAGTTTGCCCCCCCGGCTGTTCTTGGGGCTTGTTACAGGGTTGATGACACCCCTACAAACATGACACAACATTTTAGACTTTCACTAATCAGCTTTCTGCACCAGCAAAGCCTTGTAGTGGCATACTGTAGCTGACAGATTAAAGTGGTTAAAGCAGTGACAGAATGAAAGGGAAAGGAAGTACAGAGTTAACTATTCCCTCTGATTTTAGCTTACATTTGATATTTAATTAAACATATTAAAGAGGCATGAATTACCTGTGGCCTTCAAACGCAGGCGAGTCCTCCAGCCTGAAACAAAATAATAATGGTTATTTAAAACTTAAATAAACACAGTTAAACTTAAAGGGCGTATTAGCATCCTAACATTTGCCTTTTGCAACAGTTTGCTCAGTAAAGCAGTGAAGTTCAGGCTGCTGGGTTCATGTCATTTTTATAATCACCTAAATTAAATTATGGCTCATCAGGGGTTCATGAATGGCTCTGTTGTAATTATCCAGCTGCGGCCTGACTGACACATGGCTAAAACTACAAACAAACCTGTTCTTCTGATTAAAGGAAGTTCACACTTACAGGGATTTGTAGTCACTGGCTTTGGTTTTAGTTTCCGCTGTGCTAACTGGAGCTGCATGTACAGGTCCTGGGATCTGCGACGCCACGCCTCCTTTCTCGTGCATCTTCCTGCGGCTGAGCGGCGAGCGCTCCAGTTGTTTCCTCTCAGCTCCTGTAGGTGATCTGGATCTGGAACTACAGACGGTAAAGATTTCACAAGGGGTTTTGTTTTTCTGGAGTAATAACACGTAACATTTTAGCAGCAAGATATCACACAAACAGTCTTCAATATTTCAGAATGCTGAATGATGAGCACCGGAAATATCTGGCATTTCAGAAGAGAACTTTGATATTTTTGTGCCCTGCAGAGAAATGTTGCTTTTACCACTTACATGGCAGCTGGCCTGGCAGACAGCGCAGATGGGGAAACAGTTTGCTCACGGTCAGCGGTTTGACCAACCGCTTGACCCTGCATGTCTGCCGGTCCTTCCAGGCGCTCAGCAAGGGGCAGCAGAGGGGCTGAAAAGTCTCCAGTGGGGGATTCACAGGACAAATCTCCACTGCTGGCATAAAGCAATTCCATCTGTGTGGTGGTTCGCCTTCGAGCCTGGGGGACCAGAATAGTTTGGAACACGGACTCACAACTCACTAAGCAGCTAGTAATTATCCTAAATTCAACAAAGTATTGTGGAACTTCTGCTTAACTTTGGATGAAGTAAAAAGGAGGGGAATTGGAAAAATATGGATCAAATATTATAAAGTAAATTCAGTTTTAAATTTAAAAGCATTTTTTAACTGTTAAACGTAAAAAACACGGGGGCTTAAACAGTATGCTGCACATTGCCCGGCAGAGTACAGTACCTTGCTTCTTGGTCTGGATTCACCACACATCTTCATTAAATCTGATGCCAGTGTGCTGAAACACAGAATTTTCAACCAGTTATTCCCAGTACATGTTAGGCTAGCAGTGTTAGGCAGTACAATGTTTACCAATTTTATGATATTAGCATTTAATTTGCACCTGCACTTTCAGACTCGAGATATGCAGCATCATCCCTATGTTTTGTCTGAGAACGCTCTTCTTCACCAAAGAAGTGGGAAAAAAAGGAAAGAGAAAACACAACTGGCGTCTGGATAGAAAGTGATCCTCTTCCTCCTCACCTCAAATTTATCTCCAGAACTGAAGCCAGGACTCTAATGCACACGCTTGTGCATAAACACGCTCAGCAGATTAGACATCCAGCGCACCCCTCAACATTATGAAAGCTAATTTTAGGCTTTCAAGGGTTCTAAAAATCACACTTTGTCTCTGATAAACAGTTTGATTGCTTTCACACATGTGACAGTTGGCTCATATTACAGCTTGTTTGCTATCTGTATCCGAGTCTGATAATGTTAGAGCCACTTCAACGAAGGTTTCACAAATGCCAGCTAACAGCAGCTAACAGAGGTTAACGGCAGCTAACAGAGGCTCACAGCAGCTAACGGCAGCTAACAGAGGCTAACGGCAGCTAACAGAGGCTAACGGCAGCACACAATAACATGCAGGGAAAAGTTGCCTGCTCAACTATGTGAGCTACAATGGTACAAACAAAAACAGGCCTCGTCAATAACTAGTATTTGCTTTGTCTATATCCGGCTTCTGTACAAGCAACAAAGTAGTTAGTGACACAAAGTCGTTAGCATGCAATGAACGTGGGATTTCACAGATCCAGGCATCACTCGTTTAAATCGCAAAGACGGCAAGGGGCGAAAATGCTCATCAAAAGGGGACTTCTGCGATCATGATGCATGAAATCATGAATTACTTTTTTCTTCTTCTAACTGTGAACCTATAAAGTGCTTTTGAATTGATAACCTGTGCAGGTGTATATATTTACCTGCCCTCTGTGGCTGGACTGGGGGTGGATTCATCACTACTGCTGTCATTTCCGTTCTCTGCAATAATGACAGACACAAATAAAGACACATTTGAAAAAGGGAAAAACAAAGAAAAATGTGTCTTTGTGAGTGTGGAAAGCATGTGTGACTTCCTTGATGGCACATTTTAGATGTCAGGGACTGTTCAGAATGTTGCTGCAGCGGTTCATAAACGAGGTCGGGGGGTCGTTTAGTGTAGTTTTAGATAAAGGGTGATCTGGGAGAGAAGGAAATGGAGGAAAACGCAAGAGAAGACAAACACAGAAAGGCTGACACGCAAACTGCTGCTTCCACATAATCGCAGCTCATCCTCATGAAGTGGGACTGGCTAGCAGGTGGGGTGACACGTCATGCATATTACTGGCACAGTTACGACAGCCGGGTTAGTTTTTATCAGGACTGCGATGCACGTGATGCACACGGCAAGATTCCATCATTTTTTTCAAATGTAGATTTTTTTCTTTCTAATTTGGAAACTAATTGCACAAAAAAAAAATCAGACTGAAAACAGTTCACAGTTTGGGAGCAACATTTAATGGAAATCGTGTAGTGTGCACGTGCTTTGCTCTCTCACGCACTAACGTACTGCTGTGTATTTTTGTCACTCACCTGGAGACAGGTAACCTAACTCTGAGCTCACAGCAACACCACAGAAAGAAACAAACAGAAATCAAAAATCAAAACCCAAAGATGAGGAAAAAGGCTACTCGTTATTTTACTGGCTTCAGTGACAATTTGATGTGTCATAGTGACAAATTCTTCACATCTCTTTTGGACAAGCTGAGGAAGCCGGTAAAGTAAAAAAGTAGCCACACACGGTTAAAAAGATGACTGAAAAAGGTGATTGCGCCCGACGGGCTCGGACCCGAGTCGATCTGTCGGCGCCCGCTACCTTGCAAAGCGCTGCCCAGCAAGGCGTCCAGCTCCGGGTTGATCTCAGCTTTCTCCTTGAGCATGTGGAAGAGCAACTGGTTCTGCGTGGCGCTGTTGATCTCCGTCTGCTTCAGCCTGCCCTCCATCACCTTCAGCTGGGAGTCCTTTTGAGCCGCCTGCAGACCCTGAGTCCCGGCACAGCAGAGAGATTATCACAGAGCTCTTTTTAATTGTTTGTATTCGTATAACGGAGGTCGACCTCCGCATCTGTTCAGCGCAGGAAACAAACATAATAAAGGCTCGGCCTCTTTCAGTTTAGTGTGAAGTAGTAATTACTTCCGCTTCTTCGTTTGTGCTCTCAGTCTTCCTCCTTTTGCCGCTGGGCTGACTGCATTTCCTCACTGGACCAATTAGGTTTCGCCAAATCTAATCTTATCTAATCTAATGGAGACTTAATTCAATCATGTTGTTCCATTAAAGGTCTCATTAGATTCAATCTCATAAAGGAGCCATGGTTACGAAGAAAACGGGCTCGGGATAAACAGGCAAGCTGCAAACGAGTTACCACGACGACTGCAAATAATCGCTATGCAATTAAATTCATAAAGCACTTCTACTTAGAGAAAGGTTGGTATCATAAAAAATAAACATTGTGATATTTTGTAATATTTATTTGACATGTCTGGTGTGAGTCATCTGTTGGTACCTTATTAATGGCCATAGTCATGAAATGGTCAAGTAGGAAGCGGGACTCAGATAGGTTACAGGAACTGATGACAGCAGCAGCATCCACGGTGTCTCCTTCCTCCTGCAGCCCACAGCGATGACACATTTCATAAAACATTGCTGCGAGAAACTTGACAACTTATTTCCACACAGTGTGATTTGATTTAAAATGAGGACAGCAACCTTCTTCCATAGCTAACACCAGCTATCAGCACTGCTAACACAAACAAGTTTTATAAACAGCAATTCTGTGAGAGATTTCCTGATGTGCTTGGGATCATCATCCCGTTCTATGACCCAGTTGGCCTCACTTCTGACTCTAGAGCACTTTGGTATACAGAGGAGTTCATGGTCGACTCAATGGCCACAAGGTGCCCGGGTCCTGAGCTGCAAATCAAGCCCAAATCATTACTCTGCCACCAAAAGTGCTTGGTCTGGTTTTCTCCAAATGTGAAGCTGTGCTTTACAGCGAAACATCTCCACTTTGGTCTCGTCTGCGTCTAAAGGACACTGTTCCGGAAGTCTTGCAGTTTGTTCAGATGCAAAATCTGCAGCAACTCTCTGGTGTAGGTCTTTATTGAGGATTGCATAGTCTGAATTTGGGGATAATTTTCTGGAACGTCTACTCCTGGCAATATTGGGGGGGCACTGTGTTAAAACACAGCGGACATTCCCAGACCTCCAAATTGCCAAAACATCTGCTTTTATAGAGGTGCATTGAAGTGCATTTGATTAGAGTTGTACTTCTTTTTTAACAGGACAATTAAAACAGAAAAACATCTCAAACTGCCTGGATTATGAGAGCAAACATTGTTAGCTGCTATAAAACTTTCACCCACGGCTGGGATGCAATTTAATGAATCACTAGTCTGACACTAACCATCAGTTAGCAACCCAATTCTAAGCCTGCAGAGATTTCCAGCAACGCACATTTCAGCCAACACAGCATTACATACCACCGCTCTCAGTGCTATCTCATTAGTGACCCCAGGCTTACTATTGATAAATAATTGCACAGTTTAACCCAAGCGGCAGCAAATCAGAGGTTTTCAGGATCCGCGGCTCTCTAATTCCTAAATTGCACACTTTAAACCCAACAATTTGTGCAGCAGCTTAAAGAGCATCGTGAGTGGCTGATGGCATGAATGTGAGGTACAAAACTCAGAGTGTAAACGTTATACGTGCAAACAAAAAGTTACATGTATACACGGCTGATCAGCTGCCACCATTAGGCTGCTTTGGCTGCATTAATGGGCTGTGCTGCCGGTGGGTTGTTGTTTTATTGAGTCATTGTTGTTTTGACAAATAGGCGCCTGATGCTTGTTTGTCAAAGTGGGGCCCAAAATGCTCTGGGACTGTCAGCGGTGCAGAACTGCAATTATTTCCCAAATTGATTGCCCAAGGGTGACAGCCCCATGCAAGCCCATTCTCGCTAATGAGGCAGCGATGATAGTGTTTGCATCATTATGAGCTGCGTGCAAGTGTGCGAACATCATACTGCCCTTCTTTTATGAAGCATTACAAACAGACTCGAATAAACACTGGGATCACGCGCGGCCGATTGCTGCTGTTCTCTCACCTTAGCCTCCTCCATCTGCATGATGTTGGCCTGGCAGTCGGCGATGCTGTCGTTGATGTAGTCGATGTTGGCGCTCAGGGACTCCAGCTCCTCGTTCAGAGATGCCAGGGAGCGGTCGGCGTCCGCGCCGTCTACTGCCGTTTTTTCTCTTTTCCTAGACACTCGCTCACGTCGTCTAGTCAGCTCCTCACGTTGCTGGAGAAAAGGCGAGAACAGAGGTTAGAAGGAAAGGAGGACAAAGAAGCATTTTAAAAGCATTTTAGTTGGTGCAACTACACACAAACATCTCTCTCTCTGCAGTAATTGGGCTCTAAAGTAGGAGAGTAGCAGTAAAACTCCTGTAGTATTCATCAGTGACAACAGAAACAGCATGACAGCTGGGGTGGAAGTGGGTTGCAAAGCAGCTTGCAGATGGGCAACAACTGTGTGCAGGCTAAAGCAGCTTAAGTAGTGGGGCCTATGTGAGTTCAGCAAACTGGATATTATCACAATACTTCTCAATACTTCATGTTATTGCGATTTTTACCATTTTGCATTTGCTGAGCATTGAAAAAAAACTGTAATAGTGTATCGACCAGCTGATGTGGGCTCACGACCACCGTAAAACATTACCTTCAGTAGTCGGTTCATATCTGTCTCCATGTTAGAGATGGTCATCCTCTGCATGATGATGTCATTGATGCGTCTCTCCAGTGACTGCCACTTGGCCCTGGCTGATCTGTTGAGGTAGATACTTCCCATCCGCACTGGGGAACTCCTAAAGAAGAAGGCATTCTTTCAGACGTCTCACTCAGCTGACATGCACACTCACGCTGTAAATGCGCTAACGCGGTTTACCTGGCTCCGTTGGAAGAGCTTGCACTAGAGGACTGCAGCCGTCCTGGGACTGCTCTATGAGAGGGTTCCTGAGGAGGTTCAGGTAGGCTCACTTTCCTGCTCACTTTTCCGGACACGGGCCTCACCTGGCGCCTAAGAGCGGTCACCTGACACAGAGAACAGGTATAACAAAGCCACATGTAACATAGTCATCATTGCCTCCCTCAACTGCGTTTTACCTCTTCATTCTTCCGACGGAGGATCAGCTCCTGCTGTCTCTTCTGGGCCTCGAGCTGCCTCACCTGGTGCTGTGAGACAAGATTGATTTTAGTTTTGTCTTTATGATCCAAAAGCAACTTTATAAGACATGAGTGTTTCTGTGCCTCTTACCTCAGCTCTGCGCTGGTCTTTTTTCAGCGAGGCTATCTCTCTGTTCCTCCTGCACTCTGTGGCCCTGTTCCTCTCCTGCTGCTCCTTCATCTGGCGCATCAGTGCCACCTGGTGGACAAGCATAACACAGCAAGTGTAGCAGCGCAGCTACAAGACAAGTGTGAAAAGTGCTGCTTATCCCAAAATGAAAAGAAGGAGCTTTACTTTGGTTTTCTTCATCTCGGTCACATCCAGCTGGAGTTTCTTGAGCTGCTTCTCGTACTGCGACTGGTTCTTCAGCAGGCGTGCGTGCTCCTTTTGGGCAGACTGGAGCTTCTGCAGCTCTTTGTTCATGGAGGTCAGCTTCCTCTCGTACTCAGCTTTGATCCGTTTGGCCTTTTCCTCCGTACCGGACTCCACTGAACCTGTGGATGGAGTAGGTTTCATTTCCTTTGCTCTTTAATCCTCTTTGAACAGGCAGATCCTAATTTCTCCATCTTACCCATGTTGTGCAGCACTTTGTCCCTCTCCAGCTGCGTGTCTCTGATCTTGTTCTGCAGCATCATCAGCTTCTGTTCATACTGCTGTTTGAGAGTGTGCAGACGCCGCTGGCTGTTCTCCAACTCATCGATCAGCTTCTGCTTGATGGCGATCTCACAGGTGATGTTGGCCAGGTCGGCTTGAACGTTTTCTGCACACCCCCAAAAAGAAACATGAAGTTCAGAGTGCGGTTTCTTTACAATCTGTGCACAGTTTTGTCTGGGGAAACAAAGATGAGCTCTTATTTTGATACTTCCTTCCATCTGGATAGCTGTACCTTTCTCATCCAGTTCTTCAGAGTCAGACTCCTCGGATGTCTCATCTCCTGCCATCTCAAAGTCCTCTTCTTCTCCATCAGCATCCTCGCCCTCTTCATGGTCGCTGCCCTCCTGGTAAAATGGTAACAAACGCTGAGTAATATGTGACATTTACATATTATATTTACAGTTTAAGTTATTTAATCCAGCAACCTACCACCTCTGCCTCCTCGTTTCCTCTTTCCTGATCGTTGTCCGGCAGCTCCTCTTTGACAACACTAAAGGAGGGAAAGAGTGTTAGCTCTCTGTCTAAGAAGGAAATGCTACAGTCCCATGAGTCAAATTCGGACTAACAGGAAGTTAAATCACAACAAATACAGATGAATGACACATGCAAATGATTATAGGCTTGATTAATGAATGATTTCATTGTGATTTCACAAACATGGAGGACACAGTGGGAGAGACGAAGAGATTAAACGATCAGTAACTACCATCCACATTACATTAGGAGCCGCCGCACACTGCAAAGATCTGCTGACCAAATGCCACACGCTACAGCAAAGTGTGTGATATTTATCAACTCCAGCTCCAAATTTCATATGTTTTCAATGGTTTTGGTATCACAAAACGTGATCTGATCAACACCCTGCAGTGTGCAGTGAAAGGGAAAAAGAGGGCGAGGAAAGAGCTGGTTAAATTCCCTGCTCCCTTTGCAGGACCGTGAACCGCCTGTAGGTGCAGAAAAAGTTAGTCGCTTCGGGAATTTGGAAAAGAAGGAAGACTTGGGTCGACAATCAGCTAAAATCACTTCAAGGGAAGGGCACAAATTCCATTGCCAGTTTCAGATTGAGTATTTGAACCCCATTTGTTGATGGGAGGCGGCAAACCTGGCGTCCTCAAGCTCATGATGGTGATTCTCTTCGTACTGCCTCAGTCTTCGGTGAGAAGGATGGAGGTGGGGAGGGTGAGGACGGCGGAGGTAAAGAGAGCAGACAGGCCACAGAATTTGGGGGAAAACGAAGGATGTTTATAAGAGAGAGACAGAGAGAGAGGGCGAGAGAGATCAGCAAGAGGTGAGTGACAAAAACCCCCAAAACAGCAGCTCAAATGATGGATTTTGGTTATGGAGACGTAAAGAAAGGCAGATTTCATGTGAGAAAACCTGATTTAAAGAAAATAAACAGTTCTTTGTAACTTGCAGATCCCAAGCATGTATAGAAATAAAAATATACAAGACACATGCAGCAAAGGGATAAGCGATCAATGGCCTCCAGCGTGTTGGAGAAGTGGCGACTGAATGCAGCACACATTCCATTAAAGAAACAACAGGGTGTAAACTGCTAATGTAGGGAATCAGCAGATAATTACAACACGCCAAGAGGCGACACTCTGGCTGCACATTAACAGCTCTCCAATTTCTACTTCCTGGCAAAGCGGCTGTTATTCTTACGCACTTCCAGGAACGGACTAGAGCTTCACAACTGTGTGCCAACTTGAACATGTACCTCTTTTTCTTCTTTTTCTCCTTCTTCTTGAGTTTCTCCAGGTCTTTCTTGGCCATCTCGATGACGTCCCTGGCCTCCTTCCCTGGAGCGAGGAGGGCGGGGCCGCCGTACAGCGAGGAACGAGTGGAGGCCCGGGACAGGTTCTTCCTGAGGTTCTCGCTCACGGCCTCGCTCTCCAGAAGTTTGGCTCTGAGGAACGAGTTACATTACACAAACGTTACTGTTGCTAAACACTTGCAGCACATTTTAATGTGAAGTTATACTGTTGTTGCAGACACGTTCCTGTGATCTGGCTAAGGCTAAAATCTGGTCTCCTTTCGTACCTGAGCTCCTCGATTTCTTTGATGTAGTTCTGAATCATGTTGCCGATTTCTTCGTTACCTTCACCTACAATTAAAGGAAGTTAGGACTTTAAATGATATAAAACTATGTTAATTATAAAACTAATAGCTTAAAATCATTTCAGAAACATGCTTTAGTGGTTATTTTATCTGACATACTGGTTTAAAACATAAACTGTATATAAAAGACCGACATATCAGTAAGGGGATAGTGATTTGGGTTCCAAAAAAGAAGTCTATAAGCCTAATTATCCATAATAAGCATCATCGTCTGGGTCCGATTAAGCAGAGACACCCTCCTTCACTCCGCCCCCTCCTCAAGCTCTTCCTGGTTGTCACTGAGATTCTTCCAATCCTTCTGGGTCTCTTCTCTGTGGGATATGGCCAAAACACCTCACCTAGCAAGCGCTCAGGAGACGTCCTAATCAGATGCCTGAACCACCTCAACTGGTAGCAGCTCTACTCTGACTACTGGTTACTTTGAAACTCACATATTACAACTGTACGTCCTGGGTTTGTCAATCAGATCATCCAGTTAGGCTAGGACAGGGTTACGGTGGAAAACCAACATGGCAGTAGGCACGATGCTCAGCTCAGAATAGACAGTGAGTGATTTATGAAGAAACACTTCAGAACTGATGACATCTTATCTTAGCACGTGTTAGCTTACTCACGTAAAACTGCAAGGGTGGACAAAAACCTGCCAACATGCTAGCGTTATAGCATGCTAACATTAGCATTTAGCCCAAGGCCCTGCTGTGTATATGGCCATACATAGTAAACGGACTGGTTCTTATGATGACGTCTCACTGTGAACCAACCAACCACTTTTTAAATACTAAAATCCCAGTTCTACAAAGATTAGAACTATATAAAAAATATGATACAGCATATACAGTATCAGCAAAACCAGCTGTGTCATGAGGCTGTGTAAGACATATGTTGTATGAGCTTTTTTGAAAATGTCCTACCTGCTTTGGCGAGAGCCTGGTTTGCCTGGTCACTGAGGATCTGAGTGAGTCGGGCTCTCTGGGCATCAATGGTCTCCTGCATGGCCTTCACTCTCACTCTCAGGTTGTTATTCTCCGTCTGCAACATGGAGTTTTCATGGACCAGGTCGTTCATGCCCTCCATGCCGTCCTCACCCACCATACGCTTTCCCTAAACAATCGACAAAAGGGCCAAATATTGCTCTGCTCATGTCCTCTACATGGACTGTATTTGTGAATGCATTCCCGCCTGTGCCACGCTCTTACAGTCTTGTACTCCATCAGCTCCATCTGCAGTCGTGCTATCTCTGTCCTCAGGGCGCTGATCTGCTGGCTGGCCCTATCCTGGTTCACCATCACCTTGTTCTTGATGTTCCGGGCCCGGTTGGCGTATTTTAGTGTGTTCAAGGTTTCCATGAAGTCCCTGTCTGACGGGCTGATGCAGGCGATCATCACAGTTTGACTGGAGGATGCAAGAATAACGATCAAGCCCGTTGATTTCTTACGGCTAGTATGGACATTTAAATGCATATCTAATATTTATTTGAAGAGATATCACAGCAGATTCTTCCCCACAAACCTGTTGCCACCTAGTGAGTCCTGTAACAGCCGGGTCAGTTTGGAGTCTCTGTAAGGCACGTGAGTGGAGCGCTTACTCCTGTCTCCAAGAGCACTGATGACATTTCCCAGGGCGAGCTAAGGAAGGACACGGAAGAGGAGAACAAGCATTCAGCCTTAGTTACCTTGCCATCAGTATTCACTATAAATAAGGTTATGGTGGAAGAAATCAACAGTGTAATGCCTATTCTGTCCATCAGGGGTCTCTCCTGCACCACGCACTGGTAAATGATGGTCTCTTACTTGCTTTTCATCACTGTCCTATTAAATGCAGCTCAAACTAAATTAAGTGGCCAATGACAGCAGCGCAGTGTTTACTGTTTAAAGTTCTCCGTAGAGCTTCCTCACCAGCCCACAGTTGATGGAGATGCCCTCTTTCGCTCTGTCTCCTGTAGCTCCAGTTCTCTTTAATCTCTCAGAACCCGCCAGGTCCACAAAGTGGAACTTGGCCGTCAGAGTCTCAAACTCATCGATCTCTGAGTCGTTAGCCAGACGGTTATCCGTCGCGTTATCCTGGACGAAAAGGGAAAGGAAAGTAAATAAACAGAACTGCGACTGATGCAAACACACCAGTCCTCTGTTGCCTTTCATAACAATACTTACATTGTTGTCAGGGGAGCAGACTCGCACTTGGCACAAGTGGATGGTGAAGATGGCATGGGAGCGTGAACTCTGGACGTTCATCTGGGTGCTGGCGGTGGTGCGAGACAGAGCGCCCAGCTTCAGACACTGAATCATCTGTTAGAGGAGAGGTGGAAGAAACAGATGACAAAAAATTGTGTGCTTTCTCATATCATTTCTGAGCTGCACAGAAATCTAAACATAGAGACTGTTCCTAACCACTGTGATCGTTGAAGAGTTCAGTTAAGACACTTTAGCAGCTGAAAGGTAAAAAGACTACAAGAACTTAATGATGACTTCCTCACTGGGAGATGTGAGTCTCTGCTGGAGAGAAATCCTACTCACTGAATGGAAACACTACTGTGCAAAACTCTTGAGCAGCACTCATCTTTTTCTATTTAGCGAGGGGAAAAAAATCTACTTCTATGGATGTTTCTGCCTTTTGTTCAGTTCTTTGTCAGCATGATCCCACGCTGCTTCAATAATGTTGAGGCCCAGGCTCTGGAGATGACTGGTAGTGTTTCACTGTTACTGCATTGGCAGTGTTTGGGATCAGACTCAGGCCAGATGCATCTTCAGGTCCTGTGTCAGGTCTTTATTGGCTTTTTTTCTATTTCTTAACAGGATGACAGCATTCAGATAATGTTCATGTTTTATCCTCCACTTGTCCAGGTTCCTCAAATTTTTTAAAGGACATGCTGCACATGTTTTTGGCTAATAGCTCTTTGGGAATCACCTTGTTGCTGTAAAAATTCTACTTTATGCCTGTTAGACTTATCTCTGTGTTTTCCATGTGAGAACTAAATAGGCTGCTAGTAACTAAGCACTGTATGATACAATATGAAAAAATTGCCAGACGATTCTAGAGTTTATCGAGCCATCTGACAGATACATCCATCCATCCATTTGTTTCTGCTCATCCTTTTTCAGGGTCACTCGAGCCTATCCGAGCTGGCTTAGGGCGAAGGCGGGGTACACCCTGGACAGGTCGCCAGTCTGTCGCAGGGCTAACACACAGAGACAGACAACCATTTGCACTCACATGCGCTCCCGCATTCACACCTATGGGCAGTTTTGTGTTTCCAATTAACCTATGCCCCCATAACTGCATGTCTCTGGACTGTTGGAGGAACATGTTTGCACCCATGCAAACACGGGGAGAACATGAAAACTCCACACAGAAAGACCCCAGCCTGATGGTGGAATTGAACTCAGGACCTTCATGCTGTGATTCATGTTTAAAGTCTTAGTAGATTGGTGTTAAATGGCTTGACAAAAACCCCCAAAATATTCCTCTAAAAGTGGTCAGCTCAAGGACTGAACTGAAAAGGGGGAAAAAAATACACATATAGAAGGGCCTGAAGAGCTGTTCCTAAAGATCCCATTAAAAAAAACTACTAAATGTAGGTGAACTATCAAGTAATGAAGGGTGGCTAGAAACTTTTGCACAGTGTAACAAGTGTATTTTTACAGCGTTATGAACGAAATGAGTTGAATCAGCGGTCCCCAACCCCCGGGCCACAGACCGGTACCGGTCCGTGAGTCTTCAGAGTTTTTATCATTAACTCACTTTCCCTGGGTCTTTTCCCGTGCGTTATGAATAAATCTTTTTTTTGGTACCTGTACTGGTTTTATTTTGTTGTATTTATCCGCGACAACTTAAAGGCCGGTCTGTGAAAATATTGTTGGACATAAACTGGTCCGTGGCGCAAAAAAGGTTGGGGACCGCTGAATTAAATTAGGATTACCACCATTGTAACAGGATTTGTGCTGCCGCCATCCGAGTTATTTTGAAAGCTTTGGTCCTGTCGTTTAGCCTAAATCTTCAGAACATGAGTCACTTTCTGAGTGGGTTTTTATCACAATTTAAGACATCACCCTCAAAATGTAAAACTATATTCTACAAAAAAGATCATTAACTTCCAGTTTGCGTAGGCTCATCATCTTGGTCCATTAACCCTTTAAGACCTACCATAGAACCAAGTCCGCCAGAGCTTATATTATATTTTTACATGCTGTGGAGCCATTTTTGGGAGCATTTCAAGTTGCTATACATCAATACAACCATTATAGCCCAAACTTTAATAATATGTCTGCATTAGGTGCATAATAATTACATAAATTGCAAAAAAGTGCAATAAACTACAAAAAAATTGAAAATCGTTTTTGTTTTTTTAACATATATTTCTAGTTAGAGAAATTTAAGAGGCTCATCCCTCAAAACTGTAAATACAAAAAAGTTGCACAAACTAGTTTCCCACCACAGGAAATTTATTTTGAGTGTCTTCATAGTTTTATTTTTGAAATACACCAATTTTTATACACTGCAGGAAAAACGAAAATAAATATTATACTGCAAATTTGCAAAATAACAGCATATGCATCAAAATAAACTATTTCCAGCAGTGCAATATGAGTCCTAAGCATCCCAGAAACGACACAGAAAGTCATAAACTCAAACATAACTTTTTAAAACACAAGTATAGGCTCATAAGGCCCCGATCGTAAAAAAACTACATTTCCGCAAAATGACGTCACTTCCGGTTTCGGGCAGGTCATGCGGTCATGTGATAGTTCGCGCTGATGGACGTAGGAAGTGTTACAAACAGCTGATCGGATCGGCGAAGCGTGTTTCTGGAATATCATGTTTTTGTTGCTGCAAGTGATTTTTATGCAGTTTTTGCAAAGCTATATGTGGAAGGAAACTGTGACCTAGGACAAGCTGATGGCATAAGATGTAAGTACAACTCCTCCGGTTTCATATGCAAAAAAAATTATTGCGCTAGCTTACGTGGTTGCAGAGCTACCGGGATTTAAAAATAGTTACGCAAAATGGAGCGTGCCCGCTCCGATCGGCTGTAAAGGGTTAAAGCTACTTATTGTGACCCCCCTCGCAAAATCCCCCCCAAAAAGCAGTAGTATATTTGAGCCGCTTTTAGCGTTTTTCCAGGTTTTCGAAACTGACCTCGGCTGCAGAGGTGACGGTGCGGGTGGTGACCCCCACCGTGTAGATGCCTCCATTGGCGTCCTCGTGGATTTTGATGTTGGATTTCTGCTTCCTGGCCTCGAGGTCTCGAGTCGTGTCGAACAAATCGAGCACCTCCTCGTTGTAAAGCTAAAAAACAAGAAAGTCATAAATAATTAACAAACAGCCGACAGATTAGACGACGTCGTGCAGAGCGTAAATTATTATGTCACTGTCGGAAGCGCCATTTTTTCTCTTCAGCTGCTGCCTCACCAGCTGTTAGCAGCCACTTGCTGGCAGTTAAAAATAAAGCCGGGCGCGACCTCGGAGACAGGCTAATGACAGTTTAATGGCAGTCGGGTTATCTGCGCACTTTAACAACCTGAACTGATACACCCTATGCTGACCTTTGACCTCTTGCTGTCTGCATGCTCTCGCTATGTCTAACAAACTGACTTTAAGTTATTTCAGTGTTATTTATCAGCTTGCTGATGATGTTCGATGTTACCAACTGAGTTGCTCTGCATTGTTTGTGGATGTGAGTGTGTGTGTTTCTGCACCTCCAGGAACTGTGCATTGATCTTGAATTCAGGAACAGGCCTGCCCTGCTCAGTGGCGGCCTGTCTGCGCTCCTCGATTCCTCTGAACAGGTGGTTCACGGCCCGAGGAATGATGCCCAGCTCGTCCTCTCCGATGTTGACATCGAAGCCAGTTCCCATGGTGTACGTCTTCCCCGAACCCGTCTGGACAGGGAGGAAAAGACAGGGGGATGGGCCGGAGTCATGGTGACACAAAGAGGAATGAGACATTGGGGTTCAAATTCACACGTCACCCCTCTCCTCCCCACCGAAACGCCAGAGAGGCCCCGACAGGAGCGCGTGCGTGTTTGTGCCGACAGATGATCGAGAAAGACAGTTTTATTCTGCACGGCCGCACCTGTGTGATTACCGTGTTTGTGTGCATGCGTGTGAATGAGTGTGTTGGGCCGCTGCCGTGCCCCGTGAAAGGCGCTTTGTCAGAAAAATAACGGGCGAGGGAACAATGTGAGGACAGAATAATGAACACAAAGAGGAGCTCAGAGGAAGGGTAAGAAGAGGGAAGTTTAAAAAGCAGTTGTTCAATGACAGAGTGTCTCTTTGTACATTGAATTTCAATACAAAAACCCTTTAAATCACACTGAATAAAACTAAGCTGTTATTTTTTGCCTCTATAGTCCTCAGTGTGGCTGCACCTTCCTTTCCTCCGTTGCCTGTGAGTAAAGCATTGGTGTCATGCTGAGGCTGTTCCAGGCCTTCACTCATATTCACAAAGGCCAAAACATGGTGTTGTGTCGATAGCAAGGATTAACAATGATCAGAGTGACCGGTTCACCACTGAAGGTGATTTTTACTTTGTTTCCACACTGATGCATTAAATTAATGTTGTTCTTTTTTTGATTTGTGACTACTATGACATTGAGGCTAATTATCTGAACGCACTTTAATGAACACTAAATCACTGTGCAATTAATTCTGTTGGTATCGGAAGTTACCGATATTTGGATCATCACCGCCACTGGTCAGAACAGGCTAAGAAAAAATTGAGCCTAACACTTCAGACAGTTGAGCTGTTTTGCATTGCACAGGCCTTAATGTTACCGTACAATACATACATCATCCACTTTTTTCACAATTATACACTTGCAGAACTATAACCTCTACATAAAACAAAAGGATTTTGCATATCTGTCCATTTCAAAACCAAGGTGGACAAATGACCTTGCTGCTTTCCTCTGTTTCCAGTCTTTTTGCAAAGCAACTGTGGAACTGGCTGCCATAGCTTCAGAGATGAGAGTGGCACCAATCAACTGCTTTCAGGATGCATGTTAGTCTATAATGTTTAAAGCCATAAAATATGTTTTGACTTCTTGGTTTACTTTCCTGCTCTGGCATAATGTGAAGCAGACACTTTCTACTTTGTTTTGATTGGATAACAAACTTCCATATCTATCATTCCCTCTTATTCTAATTTATTAGAGGCAATACAAAGCTGTGGTGATGAGGACATGTTGGAACATATTGGCAGCACAGAGCTGCCGAGGCTCCTTTATTGCCTGCCTACCGATGTGAAAATGAAATCAGCTTCATATCACATGATGCCATAAATCTTTTGTTTCTGGAAGGAGTGCCGCTCCCTTGAGAAAAACTTTGACTGAATGTGAATATGTGACTGAGCTTGTGTATATTCATGCCATACCGGTGTGCTGTTAACATGAGTAAAAAAGGCAACGCTCCATGCCCTTCTACCAATACGTGTGCAGCAAAAGCCTGCTGACTAACCTGTCCATATGCAAAGATTGTGGCGTTGTAGCCCTCAAGGCAACCCTCGATGAGCCTCTCGGTGCAGTGGGTGTAGATCGTCTCCTGCTGGGTGTCCATATCGAAGACATAATCATAGGTGAAGGCCTTGTCCTTGCCCAGGACCACTTGGGGTTCTCCTGGCATCACATACGTACAGATGTGACAGCCCTCAATCTTCTCTTTGGGCAGCTGAGGACGAATCCTGGCAGACAGAGAGGGAGAAAGAGACCACAGTAGAGGTGAGACGTGGCTCAAGACTTGGGATAGGTTGTGGAGGTCACGTATGGGCAAGTTACCTTTCAGAGCTGGGAGAAGGGCTTTAACTGTTGTTAATGTGACAGTGTTACCCAACCAATGATCATCTCCTATGTCTAACCAAGTGGATTTATTGCTTATAAATAACATTGACTTTATTGGCTTAATGGTGAAAGTGCAGCTAAGCTGAAGACAGAAACAGTTTTCACTGAGCATGTCTTTTTATGCATGTGGAAACCAGTGTCAGCATGCTGCCCGTGCACTGTACAGTGCCCGCACTGTTCAGGAGTGAGGGAGAGCGAGCGAGCTCTGGGTAAACAGTCCCACCCATAGATTTCATTAAGGAATTGCTCTGTTTGCCTTCCTTCAAATAAAAACACTTCCCCGTTACATCATTTCCTCCTCCGCTTTTTATCACTGCACTAACAGTCGACCTGAAGAGGAAGTGGAAATGCTGAAGGGAAATATTTGGACAGGGAATTAAAATGGTGAAAACTGTTTATAGCAAACCCTGGATGAAAATAGGAATAGAAAACAGTTCTATTAGTATCAATACTGCAATACTCGTAGAAATAAATGGTAAATTATAATGATGGGCATGTGAAGGAAAACCTCACAGTTAGCAGGAAGTAAATGGATTCCTTCAAAGGCCACAGTCAAACCCCAGAAAGGTTAGAATAACAGTGAAAAAACAGACTCTCAGAATAGAAAAGTGTCAGTACTGTTGGTGTCCTCTGGTGCTCATTAACTCTCAGTGTATGTGTGAGGATGTGGCACTTTGCATGAAGTCTGTACTATATCACATTAGTCACAGCAAGAGTCTACAGAAAAAAAGCAAAAGGCTTAGAAGGAAAGGAAAAGAAGGATGTCGGTGAAGCTACAGTAGCAAAGGTCCACAGAGGTGTCATTGTGCGTGCGTGACATCAGATCCCAGCTATTTAGCAGGCTCCCTCTCTGGGATTACAGCACTGATGAAAGCAGGACAGAGGCAGACAAGTCCTACCTGCAGTAACTGTATTCCCGTAAGAGTATTATAACTGTCAGCTCTGTGTTGTGAAGAGAAGTCCCAAAAAGTTCAGCTTTCCTAGCAGGATTTTCCTGACATTCACTCAATTGCATGCTACAGCAAAAGGCACAGAGAACTTACAAAGCATCAGATCTCATACAAAAACAATTTCCACAGCATTGGATGGAACACAGTGAAGACAGTCATCAAAAATCAGAGACATGTCCAGTTGTACACTGGTCCCTCGCTTTAACGTGGCCTTGCTGTTTCACAGATTTTTTTGTGCAATTTTGCATGCTTTTTTTGTGTTCTGCGTCCTGATTGGCTGTAGACCATCGTCAATCAATCTCCTCTGTGCCGTGTCTCCTGTCCAGTACAGAATGCGTTCAGCTTGTTATATTTACATAAATCTTTGATCGCTAGCAGTGTGACTCTGAAATGTATGAACTGTATGTTTCTAAGTTTTCTCCCCAACAAACACAACAATGTTGACGAAACGTAGGCAGCTGCGGTAGCACCCGGAAGGCAGAGGAAGATGCTAACCATCGCACAAAACGTTGAACTTCTGGACATGCTAAAGGAAGGTAGAAGTTACTGTATTTTTTGGACCAAGTGTTTAAACAAGAAAGAAAAGTGTGAAAATGTTCATGCCTGTCTGAGAAAAGTGTATAAAGTGTGTAGTGACAGCTTTTAAAGCCGTAAAACATCTATAATAATTGTAAAAACTAAAGTTGGCTACTTCACGGATTTCACCTATTGCAGGTTATTTTTAGAACGTAACTCCCGCGATAAACGAGGGACCACTGTAGTTAATGAAAAGACAAGACAAACTGGTCAGGGAGGCTGCCAACAGACCTGTAGCACCACTGAAAGAGTACCAGAACCAGTACCAACCAGTACTTTCAGGTAGAGCAGGGCAATATGACCAAAAATATTTATCACGATATACATTTGAAAATTTGCGATAACGATATAACTGACGATATAATTGACACTAGACAAAATACTTTACAACTCCTCAACTTTATTAGTGCAAAAAAAAAAAAAAATCAATGTATTTTCACTTAAACAAGCAGCTGTTTTAAGTGCATTAAAGTTATATTAAAAAAATTAACAGTGCAAATGCAAATTCCTTGCTGACAGTTTAACCAAAAGGCATTTCCAGTGGAAACTGGCCGACATATCCTCAGCATAACCATGTATAATATCCACAAAAGAGGTTATACACACACAATACGGTAATATTATGTTGAAGCGCAGGACGTATCACTCCGCGAGGCTCCTGCCTACGATAGCCTTAATGCTCCAACAATCCATCAAGCAGTGCGGCTTCGTAGCTTAGCAAAGTCGTACCGAAACATTTGACAGATTCTCGAGCGCCGTGTACATAAAATCGTTTCGAGGTCAGTAAACACAACCAGAATTCATACATAAGGCACACAGGATTATAAGGAACACTGTCGATTTTCAGAAAAAGCAAAGGATTGATTTTAAGTGTGCCGTATTTTCCAAAAAACACAGTAATAACGACGGCCTGCTAGCATGCTCTACCAAAAATAGTGCTTTGTTGTGTATCTGACGGATGAACGCTAAACCAGTTCCACACCACTGAAGTTGCAGCATTTTTACAAACCAATTCTGGTTCATCCGTTTCATTCAACGATCCACTTTCGCCCTTCTCATTCTGTGTTGCCACCATGTGCGTATGAAAACAAAGGCACTGCGCATGCGCGTTTTACCCATATTCTATCGCGATATTTCATTTTCTTATCGTTGCCCAACATTACACTGGTATTACCGTGAACGGTATGATATGGCCCAGCCCTACTTTCAGACAAGAACTGGTTGTGTACTACACACTAAAAAACTAACAGTCTCCACATGTCTGGTCTGTGGGGTAGGGATGCAGGGTTGGTGAAGCATGGTGGTGGCAACATCATGCTTTGGGGCTGCTTTTCTTTTGCTGGAACTGTGGTTTTAGTCAAATACTAAACTTTTGATCTGAAATCCCAAGCATACATCCAAATCAACAAATAAATGGCTTCACCGGAAAAAAAGAAAATTAAAGTTTTGGAATGACCCAGCCAGAGCCCAGACCTAAATCCAGTACAAAATCTGTGAGCTAAAGAGGGCTGTGTGCAAGACATGCGCTCCTACCCAACAAGACTGAATGCTGCAATTAAATCAAAATGTGCTTCAACACAGTTTTAGCATAAGGGTGCGCACACGTACAACTAGCTTATTATTGTCTTATAGTGTCACATTAAAGGTAAGAAAATTTTTGAAATGATTTATTGTGATCTAATTTTTTTAACATCAGAAAAACCTGGCAGTTTAACAAGTGTGTGTACAACTACACTACAAGGCTTGTTGACACAAAGCTGATAAGAAAATGTCAAGTTAATGCATATTTTTAAAAACTACATACATCAGAGGTGGCTCCAGGTGAAGATGACGTAACTATCAGGTCATCTGAGAAGACTGTGACTTAATGGCACGACGGCTGAGAGCATTACAGGAGTGAATCTGCATTAATCCCCTTTGGCTAGCTTCCCAAAACTTGTCAGAGAGCTGTAATCCAGGTAACAATAGAGGCACTCATTGCAGCTTACAGTGAGGGCATTAAGTCACTCAGTTATTGTTCATTTTGAGTGTTTGGGAAGAAAAATGTAACAAAGTATGAACTACAGCAAACACATTTAGAAAAAAAAGGATTTTTTCTAATATAGTTAAGTATAATTAAATCAGTGTTTTCTCCAAGAGGGACAAAAAAAGCCTCTACAAATGTAGTCTCCATTTAGAATAAATGCCCAGTCTATCTGATTACGTTCGCCTTAACAAAGCAGTGATGCACTGTTTGTTTTGTTGCTTGTTACGACATCTCCGGGGTCCTCCATTTAGAAATGGACCAGAGAGAGGAAAATAAATGTCTGAGGAAAAGATAAAGAAAAACAAAGGGCCAGGAAAGACTGGACATGATGGCTACAGATGGAAATTGCACCCACAGTGCATCTCGTCTCAAACTCATTATCTATCTTTGCATAACAAGACCTTTATACTGATCTCATTCAGCCTGTCATTTTTTCTTTCTTGTCACAGTAAGATGCACCACTGCAAATGAATAACGACACACTGAATGCACTGCCCTCGCTGTTCAGGAGGGCGAGCGTGTCATTTTATGTGCCTAGGATTTTTAAGCTCGGTTCTGTTTGGATCCAAAAGCACAGACTGCAGTCTCAGCTTATATTTAAATAGTAAAAGTGTCGTACGTTATTTTGGGAGCAGCTGGTGAAAACTGCATGATAGCTAGACAAAACAGTAATAGTTAATAGAATAAATTCATGTTTTCTGGGTCATGTTGGTCTATGAAGCCATGCTTGGATGCCTCTGAATGCTCAGTGGGACAAGAAAAATGCTCTATAATGCCAGTCTATCTCCATTTTACAGTATGCTAACTATCCAAAAACAGCAAGACACAGATATTTGAAAATAGGCTCAAGTCATCACTCTAGGCAATGCAGGAAATAACACTAATGTGAGCCGGTAAGCGCTGTTACCAGCTCAGCCCTCTACCTGGCACACCCTCGGGCCACAGTCTTTTGGCCTGTAACTTCAACAACAGTGAAACAAGCTCTGTAAAGAAGAGCTTCTGCCTGTGTCTAAACCAACTTATGTATTCAGAGGGTGTGGCATGTTTTTTTTGTAGCTCACAGAATACAGCTAGAATATTCCAGTAAAAACTGTGCCATATTTTGCTATGCTTAAAAAATTCTGGATTAAATGGCAATGAAGCACTGCTTTTCATTGCCAGAAGTCTGTTAAATCCTGTCAGTGAAACCAATGATACTACAGTATTACCAACACCCACGTTTGTTAAGTACACTTGTACACTTTCTCACCTTCTAAGACTTAAATGCAAAGAGTAACACCACTACTACATCTGTGATCTAAATACACAATGACTGGGCACATTTTTTAGGTACACTGTTGAACTGGTTGTTAGCAAAAACATTTAATCAGTCAGTCACATGGCAGAAACCCAGTGCATTGAGGTTCAATCCAAACATCAATAAGAAAGAAAGATTATTCTGAATGTGGTAATTAAGATGTGGTAATCTTAATGTCATTAATGCCGCAGGTCGGAGGGGAGTGATCACTTTGGTTCACTCAGATAGGAAGGCAATAGTAACTCAAATAACCATTCATTGCAACCAGGGTATGCAGAAGAGCATCTCTGAGCACACATGACACTGAAACTTGGAGTAGATGGGCTACAGCAGCAGAAGACCACACCACCTGCCACTCCTGTCAGCTACGAACAGGAAATTGAGGCTACAGTTTGCACAGGCTCACTGAAATTGGACAACAGATGACTGAAAAACTGCTGCCTGGTCTGAGAAGTCTTGATTTCTGCTCTAGCATTCAGGTGGTAGGGACAGAATTGGGCATAAATCCATCCTGGGCTATTAACGATTCAAGCTGCTGGTGGTGGTATGATGATTATTTTCTTGGGACGCATTAGTACCTTAAAGCCTTTAAGACACATCTTCTGACGGCTGCTTCTAGCAGTGTAACGCTCCTTAAACATGACAATGAGTTAATTATATTCAAATGGCCTCCACAGTCACAAGATCACAATCAAATAGAGCACCTTTGGGATATAGTGAAATGGGAGACTGGTGTCATGGATGTGCTGCTGAAAAATGTGCATCAACAAAACCTGAGGAATGTTTCCAACACTTGCTATGCAGAATAAAAGGCAAAAAGGCGCAACACTTTATACTTCTTAACATACCAAAGTAAAGAAATGAGTTTTGAATGTTTATATGAAATACACCTCTATTATGAGTAGTCACTGGGTGTGTGCATACTCACAACTAATGCAAGTTCTGGCATCGGGCATTTCAGCTAAACATAAACAGAAGTGAGAGGTGTGAAGTGTGTTCTGCTGGTGTATTATTAGTGCGACTGACTGACTTTAGCAGTGATTATAATCTGGCAACCTTCACTCTGGTTCAACCCAAAACACTCTTCATCTGTTTGAATAAAGGTTTGCCCTTCAGCGCAGTGCAGACTTAGAGCACTAATCCACCTTTTAGAGCAGCACACTCATGCTCTGCATGGCTGTTTCTCCAGGAAATTTCAGTTATCTGCTTATGCATTAACACGCACGCACGCACGCACGCGCACACGCACGCACGCACGCGCGCACACACACACACCCACACACACACACACTTTCAAAGCTTTTTACACACAATTTAGGTGCATCTTATGATTTTACCTTTAATTTTAATTCTGTGAGGAACATAAATAACTTTTTCATAGTGAAACTAGAGCTCTACAGTTAGATTAACAAATAGTTGTAAGACAAAATGCATACTGAAAATCTCAATTTGGAAAAAAGTAAACATGTTTGTTTAATATGACTAACTTTTTTAGAAAGATTAATTTTTTTAAATCTAGATTTCACTCTTTATGCTTGGCTAAGCTAGCTACCTATCTCGCTATTAACATGTGCAGCTAAAAGTTTGTAGGTTGCGAGTCGTTATGTAATTTAACTTATACACACTGCCACACTGATCTAATATGTACACTTGTTTAGCTTGTTGGCTTTTGGACAAAGGTGAGAATAGTTTCTACTGAGGATTTTGCAGTCACATAACCGCTAACCAGGTCACATTAACTTGGCCACCATATTGGTAGTCTCAAGTGACTAATGCCCTAGTCACATAGTGACTATCTGGCAACCAGTGAAGGAAAAATAGGCATTCACCAACCGGTTGGTAAGCTGTTGCTGGAGGTTGACGGCAGTCACCGTTTCAATTATTTTGAAAGCCCCAGTCACATGGGAAAAAATTTCTTTGCAAATACGTCCTTGTGATTGCACTGTTCGCTAGCAGATGTAGTTCACATGGAACACGCCGCCTTGTCTGCAAACATTTGCCAGCTATTCTCTGAGCAGTAAAAACCGAGACACAAACTGGAAATGGACACCATTTGTCTTCAAAGTAAACGTTCCTTCTTTTGAAAAATGTTAGCACAAATTTTACTTTCAAAGTAAATACCCTCAGTTTCTGGTTTGTATTGCAAAACGTTTTACTACCGCTCAGATAGTAGCTAGCAAGTGTTTGCAGACATGTGGGCATGCTCCATTGCAAACTACCATTGACCAGTTTTACCTAGGAGTTACGCTACAGCTAAATGCTAGCTGTGCTAGCATACTCTGCTAAAGTCCTGAAAACATCCGTGTAGTCACCAGAAGGTGCTGTCAAAGGAAGCTATTGTTCAAAGTTGCACTTTGTGGCTATTGTAGCTTCAGGTATACTGCTATCAGACACATTAAAAGAGCATGTGCTGAAAAATAGTAACATCCATTACTAATTCACTCATCAAATCACTATGCAGATCAAGTCTGACTAAAGATATGGAAGAAAACTGAGCAGCTTTTTAGCACAGTTCAATAAGAGAAGCCACAGCCTGTCACTGACTGATGAGGGGAATTTAGCGACCGAGACAGCGTTCACTGAACCATTAAAGAGATGAAAAGGAGAAAGGCAGACACACTACCCTATATGCACACATACCTATTCAAACAAACACACACACGCACACACACACACACAAACACACAGGGGGGATTTGTCAGCCTCTCTCCATGTGACAAGTCCTGCTAGGCTCCTGCTCTCACTCTCATTATTGCAATTATGGTGAAAGCCTGAGAAACAGTGAACTCCTCAAACACACACAAAAACACAGGCTTCATATATATAGCCTGACTATAGACTGACTGAGACCTGCTATTGTGACTGATAAAAGGAATCAACAAGAAACGATGACACACTAATAAAAAGGAGGCGAGTCACACCATGACCACCATGCTGCTTATCTCATCTTTCCTAAAACACAGCCAGTCAAATGCTGACATCAGTATTACTGCCAATAAGAAAATCAATTCAATTCCCTAGAGCCAGTTCCTGTGCATCATCACTAACAAATCAACATTAACAGTAAACCTCGACATCCGATTCCTACTTAATTTAATCCTGTGTGATTTATTTTTAGCTTTAAGCACCACTTACAGCTGAGGGCACTGAGTGATTCAGCAAAAACAGAAAGGCACATCTGAGCCAAAGGGCAGCAGACACGACTCTTTTCTCCGCATTTCACAGTGAAACCAGCAGAGTCACAGTCACATCATCACAGTCATATATTTTTAGATCCCGAAACACTTGGAGTTAGTTGGTATGAGCAGTGCTGACTGCTAACTCAAAATGAGTATAACCAAATTTTATATTTGTTTGACTTGTTGTTTTTTTTGTTGTTGTTTTTTTTTTTTACATGTGATATTAGTATATTAGTTACAGATTATTATAATCAAACACATACTGATTATTATACAAGTAGAAGCCTCCAGGCAACTGGCAAAACTGCAGTTCCTCACATGGCCACTTGAGGCAACTTAAGAAGCTGCAGTAATTTCTCTTGCCAAGTTCCCCCTTTATGACAGATAGCACGTGAATTTTTATAGAACTCACCTGTTTAAGCTGTGCATAGCTTTAAGAGTATATGTTTCTACAATAGAATCACTGTGGAGACTTCTTTGTGTTGCTAGTTTTATGGGCATATCTAAAAACTACAAGAAAGACCGTGTGCGTCCTCCTTAGGGATTTGAAGCCTCAGGTTTACACTGTTGACTGGTAATTATGTAGCAATGTGTTTCAGGTCATTTCACAAAGAAATACGAAATACAAAAGTAATATAACAACTAGTGTAATGAGATACTTTTGTTAGAGTTTAATGAGCTAACTTAAGGCATTATTTTTCAGAAAAGTAACAAGTATTGTGTAATAAGTTACTTTTTTTGAGGGTCAACCCCAAGACTGATAACAATGAATTATGAAGGCACTTTGCTAACCAAGCCGGCTAGCCAGTTGTAGCAATTGCGAGACACTTAGGAAGTCAAAATTATGAGATATGTAACTCAAAATAACTCAGACAGTAACTCCAAAGTTTTGAAATAAAAACCTGAAATGTTGAACAGTGGAAAAAAAATACTTTTGTATTTTAAAGAATAGACTATCACTCTATTCTTTAAAATACAAAAGTATTACAAATGAGCTATTCATCAACTGACATATCCCAGGTCCAAATTTACTTTAGGACATAAAAAATATGTTCTAATTTAATGCTAGTAGAGTCTAATAATCTTATTAGGAATAATTTAAGCGAACTGGGAAAATTACCCAAAGTAAATGTAACACTGTCAAACATAGCACATGTACAAATGTAAAAAGTGTCCACCTGGTAAAAGAATAAAAGCCTAACTATATGTCTGTAGTTAGCTAGGTTTTTGTAATTAAGTAAGTAAGTAACACATTATTCAAAGTTTAGATAATTAAGTTTGTGAGCTGCATTTTTTGTGCAACTGAGAAAATTACAGACTAAAGCTAATGGCATAAACCTAGGGTGTGAAATTTGGTTTCAAAACTGAGTTTACAAGTGAAAGCAGAGTTTTGGCTACTTGTAATCATTTTTTGTTCTTTGTTCTTTTTCTAGACACCTCAAATTAAAAAGAAATCCTCTATAAAAACTCGGGTGAAACAGTTGAAGTTGTCCGTAAGTTGTTGATCTGAGTTGACTGTAGTTTTTTGAAGTGCTGTAACTGCAGATTGAAGAGAGAGATGCTACCCAATAGTGGATAATGAGGCTATAAGCAAGTCACAGACATGCACACCACTCACTGGTGCATACAATCTCACGCACAAGGTCTACCTCGTCATTTGATGCTAATGTAACTGAGACAAGGGAACTGCAAACACTCAGATTTCAGTGACACTTCCCAACTTTCTTCGAGCCAAAGTTCTCTGTTGGGAGGTAAACACCGAAACTCTATTCTTCCGTGCTCTAAAAAGGAAACATAACTGTAGTGCGGCTCTAATTTACATTCTTTTAAACGTGTGCAAGTGTGCATCAAGAACACCTTCAAGTACAGCATAATGACTACCTTATATAACAACACGCACACTGTACGCCTCTTTAAGCCAGCAGGTGCACAAGTTGTGTTTTTCCGTTATTTGTGTGTGTGTGTGTGTGTGTGTGTGTGTGTGTGTGTAGACTAGCTTGTGTAATATGTTCCTAATAGCCTTGGGCAAAGGGAAGAACAAGGAGGTACAGAAATGACACAAGGAGAGAAAGTAGATCCTAAGTACAGAGCGAACCCTCCAGCCACAACGAGCAGCTACTGCTTTAACTCACCACAACACAGCACGGCTGCATTTTTAGTAACAGCCTCTATTGTCTAGCAGCTCGTCTTGAGATCTAGAGCCAATTCATTGGGTCACTCTCTTCAGTGTGCTGAGAGAGTCAAAGAGTCAGTCGAGAGATTCATCTGTACAAGAAATTCATTGTTAAAATGTGGGACGTGTGCACAGATGAAATGGTCAGGTTACATCCAAAAAACCCTCCAAGTTAAAGCCGATAATTTGGGTTGAATTTAAACATCTTTTGAAACAGCTGTAAAGCATTAAAATTGAAGGTGCAGTTAAATGTAACTACAAGAATACCATACACCAGAAGGACATCTATCCAGCCATCCATCCAGGAGCTTTTTTGGCACAGTTTGGGTCTACTACCTTTACAGATTATGGTCAGTACAAAGAGTTAAATTATTTCTATCCTCATGAGATAGACTTTTCCAAGGTAGTAGTACCCCCATACACAGGATCACAGAATTGCTCAAAGTGTACGACAATGATGTGAATCGCACGGCCTTTGCAGGGGTGAGATTTTAACTCAAAGTCAACCCTTTGAGAGATTTTGGACAGATATACTGTCCTTCTTTGTCATCAAAACACCAAAATGAGGTCATAACTTTTGTACAAATGCCGTTCTGTCCCTCTGGTAGTGAATGTTTGTAAAGCTCTTAACCCTCACATTTGGCATTGTCAGGGTAAACATTTGTTTGCCTTTCTCTATTTTAATATCTTGTTTAAAATAGATTATCACTGTCAAAGGATCAAGCTGATAATTTATCGCAGTACAGTAAGAAACATGCATCTCTAGTATGCTTTGCAAGATGATATGTGCTCCACAGTTTTCTCCCACCTCAGACAAAAAAGAAAAAAGATCTTGGGAATTTCCATTCTTTCTCAGTGAACGATGCATTCGTGTCATTTTGCAGAAGCCAATAAAGAAGTATTGTATGAAGCCCACCTTTAATCATTCTTTTCTCTGGAATCTGGTGTGGAAACAACACCAGACAATGGTGGTTGGGGGGGGGGGGGGGGGGGTCGGAAAAGACCGAGTAGGAAAGAAGAAAAAAGAGGGCATTCTGCTGACTCAGGCTTTTTGTTTCCCTCCCTCAAGCTGCCCTTAGATCTGAGGCAGTCCAGTCACAGGGGCATCGCTGCACACCCCTACACGTAAAAGGACCCAAGGTTGTCATGGTAACAGCTAACATGAGTCCACGCAGGCTGCCAAAGGAAAAATGCGACGGGGTCACGGATGAAAGTTCTGACAGCTTCCTGGGTCAAAGATCGCCGGGCAGGAAAGAGGGAAAGGTGGAAGAGGATGGTGGTTATCACCTTGAGAGGCAGCCAGAGAGGGCATATCAGCACACGCACACACACACACACACGCACACACACACACACACACACACACACAGAGGCCTCCAGCACTGATACCGGCTTAATAAAAACATTCCATTTTGACAAGGACAGTTCGGCCCATAATGGCACATGTGGGAGTCACGCGGAAATTCAAGAAGGCAACACAAACACAGCAAGCATGAAACAAGCAGGACAGTTTTGAAATGAAGCTACAGTAAACAAATAAATACTAATATTAGGAAAAATCTATACTGAACTAACCTCTGCGCTATTTAGACAGAACTTATTGAATATCAGTAAAAACATGATCACATGACAGAAGCTGGCAGATGGCTTGCAGTATGCTTCTCTTTGTGTCTCAGTTCACTTGAGTTGATTCATGAATATTTATCGTGAATACGCTTGGATGGATGCTGGTCAGAGGAGGCACACACACACACACACACACACACACACACACACACACACACACACACACACACACAGGGAGGTTTTGGTTCACCGCAGCGGACGCACGGGCCTTTGCCCTCAAACATAATCCACAAAGGTCAAAGAGGAGGAGCCAGTAGGCGTCAGACAATCTGGAAAAAGCAGCTGGGTGCTGGTTTCTAACAATACTTGTTTTTATTGTTGTTATAACACAGAAACTTTATTTGGTACCTATGCTTTTTCAATGTCCTGTCTATGTTGAGGACAGTCAGAGCACACGCCACCTGACTACAGCGTAGAGTAAAAACCATGAGGAATTTCTATACTAGATCTTTTTGACAGAAACCCCACTGCCATGATGGACGCAGGTGTTATGAATCACATTAATGGGGGTCCTGTTCCACATGAGCACTGAGCCTTTATTAATGTGATTAGTCACACCTGTGTTTGTCTCCTACTCCAGGTCATAATGGCTGCTGCGAGGAAGGTCAGTGACTGAAAGAGAATATTTGTGGTGATCTAATCTAGCACGATGGTCTTAAATCATCTTTGCACTAACATTAACTCCATCCATCCATCCGCTTATCCTTCCTTAACTCATTTAATAAAAACTAGATTTTGATAACATGGCTACATTTTTGTTGGGTTTTTTTTGTAACCAAGTAAGTAACCAACTCATGGACAAGATGCACTGTTTTAAAGCATAGTTTTGGCATTTCTACTAGGTTAAATGGACATCACATATGCAATCCTCAGCGACAACATTAACATCACCTACCAAATATTAAAAACGTCCTGCTCATCCACCAAAGCAGCTCTGATCCATTCCTTCAGGTGGGTTAAAGCCACTGGATGTGGCTTGTTTCAGTGCATTCTAATGATGCACTATCAGATTGGGATGTGAAATATTTGAAGGCCATCTTAACACATTTTACTCTTATTTCTGAGCAGTTTCTGCAGGGTGGTGGGTGACGTTGCACTGTTTCCCACACACAGACTTTAATAGAGCGGGATGATTTATGGCTGCAGTTAGATTTTTTTTTAAATTTTCCATCACTGAACAATCCACTTGCGGTCAATCCCCAGAAAGTCTCTCTTCCCATGGTGGGACAGACTCCAGATCCACTGCAGATGGACTACAGTTGGCTATGGCAGCCCCTTCTTCTTTAGAACTGGTTTATGTGCTGCTTTACCAAAATCAGTGGGGCTGCATGATGCTGCTGCTTTTGGAAGTTAAAGTTGGCGTCCACTGACAGAGAAACTGTAAAGACTGGAGAGGCAGCTGACTGTTGCTTATTTACTGGAATAAGGCATTTATTACGAGTAACGAGAAGGTCAAAGTTACTCACGTTACCTGTTAGAAGTTTTAAGGTTATGGCTGTATTTTGTCCAAACTGTTGGCTCAATAGGTGCTGCCTAAGTTTATATAGCTTCTTGGTGCATTCAAAATAAGTACATTATTTTAAAGTATTCACTCAAGCCCATCTAATTAATGAGGAAAAGCTATCTGCTGTGGATTCCAAAGTGACTACGAAACCTGAAACCTCACTGCTCACCACTTCTGCCTGTAGGCTTTGAATTTTTAAAGCTGCGCCTCGAGGACATCGACAATCTAATTAGATCTCTTGGCCGGCTCCTTCGGGCTGACTTTGTAAAATCAATTATTTCTCAGATAAATCATTAAGGTTTTGCATGATTTTTTGTGCACCATTGTGCCCAAACATGCACACACAGATGGGCTGTTACATAAGAAGATAGATCTTACACATGGGGATAGGCCAGTAAACACTTTGTATTTGCTAAATCACCCAACATTGTACCACTGAAGTGCCCCATCTGTATGCTGTCAGGTGTGGAAAATTTTTTTTTAAAACCACAAAGGAAAGAACAGCAAACACATCTTAAGATCCATCAACAAAGCACATTCTCTTTTAAAGAACAAATTGATTTTATGTTATATCATCTTTCCAGTAATAAATCAAGGAGACACAAGAACACCCTGTTAGATCTTCTGTTAGATCTCCAGATGTCTTTCTTTCTTGTTCTTTTCTGTTACCACTCAAAAAAAGAAAAAAGAAGAGATGATAAAAGTGCATTTCATCACTTTGGACCGTATGGGACGGGGGATTAGGCGCTCGCTCACAGACAGCATTAGCCACGCAGGCTGAGGCAGGTAGAGGTTGGCAACCTGCTGGCTGATTACTGGAGACACACAGATGAAGCTAACTAGACTGTTACAGGAGCTGGGAGAAAGCTGGCAGTCAAAATGTTTCAGAGGTAAGAATCACAGTTCACCACAACATTTCAAAATAATTAGAATGTTGCCACGGCGATTAATGAGCTGAAAACATCAACGCGAAGCTGTGGTTGAATGTTCAAAGACGTGAAATGAGCCGTTCAGGTGTGACCTGCAAGTGACTGTCTGTGAAAATTAATCAAAGACGGGACATTTTCTAAAGGTTTCGTATTAATCAGCAACACAAAAAAAGAAACAGGTGTGACAACTTAAGAAAAGTATGCAGACTTTATAATGACAATTTGTATTTCGTTCATATTGGTTATCACAGGAAATTCAAAGCTTTTTTAAGTTGGAGGTTTTGTTTCTTCTGTCTCGTCTTCATGTTGTTTTAACAGCTAGGTGTGAGGCAGCCACGTGACAATAACACGATTAGCAAAAGAAACACGAGGCTGAGCGACTTGCTGAGAGTTATGTTTAGCATTAACGGTGGATTTTCATTCTTGGGAAAAGTACAGTAAATTTGCACATCTGCCTACTAAGAGCTCAGTTCAACTGCTGCACTGTATGTTTTTGAATTCTAACATATGTATTCATATTCAGTAATTACTCTGGCTGCCAAAAAATAAATAATTCTTACAATTTCTACATTGCCACATCACAACAGTCCCTTCAAAGCAGTTTATATTATAAAGTAGCTGCAGGAATTTCAAGGGTGCCGAGCCGGATCTCCAATTAACTGAGTCTGGCTTCTAAAGCAACAAACAGACTACAATTATTATTTTTATCATTACTACTAAAGGAGGCCGAGGATTAACTAAACATTTGCAACCCAGTATACCCATACGGAAAAGAAATAGTAAAAACTTATATGTGATTACTCATGAAAGTGGCCACTTTCGCATTACTTTCATACATTGTTTTAGTAAGTATCCAAAACATACAAGTTTCATTATATAATTTTTCAAGGGATCTTATATCTGTTTTCACACTTATATGCTTTTCATACAAGTTTCACACAAGACAGATACAAACTTTATAAGATTTATATATATCTTTTCCATATGGGTAATGCCAAAGTGTACAATAGCAGCCCATTCCCAGCTAGGGCTGTTCGATATAACGATATAAAAACGTCTATCGTTTCATTTTACGCTATCGTTTGTTTCGTGGTGTCGCAAAATAAACTGTTTACGGCAATATTTTTTCATCGTTTTCATGGTCACTGTAGTGGCTATATTAATTACTTAAAGTTCTCTTTTTCTCTTATATTTAATATAACCACACTACGGACGGACAAGCGCCTGTTTTTATGCGTTGTCGTTAGCAACAACGACGGTAAAACCATCGCGTGTCCGCTTGTTTATTTTCCACATAAACCTTTCACAATAAAGCTCAAGATCCTGTTGAGACTTTTCAAAATAAACTGAATGACGTGAAAGAGGATGCAGAGTGTTTACGGATGAAAAGCAACAAAGAGCCGTCAGGTGCTAAAAAATAAACCTTAGACTCAAACGTTAGAACAGGCTTTTCCCCGCAGCACGCCGTGTAATAAATACTCACAAAGAAAATGGCAGCCGTTACAACTTATGTCTAAAAATTTATCATTTCATGCATCGGTTAAAACACTCGACTCCAGGTACACGTCACCCAGCTGGAAACACCTCACGTAAGTCGAGCTGCCCGAGATTCACAGAATTTACAGAAAATGTTACATTTTTGTGATTTATATAAGATAAGATAGAACTTTATTAATCCCTCGGGTGGGTTCCTCTAGGAAATTCGGTTTCCAATAGCACAGCACCGACAGAAGTTACAGAATGTGAGCAGAATACCATATATACACATTAGGGGTGCAATGATACACAAAATTCACGGTTCGGTTCGGTTCGATACTTTGGTGTCACGGTTCGATATTTTTTCGATACAAAAAAAATGTTCATGCCTTTTTAATTTGTCATTTATTAAAATTATAAATATATATTTTAACACAAAAGTACAGTTTTTAAATTTAACCCTAACCCTTGTGCGTGTTGTTTTTTAGCTCGTCATATTGCAGCCACAGAAATTCTTTTGTCCATGAAACCATAAAGCTGCACTTTCTTTTTGCCTTATAGTCTGATTTGTCATAACTTCTCCGTTTTGTGGTAAGCTTTTCTTTGGCTGTCACTTCTTCACCCTGACCTGTCTTATTTGGCTCAGCAGAACTAAAATATATATCTGTCTGTGAAGGTTCTCAGTCATCCAGGTCATCGTAGTGAAATATATATCCTGCCGCACTCACATAAGCTCAGCGATTCTCTGCGCGATCAACCTCTCACATGTTTAAGCTGCGGGAGATTTCACTTGTCATGTTTGCATAGTAAGCTAACAATTAATAAGACGATGTCAGAGGAATTGGTGCGCAAATTATCATCACTCACAGATCAGTGCTGTCGCTCTCTATACACAGTTCGCGCAATTGCAAAGTGAAAGCAAAAAACACAAGCGCAAATTCAAACACGATTTCAATATGTCACATATTGACAGTGGCTCACCGATGCCAATGACATAATTACCCAGCTACATTTCTGAAAGAATGCAAAAGCATTGACATATATTCTTCCTTCCTACAATAGCCCGACAGGCAGGGCAGAGATAGCCCCGGGACGTCGGGCTAGCGATATTGCGAGCCCTGTATCTGATTGAGGAATCACTCATCTTTGGAAAAGAGAGTTTATTACAGAGAAATGTCTCTTTCCAAAATAAAAGCTATACTATCCGCTTCTTCTGGGCTATATTCTCAGCAGCATATTAAACATATCAGGTCTCCATAAGGAGAATCCTGTGCTAACAGCTGTCTAAATGACTCGGCTAAAGTTTGTAGCATGCATGCTTGTTGTTTTTGTCTTTGCACTAGGATGATGTCGGTGTAAATGTGCAGTCATATTCGTTGTGTTCCCACTAGTGCTTTCAGGTTAATCTCGTTGAAATAACCTTAACGCCACAACACGGCAAATCTCCGTTAACGAGCTACCCTATACAGAGGGGCTAGACGGCCAACACGTTAACGAGCTAACTGCGCTAACACACTAGCTCCCACCCATGTAATTGAGCATTGCATGGCACATCCAACATACTGTTTTACTTTAGTCCATGACTCGCTTACCTTCAGGGTCATACGTCACATGAAAACCAAAATAATTCCAAACGCCAGATCTGAATGAGGGTGGGGAGGTCCACTTCTGTCTCGCTAGCTTGCCCTGCGCTCTTCCTTCTGCCCATGCTGTCTGTGTTGAGTGCTCAGTGAATCTGCGTTCGACTACTCCGCCTAGGCTGCACTCTCGAGCCTAGGCGGAGTAGTCAAATGCAGATTCACTGAGCGCTCAACACAGACAGCATCGTCAGAAGGAAAGTTGATAAAATAAATTACAAATTTTGTATTGTTCTTTTTTTTTTCTCCCCTTTGGTTTTCTTTCTTTCTCTCCCCCTCTTTCTTTCATTCTTTCCCCCTGTCCTATCCCACAGTCATGTCTGTCCCGTTTGCAACTGAAAATAAAATAAATTCATAATTATAATAAAGGTCAATCAAATGGACCAATATGATGATCCACTTAAAATAAATCCTCTTGGCATCTTTCTTGGCCTCAAGACAACAATTCTGACGGCTATAGATCCAAACGGGACACAAAAAAAAAAAAAAAAAATTGAAAAAAAATTGAAAAAAAAAAAATTGAATTGTTCGATACATATGCGTACCGAACCGAAAGCACTGTATCGAACGGTTCAATATCGATATGAATATCGTTGCACCCCTAATACACATATATAAATACAGAGACATATAAATAAAGAGTATACAAAAGGGATAAATAGAATAAATAGGAATAAGAATACAAGGGAATTGGTTATTATTAACAAAAAGTATTACACAGTGAAAAGGCACTACAGCTTAGTTGTAGTGCCTTCGTTATTGGGACGATAGATGTCTTATATTGGGATATGAGATTTTGGTCATAACACACAGCCCTATTCCCAGCCCACTCCTGAGGCGTAATATACCGACGGTTTGTCAAGTCCGGTCACCTTTCGTGCCGGGTTATGGATGAAATCCAGTAGAATGATCCTCCCGCGGTAATACACGTTCCAGCCCTGTATTCCGCCATAACCATAACCTTATCCCTAATGTTAACCACAACTTTAATGAAGTTAAATCGCTTTGGAAAACACTAGCTAAGTAAAATGAACGTACACGTGTAGATTGATTCCAAACGGTTCTCATTTTTCCGATCTCATAATATAGGAACATGTTGGGTTCCTGGAAGCGTAATATACCGACGATTTGTCACCTAGCGTAAAATGTTACGCTTTGGGAGTGAGAACGCGTTGACAATAGACCCCGTGTAATGCAGCAGTCCCCAACCTTTTTTGCACCACGGACCGGTTTATATCCGACAATATTTTTACGGACTGCCATTTAAGGTGCCGTGAATAAATGCAACAAAATAAAACCAGTACCAGTACCCCCAAAAACGAACATTTATTCATAACACTCGGGAAAAGACCCAGGGGAACGGAGTTAACAATAAAAACAATGAAACCCCCCCCCCATAAAAAACCCATCAATTTTACACCTGAACCTCAACCTTCGCGGCCCGGCACGAAAAGACTCACGGACCGGTACCGGTCCATGGCGCGGGGGTTAGGGACTGCTGGTGTAATGGACACAGATGAAGAAGTTGCAGTAACTTGCAGTACCAGCAGAGGGAGATATTTTATTTCAACCCAACATAAAAATAATTGTGGGACAGCATTTAAAGAGACATTAGTAACACTTTTACATGTAAATATACATTAGCCACCTGGCTTAATCGTTTCAGGTGTAGAACAATGTTGGAATGTACCTTATACCTTCCTTGGTCTCCCTGGTCTTCCTTAGCTTTAAATATATTGTCTCCCCGTGTTGGTACTGCAGTGAAGTGAAGATTACACTATGTAATAAGTCGTTAGCTAAAGGTTTGTGACTAATTTTGAGTTATTATCTCAAAATTTCAACTGAACTGAAAATTTCAAGTTATTTAAACTCTATTTTCAATTTCAAGTTTTCTCCTAAGCTTGAGTTGGTAAGCTGGTTGGTAAACTCAAAACTTTTAAGTTTGACCTACGAACAAGAAAAATACTTTTTTCAGTGATGGAAACGAGCTTCCGAATAGAAATCTCAACAATGACGGTTTGTGCTAGCATGTTAGCGCACAAAAGGCCATTTAAAGCCATATATCAGTGTTCTTGTTGGAGGTATGTTCAAGATTCATTGCCCTTTCAGTTCTGCTTTGGTGAACACAAAAATCCGGTCTGGCACTTGCTTAATATGCTGGTAGGATTCAGCAATATTATCAGAGGACCGTTCAACAAGAGCTCTGTTCACCAATCCCACACCAAACAGCCAACAAGGAGTATTAGCAGCCAGCTAGTTAACACAGTGGAATATTAACTAGCTAGCAACTTGTCTTTAGGCTGTTTGTGGACACGCAAGTTAGCAGCTAGCTAGTAAACATGATTTACTAGCTGTTTGGTGCTAGACACATAGCATGTGGCTGGATTATTATCAGTTTAGTTAAAATTACCCCACTGCTCTGAAAGGCAACAGTGCCAAGAAGAACACAGTAAATCCAAATAATAAAATGTTTCACGGAGCTGATTCTAACTAAAGGGCTGGGTTGTAATTCATGAAGAGTTAGCCACTTTCATAACCCATATGGCAGGGGTATTGAACTCCAGGCCTTGAGGGCCAGTGTCCTGCAGGTTTTAGCTATCACCCTAGGTCAACACACCTGAATCAAATGATTAGTTCATTACCAGGCTTCTGGAGAACTTCAAGACATGTCAAGGAGGTCATTTAGCCATTTAAATCAACTGTGTTGGATCAAGGACACACCTAAAACGTGCAGGACTCCGGCCCTCAAGGCCTCGAGTTTGACATCTGTGCCATATGGTCATCAGACTTATGGTTTAAGTAAAAATATTAGGCCAACATAAAACGTCATGTTTAAGCATTAGACCTTTTATAAGTTCATCAAAATAGCCTGTCGCTCTTCTCACACTTACAATTCAGACTCACAATACTAGGATACCCCCCCAAGTGCAATTTAGTCTAGTTTTGAACTTAACTAAAGTTGTATTCATGTACTTACACTGAGAAAAATGAAACATGCCTCTAAATTCATCTAACCAAATACATAAGAAGAGACATAAATATGTGTGCCATAGCATTCTTCGTGAGAATAGAGGTTACTTACGTCAAAGAAGTAAAGAAAATCAAACAAATCATGAACAAACTTACAGATGAAAACCTAAACCAATGAAAAGCCTTTTTGTCTGACCTTCAATAGGACAACAGACCAACAAACACAACAAAGGCGCTTTAAATAATTACTGCACCTGACCTTTCTAACAAGATACAAAAGCAGGTAGGACAAAAACATGCAGATCTTTATTTGCCACACATCAAACAGCCTGCGTATGCGGCTCAGGCTGTTTTGTGTGTTCACATTAAGCTAAGACAGGAAGCCAGACAAATGCAATGTTCCAATATGAATTGAATCTTATTATTAAAGAGAGCAGCAGAGCATGTGATTGGGGGGTGAGGTGGGGTGGGGGTGTACAGACAGATAGACAGATTATTTATTATCCATGAAGAAGAGAGAGAGAGCTTGTAAACTGAGCTGGCTCAGTAAACAAGAGTTCTGGGTCAAAGTCTGAATGCACAACAAGGAGCGAGAGGGACGAGGAGAAACGTGAGAGGGACGGGAGCTTTTTGTCCTCTCCTCCAACGAGATCACATGACAGTTCAGGTTTTTAATCCAAACACACACACACACACAGACACACATTCCCATGCAAGTGGCTTCCAACATTATACTGGTGTCTTTATTGATTTGTTGTATTGTGACCAGATGACGGCTATCTCAGTGTGTGTGCTGTGTAAGTGACAGGACAGGACTGGCCTCAGGGACAAGGGTCAGAGCAGCATGATACAGCGAATGCGCGCGCACACACACGGAGTAACGCACAAAAGCAAGGCGAAATATCACAATGAGTGACTGCAAGGGGCTCAAATGCACCTGCATTTCTGAGAAGTGAGTGCATCCTTTGAAATCGTGTGGCTCACTCTTACTACAGGTGCAGTCTTCAAGGGAAGAAGCGGAAGGCCTAATCCCTCAGACACATATGGCATCCTCATTCATAAATCCAGTACAAAGCATGCAGGTATTAACAAGAGCAGCTCATGTAATCGAGAGCTATATTTGCTTTGCACACCATGCAAGAAAACTGCAGCAGCTCCTGCCAGCCAGCTTCAAAATAAAAGCAGGTTTAGTAAAGGAGTATTGTTGTTTTAGGAGAGCCCAGTCAAAATAAAAGCAGGAGTAACATGTGCATGGTCCCAAGCAGGTGTAACACGAGAGCATCTCAGGAGAGGCGTCTGCATCCTTACCTCAGGGCGACGCGCACCGAGCTCTCATCCGGCCCGCTGCTGCTCATGGTGGCACGGGAGGCTGGCCCGAAACAGCCCGCTTAAATATAGCTCAGTTTCGCTTTTTTTTTCTTTTCCCTTTATCCTCTTAGACGGGAGAGCGTCGCGGTCTCCCTCCCTCCCTCCCTGCTCCTCTCAATAAAGCGCTTTCTATCTTGAGCTTCCACCGCGGCCGCCGCTTTCGCCTCACCTCGTCGCCCGCTTGGAAATAAACCCCATTTTAAAGGCTCAATCTATTCTATATGAATAGATTTGGATTCCATGTTCAGGAAAATGTGGCTAAGGATTCAGCCGTGGTCACCTCCTGGGAGGCATCGTCGCTTCCTCCGGCCCGGGTGGAGCGCGCTGTGTGAGTGTGGAGGAGCCGGGATCCGCCTGGCGTGTGATTGCCCTGGACGTAACCAAGCTCCTCCCCCCAGGAGAGCCGTACCAATCCAGGCAGGGGGCAACCTCACACACCAGCAATAATAAAAGTAATAATAATAATAATAACACACTTGTGTCGACTGTCAACTCAGTGAAACTGACTTTATAGTGACATATCGCTAAAAACTCCAGAATATATGCATGGCCTGCAGTCCTTGAAACCCTAAACATGGCGATGTGAAGCGATTTTAAACTTCCACTTAATATAAACCTGGCCTCTTCTGTCTGTGTGTAATAATTAGATGACGTTATAGGGCACAAAATTGAACTTGGCCACGTTGCCATCTACTGGTGAATTCTTATTATTACACCCGTGAACTATAATTCTGAAGATTTGTATTCAACAAAAATTGATCATTTGTATGTCAATATGGAGACTTTTCAAATCCTCATTCAACTTACTCCTCTTTCAACTCTACTTCCACACACATTGACCTACAGACACCTTTTAAACTGTAAAATAAGCCAAGACATTGAACTATTCGGCTTGGATTTATCTTTTCAATGTCTTTTATAGTTTTTCTTCAGTTCCAGTTTAAGTTTAATGCCCCCCCCCCCCGTTTCAGAGTTTATAATGGGTGTCAATGGGATGAAATGTTGGCTGTTTCAGTAAGAAGCTGTTTTGTCCACAGTTTTTGGTCTACAGTCATTATTTTACCCTCAAAACGTGGACTTTTAGAAGCAGTTTTTCAGCAGGTGCATCGCGGCAGATTTAACAGGGCTTTGCCACAGAGCAACAGTATCTCTGTATTTACTCCAGTCCAACTGAAAGCTGTTGTATGTATATACTTTGTCTAAACACTAACACACAATTATTCTTAAAGTAAAACCCACAAAATCTTTAACGATTAAAAACTATTTTGCCTGTTCATTTGATGCCAGTTCCCCTCTTTCTCTGTAATTTACACTCTAATACTCACAGACAGACACACAGAGCAGATATTTGGTAAATATGCTGGTTTTTCATTTGAGATTCTTGAGTTTAGACATTTAAATCAGATTTCTCTCATGATGGTCTGGACCACGTTGTCCCTGATGGAGCAGGAGAAAATGGTCTGGCTTTTCAGTGCTGTAAAAGTTTTGGAGATTCGATCCAAAGTGGCCTTTGTGACACTGATGGAGAGTATGCTCAGCCTTTGGGAGGCCATGTTTAAGAGGGGGCGAGGAGGAAGCTCCCAGAAACTCTGCAGGATGTGGGTAACTATGTCTGTCACTACTTCTTGAGTTGTGAGCATTTTGGAGCTTTGTGCTTCCTGCTGCTTCTCTTTAAGTATCCCAATGTAATTGTGGATATTGCTGAGGAGTTTAGGTTTTCTGAGACAAGAAAAGTGAATTCAGTTGACTGCAATCTGCAATCTACTGACATGTAATGGTGAAATGTTACACGCTGTAACCTTAATGATACTTGAATAGAGGCCAGGTGCTGCTCTGCTTCAGCCTGTTCAGTCTGCACATGCAGTCTGTGTAATATGTGAATAAAAATAAAAGAAATTAAATGAAATGAAACACACAAAACAGTTAAAGATTAAAAACTATTTTACCTTTTCAACTGGTGCCAGTTCCCCTCTTTCTCTGTATGTCACTCACTCTGTGATACTCACATACAGACACACACAGAGCACATATTCTGCAAATGTTCTGATTCTTGAGTTTAGACATTTAACATCCATAATTCCGCTCTTCCAGTGATTTAAAGAATATGAGCTTTCAATATTCATTCTAACTTTTTTGGGTCAGTTGTTCTAATGAACATTTTAAAGACGTTCAGCAACTTTCCAAATTTGAAAGAACTTCTTCTGGGTGAACATCAGTTTTCAACAGTTCTGCACTTTGGCTTTCAGGTGAATGATTCAGTGTATTTCACCTCATTCAACAAGCTTTTCAACAAGGATTCAGCAATTACAAAAATGAACTCAAACCTTTTATCTATCAGCATTCAGGCTGCATTTTCTTTAGTAAATGCATTCTTTGGTTGTATATGCAATGTACTCTGTCTATTTGCTACATTAGTGTGTCCATCTACAGCCCCTTTCACTATGTACTTGTGCAACATGGAACATGACTCATTATTTCCCATTTATGTATCACTTTTGAACATGACAGTTCATTTTGTTGATAATAAGACAAAAAAAAATGTCTGGGGTGTCTGAAAGATCAACTGGGTGTTGGTTTGACTCATAGGACAGCTTCAGCTGTGGGATTCTCCTGTTTGTATTCAGACACTCACTGCACCCTCTGTTGGAGCCTGACTGACACTGAAGCTTTGGGGAAAATCCCAGTTTGCCGATATTTATACACTGGCTATTATTCTGTATGGTGTATATATACACATTTAGAGCTATATTAGAAGGAACAAAAGAGCAGTAATTATTTATTCAGAAAGTAGGGTTCTCATTGGCCAACAACATGCCAGTCACATGAGAATGCGGTAGCTGCTGTTCTCCTGTAAAGTCCAATTACAAAATACCACGATAGCACTGTTGAAAACCACTAAGCAGTGGATGCTGTCACAGTAGCTATATCCATCTTTTCTACTCCCTGTGATTGCCGATAATTGCCTAGAATTACATTTTCACAATATTTCTAAAATTAGAAACATCCTGTCTCACAGAAACTAGAAAACTAGTTTGTGCATGTATTACTTCTTGGCTGGAATACTGTAATTTCTTTATTATCAGGATGTCCTTAAAGCTCCCTGAAAAGCCTTCAGCTGATCCAAAATGCTGCAGCGAGTACTGACAGGTACTAGAATGCGACGGCATGATTCTCCCATACCGGCTTCTTTTCACTGGCTTCCTGTTAAATCCAGAATTCACTTTAAAATTCTTCTTGTCACAAACGAGGTCTTGAATAATCAGTCCTCATCTCTGTCTTCCTCCCCTCATGCTCAACCGGTAACAGCAGATGGCTGCCCATCCCTGATCCTAGTTATGCCAGAGGTTTCTTCCTGTTAAAAGGGAGTTTTTCTTGTTGCTAAGTGCTATTATCATAGGTTTTTTACTTTGCAATATAAAGCGCCTTGAGGCGTCGTTATTTTGTAAGACATAAATAAAACTGAATTGATTTGTTGACAGTTGCATTGATGCTGCTGTACTGGACACATTATGTGATGCTAAAATAACCAAATCGTCTTTTCGTGCACTCCTGACACATTGTCATAATTCCAAAAAGACCAGTATTGCCCAGCCTATATGATTCTCTGACCTGTGCTAAATTTAAAGAACTATTAAAGCTCATCATGTGGTACAAATATCATCATTTATTTAAGTGCTGAAAGCTGGGCTAAACTCAAGCATTTACTTAAAAGCTGAAAAAGAAGCAAGTTCATTTTTCTGAGGTTGCATTATATCGTTTTATTTACAAGAAAATACATCTTCATCTCTCAACATAAAGTGATTTTTGATCAGATGACCTTAATGTCGCTCAAGCTCTCTTGCTGTAAAGGCTTAAAATACACAGACTCCTACACATGTGTCATATGAGATCCCCAAAAGATGACCTGGGCTACTGTTACTGAAAATTATGTCTTTAACATAATTATGTAATAATTCCAAAGCATAGTAATCCCTGGATTTAAGGAAGAATCAATGCATGCTGGTCTGTGGTACACAGCAGCCTAATACAAATCCCACAAAAGTACAACATCATTCTCAAACTTACATATAGTCATCCATCTGCTTTTGACAATGTTGAAAAGATTGAATCTGGCTGCCCTGTAGCCATGGAATAACATGAAAATGGCCTTTCCCATAATTCCAGTTCACATACCACGCTGTACAGCAGCTCTGAAATGTAACACCACATTGTGGCTCTTGTAAAATGAAACAGCATGCACTATTAACACAATTATAAAACGACAAGCTGTTAACAAAGAAGAAACTTGTATGATCCAGCTTCATACATAATCTCTCACTTACATTCAGTCTCTTAATAAACGATGGGGTGAGAAAGGCTGGGAGGGGGTTGGTGGGGGGTATGGGGGGGTTGCACTAGCAAGTAACAGTTCAGTAAACCACTGCAGAGGCCTGCTGTGTCGTGGGGTTGGAAGAAATGATGAGGTCTCATTCACAAGCCAAAAATTCAATGCAGAGAAATGTTCATAGTCAGACCAGGACCAAGGCAACCACAAACACTGTAGCTGCTTTAACTTTTTTGGCCACTTGGGGGCAGCAGAAACATGCTTTGACCACTACACTGTCAGATTATTGCCTTCTCTGTGTTGCTAGTTGCCAGCAGGTGAATTTTACGTCCAGCTGATACCAATGTTCACTATCCTGTCCCCTATCATGCGTTTTCATCAATGAATAACTCCACTCAACAGTAAATGACTGGGTTTAGCCTCAGTTTTGCAGGATGATTGGAAGAAAATGATGCAAAAAAAACCCCCCAAATAAATAAAAATCTGACAAAAGAAGAAGAAGACACCTCATCATTTCTTCTCCTGTCTATTCAAGATGAAATACTGGATTTATCGTCTCACTATGCCTGTGAAAATAGCAGGCACTTCTTTGAGCCGACCTCCTTGTTCCAGTTTTACTCGGCAGACTCTTGTGTCATTCAGCGGATCGTGCGCCTTCCTGTCAACAGAGTCCAAATGAACAAAACGATCGTGTTTCGGGTCAGAAACGTATGCCATCTTGCCGTTTTTGCAAGGCTGTGGTGATGCCCGTGATGCTCTCCCTTACATACCAGAAGAAAACAGTCTCTTTAATAGAGAGAACATCCCAGATAGGACCTTTAGACATTAAAGAAAAGAAGTGACTCAAATCTTCAAAATCCGTTTTTGCTTTCCAGTCACATTTCTTTGGGGTTTTGGGGGGGGTTGTCCCACAGAAACCTGGCAGCTCTCACCCTGAGCAGAGCAGCGCTGCATCTAAATGCTCTGAAGTTCTTTTCTTAAACTGTCCCCCAAAAGCCAAGAGGGGAGGTTTCATTGCTGGCATGTAAGTATGGTAGGGACGCAGCTGGGGCTCAGGCAAATCCTGGCATGTAAACCCAACAATATACATTAAAGGTTCCATAAAAGATTAGATAATGCCTGCTTGCTTATATGCCTAAACTTAGACGTCATTTAGCCATTTTTGTCTGAGGATTCTAAGAAGTCCTTGTGTAGACGGAAATACAGCAGTGCACTTGTTGATGATGTACCTGATTGTCCATGCTCTGAGGCTCTGAACACACATATGGTGGAATGTTAACAAAACAGAGGCGTTTTAACAATATAGTGGTATCGTAATCAGTGAGATGGCTTGGTATCATTAGATTGTGCTAGTTAGTCAGGCATGGAACTGGCACTGTTTGAGGCTTATATCCAGCACAGTGTGACAGTTTCACAGAGAAGTCCAGTGTTTCTCCTGTTTTAATTAACATAATGTGTCACAAATAAAAAATACATTTACAGATTTTCTGCCACACAGTTAAAACATGAGGGAGGCTCATATCGAACATGACCAAAGTTTCAAATATGTGCAAACAATCCCTGTCATCCAAAAGCTCTGATTTCAGACACTTCTATTTATCTATATGAGCCAAAGGAACGCAAGGTGGGTGTTACCTTTTCCAGAATGACGATATCATTATAGAGTAATCTCAGGCACTAAAGCCCCACCCACCTGCTGTTCAGGCTTGCTTATGAGGGGCAGCCAATCAGAGTAAAGTTGGCTCAAAGGTCGGGTGGCCTTTCAGAGAAAGACGCTTGAACAGCTTTTCAGGTTGAAAAAAATGATTATTTTGAACTGTGAATCATGCAAAGCTACGCTAGAATAAAAATATTATTAGAACATTAGAATAACCGTAATTGGTCCCCTTTAACTCAGCCCAATCTGAAAAGCAAAGGCAGTCCTGTTTGCAGCTGGTGAACCATATCAAACAGGAGCATTCCAGGTTCGAACCGTGTAAAGAGAGTACATTTATAAAAGCAGTTGTAATCGCAAGTTACCGTCACCACGCAGGAGCGCGGAATTCCCAACTTTTTTAAGAAAGGAAAAAAAAACATTTTAACAGTATCACAACTTTCCATCTTTGTTACCAGCAACTTCACGTGTAAAAACAACCTATTATCTATTATAACTTAATAATTTTAAACAGCTGTAACGTGGAGCATATTCTGGAACATGGTAGAGTATTTAAATACACAAAGTCATCCTTTCATTGCTTGGCAAATATGAATGCTGTCTACGGTGTATGAAACGACTTGCCTCAAACACACATTGTCAAAACGCCAAATCATGAACTATCTACTATCGACAATGACTAACGTGCATCTCTCCAGCAGATTTCCAGAGCCTTACATGGTCACTACTAATTACTGTTATTGTTTTTCCTCTAATTTGATATCCTTTTGTGTGTTTGTGTGTGTGTGTGTGTGCACTCATCTGCTAAAAAAACCCTCTCCGAGCAGGATGAGCTTGCCCTTCCTCACTGGACCTCTTTATCTCATTGTATTTGTTCAATAAACCAGAAACTTAGAGTTCTGGAGTCAGACCTGCGTCACTAATCGTTCTAATAATAGAGTCGGCATCTGAGCCCATTCCAGTGGTTCATGGACGTGCAACCTAACAAAGCTAACGTGAGGTATAAGGAAACAGATTGTACTGTGGCTCTGCAAAAAAAAAAAGTTAAAATTACATTCGGGAAAACGAAAATCTGCTGCTAAACTGGAATACTGCTTTGGACATCAAAGTGGCTCTAACCTTTAAAAGGTTTTCCAGCTAAATAGCAGCTCCCAGAGCCACCGTGACATGCACACCTCTGAAAGCAGAGTAAAGTGCTACAAAACAAACAAATTCATCGTCTTGGTTAATTTGGGTGTATCAGTCACGCCACTTTGAGCAGTGGAAGCAAACAGCGTGCATTACAAGCAGCAGGAATACTTGCGAATGCACTTCACTCTCCCCCGCCTCTCAGACTGGAGCAGGGCAAAGGAGAGGGTGAAAAGACGGAGGGGGGAGAGAAGGGAGAGCTCAGAGGCAAAGCTGCCATTAAGAGCTCCCCTGCTTTACCGAGAGGCTCAGGGCAAAAGAAAAAAAAGGGAAAAAAAATTTGTACTAACAAACTGATTTCTTTGCCTTTTCATTGCCTCGCACCTCCTCCACCACCCCCAGCTTCTTCTTTTCTCCTCGTCTCAATCCTCCTTTACCCCCTCGGATCTCTTCTCACACCTCCCCCCTCACTCCTCAGCTGTTTTTAGGACAGAGTCGTCTCCGAGGATCTTGCAGAGCTCGTTGAGGCGATTCTGCATCTCGGGAATGCCGGCCAGCTGGGTCTCCAGCCGCTGCTTCTCCTCGGTGAGGGAGAGGCGCGTTGCCGTGTCCAGCTGCTCAAAGCGCCAGCCTCCTTCCCCGTCAAACTGCAGCAGGTGGGTGTGGTACTTCCTGGAGGTGGGGAAGAAGGATTAGAAACAAAGAAAAGATTTGCTCCCTACTACAACTCCCAACTACATTAGCATTTATGGACCAAAATATTCCCCCAGTGTGACGAGGCTTACCACAGGGAGGGTCTGTGTGTGATGGAGAGCAGGGAGATGCCGGCATCTTTGGCAGCCTGGAAAATCTTTCCTTCCACGTCAATGCTCACAGCGCTGGTGCACTCATCCAACAAGGCATATTTAGGCCTGACAGAGGCAGAGAAATGGTTTTAAGTTGGTGCTATGCATCCACTCCATGCAATCGGATTGGTTATGCTATACACCCATAAACAAGATCCAACTGTTACAGCAGATGAACTATAGTTTTAAAGGGGCAACTTCTAGAGTAGCTTAGCATGATTCCAAGTTCAAAGTAAGCCTATGTTATCTCGTACTAGGCTTCAATGGAGCTCATTTTATCCTCTGAACCAAGCTGTCTTAGCTTCTTTCTTTAGGGCAGCTTTCCTGTGATTGGCTGCCATTTGAAAACACATGATTTGCAAACAAGAGGGTGTGGCCTCTGAACTCCCAGCCATAGCTGTGTGCCTGTGATAGTCATAATAAAGTCCTCTCTATTAGTCTAAAAGCAAAAGCAAAAAAACAAAACAAAAAACCATCTAAAACCTGCAGTTTGGCTCACAGGCATTACCTGCATATATACTGATCTCATTATTTGGCCACATTCATTATGAGCATTCACCATTTATAGAGTTGTGCAAATATGTAAACGTTGAAAAAACACACTTTAGTTTACTCTTCAGCATTCAATTTCTTAACAGTAATTCCTTCTGTGAAAACAGCCAATGGGCTACACGCTAAGAAATGTTAACCCACAGGCTTTTTCTCCTTACCTGTGGTAGAACATGCGGGCCATACCCATCCTCTGCTTCTCACCTCCTGACAACACATCCTTCCAGTCCAGCTCAGCATCCCAGCCTGAATAAAAAAGGAGGTATTGCAGAGTAAGCAAGTGTTTTTAAGTGTTCTTTTTTTTGGTAATGAACCTCTGAACTAAAAGATTATCACCAGGGGGCAGGATTTAACTGTTTTTAGCCTTGACCATGAGAGGAAATAATATGTTCGTAAACACTTGTGTAGATCACTCACTGCACCATCTTGTAGTACAAGTTGGTATAACATGAAAGCACAGCCAGACCCTAATTCAGCATCAGCTGTTATCCCTTCAGCACCATACAGAGCTGCAAAAAAGTATTTGCCTGATTGCTTATTTTTGTATATTTGTCACACTTACACGTCTCAAACCACCATTGCACAAATTTTGATACTATACAAAGATAGAGTAAATACAAAATGCAGTTTTTAAATGATGATGTCATCTATTAAGGGAAAACAGCTATCCAAACTAACCATCCTGGGCCACCCTTGTCAGCAGGGCTGCAATCAAGTGTTGCGATGATTCAGTTCAATTCAGTTGAATTCAATGTAATTTATACAGCGTCAAATCACAACAACAGTCGCCTCAAGGCGCTTTATATTGTAAGGTAGACCCTACAATAATACACACAGAGACAAACCCAAACATCATATGACCCCTTATGAGCAAGCACTTTGGCGACAGTGGGAAGGAAAAACTCCCTTTTAACAGGAAGAAACTTCTGGCAGAACCAGGCTCAGGGAGGGGCGGGGCCATCTGCTGCGACCGGTTGGGCTGAGAGAAGGAAGACAGGATAAAAGACATGCTGTGGAAGAGAGCAAGCGATTAATAACAAGTGCAGAGATTCGGTGCAGAGAGGTCTATTAATACATAGTGAGTGAGAAAGGTAACTGAAGAAGAAATACTCAATGCATCATGGGAATCCCCCAGCAGCCTACACCTATTGCAGCATAACTAAGGGAGGATTCAAGGTCACTTGGTCCAGCCCAACTATATGCTTTAGCAAAAAAGGAAGGTTTTAAGCCAAATCTTAAAAGTAGAGATAGATGACTGGCAATGACTCTTTCACAACGCTGTGGAGGAATTCTGTTGCACTTTTCTTCACAGAATTGATCGTGACATGATGTGTTGCTTTCGAGATCTTTTAGCCCACTTCACTTCATGTCCTATTTAAGTGATTTCTAGATTTAACACGTTTGGCATTATTGTGGGTGTGACTGGTGAAATTATAAGCAGCTTTCCAAAAAATGTGTCTAATCACATTTAATTTATGATTTAACCAACGGTCCCCAACCCTCAACTCAAGTGTTCTACAGTCTCTATATTTCAAAATGAGATTACAATAGAAGAAAGGGAAGTGTAGATACTTTATAACAGCAGTCCCCAACCCTTGGGCCACGAACCGGTACCAGGCCGTGAGTCGTTTGGTACCGGGCCGCGAGAGTTGAGGCTCCAGTGGCGTGTCCAGCGGGGTGGCCTGGGGGGGCACAGGCCACCCCCCCAACCAGACTGGCCACCCCAGGTGCCACCCCGAAGCTAAAACAATAAAATTTAATGAAATATCAAATGTACGATCAAGCCTCGTCAGAGGAGCTTCAAAACAGTGTGGCTGAGAGCTCCTCGACGCTGGATCGTTGAGTGACTTCCCGTCAGTCTTAAGTGTATTGTGCAAGGTTAGTGCAAGCCTACTGTTAGGTTTTGTACTCACGGCTGCCTTTGGTATGCGTGTTTCCTCAGGAGGAATTGTGGCGACCAGGAGGCAGCACACGGAGAGTACACAGGGAACGGAGACAGAGCACGGAGCACGGGATAAAGGAGAAGACACGGAACGGGAGTTGGGATCGCACGGGGGGATTTATTGTTGTTCGGATTGTCACCACTGTAAATAAACACTGTTGCACTGTAGAGTCCTGCATTTTGGGTCCTCCTTTCCCCACATCCCCACGGTCTGCCAGCGAGACCGTGACAATGTTGTTAGCACATTTCAGGAGGACACTGCTAATAAAGTTACACAATTACACAGTGAATTCAGATTATTATTATATTCATAAAAATAACAGTTTTCATCTTGGTCGTATCATTTTATTTTGTTGTATTTATCCACAACACCTTAAAGGCTGGTCCGTGAAAATATTGTCTGACATTAAACCGGTCCGTGGCGCAAAAAAGGCTGGGGACCGCTGATTTAACCTACCTGCCCACCTTTTCAAATAAGGCCAGGTAGGTTAGGATAGCTTTAAACATCAAAAATAAACAAAATCATTTGAAAACTGCATTTTGTATTACATTGTTGCGCTCTACACGATGTTTTAGAGAAGCAGTAATAGCACTTTTTCAAAGTCTGCTGATAGCTTTAAAAAAGCAACCACAGGAATTTACAACAAGCACATTTTAAGGTGGTGTTAGTTGGATATTGTGGGATTATATATGATGACAGGAAATATTTTTTCTCCTTTGTTATATGAAACATGGAGAAGGCACTTAGAGTTTGATGCCACACAAAAACTAATGAGTAAAATCCATGAAAATGAAAACTGCAATACATGACTTCACATTAAATACTAGACTAAACTGTAAAGAGTTAAAGAGAAGACAAAGACTGTGTAACGGACTAATCATCATATCCTCTTTGGTTATATTGCATGTCTTTGTGAGCCCATAATAATGTGACTGCATACACGTGGGCTAATTACCATGAGTAATGCAAACCTTTCTAAACTGTTTCACAGTGCAACTATTCACGCATTAAACCTTCTTGCGGCGCTAAGCTTGGTACAGTAGTTGGTTCACAACAGTGTAACCATTTGTTCTGCAGGAGGGAGAGAACGGCTGCCAATTTGTCACACACTCAAGTTTAGGAAACGCGCGCTCAAGCTCCTGGCTGATGCACACAATGTGTTTGATCTCAAACACCAGCAAACCTTTTCTTCACAATTAAAGGTTTATAATTAAATGCTTAGGGAGTTTTTTCTTCCCATTGTTGCCAAGTGCTTGCTCACAAGGGGTCATCTGATTGTTGGGGGTTTCTCTGTTTTATTGTAGGGTCTTTAACTTACAATATAAAGTACCTTGTGCTGTGATTTAGTGACAAGGTTCCTTTAGCTCAGTAGTTGATTTTAATTTAGTATGTTGAGTTTTTTTTTCTTATCTGGTGATTGTGTGTCTTTTGATTTATGTGGTGAACTGCTGCTCTTTCATGGATAAATAAAAATAAAAGCTGTCTTACCTCCCTCTCTGTTGACAATGTGATTGAGGTTGACTATGGCTAAGATGACCTCTAGGTCCTTGTCACTCATCCCTCTGGCAGCCATGTCCTCCACCGAGTCTGGGTAGATCACCTGGTCCCGCAGTGAACCTAATGACATGTACGGCCTGGGGAAACATAAATGCACATAAGTTGTATCCGTTATGAGCACTAAAGCTCACAAATTGTGTGACAAAAGCATTTTTAGACACTTAAAGAGGAGGAGCTGAAAGAAAAAGATGTCTGTTTTATAGATAGTGTGTTGGATTCTGTTACAGCTGCCAGCTGGCCATCTCATCCTATGTATAAAATATTTACCGCACTGCAGGAGGGAGTCAGCTATGGGTACGATTACATTTGAAGGTTTGGGTAAGACTGCTTCCCACATGGGCGGCAGATCCTTGGTTTGAATCTCGACTGGTTGGACCATTACCTGCCTGTGCTCTCTGTTACCCTCACTCTCTCCTGTCAGAGTTGCTATATTTATTTCACTGTCTCGCTCTAAAATCAACATAAAAATGACAAAAATGTTATCATGATAACAGCTGCTGCTCCAACTGTTGCAGCTCTTGCTATATAGCAATAAAGGAGAGAGGTTACGCATAATGGATAATTACCAAACAACTATAATAATATTTAATTTGATAATATTTATCATATCTAATCATTCTGCAGAGCTAGTATTTTAAACTTAATCTGGACAGTAAATATTTGACTCTGTCCACAGCTCTGGTTTCTCTCTCAGCTGCACAGACACACTCAGGTCCTGTTACAATGGATTAGATTACTGTTACGGTTCACTGGTACAATGATCAAACCCTGCACTTGTTTTGTCTGCCGTGGGCCCTGCGATTATTGAGAGTGTGCATTTGTGCGTATACCTCTGAGGGATGTAGAACATATGCTGAGGGGAGGGTTTGTGTAGCCGGCCGCCGTAGACAGGCCACAAGCCGCCGAGGATCCTGAACAGAGAGCTTTTTCCACAACCATTAGGCCCTGTGATCAGTAGGTGCATGCTCTCTTCCACCTGAACGGGAGAGACAATTTATTAATTCTCCTGAAGCAGAGCGGGCTGTCAGTGTAATTACAATGCATCACTAGGCCATAAAGCTGTGGAAAAAGCAGGAGTGGTGTTAAACTGTTACACACAGAAAATATGGGCTCAAATTGTGGTCATAAATATTTTGTATTTGTAAATCAGTTTTGTACTTGTAAATCAGGATTTGTATGAGTAAAAAGAATTTGTGTGTGTAAAAAAGATTTGTATGTATATCCAAAAAATACGGGTGAAACTCTGCACTCAAGTTTCAACTTACAAATACGAATTTTAACCGTATTTTTCTTCCTTTCAGCTGATTGGTCAATGTCATGTCAATCACAAATGTAACTATCCAATCAGAGAACAGATGGGTTTGGCTGTCGGAGGGGCACTTTTTTGAACTGTCCCTGAAAAGTGGTTTTGTATATTGAACACAACTTTAAAAAAAAAAAAAAAAAATCCAGATGAAAATATATAGAATTTGCAAAATATTATCTTGCACCTGTCAAAAATTTGTATTTAATATCATATTGATATAATAAATGAAATTATTTATTAAGTATCTTTAGATTTCAGTAAATTGTGGCTAATAAAAGTAAAAAAAGCCTGATTAATTAATTAATCAAGGCTAAAGTTCTACATATTTAAGGGCTTGGGCACTTGCGCTACAGGCGCTAGCTAGCTTCTCAAGCGTCACCTTAGCTAATTAAAGTCACTGAGCTCTCATAATAAGGCTTATGTGGTTAGTTTCACTAACAGACTGTTTAAGAAGCGCTCTTTTTTTGGTGAATGAAATTCTAGTATTACTTCATTCATATGTAAGTACTAATTTGTAAGTATGGTATATGGCTACAGCTTACTAGCCAAACTAGCTTGTGTTAGCTGATAACTTGGCACGCCCCAATCTCGCATAAATACGCTGATTCTGGCTCAAGATTAAAAATGTAGTGATGTCTATAAGGCAAATCCTTTGAAACATTAGGCCACAGCACACATTACTACTCTATCATTAGTTTTTATAGCTTTAATCCTTTTGCTAAAGTGGTTAACCATGGTTTCCATGGCGAGAAACCAAATATAGAGCCTCATTCATAAACGATGGGTAAAAACGTTTCACACACAAATTTATGATTCTTATTTTCTCTATTTTCATGCACGACTATGCATTTGAAAAAATATTACACACCACTCTTATTGCTACTTATACTACTGCTAATTATTATTATTTAATTTTGGTCAATATTTACAGCTTTACAAAACGACATTGGCTAAAAATGTTTAGAATTAGAATACAAAACTTAATAATATGATATTAATTTACGTGTTACAATGCAAATTAATAATTGAAAATATGTAGACTTTAAACACACTTTAACAGGGTTATCTTATCATATGGGTCACTCTAAGTTTCATATGAACCTAAATGTCAAAATGTTCCTTTTTTCTTTTACTTGCCACAGTGAGTGTCTCAAGTTAAATGATATTCATCACCCCCATTATTTCAGCCAGCTCTTCATCCTCAGACACTATTACCCATCCTGCTTTTTTGCCTTAGTGAGCATGCTCTTCACCTGTATGCAGCTTGCTGTATGCAGATTACATGCAGTGATCTGTCCCATAAATCTTGCAGTAGTTTTGCATGTGCACTTGTTTTTTCGTGCAGGGTAAGAACTAAAAAAAAGAACTTAAAAGAAAAAGATCTTCAGTTCTTCAAAAAACTGCCATTTAAAGTTTGTGTATGATATTTATATTGAAGCTGACATTTTTAAGCACAGCATCAGCGTCTTTTTCCGTTATCAGCTCAATGTCAGCGGCGTACTCTTGTGTAACGACCTCAGGCCAACATGTATAATTGGAGCCTGGTGCAGTCTGCACAGAGGTCTGTTTGCCTGTGGTGTTTGAAAGAGATAAGCTATTCTTATTCATTTGTAATAATTACAAAAGCTGATTCTTTTGATGTCTCAAAAAGCATTTTTATCAAAAACATCATGTCAGTGTTTCCTATTGTTGCCTCCTAACAAAAGAAGTCAGCAGGTCAGAACTGGAATAAGAGACACGTTTTGTCTGGTATCAAATTATCAGCGATGAAATCATGCTAACTCAATTATCCACATACAAGAAACAGATGAAAGGATCAGCAGACCCTCAGCCACTTTTGAGTGAAAAAAACAGAACCTGTGCTGAATGGATGAGCAGATCTTTGCAGCAGATTCACATCTATGATATGAGCGTTATGCATTATACCCTGCATCCAAATAAAACTGGAACGTCTGATCTGTGATTTCCACCACCATGAAATCCTCATGAGGTGAATATAGTAGTGAAAATCCAGAGGGGAGCAACAAGTTGACACCCAAAGGATGTATCTGCTTTCTAATGAGACCCTGGGCCATTGTTTTTAAATGCTAATAAATTCTACACGGACCAAAATCCTCAGGAGTGAAGTCAGAGGGGCCTGAACTATCAGTTAAAGTAGAGCTCAGAAGGAAAAGAAGATCAGCCACCTTGAAGTTTAGGCAAGATACTACAACGTCTCCGTTTGGTGTGATAATCGGGACGTTCTCACACACGATGCCCTTGTCCACATCAATCACTTCGCCTGCAGAAACACAGAAACAGAGAAAAAGGATCAGGAACTACAGTGATTGTGTATTAGAGTAACTGATTGGACTCTGTGTCTTTACCACTTCACTTATTCATTAGCTTAGCATTACCCTCCAACATAAGATGCTTTCTATTAGAGTGTATCCAACCTTTGGCCATTTAGTTTATTGATTTCTTATAATGTAAGCTGATCTGTAAGCTGGCCCAGATAAGGTTTGTGCAATTCATAAAATCTGGTCAAACATTATAAATTAGCAGCAAAACTTGAGCCTGAAGTTAGCATGTAAGACAAATTCTGTTATTGATTTCAGTGAGGCAACTGCCGAAGCTATAGGCTATAACTCATTGCTGATTGTTGCTAATTTGGACAACAGAATGGATCGAATAATTGTTGGCAGACAGATGTTGTTGGGGAGTGAACTGAGTGTTTACCATTGACTATGTTTTGACCTGAACCAAATCAAAGCTTACTCTGGGCTTCAGGTAGCAGAAGTGGTAAAAGCAACAGAGGTTGTTGTGATGGCAACCTCTTCCTCTTCTGTTTTTTTTTTTTTTTTGTACAGACAAAGAGGTGTTGTGTGTACACTGCTAGCTACCCTTTATTTCCAGCGGTCCGTCTATGTGCATCTCAGGCTTGCTCTTCTTCTCCGTCGTCGTTGTGGCTGACACAGAAGAGCGCTTGTAAATGCCCTTCTGGACATCCTCGAATACGACAAACATGTTGTGGACCCTCGCAGTGTAGCCTGCCAGCTCCGTGACCTGTCCCAACAAACACACACGGGTCAGTCCATCTCTGGTAGATGTTAGTGTCACCACCATTGTGATAAAGATCACGATCATGGTGATGTGCCTGATAAAAATGTGACCCCATGAGTGCAGGACTTGGAACATTGATCCTAAGCTAGGTTTCATTTTAACTTCGGCTGCTGCATCTGCAATAGCCATAAAGTACATTCAGTGCCCCCGTTAACAGGAAGCTGTTCCTCCTCAATATCTCCTGGTGCTTGCTTATATTAAATAATTAAGGTTTTTATATGTTCTGATGAAGGCCACAAGGCTATAACATTAACATGTCTGCTGGCATGGCCAAAACAAATTGGCAAAATGAAGATCTGTCAATACATTTCCCTAAAGTTTGTGTCAGTAGACAAGCAGACTTAGAAAAAGGTTTTGAATCTGTGTAAAATATAAAAACAGAAAAACAGAATGAAATCATGTACAAATTGCATAAACCTGTATTTTACTCACAAAACCCCCCCCAGAAAACATATCAAATGTTTGAGACTACTCATTCGCTAAAGCTGGAGTGGATACTCATTCAAAATGAAACTTTTCTGCAGTCAGGGGAATCTAAATCTGACTAAAGACAGGGACCATCTGGAGTGTTATCAGTGCTCAGTTTAAAAGCCTCTCTGATGATATGAGGGTGTTTTAGTGCCTGTGGAATTGGCAGCGTGCACATCTGAACAGGCACTATAAATGTTGAAAGCTATATCCAGGTTTTAGAGAAACATTTTCTCCCATCGAGATGACGTCTTTTTCAGGCAAGACCTTGCACATTTCAGCAAGACAATACTAAAGCACATAAAATATCTTTCAGAATCTGGAGGCTGAACTTTTTATCAGATGACAAAGACCCAGAACTGTTGAGCAGCTAGAATCATATGAGACAAGAAAGGGACAACATCCCTCTGCCTGAAGTCCAGCAGCCGCTCTCGTCAGTTCCCAGACTTTTACCGACAGTTGTTAAAAGAAGAGGCTGTACCACACATACCACACAGTGGTAAACATAACTTCTTTGTGAGGCATTGCTGCCATCAAATTCAAAATAAGCTCATATTTTCTTAAACTGCTACATTTTCTCAGTTTGTGTTTTGATGTTTTTTGTTTCCCATATGCAATTTTGAAACGAATTAAAATGACAGATTTATAAGATTCAAAAATCATTGCATTTTGTTTTTACTCACATCTTACAAGGCGTAGCAACTTTTCCTTACTGTTTGTGTGTGCTTTTGGATTAGATATATCATATATTTGCTTTTCCTCTTGTGGTTCTTTGCACCGTGATAATAGGCACGCACGCAGATTCCCCGCATAGCTCAAAAGAAAAAAAACAAACCCTACTTCCACTTCCAATGTTCAATTTTTATCCAGACCACATCTCACTGAGATCATAATTTCACTTCACTTCACCAGCTCTAAATGTCATCCTTAAATAATTACTACTTATTCTGTATTTTCACCTTGTATTCATCTACCTCTTCCTGGATTTTAAAAAGAGATTTTTGTAAACATGATCATAAAATTAGTAAAATAATACATTTACTAATGTCCCACCGGGAGGAGGCCCCGGGGCAGACCCAGGACACGCTGGAGAGATTATATCTCTCGGCTGGCCTGGGAACGCCTTGGTGTTCCCCCGGATAAGCTGGAGGAGGTGGCTGGGGAGAGGGAGGTCTGGGCCTCTTTGCTTAGGCTGCTGCCCCTGCGACCCGGCCTCAGATAAAGCGGATGAGGATGGATGGATGGAATACATTTACTGCTGAGGCAACAGAGGAAAGGAGCCAAATGTGTTTACAGGCACCTGGAGAGTGTTTCTTTTCGCTTTCTGTGGTGCACCCTGCAGCGAGACAATGCCGGCTGTTGACACAGCTTGATTATTTTAAACATCGAGCACCATTTCTGAGAATTCATGGACACCGTGCGGGGCAGCGGACCAGCTCAAACTCATTCAACTAGTTATATTTCTACTCGTGTGCTGGTTAGCCCAGTGGCTGCCAAAGTTCAACAGCATAGCAATATATATTAGGGGTGCTACAATACACAAAATTGACGGTTCAGTTCGGTTCGATACTTTGGTGTCACGGTTCGATATTTTTTCGATACAAAAAATGTTCTTGCCTTTTTAATTTGTCATTTATTAAAATTATAAATATATATTTTAACTCAAAAGTACAGTTTTTAAATTTAATGTTGCTGAAACAACAAAGTAATAAATAAATAAATCTATCTGATCGAGAAATCACTCATCTTTGGAAAAGAGAGTTTATTACAGAGAAATGGCTCTTTCCAAAATAAAAGCTATACTATATGCTTCTTGGGTATACTCTCAGCAGCATATTAAACCTATCAGGTCCCCATAAGGAGAATCATGTGCTAACAGCTGTCTAAATGACTCGGGTAAAGTTTGTAGCATGCCTGGTTGTTGTTTTTGTCTGCTTCCACTTGTCTTTGCACTAGGATGATGTCGGCGTAAATGTGCAGTCATATTCGTTGTGTTCCCACTAGTGCTGTCAGCGTTAATCTGAAATGACGTTAACGCCACAACACGGCTAATCTCCGTTAACGAGCTACGGCGGATCGCCCCGTACGTGGGGCTGGACAGCGTCAACACGTTAACGAACAACTGCGCTAACGCAGTAGTTCACACCAATGTAATTGAGCATTGCGTGGCACATCCGACATACTGTTTTACTTTAGTCCATGACACGCTTACCTTCAGGGTCATGCTTCACATGAAAACCAAAATAGTTCCAAAGGCCAGATCTGAATGAGGGTGGGGGAGGTTCAGTTTGCCATGTTGCAAGGAGATTAGCTTCTGTCTTGCTAGCATGCGCTGCGCTCACTGGATCTGCGCTCGACAGTGCAGCCTAGGCGGAGTAGTCGAACGCAGATCCACTGAGCTCTCGTCAGAAGAAAAGTTGATAAAATAAATTTAAAATTTTGTATTGTTCGATACATATGCTACCGAACCAAAAGCACTGTATCGAACGGTTCAATATCAATACGAGTATCGTTGCACCCCTAATATATATGCAGCTTCAGTTTATTTTATTATGAGCCTCATTAACAGCACCAAAAAACCCACTGGGAAAAAGAACCACAGCCCTGCATAATGACATCTGACATTTCAACATAAGTATAGCAATGATTACAAAACACACACATTTGTGTTCTTTATAGTCTGCCTTTGTTCAAAATCCCTGATTAAAACATGCTGTTTGACTCATTTTTGTCTTAGTAATTAGTTCAACTTTTGCATGATATATCACCCAAATGTTAGTCCGATTGAATTTTTCTTGCTTTTGCTAAAATAAAGTGACCTCCTAAAGCCGGGAACACGCTGTAATAATGCAAAATCCGTTTTGTACAAAGCAATTGGACATCTTATGCAAGAGAGATCCTTTTGATATGGCTGTATATAAGTAAACAATACGTAAGTAATCAGTTTAAATATTTAACCAGCCTAGACATTCATGCAGCATTGCAATATTTGTCCTGAATTCACAAAAAAACATACCGGGGCAAATTAAATACCACTAAAACCATCACATCCACTATTCTGGTTTAGAATCAAGCAAACCTGAGCTTTTCTTTGCTTGAGCTTTTTAAACGTGATGAAATTTTCAAATACTGGAGTCAGCATATGTGCAAGTAACCCCTGTGTGTTTCTTTTTTTGAAATCTTGGGTTTCTATGATGTCAGTGAGAGGGGATGTCCCTAATATGGTCATCTCAGAAGAGGGGCAATCACATGAAAATGCCCCCCTCCAGTATAAGTTAATAAGGATTATTTTGAATTGTGACTCACATGAAGCTAATCTAGCAGCAGAATAGATCCCTTTAACTAACACCCAGCTGCAGATTAAATGAGACCTGACTGCCCACTCGTAAACACGGCCCTGTTCTGAAGACCAGACAAGGCAGGTGCTGTAATCTGGTGCTTGCTGGGTTTTTTGGTGTGCTCAGCAGGTGTATTAGCAAATACAGCCGCTTCATCCTTTCTGATTGGCCTAAAAAGAGTTCAAGTAAATGCTGTTGATCTTCCAGCTCTGCAGAAGTGCAGAGCTGAAAGATCAACAGATGGAGGATTATTTGCAGCTAAGCTGAGCTCTGAGAGAAGGAGCTCTCAAAACACACACACAAGCGCTGGGTTTCACTGACCCGAGAGTGATGGTGGATTCACTCTTCAGGAAGTGAGGCCTATTTAAGCCCTCTGTGTTCAGTTCTGTTCCCATAATAGAATTCCAAGCAGTGTAACACATACAGCATCAGAGCACCAACCTGACCCAGTTCTGTTTTTTACTTAGTCACTGGATCATGTGCTGATAGAACAGGGTGCCAATTTTAATGTACACGAGTGAACTACTGTGTTGTGTGTGAGGTTGGTAGATATTTATGTGCTTTTCACATAAAAATAAAAAACAAAACGGGGACTTTTAGTCTTACCTTGTTATTGTGGAACAAAGAACAAAAACAACAGCAAAGCTTTTTAAGATGAATAACAAACTACTGCAAGGTAGGACTTGTCATGGGCCAATCTGACTGCACACACACACACTCCTCCATATTAAATAGGCAGAGTGTGTGGAGGCGTGAGCTGGGCACGCTGCCTCAGGAATGTGCTCCATCCCTGCTGTCTGTCAAACTGCACACACACACACACACATCTCTTGGCCTTGCACGCAGGGGCACGCCGCAATGCATCTCAAGCCACGTGCGCACACGTGCTCAAAACAGAAGTGCATGCAGGCTTAAACTCGTATCCCCCGGGAACGTGTTTTTCACAATAAAATGATAATCATGGTGTGAAGAAGGTGGCATGATGGGAAATTCTTTAGCACGGGTGAAACAGTTAAGGAAGCTCACAGCCAACCGCAAGCACATCGAACCAGTTTCATTTCCTCCTCTTTGACGCTGTTTCGGGCTGCTGAACCGTGGCTGACAGTCAAGTTACTCGCTGACAGGCATGAGATAAACCCGCCAGATCTTTGCTCAAATATTCCACATTTTTATAAAGGGAATTATCAAAAAGCCTGGGATAGTACACGCCAACACACAGGGTGGCACGTGATCAAAAGTGCAGCAGTACTAATGAGCTGCAGTGCAACACAGCTTCAGCACAAATGTGCTGCAACCAAATCCTCTTATGGACTTCAAAATGTAGCCTGAGAGAGAGAGAGAATGAACTGGTCTTGCAATTTCTTTCTTTCTTTCTTTCTTTTTGGATTAAAGTGCAATGAAAGATCAGGGATTTGGCTATCAATGAACAAGGTCTTTCATTCAGCTTTTTTTTCTCTTGTTTTTCCTTTTTCATGCTGCGTGGTGAGTTTTGCAAGAAGAAGAAGGAGAGAGATGGACATAAATCAATCCGACATTCTTGATGTCCACTCGTCCATGTACACATGGGCCACCGGAACGACCCACCGATGCTCAAACCTGGCCGGTTTATTTCTTCAAGAAGACATTTTTACTGACATCTGAGCCAAAAAACTGCAAAGTTGTGACACTCTGTACAGTCTTGGTTACTTCCTACTGTTCAGACGGACAATTAAACCTAAAAAGCTGCCAGATATGTTGTGAAAGAACAAAATGCTGAATCATTATAAGTTTAAATAAGCGCAAAAGACCTTTTCTTGTATGAAACTTCTGCTGCACTGCAATTGACTCTCAAACACATCATTTGCAGGATATAACACGTATTCAAAAGGCAACATTCGTAAATTTCCATCTTAAACAGCGAAAATCTGTTATTAACAGATTAATCACTTCTTCATACAGTCTCTAACTTATCCAAAAATAATGAAAAATCTGTAATTTAATGCCTTAAAAGGGAAGCATTCCACATGTTGCTTTTCTGGACTCTACTAGAGCCGCTTTGCATGATTCACTTCATGCACAGGATGAAAGAAGTCCCCTCTCCCTTTAACCCAGCTTGTCTTCTGATTGGCTGGCCTTTGCAAACAGCAGGTCTGGACAGGAGGTTGGACTCACAGCCAGAGCTGTGTGCCTCAGATGACTAGATTATTAACATCAGAGTTGCTGCAACTTTCAGAATGGACGAGTATGAAATGCAGGTGTGCATGAGAGATCAGTGTAAGATGTGGGCCTGTGAGTCTCAGTTATGAAGTTTTCTGATTGAAAATGACAGCAAAGTTGTGTTAAATTCAGCATACTACAGTGCACCTCTTTGTAGGAGGACATGATCCTCTCGATGGCATCAGCTCCTGAGGCCAAGAGGTTACGTGCGGTGGTGAACGCCTCTGTTCTCTCGCTCACCATCACCTGGGTCTGACCGTCAGCTGTTTCTATAAGGGTGGAAAGACAGGCACAAGACATGGGACAGCGAGCAGAACAATTAACTTCGGGACCTCAAAAGACAAAACAGAGCTTTGTGTGTCAGCGGTGCGAAACATATTTTCACACTTTCACCTGGGAGCATAAGGATACGATGGAAAAAGGTTCATTAAATATCTGTAGGTACAGTGTAATAAGGGACTCGATTACAGGCTTATTATTGATGCTGAGAGCTCATCAGGGAGGTGTGGGAGGCAGCTACTGTTTTCACACATGCTAATCAGCTCCCGCTGGTAGAGTAAGCAGTAACTACAGTTATTATAGTTGCACTTAAAAGGCTTAACAAGCACAAGACGTGTGCTAGGGTAACGCTACACCTAACCAACTCCCTACCGCTGTCAGCGAAGCCGGTGGCTGTGATGATGGGCACGGCCACCATGACGAGCCCGGCGCCGCTCCACACGTACTTCATGAGGAACTGCTCGATCATGATGTACCAGAGCCGTTTGGACAGGATCAGGTTCATCTGGTCTGCCAGAGCCCGGTAGCACTTCTGCAGCTGACACATCTCCACCTGCAGCGGGCGGTACATCAGAACATGAAGCAACACAGGCATTTCCCAAATCTCTGTGTAATCTGTGAAAAAGGCCGTGCAGTAGAATTTCTTCAAGATAATAGTAAAGTCTTTCACACTGATGCTCTTTCAGAATAAAAATAGCTTTAGTCAATAAAGTTAAAACTAACTCTGCTGCTAATCTTTGTGCCGGCTCTTATAGCATATTTGTGATCCTAACAGCCTCAAGCAGCAGTAGATGGAACATTGTTATGGATATGACCATTCATCTTAGCTGGCCATCCTCAAAGACCTACCTCTAAAGTTACCGCTTCACCCATAGTAATTACATTGGTGTCTACAGATTGTAAATGTGTTATGCATTTCACACGTAACGTGGCACATCCGGGCACAGACACTTCCTAATAAATAAACACAATAATGATCGCGTGGCTGCACATAACTCCCACACCGCTTCCATTCTGCAGCTAACACTCACATGCCCACATCCGTCTCTGCATACCTTGTGTCCTCTGTAGAAAGCTATTTCCTCAGCATTAGCAATGATCCTAGAGTGCACATAGCGCAGGTAGCCCTTCCTGTGAGCCTCTTCGGCCACCAGCTTGCCAAATTTGGGCGAGCATGCACGCAGGACTTTAGCCGTGGCAAACACCACGAGCCCTGCCAGCAGGGTCGGACCGGAGGCGTTGGCCCCCCTGGACCTGGCGGTCTGAATCAACGTGTAGGAGGTCAGCATCACATCCAGTATAGGCTTGGTGAGGTTAGAATAGAGATGGGCCACGGACTGGGAGAACATCATCACGTCCTCGGTGAGAGACTGGTCCGGGTTGGCGAGCCTCCCGTCCATGTTGCTGACTTTGTAGTAGGTCTGATTGGTGAAGTAGGTCCGATAGGCATGGTTCACTAGCCGGGTGCGGAAGGCCAGAGCCAGTTTGCACTCCAGGTACCGGATGGCGCTGTTGACGAACGTGGCCGGGATTGCAATGAGGAGCCATTTGATCAGCTGGATGATGAAGCGTTTGGGTTTTTTCTCCACGATCGTTTTGACTATCTTGCCGTCCAAGCTGGCAACGTAAATAGAGAGAAACGTCCTAGATATCAGCGCCACCGAGTGCAAAGAGAGCAAAGCGAGCTCTCTGGAAACGAGCTTGGGAAAGAGGATTTTACCAAGTTCCAGGATCTGCATGAAAAACTCAGTATTTACCCCCGGGGATGGTTTCCTATCAATCACAGCATCCGTTTGAGTCTTTCCCGAGCAAGTGGAGCCGTTCTCCGCCTTTGAAGCCCGGTGATTGCTCCCAGGACCTTTGTTTTTGCAGAGCTGCTTGCAGATGATGGGGTACAGCGTTCTGACACCGTATGCAGCAGCCGCAAGAAACACGGCTCGCTTCGCCGCGGCCGTGCGGTCCCATCTCACTTTAGACGCCGCATCGAGGATGTTGGACATTTTTCAACCGTTAGTCGTCTCTGCAACCAGCCCTTACTACACCCATCCCCCAGACCTGACTCACCGCGTCGACATAAAGAGCGAGAGGATGGCCGGACTGATGTGAAGCGAGCCCGATACTTGTGCCGCTACATCCTGCTCCCCTTTTTTTTGCGCCAGCTACAAGCACTTCAAACTAGAACAAGTGCACTTCCGGTTATTGTTGCCAAATTAAAGGCGTTCCTACCTCCACCGTGTCTGTGTTAGCTTTTATTTTATAAAGAAAATCAGCCCAACATCCGGTTTTGCTGTCGTCACTGGCGACTTAGTTTGCAAAGGGGTTTTTTCATTGGTCGAGCCCCCGGCAAAAATATGATTGGTTGTCTGACAGACGTAAATAAATTAGTCCCAACTGATTTATTCTACTATACTACAGTATTTTATTTTAAGCAAACGTAAGGCACAGTGAAATAAAATACAGAAATAAAGCAGACAAACTCCATGAAAATTACACATATATATTTTCTTCTTTGAGCATTTCTGAGCACGTGTCGGAAGTCTGGTGGTTCGTCCTCGCGCTTCTATTGTATTCTGAAAGCTAAGATAAAGTTAGCTACCTAGCTGAAACAAAACAATAAGCTATGCACGCACTCTGAATTTTTGTGCTGACACAGGCACAAAAGCTTTGTAGTTTTCTGGATTTTGTCGTTTCTATAGTAATTAAGAGCTGTTAAAAATGAACTGGGTGGGAGGTTCAAGGTAAGAGAAAGCAAATTTTGGTTATTAGCTGATGTGTTAATGTATATCATATTAGCCTATAAATGTTTAAGCTAACTAGACATGTAACTGCTCATTTCAGAAACCGGTTAGTGATGAGGAATAATGCCAAAAAGCAGAGGGTAAGACAACCAAATAAAACTTACATTGTTTTACATTAAGTGCAAGTAGGATGCTAAATATTAAATGTTTAATTGTATACTCCATAAAATATTGTATCCAGAAGAAAACTTGCTTTAAAGGGATGCATTTCTAACCAGGGTTGTTTTACAAAATGGAAAGAATTGTTTTGACTTTTAATTTTGAGTATAAGTTAAATTCTTACATAAGGAGGTCAATAGTGCACAGGTTGCATATTGAAAATATATTTAAAGTAGTGGAATAAGACTTTTAATAATAATAATAATAATAAATTTTATTTAAAAGCCACGTTCAAGACATCTAAGGACACTTAGAATAGAATAAAAGACATAGTAGAACAATGACAAGATCTATCTATATATGTGTGTGTGTATACATGGTTTATAATGTGTGTAACTTTGGACTTGTACTTGTTCACAACTTTAATTACTTATTTGTTGTTTGGTATTTTTAGTAGAAGGCAACTTAGCCATTTGAAAAGCCCAGACATGGCCTATTTGAAGTTTCATTGATGTGAAGTCTTAAAACTCAACAATACCCCAAAATAACTCATTAATAATCACTAGCCCAAATTGCTGCCTTTGTTTTTCACAAACATTTTATTTATTTTTCATGTAATAAACATTAAAATCTATATCAGGGGTGCTCAATCCCAGTCCTCGAGAGCTACTGTCCTGCAGCTTTTAGATGCATCCTTGTTCCGACACAGCTGAATCAAATGAATGGCTTGTTATCAGGCCTTTTCCAAACTTGATGGCATGCTGAAGAGGTAATCAAACATTTGATTCAGCTGTGTTGGAGTAGGGATGCATCTAAAAGCTGCAGGACAGTAGCTCTCGAGGACTGGGATTGAGCACCCCTGATCTATATCCTTGTGTAATGATAATTCATTAAATAAATAACAATCACTAATGTTCAAGCTTGATGTTTTTTCATTGTAATCAGTTTTGTAAATGTATTAAATTAACAAAGCCTTTGTCCCTGTGCCTAAATATTGGTTGTGCTTTTTCTGTTCCAGGAATTCTTTGAAAAGAGAAAAATGCAACAAAAACTTAAAAACATGGGAATACCTGTCCCAGCCCCTTCCCTAGGCAACACTAGTTCTGGTAGTTTGGACCTAATGACTCTGTTTATCGTCAACCAGATTGCTGCTAAAAAAGCACGTAAAGGTGAGATTCACAGCCCCAGATCACCAGAAAACAATAATCGAATACATTTAAGCCTCAGGATGGCAAATGATGTAAACAGAAAGTGTTCTTGTTTTTCAGATCCTCCTAAAGCAGCAGTTCTTGGCAGCTGTAAGGCAGGAGCCAGGCATAAGAGAAAAGATCCTCTGGTGCTCTCGATGAGCCCCTGTTCCCCATCACGGCTGTGTCTTGTTGAGGGCCAGTCTGAGTACAGGTATAGCCCCACTGTGGGTTAACAGTTCTTGTAGCCAATTATGTTAATATAATAATAATCCTCTTAATAAATGGAATGAAAAGGGTTTTAAAAGTATTATATTTTCCATTTTAACAGTGTTCAAGAAAGCAGAGAAAGAAGGAAGGTAATTCCACAAGGGTTCAAGTTTCAGCGTGTAAGTCACTTTCCCGCTCTTCATGGTTTTACTTCAAGTTAGCGAAACGTGCTTAATATGAACAAATGTAAAGACACTCACTAAATCCCTGTTTTTGTAAGTTGTCGCCAGTACTTGAGTCAGGTTTCTCAGACAACAGTGCCTCTGACTACCTGCCTGCCATACCTGATGCCCACAGCCCCTTCTCTTCCACCTCATCTGCCTGCTCAGGCCAAGGTTGTGTAACACTAATAGACTATTAACAACTATAACTCAGTTACAGTACTGCGTATTCTTCTTTGCGTGATGATATCTTATGAAATCCAACTGTTCTCCACAGGAACTTTCACCCTGCAGCTGAATCTCCAGAAACAAAGCCAAGCACTGCATCCCTCTTCTCCCCCACCTTGGGACACCTCAGTTCTATCGCAGACCGATGCAGTAAGGGATAGCTCTTATTAGAATTACATCACTACTTTAAGGTTAAAGTTGTAGTTTTTACACATTTTACCCCACACGTGGTTTCATATGTAAGAAAGGAAAAGTATGGAAACTCTGACTTGAGTTGAGAAACTTATCTAAAGTTGGTGTGGAAAAATGGCTTATGTTGGTGTTGTTTAACAGGCCAACAAAGATTTTGGTAACTTCTCAGAACTCTGCTTTACAATAAATCATATTGTGCTTTAATTATAGAATGTGACATATGTCATGTGTGTCAAGGTCTTTCACAGTGAATGTAATTTTTTTTTTGTGTATTGATTTCATTCATGGGAATTAAAAACTGGTAATTTTGCCATGAGTGGGGGATGGCCAACTTCGATGAAAATTGAAGCTGCATGCCATCCTTTTCGCATTGGCTTTCTTCAGATTGTGAGAAATGGATAGCCTGTCCCCCAGTGACCTCATCTACAAACATGGTTTTTGCACACCTACACAAGTGTAATCCCAGGTGCCTAATTATAAATACTTATTTATATTTATTCAGGCTATTCAGGCCTAAAATTCAGGCATTCTTGTTCAATACAAAAGCTGAAAACAACAAAGAAAAAGTAATGTAGCATTACTTTTGGTATTACTAAAGGTACCAGTATTTTATCATATCACTATAGTATTTTAGTAAGTTAAATTTATTTATATAGCACTTTTCACAGTTAAAAATCACAAAGTGCTTCACAATTAAACCAGAAATATAAATAAAATGAAAAAAAAATTAAAGCTTGTTTGTATAGAAATGTCTTCAGCTGCTTTTTTTTTAAAAGGGGTCAAGTGTAAAGAGTGCCTTTGTGCCACTGCCCGAAAAGCCCGATCCCCACGTGTTTTGAACCCAGTACATGTGACCAACAGTAACCTCTGACCTGAAGCGCTCAAGAAGAAGCATGAGGTTTCAACAGGTCAGAGATATACTGTGGAGCTTCAACATGTGGAGCTCTGAAAGTTACAACTAAAAGTTTAAAATGAAACCTAAAATTTGCCGGCAACCAAAACTGGAGTAGTATGTGACCTCTTGTTTTAGACCAGTTTATAGTCTTTGGAGCAACAGCATCTCTTGCTAAGAGAAAATAGTATCTAATAAAATGTGACAATAATGTGTCTTTCTTCTGACAAATGCTGATTTGTTTCTCTGTCAGTTTCATCCTTTCTCTCAGCCCAGAAGTATGACAAACACATCTCCCTGGTCGCACAACCTTAACCAACCCTTCTTCCAACTTGAGAACCCCACAGCATCTCAGGTCCTCTTTGGCAGTCCACAACCAGGGTGAAAACAAGTTTACATTTTAATTGGTTATTTTCTATCCTTAGTTTCAATTTTTTAACCAATCAGTGCCCGTGTGTGTTGCCACAGTAAAAGCAAGGCAGAAGACCATGCAACATATGTGGACAGCATCTTTCTCAACCGGCCAAAGGCCAAAGAGTCCATGCTGGACTTCACGCTTAACCAGTCAGAAATTCAGCAGCAATTGGAGAACAATGTCTTTAGAGGCTTTTGTGATGAAGATTGTGAAGGACACTCTCATTCTGGGAGTGAAAAATCAAAAATATGTCTCCCAGATCAGACACCGGTAAACTCTTCTGCACCTCAGTAAGTGTTTGCACTTCCAGTCTAACGAAATGCATTATTATGAAGCAAATTTTGAATCCATTTTATGTTGGGTTTTATCATTTTATTGCCAGAACTGTGCCAGACTCACAGTGCATGGGAGCAGAGGTAAGCGGGTTTTAAAAACTACATGTGGGAGTAAAGTTGCCCTTTTACTGCCACCAAGTGGTCAAGTTTGGAACTGCGACGAAATTAACTTTAAATGTGTAGAAAGTAAATCATCACAAAGTTTAATGAGGCTCTCCAGTCATCATAAGCTGTCATATAGAGCTCCCAACAGTTTATGTTTAATATTTTTCATAACTGGATTATATACATGGGTACAGCAGAAGTGTCAAATATTGATTATGTTTTGTTCACAGCCCTGCAACTGCCCTGACACAAGGTTTTGTAAGTTTCCAAGGAGTCTCACGTTAAGGAAATTCATTTATTATGTACATGTTTGAGGAAAAACCAAAACGTAAATGGGTGTTTTTTTCCCCTCTAATTCCACAGCATGTTTTGGAGACAACACTGGGCCAGTGAATGGCTCTGAATATTCGCCAAGTTACTCTTTTAGAGGAGGTCACCTGAGTCCAGACTCAAATGATGTGAGTGAAGCTACACTGTGAACTTTATTCCAACTATCTGAAGTGCTCTACTTGGAAAGTTATCTTTGAAATACATTAAAGTAATCTTTCATCTAACCCCTCAAAACTGTAGCAAATTCATGCTGTATTTTTGTAGTACTGATGTTAATTAAGCTGTAGATTAACTATCAGCACTCTGCCAGTTTCTGCAGCCTCCTTTTTTAATTAAACACAAATGAGTAAATTACTATTAAACAGATGATCATCACCTGTCCCAAATAGTTAACACCAAAAAGCAACACTCATTAACAGCACAGTGTTCTTTGCACAGTGCCACTGATTTATACCTCTTTCCTGGACATATTTTCACACCATCTGACACAGGAATTGCTGTTTTCTACTTTTAAAACTATATATTAGGATGAAGACTGCTATCAGCTATGCCTCCCAGCATCTTCTTCTTACATGGATCAAGCCTTTGGCCTCAGTGGCTCACAAGGGAATTTAAATGAAACACTCTCTGAGCTCAGGTCTCACACCCCACGAATAAGATCCCAAATGGACTTCAGAGTTGACCTAAAAGTTACTGAGAACATGGCTACCCCAGATAAGGCCTTTGAAAGTAAAGGGCAGGAGAAAGAAAGCAGCACAGCTCTCCTTTTATCTCCACACCCTTCAGCTCAAACTCAGAGCTCAGATGTCTGCAAATGCAAGAAAACATCAAGTGAAACTCGAGATGCAGGAACTCAAACAGTACGCAGCCCCCCAGCTGGGGCGTGCGATGCTTCGACTCAGTGCAGCTTTGTTGCAGACAGTGCTCTTGGGTACAGCTTGCATCTATCAAACGCTGACATGTCGGAGCTGCCTCCAGCCACAGGGAGGCAGGCCGGTACTGCCACAGAGCCAGATGCACTCACAGCTTCACCAGAAAACTCCAGGAGCGAAGAGAAGCAGACGCCCTGGAGCAACAAGAAATCAAAGGCGGTTTCCCTGTCAGGCAGGAGCATGATCACTGCTAATAACGGTGCCAAAACGATTCTACAGAGACCCACAAACCTTCTTCTCACTAACGACCTGAGCACGACTAATGTCAGAGGTATGACATGAAAGTGAAATAGTCAGCTCTCTTTATGTGTCGTTTGAGAGAAACTTGAGATAGAAAATCACATTAAATTTTGCTCTAATGTTTCTAATTTAGGTCAGGAGAATAAAGAACACGAGAACTGCCCTCCAATGACAAGCTTTTCAGATCAAGGGAGGGAAGAGGGCACATCTGGCACCAAAGTTAACATAGTCTCAAAGGAGGCTGAAATGCTTCAAGAAATAGTCAACATTTTGCTCCTCCTGAAGCAGAGGAAAATTCAGGGCTACTAAGAACAGATGGATGAAGACATCAGGAAATCAGTTCTGTGCTGTGCATCTTCCTTTATTTTACAGCAACAGTCATAAAAGTAGATTAAAATAGTTACAGTGCTCTTAATGTTGTGATGCAGTTTATGCAGTTAAATAAAGCTCCAAAACATGACTTTGACTCATACATTTATTTCTTTCCCCATATACACAATATTTCATGAAGATATTTATCTTTATATAATATAAACTCTAGCAAAACATTTACAGCTTGAACAATAATCAAATATACAGCACTCTTTTTTTTTAAAATTTGCTTTTCTGTAATACCCCACAAACTTTAGCAAAAACACACATAATTGGTTCACATAGAAAAAAATGTAACCATTTTACTGATAAGTACACATTTAATGCCCTCAGCTGTGGTAGAGGACAGTGTTAACCCGGAGGTTAAGGGCTGAACACCACATTATCTCTGACACAGGTGCAGCCTAAAACAATCACATTAAATATTTGGTTGACACAAGTTTTCGTTACTCAGTCTGTGCCGTGGACAAGTAAATCTGTGGTTTTTGTGTGTAGTAATACTTTCAGTACAAAACTAGCTTGTGAAGTTTTAAGAAAACTCTCCTGGATTAAGTGAAACTGGTCAAATACAATCCTATACTAAATTATAGTTGCTAGTGTTTTCTACACCTTTCACTCCAGAGAAGCTGCGCTAAATGAGTTGAAAAGCAAAGTTTTGGAAGTTTAAGTTATTACTCTGAACTATATTTCGCAATGTTTTGTTTTTATTGAAATAAACAATCAGTGCTCATCTTCGAGGATCCCTTTATTACCTCTCTGGGTTAAAAAAGACAATATCTGGAATATTCTAGCCCCATAACTACAAATCACAAGTGTTTACAATAGAATAGCTTATCATTTTCAAACACAAGTTGAATATTTGACCGTGTTTTGTGCTGACTTCAATTCTTGATATGATTTTATTGTAGTCTGTACATGTTGATACTACTGTTTGTGTTTGCTTTGAAAAATGATCAGCTATTATAACACTGAAGAACTTGCAACTAAAGAGGCAACTATGATATTTGAAAGCTTTTTTTATTTTCAAAAAATCAGCCGGTTTTCCACATGAGGGTGCTTGTGTGCTACAGTATGCCATCACTGTTCTTCCATTTATTGAAGGAATTTGTTTCTAATCAATTTTTTAAAACCTTTTTTCCCCATAGCTATCCACATGACACCTTGAAAACACCAAAATTACTACAATACTTGCAAATACCACCGAGTTTTAATGGATCACTTAGGTGTAATTGTCCCACGGCATTTGATGGTCTGTTTCTTGTTTTAAAAAGTGGTACTAGTCTATAAATAGACTAGATTTATAGATAATGGACTGTTGGGAAAAAAAAATTAAATGGTAATTTTCTGCTAGCACATTATCCGTTTTTTTTACTGAGGTTTCTGGGTATTTCTATTAATGTGGGGTTAAAAATATAGGTAGAAGAAATCATATGGAAAATTCCATCATTTTAAACGTTGCATTGTACTGTATTTTTACAATCGTTTATTTTGGGTGTCTGCCATGAGAAACCTGTTCACTAAGCACAGCAGCAGCCTTTATACCCCTTACTTACCCTTTTATATTTTTTGTTACACAGTTGTCTACTTTCCAACAGTTTTGCTACACAGAAAATTACGTGTATTTAACTAACAAGGTGTAACCTTACACAGTTTACACTTTTACAAAACAACATTGCCAAATTACGCTAAAGCCTACTCCTCAACTTTTGACACAAGAACTACATAAATGATATGCTCGGCTATTTGTACATAAGGCTGTGAAGGAAGACACAAAGCAAAATACATGAAATTTTAGTCAATAAAATTCCATCACAGGTGAAATGCAAATATGCACATGTTAAAATTAAAAAAAGGCCATGTAGACCTACAGGAAATGTGACTGAAAAATGGCCATTAGGCACCTTCACAATACACAGGCACTAATATATCAATGTTCAGATAGAACGAAACACTTAAAAATCTCAGTCATCAAGCTAAAGCTTACTTTTACTGCTACAGACAGAACAGCCCGGTTTCTTTGCTGGATATTACAGACACTATATCCAGAAATAACAACAAGAAAAAGTTCATTGCAAGAGTTGCAACATTGGTTCGTAGGGTAGGTTTTGCGAAGCACATTTTAAATGAAAAAGTAAGCAACGTTAAGAAATTTGTAATTTGTCGAAATGTGGATTCACAAAAAGATCTGTTTTAAATAAATATATAAATACACAAACCATACTGTAGCACGAAGACTTCCAGTCCTTTCAGGGCTACCAAGTTTGTAAGAACGGTTTTGTTTCGGCACCCATCGACAATACAAGTTTACTCAACCGTAATGATATACCGTGTGTCTCTGGCAATTGCTTTTCATAAAAATTCAAACTGCAAACAGAAGAACATCAGGTCAAGGACTGACATTAAGTGTGCTACGCTACAAGCTGAAAAAACGAGACAGCAGAATGTGTCTCATACACCAAGGCATAATGGTACGAAAGACAACAACAGCTGCTGTCCAGTCAACAAAAGTTTTGTGGTTGTATTTACTGTAACTTTTTGAATGGAGTTGCCATTGTATTCTGACACAAAGCTCTGGGATAAAACCGTTTATAAATCATAAATGGTGCTTATAAAACAAATGCACAAAATATTAGGGACAAATTCCAGTCCCTTGTATTTTGTATCTTTGCATCTGTTAAACAGTCATAACTAGTCTCTATGAAAAAGACACTGGACTTCTATGTATTATGCTTTGCCTATTATCTGCGTAGAAGGCCGGTGTTATAGACTTCTGTGGTTGAAAATAATAAGCAGGTCTGAAACCAGATAAGGTGCCAGTTCACCCCTGAATTTAGAGAATGAACTAATGGGAAACATTCATGCTAAAGCATTAGTGTTGATTGGGATTTCCCCAACTGACTGCTTGAAAAGTGAACTGATACATGTTACTGATAGAAGCATAGTCTTCTAAAATGTAATTCCCAATCTATGTTGGAGGTAAACCAGTGGCCCTGCAGATCACAGGAAAAAGAACACTAATACAGACTCAGCCGCTCTGCATGTTCCAGTGAAACAGCTAATGAAACACCCAGAGGGAGGTAAGCAACACCCAAGTTTCCTCTAGTCTACATCTGATGCGTCATTGTCCGATAGATGGTAGTTTGAACCTTTGACCCGGATGTACTCAACCTGCCGTCCCTCATCCGAATCAGAGGCGCCGCAAGAGCAAAGGTGGTTTTCGAACAACGCTTCGATCTCCTCCAGACGGCGGGATTTGGTTTCTGGCAGGCAGCCATATGTGAAGACGAAACCCAGCAAGGCCATGCTGGAGTACAGGAAGAAAGCTCCTGAGAAGACAAAGCAAAAGAACACGCTGTCACCGAGGATAGCCACCCACAAAGATGAGAAACACAATGGCACAACTTCACACTTCTTATGAGAAATGATTTGCTTGTTCTCATTCACTGCCAGAAAAAGAAACACCGATGGTGACAACAGATCCCGCGGGCAGCTAATATTAGACCACGACTGCCCACGCACTTCTAGGGACGTGTGTGGTGAAGAATGAAAATGCTTTTGCAACACTGCTTTCACACTGCTGGTCACCCTACGATAAATGTGGAGTATAAGTAAAATGTCCCTGTCAATGTGGCCTTACAGCAGGGTTAACAGGAAACAAATAACTATGTGACGAATAAGGGTTCATACGAAAAGACTGACACAGGTTTAATGAGATTTTGTCGCAACTGTGGTCCGTATTTTCTTCTTGTCAACGCACAGTGACATTTTTAAGTTGCAGCCGAGTGCACTTTAAGATTTAACAAGACAACATCTTGTGTTTTCCCAGCTTTGACATTATTTGCCCCACTTTTAGTAAATGATTGCTATCAAGCAGATAAATTGGTGAATGACTCAGAATCGATAATTAATCCAGTGGATCTCAGGATGCCTCCACAATCACCCCTGATTGATTGATCTCCAACTCCGCCAAAGGTCAGCTCCTTCCTGTGTGAGGGGAAACCTGCTGTTGTGCTACACTGACTGAGGAGTTATGCAAGATGGGTGGAAGAAAGCATCACTTCAGGGTATCAGCAAGCTGTTCTGTCCTTATTGCTCTTAATGGGAACACAAAAATACCTCTTACATGTAAAAAAAATAAAGGATAAAATCTTTCAAGGTTATTATTTCCTTACACACAGAAACTGACCATAGTAGGTGATGTACTGAGCCAGGTGGAGGAAGGTAAGAGACACCAGGATGTTGAAGGTCCAGTTGACCCCTGCTGCACAGGCGTTCCCTGTGCTCCTTGCCCAAAGAGGATAGATCTCAGAGTTGATGGTCCATGGCATTGGACCCATACCTGCGACAGACAAGTGAGAATGAGCCGTGGGACCATTTGATTAAGAGGTGGAGATGTGAGATGGATGGAGAATTGCACTATATTTTGTTTAAGTCTTGTCGGCAGCACTTCATACAACTTATTTCATTTTCTGTCATGTAAAAAATTCAAAACTCAAATGTTCTATAGTCTGTATATTTCAAAAGGATGTGAGATTACAATAGAAGAAAGGGAAGTGTAGATACTTTATAACAGCAGATCCCAACCCCCGGGCCACGGACCGGTACCAGGCCGTGAGTCGTTTGGTACCGGGCTGTGAGAGTTAAGGCTCGGATGTGAAATTTATGGTTTTCAGGGTTTTTATCGTTAACTCGGTTTCCCTGGGTCTTTTCCCGTGTTGTAGTTGTGAGTCTTATTTTGAAAGAAATATTTACGCGTTACCATAGCGACCAGAGAGCATTAAGGGGCAGAGAGGAGGATGTTACTCTCAGTGTTGTTGGCGCATTTCAGGAAGACGCTGCTAATAAAGTTACACAATTACACGGTGAATTCTCGTTTATTATTATTATTATTTACAAAATACCACAGTTTTTGTCTTGGTCGTATCATTTTATTTTGTTGTATTTATCCACAACACCTCACCTCGGTCCGTGAAAATATTGTCTGACATTAAACCGGTCCGTGGAGCAAAAGGTTGGGGACTGCTGCTTTATAATACAGCCCATACCCCTGTCCGACCCTTGAATTCCAATCCAAGAAGACAAGGACAGGATACCACAAAGAGGAAATTTTGGTTGTCCTTTACTTTAAAATACCCCGAAGTTACTAATTAAATAAAAAATACATGAAGTTTGATTTGCGTCCTCTTTCTTCTCCCTAGACTCTCAATTAAGAAGAATTACATGGTAAATGTAGAAAAATTACATAATCAGTCGTGGGCTGTGTTATGAAGTGCTACCGTGCCTATAATAGAAACAAAGACGGTAGTTGAATTTGACAGAAGCAGAAAAGCTCTATCAATATGCAGCATCTACATACAAGTAAAAAGATATTTGATTTGATTTGCAGTCAGCTTCTGATTCCTTTTGTAGGTTGAGTAGTATTGACCAGGCAAATTTATGCAGGCTTTGGCTGCGTACAGGTAAACAGTCCATGTGGAAAATAAAATAAAAACATATACGCCAAAATGCAGTTTTATAACTACTGGCTCTTGTTTAGCTATGAGACTATGATCTACCTGTTTATTTGCGCTTTAAAAACTGTATCTGCATTTCTGGACTCTAAACAATGAACAGTACACCAACTAGGAGTTTAGACAGCAGCCAATGGGTTGGTGCTTTGTTAGGATTATAATGGATCCTGTTAACTCTGGTAAGCACTCAGACAAACACATCTGCAGCTACAAGTCCAACACAGTGAGGTTTAGCTTTGGCAGGATATCAGAATATAGTATGCTTTGTCCCACACTGCATTTTCAGAATTCAAAAAAATTATGTTCAATTTATGGTTCTTTTTTTGTTATTGTTTGTTTTGTTTTCCCCAAAAGCATCCTGGTGTTGGATCTCATGGGGACTAAAACTAAGGTTCAGTCTCTCACCCGGCGCAAAGGCAGCCAAGTAGAACACCAGTCCCAGTAAAACCAACCAGGAGAAGGAGGTGGGGCAGTAGTTGTAGGCCCAGTAGGTCTGATCTCTCATCAGGGTAGAGTTGGAGCATCTATAAGAGGCATGCACATTTTAGTTAGTTAGACTTTACCAATCCTTCTTAAAACTGTGTGTGTGTGTGTGTGTGTGGGGGGAGGGGGGGTTAAAGGTGAGATGTGTTATTTCACTGCATCCTAATGCACTTCCACATGCTCACTTTGCATCCTGTGACTCACCTGCCCCATGCTGCGTGCTCGGTGGAGGCCTTATTGACTGGCACGCAGGAGGAGGCGAGCAGCGCCGAGCCATTCTCACGGTAACAGAAGCCGCATCCAGGATCCAGCATGCACGGCTCGCACACCCTAACAGCAGATGCAACACGCATTAACTCTCATTGCTCTAAAGACAATCAATCAAACGGCAGCTTGTAATCACATTCTTTTACGTCTGCCTTTCCTCTATAGGATGCTGAGAAACTCCTTGTAAAATTTCAATATGAATGTAAACGTACCTGCTGCTACTGGACAAGATGCAAATATAACAGAAAAACAGCTACCCACCCATCTAACTGAGGCACACATCTCTCACCTAAATCAGGAAATGCATGAGACATTCGTCCCCACTATGTGGGATTCACTATCATTACATTTCTTTTCCTATCCTGTTCCCAGCTTTGTTAATTTAAACTACATCCTATCACATTATCATGTTCTGCGGTCTGTTTCTTGATGAGCAGTCCTTATTTTTGAGTGTTTCAACTGAATAGCTTCACAAGGGTGCACTCATCTTTCCCCGTGCTATTTAATCAGGTTCGAGGTAGGTCATGAAATGCACACTCTGCTTGAGAGATCTATTTTTATTGTCCGTAGCTTCCAGGGAAGCTTTTCTCTAATTTCACGCTGAGGTTAAGGATGAAAATAACACCATGTATTCAAAAGTAACTATTGCAGGAGGGTGAGGAGAAAGATATAACCACTTAGCATTAGCTGCTTAGAAGTATCTGTAACACTGATATAGATATTGTTAAGTATTAGTAAAGCTAAAGCCCATTAAACATCTGTTTTTATAAAAAGAAAAAATCCCAGAGACATTAGCAGGTCAGGCTAACTAGCCCAGCAGTAATGTAATGCTAGTGATACCTTAGCACTCCTAAGGTTTTTATTAGCGTTAGCTAGCATTGCAGGCTGGTTATGTCATAGATGGCAATTTCACCACTGTACTACTCATGGACTTCCCTTTTACCATGTGTGTAATGCAATGAGACAGTTCAGGAGACTAAGATGTATATTTTATACATATATTTTATACCATATTTGATATTTATCTGGTGACAAAAGTAAGCATAATGTAGCTAGGTCCTAAAAGGGTCAAACCCTTTCCCAATAGAAAAGCAGGGAGCTCGTCTAGAAATCCCTATCAGTAAAATTCTCTATCTATGATAGCTCCCCTTTAACCTTAGTGCTTTCCATCAGGAGCAACCTTCACCCTTAAATTAGTGGACAACCCACTCCACCAAACGATAGCCAACTCAAGGTACGCAGTCAGTATAAATGACTAAGTTAAGACCAGGTGAGTCAAAAAAAAAAATTTGTAAAACATAAAATATTTGCACAAATGTTATGTGTCCAGTGTGTAAAGGGCTTTAGCTCTCCTTAGTCAAACCCCAAAATAGCACGTTAAGAAAACATCTTTAAATGGGACATCTGAGCACCAAAGCACTTAAGAGGCTACTGGTGGTTCTGGTGCTCTGTTGATGCTGCTGTGGTCAGTGAAAGGATGCGTGTGGGTTCATGTGAAGCAAAGTGAATTCAGTAAAGCTTTTCCAGTGTGGTAAAAGCACTCATCTCTTCAAATTATCCCTGCGTTTATGTGGGTTATAGCACGCGGTCGCAGGACAGCGAGTGCATTAGGCATTGCCTGTCGTTGTGATGAAAGACTGCCGTTACACATGATCTTCATCTCGTGTCTGTGTAAGTGAGAGTAAATTGCAACACGGAGGCATCTGATGACTGTTTCATTCGGAAACAAACTCTGGCTCACCGCCTGCCTTCTGCTGCTGCTGGGGACAGTCGAGTGAAATGGGAGTGACAGATGTTAGATGATGAATTGCGTAACTGTTAAAATCATTTAATTACATTTATTATGTGAAATAATTGACCACAATTTCTAACACCTATGCTGGCACTAATTTTGACCTCTGAGTACTCAGAGAAATCTAGATCTGTATTAATGTATGTGTAAAAACCTGCAAGAACTTCACCACAAAAATTCTTTTAGGAGGGTTTTATTCTCTTTCCACCACTTAGTGTCCTCTGCTCTAAAACTGCAAAATACTAAGTGCCTTTACTAAGAACAGAAGTGCTCCAAGGTCAACAGTAGCTTCCTCATGCCAGCACCCCCATTTTCGGTTCTTGTTTACCATTTTAAGCTATGCTACAATACCAAATGTACCGCTTTGTGTTTTCCTCCAACCTTCTGCAGAGTGCGACACCTTAATACAAACACAGAAATCTGTATTTTCCTTCAAATGTGCTAGATGATCAGACGGAGTAATTCAGAGGGACTCGGAGGTCTAAAGTCATACCTACTCCTCACATCCTGAAGGGAAATAACAACCCTCATTACTAGGTTTGATAGTGTAGCTGGATTTCTTTCCACCATGTACGTACATGTGTGTCTCAGTATGTCTTTTGGTCCTGGAGAAAGCTACTTTAGTGGTTATACCCCAGAACTTGGTTGCAAGCCATAAAAATGCAATATCCAGTTGGAAAAAAACACCAGGTGATTTACGTTCAATTGAGATCAAAATGAAGGGCACGTTTGAAGACTGGTGTGCTCCGATGCATGGGTACTTCTGTATTAATATGGTGATGGAAGCTGAGCACTTACGGTTTGGAATGTCAACATGTTCCAATTCATAAGTGCTGGCAAAACAGAGGCTCTCAGGGTCTCAGTGCCTCTGAATAGGATGGACATGTCTGACCAAGAGGAGAGAGGAGAGAGGAGGGAATGCGTCTCCCCAGCCATCTCTTCCATCGGGGATTGAGGAGTTGGCCAGGGAGAGAAAGATCTGAGTATCTCTGCCTACACTTCTCCCATGACCTGAAATCGACGAATGGATTCATGCATGGGTAGATAGGAAGAAGGAATAATTGAGCCTTGGCGCCTCTGTGATCCAGGTCCTTTTGCATGCTTCAGTTTTAAGGACTTCTTATTGACATCAAGCATCAATGTGATATTAAGGTGCTTTCAGTCCCATTGCCACAGGTGTAAAATCAACCTAGCCATGCAGTCTGCCTTTACTAACAAAAAGCTCAACGAATCTGTGCATGGTGCTGTAATAGTTTGCCACCGTTGAAACAAGTCAGATTTTAACATTTTTCCCTCTTCGTTCTTCCATAATAAACTGTAAGTGGTATTATTGCAAAGTAGAAGCATTTAGGAACCACAGCAGTTCCTGACTGTGCATAATTACAGAGCGAGTCACCAAATGCTAAGGCTCATAGTGCATATAAGTCACCACTGATTTGCTAACTCAATAACCGCAGAAATCCAAACCTCATCTGGCATTAACATCAGCACAAAAACTGTGCACTGGGAGCTTCACAGCATGGGTTTCCACAGCCATGCTGTTTGCTTTTATGTCCATTTAATGTCAAGTTCATACTGGAATGAAAATCCTTGTTGTTATCATAATCCCATAATAAAGTAAAGCTCAATTCCACAGTTTACTGTAATTGTTACTGAGTAATTACACCATAGATTAGTGTTTTAACGTGTTCCCTAAAAGACTTGCTTTTGATACCACCGTATTAAATCCTCTGGGTAAATGGTCTTTATTGCTCAAATGGTGTTTTTTTTAACACTCTGCAGCTAAAATGGTGAACGGTGGAGCAATCAGAATAACTGCAGAAAAGAAAAGACAACCTGTTGTTGGAACAGGCTAAGAGAACTTAACACTGATAGATTCTGTTGATGTAATAATACCACATACTGTAAGATACATCTGAAACGCCACAGGCCTGTAGATAAAGTACTCACTGGTACTTGGAGCAGGTAGAGTTGGCCATGGCGGGGTCTAATGGGTGGTAGGTGACAGGGGGACTGTGCTGTGCAGACATTAAGAAACCGATGGCCAACAGACTCAAACTGAAACACGTGCCTGTCAAAAAATATAATAATTAAATAACGCAAAGAGCGCACAAAAACAACTTTTAATATTTTTTGTTGATTTGGACAGCTCAAGTCTCCTCCTCCTTTAGCCTTACCTATGATGCTGCCTAGGGTGAGCTTCCTACGCCCCACTCTCTCCACCAGCCACACTCCCAGCAGAGTAAACAGGAAGTTGGTGAGGGTGGTGAGTCCAGCCAGCCAGATTGCCAACCTGTCATCGCGCACTCCTGACATCTGCAGGATGGTGGCACTGTAGTACCTATGTGACATGAGAGAAGAAAGAAAAAGCAAAGTTAAGAGAATAATAATAAGAAAAACGAAGCATAAAAATAGGTCAAGAGTATCCTTCTTGTCTATAAACACAGACAGATTGGCAACACATTGCAGTCAGTCTTAGTTAGTCTGTGCCTATGAGTCCAACTTGTCCGTGACATGTTTCTTTGCAACAGACTTGACTTACCTGACTGCCAACTGGTTGTATTCTGGCTATATTTCTGCATATAAACAAGTTTGCAGTTAAATCATTGTCCTAAAGCAACTATTTGTGGAGGAATTTCTGAATTTGTGCCAGAATTTAAAAGTTAAACCACTTTATGAAAATACACATTTCAAACTGCCTTACATTCTCTTGGTTTGAATACAGTTGGAAACATTTTGGATAATGTTAGTGTGCAGAGTCAACAAAACACAAGAACGGCATATTCATTTTTCATTATTACACTTGTTATTACACTGTTATTACACATATTACACTTCAGTTAAATACATTTCAATTTTATTTATAAATATCAAATCACTACAGTCGCCTCAAGGCGTATTGTAAGGCAAAAACCCTACAAAGTATTTCAAGTACTGTATAATTGTATTTGGAGAAATGTTAAGCAGTCTCAGCACAATATTATGGCTACATTAAAGTATAAATATCAAACAGAAACATATACAAAACTGTAATCAATCTTTAAGTCAACAAGCCAATCACAGCCTCTCTTCGTAAGAGCAATTCACTCATCCACCAACCCCAGTCTCTCTACTTGAGCACCAGTCGCTCCACTAGAGACAGCTAGCGATCAGTTATAAATAGGCTCTCTCTTCATCTCTCATATAATATAATTATACTTGCAACTCTGGCACCATGTTGCTCCACGTGTGCAGATTAACAGCAATCATCATCAACAAGGCTCTAAGCAGGCTGCGGTCAACAATACAGACACCTGCACAGAGTCCATTTCCTGTTTCAACTTTGCTACTTTGTAACTAAGAAAGATGAGTGAAAAAAACCAAAAGGACATGCATGCAGAAAACAATGAAACAAAATGCACACACCTGCAGGGACTCTTTAAAGTAAACACCTCCAGGCAGTCTTTAAAGTATAGCCATTGAAACGATGCGCTCATTGGCAGAAAACACATCATTACCCAAAATGAACACAACGCGTGCAAGCACATTCAATAGATAGGGACTCAGCAACCTTGAGAGAATGCAACACAAACACAAAGAAGGTAAGACTCATTAAGAAAAAGCTCAAATAAATCTACAGCATTGTCTGCCTGCCTGTGTCTCTAAAGGCAGCTCAGAATTAGCATTCTGCTTTTCATCTCTTCAAAAGCATCGTTATCTCTCTCTTGTTCTCTCTCTCATGTTCTTGGCTTTCTCTCTCTCTCTCTCCCAAAACAAAGACATTCATTTGAGGGATTTGCATAATAACACTTTACTTTTTCTGCCATGGTATCCACTCAGACAGAACGAGAACAGAAAAGGAAATGAGATGGTGTGAAACTCGGGTTTAAAAGCATGACCTACAGTCTTATAAGGTGCATGAGGTGATAAATGTTTTTGATGGAATTATTAGGCTTCTGCAGACTGAGATATATGCCGGCAAAAATGCACGTGCTTAATGGACACACACTCACACACATGCGAGAAATGAGTCGGTTTTGGAGCAGCAGCAGGAGTAAAAGCACTATTTCTGTTCTCAGCAGTACAGCCCGCTGTGCTCCATCTCCAGCCCTGCATCTTCCTGATTACAGCACAGACACATGCACACACATGCGCACACATTGTGTTCTGACTTAAAAAGTACTCTGAATAACAGCCTCCAGAAACAAAATGATCATTTTTTGACCACAGTGCCAAGAAGCACGGCCTGTGTTAAATGTTAAAAGCATCTCCGAACTGGCATTTCAGGCTTTTAAAAGCCCCAAAGAGACGCTCGAGAGGCAAACATGGCCTCTCGGATTTCTAAAGGATATCGTTATCCATCATCAAGTGCTACAGTGTCATTCTAAGGTGTCATGATGAAATCTCAATGAAAAAAAAAAAAAGAAATAAGTGGGGAACATAATATATAAAGAACTACTCATCTATAAGTTGATAAATCAACTTTAACCCTGTAAGACCCAACCCATCAAAAAATAGCCAGAAAATTTAGATTTTTTTAGAACTGAGATGTTTATTAACTCTTATAACAAAATCCACTTTTTTTTGCTATATCATGTTGTGTATTATATATTTCTATTATATATGTATTATATATTTTTTGTATCACATTTGATACATTGGGCTTTTTTGGCAACTTTTTGTCAACTACAATGTTAATTTTAGACAAAAAAAGAGTTTTGTCCATAACATTTTGAAATTATGGCAAGTACTGATCATGTTGATGAGATAGAGGTCTCAGAGACTCATATATCAAATATGATACAGAGGGCATTATAGGGCTAAAAAAAATTTCAAAATCGTGTTTTTACTTTTATTTATTTATGTGAGTGTCTACACTACAGCCATCTTTAACACACAGCGGAGGCTCTGTCGTGTTTTGGGGCGGCATTTCAGCCAGTGGTGTTGGAGCTCTTGTCAAAACTGATATAAAGACAGACTAGTACCATCAGGTTTTGATCCACAATGCAATACCATCTGGAAAGCAACTGACTGCATACTTTTTCAGCATGACAATGATCCTGTCATGGCTGTAAAAGCATACCCTGAGAAAAACAAACAATGGAACACTAACAATCATGGACTGGCCTCCTCAGAGCCCGGACATCAACATTACTTACAACATTACTTGTAGGTATTTCAATACATTCTTATATTTCCCATTTTTCCAGCAATCTTTAAAAAAAGAAAAAAAGAAAAGAGGTGTGGCTCAAGACATGCAGTTATTGGGGTTAGGTTCATCAGTAATTCTAAATTGCCCATAGGTGTGAATGGTTGTGTGTCTCTCTGTGTTAGCCCTGCGCCAGACTGGTGACCTGACCAGGATGTACCCAACCTCTCAACCTATGATAACTGGGATAGGCTCCAGTCCCCCCACAACCCTAATAAGAGTAAACAAAAACATTTGAATGGATGGTAGTTACTGAAGTATCTAATTTTGAAATGAATGTCTTTCCACAGCAAAGAAAAGGAAAACAAAGAATATTTTCTTTTTCCTTCTGTATATTTGCTCACCTGCAAATAGCAGGCTGCTTATGACAGCGCTCGAGCAGGAGACAGACTGATACTCTGGTATAAGAGATCAATGTACAAAGAAGTGAAGCAGCTCAGTATTCCCATGGACATTCCTCACTGGACGACATGGTGTCACATTGAGAGCACTGTAGTGGAGGATGTTGGGATGTAATGTTCTTCGGTTAATTTCTGGGTATTACCTTATGTGTATGAACAGCGTGGTTCCAAATTAAACCAGTCTGTTTATTTGATAATGAAATCAATTTGTAGTGTCATGGTTAAGTGTAAATATTTGTATTATATATGTGTTGTTTCTTGGCATTTTCCCCCTTTATGATATCAGGGAAATCTGTTACACTGAAAAAAATAATCAGTGGGATAAACATAAAAAAATTATTGTAAGCGGTTGCACGAAATTAAGTTGTTTGGTTAACCTTAGTTTTTTATGTTATACCTGCACACATTTTTCTGGTAACACGAACATGACTTTTTTATGTTGTTGTTATGTTTTTCATTCCGGTCAAATATTTATAGAAACCACTTGTTTATCAGACATGAACTTTTTGTGTTAATTGTATTGGACTACTATGTGTTATATTGACAAGATTATTTTATGGTAAGCTTATTTTATTTTATAACAAATTTCTAATATATAATATAATATATAATTGAGTGTTCAATAAATAAAACTAAATTAAGGCTGATCTTACTGTATGTACTGTACACTTTCTCTCAATCAAAGAAATAAGCAAAACATTTTTGAACAATGACCTGTATTTTTGAAAATACTACACAGTTGTAAAAATGGACTTTCAATTCAGGCTTCCAAAATATACATGAGTCATATTTGTACAATGCATCTCTTGAAAAACATTCCACAACATTCCTCAAAGTTATCTGCTGGAACCTGAATTCAACATTGTGGGGCCTTATGACATCGCACTTATGTAAAAAATAGTTTTTTAAATGTAAGAACCATAAGGTAAGGTAATATGGCAACAGGGGTGTAATTATTAAAATGACACAAAGAAGAGACTTAAAATAACATTATAACCCACAGGCACACAACCAAGAGACCTAAACTGATTAGTATTGGCTTGCTTCTATCACTAAACATCACAATCACTAATACTACACGATGCAATCTGTTTGTAGTGGTGCACCTTGGGAAAAAAATTGCAAATTGGTGAAATTGGTGCAAGGCATCATTTCCATTGAGAAAAATGCACATTCAAAGTTTGAATTTTAAAAAAAAACAAAAACCATGGCTTGAAAAGTGAAAACTGCAGTAATAAAGGCCCCAAGTTGAAAAGTGCCAGAAAAATAAGTTTCACTATGTACTGCAACTTTACCAGTGCTGGCTTAAAAGAAAGGATGGTATATATTCGAAGAGGTAAACATGTTGTTCCCACATCATAACTGGAAAACTGTTCAATCGTACAGTCTGGTCCTGAGAACCTGGGCCTTCTTTGAAAGGCTGTTCCTTTTGAGCTCCATAACCAGTTTCTATAATACCTCGAAGGTATACTTTTCCAGTGGGTAGGTGAGGTTCAAAGTGTACATTAGTCCAAACAGCATTGCAGCTGCTAGGGTATAGTTATCCAAATCCTGCCAGACTCTCTGGCCTTCAAGGACTATCCCGATGTCCTCAGGGCTGCCATTGGCATCTCTTGACTTTATGATGTAAATTCCCATGGTTGTTTCCTTATTAGATCGTTGGATAATGGCTTCATCTGTGGCCTAGAAAATGCAGAATTCCAAAATTTAATTAAACAGAACACTGGTCAAAGAACATTATACCAAATCTTATTTTAATCTGTGTCACTATTCCAAAAAATGTTAACATTAACACATTAGGTGAACAAAAATGGATTCATTACAGCATGTGATTTGAGTCCTCAGAATGCTTAAAAAGGTAATGCATGAAGTGAAATCTCCATGCAAAGAAGCAGAATACTGTCAGAGCATAGAGAGGTGTTCAACTATGAACTCCACACATCGTTCTAATGCAGGTAAAAGAAAAAACAAAAACAAAAAACGCACCCATGGTAAATTGTGAAAATCCCAGGTGATTTTCAACATACTCCTGGCATAGAGTGACAAGCAGCATTTTGTTAAAATTATTATTTTCCCTAAAGTGTATACACAAATTATTTTTTTCTTACCTGGGCCGTGGGCTCCAGAATGTTCTGCAGTCTTCTTCCTATTTGTCCTCCTCGCCTTTTGAAGACCTTTATGAGTTTGTCAGATAGCACATCTATCTGCGAGAGTAATCTGGACTGCAGTGGCATGGTGGTAATGCGCTTAAACTCTGCATTTATCTAAAAAGAGAAGTTGTCACATAAAAATGCTGTCAAAATCTCAAATCTCACAAGGTTACATCCACACAAAGTTGTTATTTTTTGTCATGTTACTATTTATTAGCTATGGGTCCCATGTTGCTGAGCAGTTCCATAGTTGCCCTTACTTCCATACCACCCAAAGCCTGTTGCCTCCTTCTGGCCATTTTGCAGTTCTGCCAAATGACCCAGAAACTACATCTATTATTGTCATATACACATCAAGGTCTTTCATTAATACTTAGTTAAATTAGTTAATTTGACCTTTCCAGAAAATTTACCTTACAGAATGTGAGATAACATATGCAAATCTTCACCCCCCCCCCCCCCCCAACAGAGCCCACCCCATGGCAAACTAGCTTATTGAAATGTTTAACTAAAACATTTTAGGTACAACCAGTTAACTAAATGGACACGAGTTTGTTAGTCTGTATTCACTGAGAAAAAAACAAGCGAATGTGACTGGGCACACACTGAAAAAAAGCTAATGCACATAATATTGTCATGCAGCTTAAGCTAGCATTATCGTTAGTTAACTTAAGGAATGACTTGTTTTTTCCATTATGTTGCTCAACAGGAATTCATGAGAAAAACTTCCCCATATAATGGATGTTCTCTTCGTTTCCTCTCAAACATGTAGTTTTCAGTTTACCTCGACAAAGTAAAGCTCAGCACCAAACGTAAACGAAGCAACGACAAAAAATGGCGGACCGCCACAGTGAATTTTCCCTCGCAGAACACGCCCTGGGGGGTGGAGTTTCAACAGAAAACGTAACTATTTTCTGTTATTTTGATATGACTGGTTTTAAAAGACTGAACATCCTTCTAAAACAAGTGAAAGGCGTGAGACTTAATTATGTTTAGACCAAAAATATAACTGATTCATGTTGGATATATTTACTGTATTTTTACTAATTTAACAACGTCATCATTGCATTAGTCGCTTTATGCTATAGCATTACGCTTACATTAGCTTGAAGCTCAAGGTCGTCATTTTATTTAATTTCTTTTTCTGGGCTTACAAACAGGACACACAACATTTAGATAACCGTTACACTGAATCTTGGGTCTGTGTTGAGTCTTCCAGCTGCTGACTACAGAAGCTAGATTGACCTTTCAGCATGTTTATAGCGGCTGTGGCTATGTGCTGGTAATGTTACCGTGTGTGAGCAGTCACATTGGCAGCAGACATGTTTCAACAAACTAGTCATATCCCGGCCCTACATTAGCTTGTTTAATGGTTAAGACACTGCAGGTACCACCACTTACTACAGACACCGATGCAAGTTTGTAATAGTCTGTTAATTTAGACTGAAAGAATATACCAACAATATTAACTCACATTATATATGTTAATTACTAATTTGCTTATCGCATAATTTCGGTTACCATTAGCTAACTGGAGCCTAACATTGGCCTTTCATGGTTTTCGATAAACAGCCCACATACCTGTAAAATAACAACACCCCAGTAAAAGTCCACATATATAAAGGGTCTACACTCTTTCTCACTGGTGTGTTAGCTTTAAAATCCTATTTACCTTCAAGTGTAAAACTCCAGATGGTAGTAGATTTTCCAAAGCGAGAGACAAAAATGGCGGACAGTGCAGCCGATTTTTCCTTTCCAGGGGGCGGAGCTTGAGGATAAAACACGACTAACTTGTTTCTTTTCAACATGATTTGTTCTAAAAGAATGAATATTCTTAAAGAATATGTGAAAATTAAAAGACAAAAATATGTTTAGATGTGAAATTTAAATTAGTCATGCTGGATATATGAAGTAATTCTATGCAGATTCAACAACCACCCTATTGCATTTTTTTCCAGTGTACTTCTCATAGCTTTTCTGTAGCGCTACAAACCTGAAGGGTTTCAGGTGTCACTTCTCATACAAAGTGACACCTCTCAGTCTAAAACACCCACTAGTTGTCGGCTATTAGCACACATCACAGAGCGACAGGAAAGACTCCATGTAGGGTTTGAATGAAACAGCAGTCTGAGGTAATTTCAGAGGGCTGTTTCATAAAATCTCTGTGCTTTCATTTCTGTTAACAATCAGAGCAGTCTTTGAGAGAAAAACTTCAAAGCACCTGTAAGAGCTGAGCTAGTGGAAACAGGCTATAGCGTAGTCACAGGAGAGTCAGGACCCCATCTTTTACTGTCCTGTAATTATTACATCATCTGCAAACTTTCGAAACTATGCAGCCATTCTGTGCCATAAAAGTCTCTCAATTAAAGACACAGTTTAGAAGCAAAGCACAAAAAGTGGCGCTGGAAAAAGCTACAGTAGGAAACTTTTAATTAGTAAGATCTGGTAAGAGAATTTTCTGTTTCCAGGCCCTCAGTGTTTTTGCAACACGAGGGCAGTGCAGTGGTTAGGTGCAGTGGTTTCCTTTTTTTTTTTAGCTTCATTAAACATTATTAGTCTTTTTTTTTGTGCAACTAAAGAATGGGAATGATTTTATGATCGATTCCCTGTGTCCAAATACTGTAAATAATGCATTACAGCTGCTGGTTTCAAACATTTCCCTCGCTCCTAAAATAGATGTATGTAGTGTTACCATGGCCTAGAGTATCCATGCATTATGTCTGTAAGTGTGCTAAGGGGTGGTGTGTTTGTATACGTGTTGATGAGGTGGGCATGGTGGAATATCTGTGGTGTGGTTGTGGCTGGTTGGTCTGGGTAAAACAGCAAAACAAAACAGTATTTTCAGGCCCAGTCTGACCCTGCTGTGGTGTGAAGTGTTGGCGTAAAGCACATAGCAGAAGGTGTGATCTGGCCCTGACCTGTCTGAAAATGGAAACATGGATTAACACTCCTTTTTAAAACGAATACAAGTGTTTCTTTTTTTAAAACAACAGACAAAAACTGTCTCACTCTTGAATTCGATGGCTCCCTACTGATCCTGGCACATTTGACATGGGTGGTGATGAGAGGACACCTCTTACTCATGCTTGACATTTACTGTCACCTTACAGGATTCTCTTGGAGGTCTTCTTAAAGTGCCATGCTGGTAGCTTTTAGTGTTTAAGCCTATTAAGTACAAGTCAGTTATACATTTCTACAAAATATCCCAAAAGTTTTGAAGACATGCGTATGTTCCAGAGAATTATAGAGTTTAATTAATTGTGCAGTTTGCTCCTGACGTTGAGAGCATGGGCAAGGGATGGACAGTTGATTTTCTCAAATGGCCACCATAAGAAACTGGGACTGTTGTGGAAGGCCACAACAATAAACAATAAGCTACAGTTCCTTTTGTGGCCCATCCCTGGCATAAGCCATTTTGTCTTTAAAAAAATATTATATTATAGTAAAAACAAACAGTGTTTTATCAAATAAGCAAGCTGCACAGAAAAGCAGTCATTCTTGGTGACATAGTGAAAACACAAACTGCAGCTCCTTACTGTGTACCTTGAGGTTGTCTAGCTCTAATGCTCCCCCGCCTCAATGTTGAAATACTAAACAGCAGAAATAAGCATGTTTACTTGCTAACACAAAACCTTGTTAGTGGCACTTTTTTATAACTTATCTAAAGTAAAACATTATGTGTCAGCAGGGTTGTCTTCAGTGTTTGGATAATTAAAGATGCATTTCAGCGTTTCATGGGTGATTCATGGATGTGTCTTGCTAACTAAAATGTTTTGTACATATTTGGTAGAATATAGGATTATGGGCAAACAACCTATGCAGACTTGCTTGCATGCAAGAACCCCCCCCCCCCCCCCCCCCCAATAAACAACAACAAAAGGAAAAAACAAAACAAAAAAACAACTAAAGGAAAAAAAATCTAATAGCTAGCTAACACTAGCATTAGCTTATGGCTCCTAAAAGAGTTTTATTTACAGTCTATAGTTTTGCAGAGTCTACAGTTGGTTGCAGCCTTTTCTGTAGAAGCGCCTACAAACCTGCATTCTATCTGAAGACCACCAGGTGGCGATAGCTGTGGTTCCAAAAAGCCTTCTGGTCCCCCAGAGGTTTATGGGTAAACACTTTCCTAATGGGCTTATGAGGCCAGACACTCGTGTTGGGTCATACTGAATAAAGAATTAAGTTGGGTTTATAGATCTTGGTTATGCCATGTTTTAAAATGAAGGATTATCTGTTGTCACAAGACGTTTGCCAATGAGGGAGTGTTTTACAGCCACATCCTTCCTTCTATCCATCTTTCACACTGTCTGTGTAGAAAAATAAAAACCTTATAGCTGGGCAACAAGTAACAAGTTTTTTGTTACTTTGTTATTCATCACTTGGTTAATTTTAATCTAAGCATAATTATAGCTTATGTATGATGCATATCAGAATATACAAGCAAAAATGTCCTCCCTTCCATCAAAACTGGCAACCCTAAAACTTTTATGTTCATACAGCTGATGTAACTGAATGTAAATCAGACAAGACAACACTTAAACGTCTAATTAAACTGCCAAACAGACCCTGTAAGAAGGCATTTTATCTTTTATTTAGTTTGAAGACAGACATATAACTACCTGTATTCAAATACAAGTAGTTACATATTGCTTTATTACCTGTATATATAGGCTAGAAAAGTAAACATGTGCGTTGGGGTGTGAAAGAAGAGTAGAGAGAAGGGTTCTCCAATATTCAAGGAAGCTCTAACAGAGTGCTACTTATTGACAGAGCACTGATCTAATTATGTAACCTAATAGTATGGATTTAGAGGCAGCTGAAGGATCAGCTATAAGGCAGCAGTGAAATTATGAGATGAAGCGAGCAAACAAGTGTTAAGTGTGTGTGAGTGGGAATGCAGTGAGTGTGTGGGTGCGCATGTACGAGCAAGTGTTTGCACGTGACTGAGTGACCGATTCACTGAGTAAGAGTGTAACAGACAAGGTGTCAGAGCAGAGAAACAGCAGGAGGCATGTATAGTGAGAGAGAGAGAGAGAGAGAGAGAGAGAAAGCAGGAAGTAAGTGAGAAAAAGACTGAAAGGTGAGAAAAAGACTGAATGGACGGAGAAAATAGAAAATGAGGGACGTGGGTGTGAAAACAAGAACAATTGGACAGATAAGAAAAGATATGGGGAGAGAGAAAGAGAGACATATATCGGGAGGGAGTGCATGAAAGAGAGACAGACAGAAACAGGGAGACAGTGACTCTCTTGGGAACTGGCCTATTTTTCAAATGAATGCATATGAACGCAGAACTGCATTACATTTACGCTCCGGAACAAAAAAAAGGCTCAGCCCAAATAGGTAAACCTCACACTTGATGTTCTGATTGGCAACTCTGTAAACACACATACACGTTCACACAAATCCGCATTCACAAAGCACCAAGTGTAACATCTGCAGATGTCTGCCGCTATCACAGAATCAAACACACTTTGCACTCTCCTGTTTCCCCACTCCTCAAGTAGTAGAAAATACAAAACTCCTAAATCAATCAATAAATTAATGACATTAAATTAATATGGCCCAGTCATTCAGAAGTAATGGTAAATATAGGGGTCCATTTAACACATGGGGAAGTTAATGTTTAGTTAATTTGGTTGGCTGTAAAAAAGAAGGCAAAAGCTCTACAGAAATGGAAGTGATAAGTAGCCAACACTAGCGAAAAACAGTAGTTCACAGTAACACAAGTTTTAGCTTATCATGTTGTTGAAATTGCTGCTTTGTGCTGTTCAACAGTGTTTTGACAGTACTGACCTTTGGGTGACTGGAGAGATGTTAATTGCTGAATGGAGAAAGACTTTGTAGCTTGTCAAAGGAGCTTGCAAAGAAAAGCATCTGTACTTCTTTAAGTTGCTTGAAGACGTTTCACCTCTCATCCGAGAAACTTCTTCAGTTCTAAGGTCAAATGGTGGAGAGTCCCAGATTTAAACCTAGTGGGAGTAACCCCCCACAGAGGGACAAAAGGACCCCCTGATGATCCTCTAATCGCCTGAGCCAAGGTGTGAAAATGGGTGTGGGTCCCAATCAGCCAGAGTTTCGGGTGAGCTCATTGTGAAACCTGGCCCCACCTTATCATGCGAATTCCTCAGGTCGGATGGCCCAGGATGTGAGTGGGCGTTCAGGCGTCTGGGGAGGGACTCAAAACTGTATTATAGATGTCAGACAGTTGGTGTTCAAAGATGCTCGCTCACAGTGGACATAGATGGCCATCTATGTCCTCCTTTTTATACCATTCTCATCTGAAGTTAAAATATATAGAGGGATGAATATCCGGAGGAGAGCTAAGAGGCAGCAGACAACTGCACCAATGTTAGCGAACGGGATGAGCTAAAAGACTTTTATAACAACTTTTTTTTTACAGACAGTTCTTCTACACTGTTTGTTAAATTAAGTATAGAACATTTTTAGGGTTCTAGGGTGAGAAGTTCAGCCATCCGGGAGGGGCTCAGAGTAGAGCCGCTGCTCCTCCACATCGAAAGGAGCCAGCTGAGGTGGTTCGGGCATCTGACAAGGATGCCTCCTGGGCGCCTCCTGGGGTTGGTGTTCCGGGCATGTCCCACTGGGAGGAGGCCCCGGGGCAGACCCAGGAGACACTGGGGAGATTATATCTCTCGGCTGGCCTGGGAACGCCATGGTGTTCCCCCGGATAAGCTGGAGGAGGTGGCTGGGGAGAGCGAGGTCTGGGCTTCTCTGCTTAGGCTGCTGCCCCCGCGACCTGGCCCCGGATAAAGCGGATGAAGATGGATGGATGGAACATTTTTAGAACAAATTACACCTGTAAATCTTATAAATATAATAGACAAGAGTTTGAGAAGCTTTTGTAACTAAGCTAGCATGTATGTGGCTAGCTGGGATGCAAGGACTAAGCTCACTTCAGTAGCTGGCATGCTATCTATGCAACAAGTAGCAAAATTACCAAAGTCTCTGAAAAAGAATAGTTTGGGATGTTCTGAATGTTGCTGTGCCATTATCTTTGTGTTTATTTTTGCAAGCGCAGGTAACAGAATAGCTCTATTGGGAAAAAAAATCAGAGGTGTAATGAGCTACAGTGGGGCAAAAAAGTATTTAGTCAGCCACCGATTGTGCAAGTTCCCCCACTTAAAGTGATGACAGAGGTCAGTAATTTGCACCAGAGGTACACTTCAACTGTGAGAGACAGAATGTGAAAAAAAAATCCATGAATCCACATGGTAGGATTTGTAAAGAATTTATTCGTAAATCAGGGTGGAAAATAAGTATTTGGTCAATAACAAAAATACAACTCAATACTTTGTAACATAACCTTTGTTGGCAATAACAGAGGTCAAACGTTTACTATAGGTCTTTACCAGGTTTGCACACACAGTAGCTGGTATTTTGGCCCATTCCTCCATGCAGATCTTCTCGAGAGCAGTGATGTTTTGGGGCTGTCGCCGAGCAACACGGACTTTCAACTCCCGCCACAGATTTTCTATGGGGTTGAGGTCTGGAGACTGGCTAGGCCACTCCAGGACTTTCAAATGCTTCTTACGGAGCCACTCCTTTGTTGCCCGGGCGGTGTGTTTTGGATCATTGTCATGTTGGAAGACCCAGCCTCGTTTCATCTTCAAAGTTCTCACTGATGGAAGGAGGTTTTGGCTCAAAATCTCACGATACATGGCCCCATTCATTCTGTCCTTAACACGGATCAGTCGTCCTGTCCCCTTGGCAGAAAAACAGCCCCATAGCATGATGTTTCCACCCCCATGCTTCACAGTAGGTATGGTGTTCTTGGGATGCAACTCAGTATTCTTCTTCCTCCAAACACGACGAGTTGAGTTTATACCAAAAAGTTCTACTTTGGTTTCATCTGACCACATGACATTCTCCCAATCCTCTGCTGTATCATCCATGTGCTCTCTGGCAAACTTCAGACGGGCCTGGACATGCACTGGCTTCAGCAGCGGAACACGTCTGGCACTGCGGGATTTGATTCCCTGCCGTTGTAGTGTGTTACTGATGGTGACCTTTGTTACTTTGGTCCCAGCTCTCTGCAGGTCATTCACCAGGTCCCCCCGTGTGGTTCTGGGATCTTTGCTCACCGTTCTCATGATCATTTTGACCCCACGGGATGAGATCTTGCGTGGAGCCCCAGATCGAGGGAGATTATCAGTGGTCTTGTATGTCTTCCATTTTCTGATGATTGCTCCCACAGTTGATTTTTTCACACCAAGCTGCTTGTCTATTGTAGATTCACTCTTCCCAGTCTGGTGCAGGTCTACAATACTTTTCCTGGTGTCCTTCGAAAGCTCTTTGGTCTTGGCCATGGCGGAGTTTGGAGTCTGACTGTTTGAGGCTGTGGACAGGTGTCTTTTATACAGATGATGAGTTCAAACAGGTGCCATTCATACGAGTGGGGGACAGAAAAGCTTCTTACAGAAGACGTTACAGGTCTGTGAGAGCCAGAGATTTTCCTTGTTTGAGGTGACCAAATACTTATTTTCCACCCTGATTTACGTATAAATTCTTTACAAATCCTACCATGTGAATTCATGGATTTTTTTTTCACATTCTGTCTCTCACAGTTGAAGTGTACCTCTGGTGCAAATTACTGACCTCTGTCATCATTTTAAGTGGGGGAACTTGCACAATCGGTGGCTGACTAAATACTTTTTTTCCCCACTGTAGATGATGAATAGGGTCAAAAAGTCTCTGAAACATTAAAAAAGCTGAAAACTTCCACCCAAAATGGCAAATTTATAAGACAAAAAGTACAGATTTATGGGGGGGAAAGTAGTATTATAAGTGGAAAGAGCTGTTTCTTGCAAATTTGACACATTGTATATTGCTAATTTGTATATTTAATCTTAAAAATGCAGATTTTTCTGAAATTTTTGCTTGTTCTAGGAATGTCATGATACCAGGATACCACAGGTTGAGTAGTTAGTACCAATACCAGAAAAATTACATGACTCTTAATACTCAATTTAATACCAGAGTGCAAAAACAAACAAAAAAATGTAACAACAACAAAGACATTATTGGGCAGATGATTTATTTAAAATTTTAACATTATATTTTGTAGACAGGTCACAGACTCAAGTGTTAGGATGGTTGCAAGTAGCCAATTAACATTATTCCAAGGTACAGTGTTAGTGATAATAAATTAGTTAACACATTTCTATAGTGTTAGCCACTGGAAATATTTTAGCTAATTGAACATAGTTTATTTTTAATTACTTGACCCATGTCACGTATCAAAACTAGCACACAAATAACTGCAAATAGTGATCACGTTGCACTATGTTCCACTGGTTGTATTTGTTGTCATGTGTAGTAAACACCAATCCAGCTACTTAATAAGACAGCTTCACACATGACATCCTGCTGTGAGGAGCATGCGAGTGTGATGCATTTCTGTATGCATTTGATTAGAAGCTAAATTAGAATATTTGTCATTAAAAAGGTCTGGCTGTGTCTCGGTGGGAGACAGAAGATGTTGGCACGATTAGGTTGCTTATGAATGCTTGAAAACACACACACACAGGCAAAAACAACCCAGTATTTTTTATTTATTTATTTTTTGGTCTAGCTTCTTGGATTGCATGCACACAAAACACACGCAGATCAGTGCAAGCTCTGCCAGCTCCTCGCCGGCCCGCCAGCAGAGGGACCACGTAAAACTGTTTTTTGTGACATTTCCAACATGACATTTATCTGTGGGACCATCTGCGAGGGCCAACTGGCATGTTGCAACAACAAAATGAGTACTTGGCAACATGACAAAGCACACTGAGATTATGTGCATTCATATAGTAGCTAAATTTAATACCACAATGCTGGTTTTCTCAATACATATGTGGTTGTTCCATGAGGTAAATAAAATTGTAGTGATTTGCACTGCATGTTGGCAAAGATGTATCTCTGATATCTTATATTATTAGGATGTCATAGCATTAGAGAAGGTTGTTTTTAAGATGAGAACCACAGAAAACTACCATACATATACATTATTAACAGCACCTGGGTAGTGGGAAGTGAGGAAGTGAGTTTACCACGCAAAGAGTACTTGGGTAAGATGTCTATTAACAGTTGGCCAATTATATTAAGTGGCTTTTTCTTTTTAGCATTTTTATCTTTCATCTGTCCCAGAGAAAAACTCCATCTGCCACCAATTAATAGTGGGCACTTCCCTTGCTCTTATTTGGACAATTTTGCCACTGTTAGCTAACTAGCCTAAGGTCTTCCAATTTCATGTTTACCTGGGTGGCTTGCTGGATATCATTGCTGGATGCTGCTAATAAAGTTACACAATTACACAGTGAATTCGCCTTTATTATTATATTTACAAATATTGTCTTGGTTGTATCATTTTATTTTGTTGTATTCATCCGCGACACCTTAAAGGCTGGTCTGTGAAAATATTGTCTGACATTAAACCGGTCTGTAGCGCAAAAAAGGTTGGGGACCGCTGAACTACAACATCTGGCAGATCGAGAATTTATCAAGCTCACTGAGACTGCAGAGCTTGTACTGTATTATTAATTGCTGTGTTATCAATTTGTCATCAGCGTACTTGGCAATTTAAATTCTGACAAATAGAATCGAAGTCTGTTGCATATACTGGATACCAACTGCCATTGTATTCTGGTATAAATCTCTAGTTTCTATGCCAAGCTAGATTGTCTTGCCCCCTTTACCTAAATTCATATATTTCACAAAGCACTTAGTTTTAGTAGTTTGTTCTACTTGTGGTGATAATTAACCATTATTATAGTGCTGGTTGAAGGAAATTTGGCCAAGGTGTTGGGAATAAAATGTCACTTCTGGACTTTCTGAGACTTATTTTCTCATCTTCTGGAAAAGATCAAAGTTCACACCATGAGAGACCTTACAAAGTGCAAGCAGGAGAAAATAAAAGCAGAAAAGGAAACATGCCACGTGAACGATTTCAGGAAATGTTTGCAGTGTTTGCATGATAAAGTATGCACATTCCACTGGTCATTAATACCCTGAAAAGCATCTCTTTTTTTGCACATAATTGCTTCAACTTCTGGATCAAACCACTATTTTGGTAAGTGTGCAGTCTAAAGCATTGGTTGTACTTGGTTAGAAGTCCTTGATGCTACTTTTTGAGAAACCTGGAGCGAAGAACAAAAAAACCCTCTCTGCATGATTGTTGCAAAAAGCAGCAAAGAAACAAAGAGAATAAAAGAACACGGGTCTTTTCATCCACAGCTCAATATTTCTTGTCCCCTTTCTCTGTCTTCCTTCATAAATCTTACACTTCCTCTCCTGTCATCTGCCTTGATCCCCCTCCGTGGCCCTTCCTCCACCTCATCACCATCAATGTCAGATCTCCCTCTGCCCTCTGCTTTCCTCTTCTCTGCTTTTACTCTACTCTCCAGCCCAGTTGGAAGATCTTCCTGTCTTTTAAGATAGTTCGTTCACCACTCACAGGATGCACACACACATTTCCCACCAGTACACAGTGACCTTTACGTGCAAGATTATGAGGCTAATTCATTCGAAATGATCCATCAGCTAATGCATAAAGATGATATCTAATTTGACCAATTGCTGTACCACATTGTTCTGCATTTATAGCTAAACAACAGAGATGGGAAGGGAGATCCATAAAAAAAGAAAATCTCCTGCAGGATGCATGTTACTGATGTGATCCACACAGCCATCCATCCAGCTTCTTTTTTTCCTGAGTGATGCATTCTTGATAAATACATTTTTCATCACACAGGTTTCTCTGACAGTTTTTGAATGTTTGTGTGCGCGTGTGTGTGTGTGAGTGAGTGAAAGCAAGGAGGTTATTCATGTAACACCAAGAGAGCTCAGGGAGAGTACCTGACACATGAGTTTAAATCAAGCTGCTGTAAAATAATAATGGCACGTATGGGACCATGTCCACGGCCATTACGCATACTCATGGCCAGTTTTAGTTCTCTGTAGGCCTTTTAATCTATTTGAAGTAACAAAAAAAAATTATTTGATCTTCTGCAAACAAACCCTAAACCACTACTGATACTTCTGCAGTTTCAGCACTATTGATGTCTTAAATCTTGCGCAACAGAAGCTCGGTAGATCTTTAGTTATGGCTTAGGTTAGCTTTCTATGGATTGGGCAAACACCTAGCTTCCATAGCTGTAGCAATTAGCTAGTACAGTGGAACTCCGACTTACGGATACCCCGTTTCATGAAAAATTCAAGTTACGAAGGCACTGAACAGCAATATTTTTGCCCGTGTTACGGCAAAATGCCCGAGTAACGAAATCCGCTGGCTCTGATTGGCTGAGCCTACAATGCCAACAATGCCTTCCGAATCATGTGACAACCCCTTGGCTTCCGTACTTGTGATTCGCTGTTCCACTTGAACGAGGTATTGTTGTTCTAGTTAGCAATTAGCCTATAGCCTATCGTTCAGCATCGCCTCACTCAAAGCGCTTGATGGGTGCTTCGATTTACGAAAATTTTCGAATTACGAAAGACCCTCGGGAACGAATTAATTTCGTACGTCGGGGTTCCACTACAATTATCTATAATTGTGAAGCTAAAATGTCAAACAGTGAATATAACTCTAAAGATTATGTTGTTTTCACGATGCTGTTGGTACTGTAACCAAGGACACCCTCGCCGAGCCACTAACACAACGGTGGACTTTTAATTTTTAATAAATTATAATGATTTTATTGTGCAAACTAGGCTTTACAAGTCATTATAGTGATCAACAAACTGGATTAAGAGCAGCTGATGGTCATTCAGCAAAAATCAGTACCTTAGCAGGCTACCCACTGAGCTGGTGTACGTACCATATAATCAGTATCTCCATGTATGCATATTATATGTGCAAACTTTTTTCCCTGCACCTTTCCGTTAAAAATACACTTGCGCATTTTTCCTAATTTTAAGCAATAGGCTTTTTTTTAAGTGACCATGCATGAAGAGAATGGAGTGCTAAATTAACAGCTAATGGGGCTGAAGTGGGCAGGGACAATCTGGGAGAACGTTAAGGCACTTTCAATAAAGAATTAGATTTGATAGGAAGCTGATGCCATGGAGACACATGCTAAACAAATCAGCCAGTAATATAACCCCACGGTCCTGCCTGGGCACTCTACACACATCCGTTTTCCTTTCTTATTACCGTTTTGCATTAATGCACGCATAAGTAAATAAAGATAAAGTAGTAAGTAATTTGATGACCAAAGAAAATAGGGCAGGAGAAGAAAATAAAAAAATATTAATATAAAGTATTACTTGCTGTATTCCTTCATTTTATAATAGCTTCATACTGGAAAGTAGTCACGATAGCTCACATAACATCTATTTATATACTGTAGAGTACAGCTGGCTAAATACACATAAAGTAGTAATAGAACAGCGGCAGAGGTTAGCTGATCACTGCCTTGCTAGCACAAATAGAAAAATCCTCACCTGCCAGATAGAGCTTCAACACCTGTATACAGTTTGATCTCACAGACTCCTGAAATGTTATTGCAACACAAACAGCTGAGCATGATAAAAATTCACCTACTGGGATTGTGGATGAAGCTCAAGTACGTTTGCTTGCATAAATGGACATTACACAGAACAGAGCACAAATTAGCATTCAGGCAAGTGATACTAATATGCACCAAGTTTAGTGTGTGAGCAGGTGTAAAGGCGGATTTATACTTCTCTGTTCAAGCTACACCTTTCTGAAACATAATCAGAAATGTGACGAAATGCAACCACATGCCAACACAGACCGCACAGGAATAAATGGTGCAAAGGCGATGCTTAGACTAGATCTCAAGCTCTCATTTAACCAGAATCTCTGAGAGACTTAGGTGCTGTTAACCACTGCTCCTTTGTGAAGTTGGACTGAAAAGAAAAAAAAATATTTAGATCGTGTGAGGTTTGTAACTGTATTTGACAGGCTGGGGTTTATAATTACAGATATCCCCTAACGCAGCACTGATCTCCATAAGTATGTTAGATATGAAAGGGCAAATCAGAGGGAAACGTGTTAACTGTCAGTTTGATGAAGTGAGAAACGCAACTTTGTCACTTCATCAAGATGTTATTGGTTGAACTGGCTGGTCAGTTACAATCTCAGTCAATCTTTCGCCTGAATTCCTTTGATAAAGACCAGAAGAGCTCACTTTTTTTGTTAGATATTTTACTCCAAGGCTGACGGGAGGAGGGAGGCTTTCTGTGGGAAAATGTGCTAATAGGGTCTCAAATGTACCCTCTGTGTGAACATATGTGACTTGGAGAGAGGGAGGAAAAAAGTGAACACTGTCAATCCGTTCCTGTCAAGTTCCTAACTTGAGAGAGAGAGGACTGTTAGAACTGGCAGCCAATATGTGCTTTTCTAGTTTGGTCTGGATTTTTTTTTTTTTTGCCTGTCTGCCAGATTGTCTCATTGCCCTTTTCCTTCTTCGCCTGTGCCAGCCTGGTGGTTTAATCAGAAAAAGCAGCTGGGGACAGGGAGAGGAGCTTGTTTCTAAGCCTGGCTGATTTACTGGCTCCTCAGACCTTCTTTATGTCTCACCGGCTAATGGGGCTAGCCTGGCAGCTTCACTGGAGGTAGACAAAAGAGGCAGTAGACAGGGAGCTTAGCAAAGCATACAGCACACATGACGAGTGACGGGAGGCGTCAGCAATAACTCAACACACAGTGCACATTCTGTGGTTAAAGTAGCCCATGCTCCGTATGGTGGAAGATGATCAAATATAGTTTTTAATCATTCATATCTTTACATTATATTCATCACTGAAGGGTGAGTATTGTCATGGTAACAGCTGTGTTCTCCCCCTTTCGTTTTGTTCTCTATGTTCTGTAGTCTGTCCTCGCCTCATCCAGCAACCCTCTGAGTTTTTTATTATTCACCTCAGTTTCAGCGAGCAGGCAGATTGTTTCTATCACCTAATATCAATCATCCAGATTCACATTTTCCTCTGTCAGCCCAGTGTGTGAGTTCTCAGGTTACAACTGTGAACGTCATCATCAGGATTCAGTTCTCACTACATGTTCTGAAACCCTAACAAATGTACTAATTAATAAAATTAATAAAATTAATACCATTTTTGCAATCAGTGCATGGACTTTTCATTTTTAACCCCTAGGCCTGTTTTGAATTGTAACACCAATCTGTAGATCAAATAGACCTTGCTGTTTCTTTATTTGGGTGTTCACCTGTGATACATGGCTCATGACTCCCCTGCTTCATCCTTCCTATTGTTTATGTGCCAAAATGTCCTTTGACAAGACACTTAACACCCAAATTGGGTTAAACAGTGTCTTCTAAACCCAAAATATGTACACTGGTCCACTTTATACTGACTTTATAAGTGGTTAAAAAAGTGGGCAGGTGGCACCTCTATAATGACATATTACAGCAATTAAAAAGGCTGGTCTAGTTATTTACAATTGAATTATTCAGTTACCCTTTATTTTGCAAAAAAGGACAAACGCCTAGCTTCCATAGCTGTAGCAATTAGCTGGTATTATCTATAATTGTGAACCTAAAATGTCGAGCACAATGAGTATTATGAACTTTCAAGCTTATACCAACAAATCAACCACTGCAACATCTCTTCTCCTTTTGTTTTTGTGATTTCCTTTTGAGTAGGCCGTCACTGGCATCTGATCCTTTTTCCTTGTACAGCAAATGTAAAATTTCTTAATTCTTTTTCTCGTCATGCAACGTAAACACACACTTAAAGTGTTATGTTTTTGTGAAAAATTCGCCCTCAAAAACGCGCGGTGAAAAAAAGTTGACATTAAGCGACAATGAGCTGGTCCTGATGTTTTGACTGTGTTTGAGCTACAAGCGCACTTGTTGCCACATGCAGCGATCTGATTGGTCTACTTTTTGGAAAAATTTGAAAAATGACACAATCAGTCTGATTGGCTAATTTTATAACACAGGAAATATTTTTTCAGTCTGGTGTAAAAAGAGTGGCCTTAAAACTGACTGTTAATTTAATTATACCTTTACAGTGTCCAATGGCTGCATTTTGATTAGTATTTTAGTTTGGAAGGAGGTTCCTGGGTGGACCTCCTGCTGGAAAAGGACATTGCCATGCATGTTAGGTTAACTGCTGATTGTAAATGATCTCTGGAAGTGCGACTATGCAGTCGTCTGTCTCTCTGTGAAGGACTGGAAACATGTTGAGGGTGTAACCTGCATTAATGTCGGGCCTTTCTCTTACAGTATGAAGTGCCTTGAGGCAACAGTTTTGGAACTATATAAATAAAATTGAATTGAACTATCATGGCAGCTGGATAGCTGGTAACCCCCCATGACTCTGAGCTGTATAAGGAGACAACAAAATAGATGGATTCTGGCTGATATTATAACCATGGCTTAGTCTTATGTGGTTTTGAAACACTACAGAGACATCACAAAGACAGGCCCTAAAATAACAACTTGCTTTTGATTATACAGTTTTAAATTCACATACTCGAGTTCAATATCTTGGATACGAAAAACACAAACACACACACCAACCGAGTGATTTATTATTGGCTTATCCACACGTACATCTGGAGTGAACACATCTGGGACGGATGGGAAAGAGGCCCACGGATTCGATTCATTTGCTATGTCACAAGACAACTGTTGTTATTTGTGCGTCTGCTGCGTTGGACTCTTTCTCTTAAACATGTTGCTTCTTCTGATTTGGGCTGTACTTTGGCGATTTCATCAGATCTGCTCTCTTTCAGCCTGACTCCAGATGAAAATAACTATAACCTGTGCCAACTTGCATTCTGATCTGTCTCTGGGACTTTTCCAGCCAAGAAACGATGCGAAGCTAAAACAAAGCAAACAACAGAAATGGAGACGCTGGCATCAAAAAATTGATTGTCACCAGCGTGAGGCCTTTAATGTCAATTTTGAGTGATGTCATTATCACCACAGTAAGCCGCAGTACTTATTTTTTCAAACGAAAGGGCAATCAGATTTCAATTTGCAGGCAGGAAAACACATTTTAATGCCATCTGTAAACATAACAGGCCCGAAACAGTCTCGGCTGAGGATGTAATGATGCTCGGTGCAAATGGGTCATCTCTCGACACAGATAAACTAGCAGGTAGACCTTTTTGGGAGGACTAATAATGGATTGGATTTATATAGCGCTTTTCAAGGCACCCAAAGCGCTTTACAATGCCACTATTCATTCACTCTCACATTCACACACTGGTGGAGGCAGCTACGGTTGTAGCCACAGCTGCCCTGGGGCAGACTGACAGAAGCGAGGCTGCCATATCGCGCCATCGGCCCCTCTGGCCAACACCAGTAGGCAAGTAGGGTAAAGTGTCTTGCCCAAGGACACAACGACCAGGACAGAGAGCCCGGGGATCGAACCGGCGACCTTCTGGTTACAGATACGCTTCCCAACCCCCTGAGCCACGGTCGCCCAGCAACTAGAAGATTGGCAGATACATAAATCAGAGAGTCAGAAAGGTGGATAGGGACAGAGCTATGACAGATTAAGTTTGTCCGCTCTGCTGTTCATAATGTTGGTGACAGGGATGAAGATAAATATACAGTAAGAGAGGCAGACACTCAGTAACCAGATCTCTCTGCGAGAGAGACAGAAGCAACCGCTCAAAGACATCCAGAGTTTCACCGCTGCTTTATTATCATCCTTTCTCCTCACATTTCTGTCCATTTACTTCTCAAAATCTAATCACGCACGGGCAAACGGCCATACCTAAAGCCTCACGCGCACCCGCTTACATACACACAACCACGCGAGTGCACAGATGTCATGCACAAACACGCACGTGCCACACAGGCGCGCCTGCACAGACTCCAAAGTCCATAGGGTCACATTTCGTTCATTTAGTCACATGTGTGCAAACACGCCCGTACAAGAACACTTATCCTGCTGCTCTCACCTCCGGTGGTTGCTAAGCAACAGCACATATCCACAGATTGTTTACGGAGCCTTGCAATATAGTTCATCTCTAAAGGGAGGCGAGGCAGGGACCGATGACACAATCCCCTCAGATGAAAAGAATAAGCTGGTCCATCCCTTCGCAGGCAAGTGGGCAGTAATGCAATGAGTCCTCTTGCTCCCCACTGGGCGACGTGAAGCGACAGATGACAGAAATGTTTTGTGATTTAATAGCGTGTCGCTGAAGCGAATGCACCCGTCTGAGATCTCTGGTGCTGAGAGGCGAGGCATGTGACATCGTGTGCCATGCATCGTTATTGTTTTCATTAACTCTGAGGGCAAAACTGATAAAAACACACGTGAACTTTTCCCTTTCGGTGCCAATGCGATGTAGAAATAATAAAGGCTGTGCCGTTTGAGCTCTTGAAAAGATGACACATGGACACAGGTCAATTTTTTCCAGTATACTACACATGAAAGGGCCTCTAAGTTCGGCAGTTACAGACTGCTGACAAATTAAAGGGAAAAACCTGAACCCTTGACCCCTTCATTGACACACTGGCTTTGTAAGGCTATACGGCACGTATCAGCATCCCTTAAAGGGAAGGGTTACTGAAAATCAGTGCAAAGTTGTTTTGGGTGATCGCCTTTATCTATTTGCTCATTTGATGCTGAACACTGCAGGCTCTGTTTAATTTTACAAAAGTCTGTTGCTCTGGGAGAACAAGCAGAATAAATCAGACCCGTGCGCCAGACCCGACGGAAAGGTTTGGTGATGTTTCCACTCACATGACTGTGTTGATTCCTGAAAGCTGCTGGAACATCTGAAGACCACAGCCCACCACCAGGGCTCGTCGTGTTGGGGGGTAGGTCAGCATCCGCCAGATCACCGGGCCGTCTGAGAGACACAAGCAAAGGTACAGAAATGAGTTTTGCACGCAGCACAAGATAAGATAACTGCTATGAGGAAAACAAGGCTGAGACAGTATCTCAAGGGCGACATGTGAAAAAGAAACCAGGCGTGAAAGTGCAGTTCCTCAAATGGCCACTGGCTGGCTCCATCACCAGAGATTTCTGTGTTAAATTGCCCAAATTTACAGTCATCAACTGTATGTTTTCCTTTACTACATCCATGAAATTTCTCTGAGGTCTTCCTTTTTTCCTCTTCCTGCCTGACATCTTCAACATCCTTTGTTTGTATATCCACCATCCCTGCTCCTCACATATCCAAACACCTCAGCCTTGCCTCTCCAACTTGGTCCCCGAACCTCACAGCCTGAAGTGTTCCTCTGATGTAATCATTCGTAATCCTGTCAATTCTGTCTTAACACCTTTAACTCTCCTGTGTTTTTGTCAGTACCACCATCTTCAAACCTTCTTGTAACCCTTCCCTTTGACTCTTGCAATTATCTTCTGTCACAAATCACCCCTGACACTCGTCTCCACCCACTCAATCCTGCCTACACGCTCTTTTCATGTCTTATATGCAATCAGTTGCTTTGGATGGTTGACCCCAGGTGCTATAAAACTGCATAAAGATTTATGAACATGGCATGAGGTGCTAGAAATACAGGACCACCTGCCTTCATAAGTGCTTTAATTCTTCTTGGCACAGATTCAACAAGGCACTAGGCAAGGCAAATTTATTTGTATAGCACAATTCAACAACAAGGTGATTCAAAGTGCTTTACAGAGACATTAGAAACAAAAACAAATAAAAAGCATGATTTAAAATTGATTAAAACAAGCAAACAAACAAACTAACTAAACACACACATTTCACACCTGTTCGCTAATTGTTCACTAGAACAATTTCACAAATATTTTGGTCCATATCGGTCATTTGGTCATTGTTAAGTTCAGGAAACCAGTTTTAGAAGATGTGACATGGTGTGTTATCCTGCTGGAAGCAGCCATCAAAAGATGGTACACTGTGGACATAAAGGGATGGGCCTCAGCAACAATACGTGGGTAAGCTGTGGAGACGATGCTCAGTTGTTATTAAAGAACACAAAGTGTGCCAACATATATTCCCTACAATATTACAACAACACTTCTGCCCATTGATACATTAGATGATCGGTCCATGGTGGGTGTATTCGGGTTGTTAACGTCAAATGCTGACCCTACTTTGTGAAAGTGGCAACAGAAATTGAGACTCATGAGAGAAAGCCAATCTTCTGTTGTCCAATTTTGGGGAATCCATGCAAATCGTCGCCTCAGCTCCCTGCTCTTAGCTGGCAAGAGTAACACCCAGTGTGGTCTTCTGCTGCTGTAGCCCATCTACTTCAAGGTTCAATGTGTTTTTGTGTTTCAGAGATGCTCTTCTGCAAACCTTTGTTGTAATGAGTCCTTTTGAGCTGCCTTTTGAACTACTTTAACCATACTCCCCTAACCTTTGGAATCAACGAGGGAATTTTTTCACCCAGAGAATCTGTGCTCACTGGATATTTTCTCTTTTTCAGATTATTCTCTGTTTGGTTGCATAGATTAGCATTTTCTGAATTACTCAAACCAACAATCACGCCACGTTCAAAGTCACTCGAATCACCCTCCGTTCCACAATTCTGGTGCTCAATTCAAAATTCAGCAGGTTGTCTGGACCTAAATGCGCTGGGTTGCTGCCATGTGATCGGCTAATTAGATATTTGCATTAGTCAGCAGTTGAACAGTAAGTAACAGTACGTTAGCTGGCTGCTGCTGCTGCTTTAATATTTAACACATATAGATGAGAGTGTTGTCAACCACACAGCTTTAAAAAATGTCAAACCGTTCTCATTAACACGAGTGGAACAACGTTCAGCTTAACCATGATCTAATTAAAAAATGCCACCAAATATTTTCAAACCGCACACAGGAAACTCAGTGGGTTTGTCACCATTAGTTATCCATAACAGATTTCTGATTTAGTGTTTAAGTTAGCATCATGAGTCACACTCTCCTCAAGCTGGAAGGCATAGCGGAAGCAACCATGTGACCAAGCGAAGATCTCTTACACAAGATGCTGAGGTTTTGTTTGTTCCAGTGATGCCGTCCTGTTGCTCTTGAATGTTTTGGAAAAACATGCAAATTTGCCTTATTTTCTTAGTGCCATTTTCCTCTTTCAGATGGCGGATATCTCACTGTGGGATGGAGCAAATATCTGAATTTGGCTTTGGCCACACAGAGTCCTACTTGGCTCATCTTCGGAGCCAGACTGCGATTTCCAACGCACGCAGACTAGTGATTCCTTCGGGAGGAGAAGTCTTAATAGGATGAGAGAATGGCTGGACAGGCATGGGGCTCTGGGATGAAGAGGGAGACATCCAGAGTGCTAACAGATCAGACAAACAAGTCTGAACACACACACACAAAGTCAAAGTCAAAAAGTCAAAGTCAACTTTATTTGTCGATTCTGCCACATGTACAGGACATACGGAGAATAGAAATTGCGTTACTCTTCAATCCCTAGATAAATAGCAAATGAACATTTAAATATATTTAAATATAAAAGTGATTAAAAAATGCAAGTAAAATAATTAAAAAGTAAAAATTTAAATAAATACAATTTTACATATAACAAGAAAGCTATATAATATACAATATAATGGGTAAGTGACATTGAGTGTAAAACACAGGTAATATCAGGATACACAAGTGACTGTGCAAACACGGGCAGAAAATACAAACGTATCACAAACAAGGATGCATGAGCCTGCACATATGAGCTGATGCGCACAGACTGAGTATTTTGGAGCAGCTGTGTGTGGGAGGACTTTGGACCAGTGAACATCTCCTTTTGCTGTTTGACAAGCAGATCAGACTCTGTAAAGGAGGCTCCCGCTGACACACAAACACACTTAAGCCTACCTTTTAATGGGTGCCTGTCAGCCCTCGTTGGAGGATATTATCATCAACTTTGAGTCTTTTCAAACCTGAGATGCCGCGAGAGGCTTTTTAACTTTCATCTGTTTTTCCACATTTTCACAGAAGACTTCTCCTCATCTTTTTATTTTGAAGAGATTGGAAGCAATTCTCAGTACCTTGTACCTTAGTAATAAAAGCACTGTTATATGCTTAATATATGTCAATATGGGATTGACATATACAATATGGGATTGTTCAGACTTTGAAGTTTTAACAAAATCATACTTTCATACACAGTCTCCTATTATCAGAGGCTAAACATTAATGAAATAATTAACTGTCAGGCAGTTTCATAATATTGAGGATTGTTTTCTAGTTATTTAATGACAAACGAATCAGACAAATCAGATACTGTAGAAGGTTTGGACTTGATTTCAAGTGTTAAACTTGTGCAAGTGACCGAGGCCTGCGTTAGACTGAAAAACTAAAATAACTAAAATAACCATAGATTGTTAATTTGGAGTGGCCAAAGACTGATTTCTTTTCTTGGTTATGAAAAACCACAATATCACATTTATGGAAAGAAATGAAAAGTGTTTTCTACAAGATGCAAATCACTGGTTAGACTCAAGAATAGGAAGGTTAGATTAGACCTCATCAAAAAAACATCTAAGAAGAAAAAGAAAATTCTGGACAGAGGGAACCAAAGTTTTACCAGAATGACAGGAACCATAAAGTGAAGAAGGAAAGGAGCAACTTCTGATCCAGATCACATCACATCATTTGCCAGACATGGAGGAGGCATTTACACATATGACTTCTGAAGTGTACAAAGGTATACTCTCTGCTTAAATTAAGCGAAATGTTGCAAAACTGATTAGTCAGTGGTGTACAGCACCAATGGATAGCTCAAGGCATAATCCAAAGGCAACCCAAGAAATTCTCCAAGCAAAAACATGGGATTTTCTTCAATTCCCAAGTCCGTCACTGGAGCATATTTTTTCGACTATTAAATAAAATACTGAAGAGAGACGCACAAATAAGCGGCACCTGAAGGTGTCTGCAATAAATTAGAACATCTCAAGGTAAGAAAACGATTCAGACAGTCATTGTCAGCAAAGGATTTTTAACCAGGTATTAAAAACAGTCCTTATATTTGTTTGTCCAGTTACTTTTGAGCCTCTGAAACTGGACTTTGAATAAAAATGTCTGCATTAAAATCCACAAATATAAGGTCTGACTATGCTGATCCTAAATAACCAAAATACAAAGAAATTGTGTAAAAGCAGAATGCAATCATTTCCAAAACTTTCATGAATAAATATGAGCACATTTGGAATTTGAAGGCAGAAATATACTTCAAATAAGTTGGGATGGGGTCACAAAAGACTGGAAAACTAAGTTCCTTTTCCAACTATATCTCATGTAGGTGGATATAACTTGTAGAGGAACAGCTTCTTGGAAGTCACGATGGGCAGAGGTTCACCAATCTGCAAAAAAACCCAATATCTACAAGTTGTGGAATTATTTCAGGTTAATAAATAGATGGATAATGTTCCTCAACATAAAATTGTGACTTTAAATAGCAAGTTATTTAGAGTACATAATATCATCAAAAGATTCTGAGAATCTGAAGAAATCTCTGTGCACATTGGGAAAAGCTTAAAATCAGTACTGGACATCCATGATGTTTGTGCCCTGCAGCGCTGCATTAATCAACTGAAAACATCTGGGGCATAATGAAACAAGAAAATACGACAAAGACTGTTGAGATGCGAGAATACTACCATATTTTTCAGACTATAAGGTGCACTTAAGATCCTTTCATTTTCTCCAAAATTGACAGCGTGCCCCAATAATCCGGTGTGCCTTATGTATGAACTCTGGTTGTGTTTACTGACCTCGAACCGATTTTATGTGCGTATGCGTACATGGTGCTCAAAAATCTGTCAAAATGTTTTAGTTCGTCTTTATCTGACTGTTTTGCTTCACTTAATGCGCCTTATGGTCCCAAAAATATGGTATATCAGACAAGAATGGGACAACATGGGAACTGAAGAAGCTTCTTGGATGAGAGGTGAAACATCTTCAACAAACTTACAGAAGTCCAGTCAACCTGCATGACTGGGAATTTACACAATGGGTCAACATTCCTCTCCAAAAGGACAATGTGAGCCAATATTAGACTTTAACACAAAAGATATGGTTATTATTGAAACACAGGGCCACTAATGAGAATTACTAGACCAGCTGATTTCTGGGAAATATAGGATTCCAGAAGTTTTGCATATTGACTTTTACTAGAGATTTAAAAAAGAAAAATCAGGCAATCTCAGTCGCTGTTGCCCAGATTTAAACTGTTTTGTAATCATGTGCTCATGGGTCCACTTTTGTGATCATAAAATTCTAAATTGCTGGACTCATTAGCAAATGTGTTCAGGTTATGTAAAATATTTCTTTACTGTAGCTTCCTTTTACTCGGCTCACACAGCCACTATATGTTTCTCTAAGCAGCCCTGTTATTGTTTTTTAAGTCAATGTTTAAAGGAAGTTCTCCACAGAGAAAATAAAGAGAAAGCAATGTGTTTATGGTCCAAGCCACGTCCATGGCACAGGTTGATTTTTTGATCCCCGCTGAGCAGACCATGGGACTCTTATCTGATTAGCCGACAGGGAAATCACAAATGAACTATCGAGAGGTTTGAAACCTAACGGCCGAATGGAGGCGAGATAAAACACACGTTCACGTGCAATCAATTAAAGAAACGCTGTGTATTTTTCCTGGCTGGTTTTTCCCCACAGAATACCACGAGATCAAGCAAACAGTGTAAGAAAAGGGTTATGCACAGACTCTCAGACAAACTCGCAAAACACACAGCTTCATTTCCTCAGCTGAACACCACCCAGCTGTAATTTAATCAGATGAGATATTGAAAAAGAGGGATGGCAATGAAAAACAAGCCAGCGGGCTACCAGTGAGCCACAAGCGCAGTGATTGCGTCTCATAATACTGCCGTAATTGCACGTTCGTTTTCCACACTGAACCTTTCCAGTTACATCTGCATCACTTGAATTCGATCTATCCACAACAATTTAGCCTAAAAAAATGAAATACAGTTCATGTTGTCTTGTGATCAAGCCATACAGAAGTTCAGTTGAGTTGTGGATCATAGCTGAGAGCATGAAGCAAGCAAATATACACGATGGGATAAGAGTTCCTAGTAGAAAGAGGCACTTAGAAACATCCTTAGACACACAGACACTCACACCAAGCTCAACAGGGGAACACAACTATCCACACAAGCTGTGATTATACTTCCAGCATCACTACCTGCACAGATCTCCTTTGATTGCTCATCTTATCGGGTTTCAATTCAGTAAATAGCTCCACTCTACCACTATAATCCGATTTGTTTGTGCAGTGAAGTAGGGAAGCCTGGGATGTGTGTTTAATGTCTCCAACTACTTCTTTGCATAATCTTTGATATTCTTTGAAGGAACGTCCAATTAGTGTTTTCCCTTGGCTACTTGCTTTTTGGGAAAACATTGCTAGTCCAGTCAGATGTTTCTTTTTATTCATACTTCAAACTCGTGCCATACTCAGCTCCATGAAATATGCAGCAGGAAGAGGAAAAATACAATGAGAGGAATAAAGACTTTGTTGGAAGCTTGCTTTCCAGGAAACTGGAATGCTTCCACTGACGGGACTTATAATTACAGATTTCCACATTGATTTGTAAATCTGTGAAATCCTTTCAGTCTGTGGGTCAGTGCATGGTCAATACACCACAAAGGGATACACTGGGACTGAGCAATGCCCAATCAAGAAAACAAAGAGGCTCGATGGAAGCGCATAAAAATGCAGGTTCAGACTTTTAAAAGGAATGGTCTTGCATTTAAGTTAGACAGGAATAGCTACTCCTATCCCATCCAATCACCACGCTTTGGGGAAGTAAGTGGCAGGAAACAGGCTACACTTCTCAGACAAGCAGGCTGCAATCAAGGACCGAGGCCTTGGCAGCCAATCTGTAGCCCTTCTACATCAACCCCCATCCCCCCTCTAATTATTTTTTCCACATACTTCCCCTCTCCTCATACTTTTTCTCCTCTCCTCTGCTTCCTTATGTAAGTAGGATCATGACATCTCACATGTCACAATAAGAATCCTGAACAGAAAGTCAAAACTAGTAGAGAATAAATAACATCATCTGAAGCACGGTGTAGCCTCTAAGGTTCTTGATCATTAAAGCAACTTTAGGATTTTCACGCACAAAAGAATTTAACTTTTTGGAAAAATAAAGTTTTTCTCTGAAAGTTGATTAAACTTTTAAAACCTTCAACAAGAATCTAGGGGAAGCTTGGCTAGATTAGCATCACCACTGGAAACATTTGGGGAAAGAAAATAAAGAAGAGTCAAAAGAAACCTTTCAGCCATGCTACGGGTGCCAACCTCTGAAACTTTCCTGGTGGCATCACATGATTGGAACCACAAAAACAACAACAAGCTAATCCGAGCAGCAGACCAGAATAAATAGCTGTTCATAAGAAATGTTAGATAAATCTTTTTATGTTTTGTGTGTCCATCCATCCATCCATCCATCCATCCATCCATTATCCTTTGCAGGGTCGCGGGGGGTGCTGGAGCCTATCCCAGCTGTCATAGGGCGAGAGGCGGGGTACACCCTGGACAGGTCGCCAGTCTGTCGCAGGGCCAACACACAGGGACAGACAACCATTCACACTCACATTCACTCGCACATTCACACCTAGTGGTAATTTGGATTTTTTCCAATTAACCTATCCCCACAGTAACACCTCAAAATCCAAAATACAGGGGACTTTCATGCCCTTCTCATTTTTTTTTCTTTGTAGTACACTGTATGCATGACTCTTTACATTTAGCTTATGGCAGGAAAGTAAATGAACTTGTTAAAGTCCTGAGTCTGGTGCCCCAGTGTCCATGTTTTTGAGTATGGTTAATATTTCTAGCTTTTGTATCAGTTATGGTTGTTGTTGGACTGTGTTTTCTTGGGTTAAAAGGATATTCTAAGTTGGATTAGTTTCTCTGATTGGCTTATGTTTTTCTTGTACTTTTGGTCTTCATGTTAGGTTATTTAGTTTCTTGCTGTTAGTGATTATGTTTTACCTCCCTCAGTGTCTAGCCTTGTCTTGCGTTTTGAGAGTCTTGTCTCTGTTTAATTTCTCCAGTCACAGTGTAAAGCTTGCGTGTCTTGTCCGCGTCTATGTATTTGTCATGCTTCCTGTTTTATTTTGATAGTCCTTGTCCTGTGTGCAGTGCATTTAGTTTTGCTTCCGTTCTATCTCGTTATGTCAGATTCGTCCCAGCTGTGTTTCCACCTGTTCCCCATCCTCTTGTTATTCTGCCTGTGTGTCGTGTGTACTTCCATGTTTCCCAGTCATGTCAAGTCTCTTCCAGTCACCTACAACCAGTCAGGAGTTTCTTACTTGTAGTTCATGTTTGGTTTGTTTCTTTAGTATTCATATATTTTGTTTTTAGTTTGTTTTTGGCCAACATTAAAGCTTCTGCCTTTAGTTAAGCATCCTGTCTCCGAGTCCTGCGTTTGGGTCCTAACCTAGCCTGCCACACAGCTCACCATAACAGAACTATTCCTTTAACTACGTAAAATCATGGTGAAAGTTGCAAATGGTGGTGCTTTAAATTCAAGCTTTATTAGCATATAATAGTACAGTCACAGATACAATCAATTCACTATAAACAAAAAAAAAATAAGCAAAAATTGTGATTTTGTAACATGCTGTTGTTTATAATGCAGGATTACAGTTGAAACTGTGAAATGAAAAATGCCAGTAATTTACTGTAATTTAACAGGGACAAGTTTTGCAGTACAGGAAACTCTTCTAAGATGCTAAATCACAAAAAAATAATTTTCATGCATTTTTTATAGCCCTATACTGTCATGGTCCTGGGTCAGTGACCCAGTGTTTTTGGTTGTTGTACTTTTACTTTTGATAGTTTTATGTATTATGACTGTTGTGCTTTGGTTTCCCGGGTTTAGCTGTGTTCCCTCTGGTTGGTGTCATCCCTGCCTGTGTATCCCCTTTTGTGTAGTTAGGTCTCTGTGTTTAGTAAGCGTTTCTTAGTCTGTGTCTTTGCGTGTATGTGTTCCTGTTTTACTTTGAAGGTCCCTGCCTGATGTCAGTGCGTTCTGTTTACGTTCCCCTGCCTCGTCAGCTGTGATGTCTTCCAGGTGTGTTCCCCTCCTGTTTCCCATCCCTTGATTCCTGGTGTGTGTATTTATAGTGTGTGTTACCTCGTCCTTGTTGCTGGTTCGTCTGTGTCTCTCCGGCCGTCATTCTGTGTATTTCCCTGTGCCTCCCTGCATCTCTGTTTCTGGTTAGTTTCTGTTAGTTTTTCCCAGTTTAGGTTTTCTTAGTTCCATGTTCACCCTCGTCATCTCTGCTGTATCCACATTTGGTTAATAAACTCACTTGCACCAGAGCTGCTGCATCTTGGGTCCTAAATAATCCACACACGGCAACCCGTGACATATACAGACAGTTTTGAAAGAACAAACCTAAATTATTATAGAAGATCTCTTCAAATTTGCTTCAATCTTCAATCGCTTTTACAGCGTACAGATTGTGTATCAGTCTCTGTCTTCTAAATCCTTTGTTATTATACTATTAAGTGAGAGTATTGGTGTCATAATCGTCAGCTCTCAAACTCCTCATAAAATGATAGATTTCAGAGTTAAGCTGGCATCCGAGTCCTTCCACTTGTTTTCATTCTTCCTTTCATTTCAGAACACAGACGACCTTTTGAGAACAATTTATTTATGTGCTCTGATTTTTTTACCCACAAATAATAACAACCACTTTGACATCAAGAGGAAAAATGGTATGTTGAGAGGAGGTCGAAGAAAATTAAATCTTGCAAGAAGGATGCTCTCAAGTACTGGTTAGGGAGGCGATTCCTGTGTCAGCCAGAGGTAACTTAAGTCACCTGTATCCTACATGTGCACCCCATTGTTTTAGCTGGTGGACGTAAATCCTATTCCAACAGGGCTTCAAAGTCTAAAATACTTTTTGGAAAGCAGGAATCTCATTTGGTTCATTCCGAGATAATTGAGAATCACTCAGGTCCTGTAGGGCTTGGGAGAAAGAGCATTTTAAGTGGAGCTGATGAAATCTTATCGGTAGACCAGACTCCCGTCTGCAGATGCAGGGTAGCAGCTGTGTTTACCTAAGGGCACTGAGGGGCCAGCAGTTGCCAGGAGCTGAGAACCAGACAGACAGATGGATGGATAGATGGACGGATAAATGGAGTCACACACATGAAAGAAAAATCCACAAGAGTGGCAAGGGAGCTTACACTAATTCAACATAAATATGACACCCTTGAGCACTGACAGTAGAAACTCTTCCTACTGGCAGTTTCATTCAGGATGACTGACACATAAAAAGCTTCTGCGTATACTTTATCACCACCTGGACCAAAGGAGCACTTCACATCATTTAGCGTTGCACTGTAACTTTGCCAGACTCATACGAGACAGTAATAGATTAAAAACTGATGCAGCATAACCAGAACGACCATCTCTATTCAGTGCCACTCATTCTGTGTTAAAACCTGAATCACAGCTCTGTGAAGCTGTTAGGCTAGTGTTTCCTCAGGCCATGTAAGCTCATTTCTCTCGAGCTCCACTCCTACAGATGTTTCTTTTTTAAGCTCTAGCTTATGCTAAGAACCGGCTGCTTCTGGTGCCACAAAAATCTTCTGCAAACATTTTACATATGCGATAAGAGAGATGTTAGGATTCACATTTGACCTCATAGTTGTAGACAAGCATTCCATACTCAGATATCCAGAACCAAAGAAAACCTAAATAATGAGGGAAAAAACTGTACCAAAGTCATATGGAGCATCAGCGGTTCTCTATTATCGCTATGCAAAAACACACAAAGCATCGTGCAAAGGAAATTTATATATGCGAAGACACATTATATAAGGCAAAAACAGACTTAATTATAATGGGCTTGAACGTCAATATTTGGTGTTTAATCTTCAACGGAGCCTGTAATTTCATGTAATTTGTTTAACTAGCCTTCAGGAATGGTTCTCATGACTTCTTGAAGGACATTCAAAGCTCTTCTTTGGACGTTTGCTGCCTTTTCTTGTGTTCCCTGTCCAGTTGATCCCACACCACTTCAATTAGGTTGAGGTACGAGGTCTGGGGAGGCCAATCCATGACTGTCAGTGTTCCACTGAGTGATTTTCTATCCACATATGCTTTTACTGCACTTGCAGTGTGTTTGAGATCATTTTCATGTTCCAGTCAGATGCTTTGCAGACGATGGATCAAAACGTGTGTGTTCCACCTATTTTGACAAGATCCCCAACACTTACTGTTGCACCTCTCTCGACCTCATGTAAATACTGATTATTTAAACCAAAAAGTTCAAATTTGCAATTGGTTTTTGTATAAATGTGGTCTGTTTCATCCCTTGAGCCAATGTCCAGAAAAAAAAGCAATATTCATTTTGGATATCTAACATTTATAGGTAGTGAGGATCAATATAATGTCACAAAGAGAAAACTCTGAACCAGAGGGAGCTGCTGTCACAACTGAAGCTTACAACGTTTTGAAAGCTTCAGAGTCTCGGTGCAAGTTCAACAAAACCTCCATCTCTCCGGTTTGAAACTAATCACATCAAAGAGATCAATCGATAGAGCACAGGAGGTTGCTTTCAGCTCTCTGTAACCTGTTGCTAGAGGAAGAGGTTTGCACAAAGGTGGAATCATACAGCAAAAGGCAGGAAATAAAAAAGGAAATCAAAACGGAGGCAGACAGTTTTACTTTTCCAATTTTGGTTTTGAAAATTGTTGAAAAGTCAAAGCCTTGTTATGTAACTGAGCTCATGCGAGCAGAGAGGCAGACAGCTACCTGAGGTTGAGATGAGGACAGGGACATAGTGGCGCATGCATTTTTAAACTGTCTGATTTTCCAACTGAGATTTGTATTATTCAGCAGTCAGACTGCTTTCCCCGCACACTGTGCATCATTAGATGCAAAGTGACCCAGAAGAAATTTGACGGATATTTTTTATGTTGTGATTAGAAGTAATTTCATTCCTCCAGGCAATAGCTTTGTGGGTAAAACCCGGCTATCTAGCACTTGTTGCAGGTTACAGCACAGCTGTTATTTACTGTTATTTAATGAGCTACCATTGGCAGCTTTGAACCAAAACTGGTGGGTAGTTACTCCTAAGGGACGGGAATAGAGACAAGTGTGGGTGAGCGTGCATGCAAGGCAGGAGAGAGAGAGAGAGAAAAACATGAGAGTGGTCTTGATTGCCTAAGGCTGAGATTACACTCCTCTGTGCACATTGGAAATCTGGATGAGTGGCTGCTCTTATTCCACTTTGTAGTCCTTTGCAGTTGGTGCCCTTGTAGTGGAGATGCAAGTCTGCACAGTCCAAACTAAATGGACAGTATGCTGATGTCTGCATAGAGCCTGCTAAATGTGGGTCCTTTCACTGATATGGTGGATTCAGTGCTGTCATAGTGTGGCTGTAGGCGGACCCAGAATGCAGGAGGCAGATGGCAAAAACAGAAATCAAGCTCTTTAATGGTCAATTTCCAGTCCAAAAGGCACATCATGGGAAGACATATACACACTGAGGGTGTTTAAGCTGTGTTTTCAAATTGTTTTACCAGCGAGAGGACCTTATTAGTAATCTGAAGACAGTTGGGACTACAGTCACCAAGAACACCATTGGTAACACACTAAGCTGTAATGGACTGAACACTCGCAGCGTCCCCTGCCATGTCCCCAATCTTAAGTTTGCCAGTAAACATGCAAATGTTTCAGAGAAGACTTGTGAGAAAGTGCAGTGCTCCAACGAACTCGAGCTCTTTGTCACCAACTTGACTCACTGCGTTTGAAGGAAGAAAAATGCGTATGACACCAAGATCACCACCCCCACAGACCAGCACAGGGGTGTGAAGATTATGCTTTAGGGCTGCCTTTCAGCTAAGGGTACAGGACAATTTCACCGCCTTGCGAGGCAATTGATGGTACCAGGTATTGCAAAATCTTGGATGAGAATCTCTATCCTTCAACAAAAATCCAAAACATATCACCAAGGCAACACAGCAATGGAAGAAGCACATTAAGGCCATGGAGTGGCCTAGACAATCTCCAGACCTCAGCCCTGTAGGGAATTTGTTGAGGGAGCTGAACTTTAAGTTGTCAAGCAGCAGCCAAGAAACCCAAGAGATTTATTGAGCTTCTATAAAGAGGAGTGGGCCAAAAACCCTCCTCAGATGCGTGCAGACCTGGTGATCATATTACTGCTGTGCCTCCCAACAAGGGTTTCTCCAACAAGTAGTAAGTCGTGCTGTGCTTTACGATCCTTGTCTCACTCAGTGACATTCAAATCACTTTATAAAAATGTAAGTAATGTGTTTTCCCCAGATTTTTGGTTCCATCTCTCCATTAAAATGAAAGACTATTTAATTCTTTGTAAGTGAGCAAACTTACAAGTTCAGCAGGGGACCAGATAATCATTTCTCTCACTGTATCTCAGGCTAGCACACAGTCCTTTAATTTCTTTGTGTGCACATGTCAGTAACTCCAGTTTTTTGTTAATAGTGGCTGAAATCAGAACTGGTGTTTTGTTGGTTCCCTGCATGGTGGATGAGTGTTTTGGCAGCTTAATCATCCGTATCGTGCTGTGCTGTTCGTTGCACTTCTGTTAGATCTGTGCGTTGTGCACAGTTTAGCATTTTGATTTGCCGTTTTATTTCTAAATTAATAGAGAAATGGAAGCTCGAGCACTCACATATGTGGAAAGCATAACTGCATTGTAAGGAGTAACAGAATTACACACCGACAGACTCACAGACTACTATCCACGCACACTTTCAATTTCATAGCTTATTATTTAGGACTGTAGAGTTACACTTTCTGTCAACACGCACGTATATTTGCATTTTTTAAAATTACATTTGAACTACTTGCACAAACATCATGTTCTTATCACGGCTTGTAGGGATCTGCTTCTACAGTCTAAATCCCTAAAGAAATTTCACAATTATATTTTTAATATAAGTAATAACGCCTGCCTGCCTGTCTCCCCCTCCCACCCCCAAAAATTCTGTTTTAAAGACTGTGAAAGAATTTCGTTAATAACCGCCTATCCACATAGGACTTATGACAGGAGCAGAGAGGGATTCATGACAGCCACTGCACAACTCACCCTGCTCAATTATGAATAAGCTGCATAGGACCTACAGGGGAACAGAGGAGAGCAGGGGGCTCAAAAAGGAGCTTTTTTGTCCTCAATTTGTCAGTGCTGCTTTACCCTGTTTGTTATTCTGCTACACGGTGAACAAAGACTGTGTCTGGGCTGACACATGTTGTGAGCCCTTAAAAGTTTGAGTGCAGTATTTTAGGGAGGTTTTAAGGGGTTAGTACAAACCAGACAATGAATGCAGCTTTTTAAGTATCTGCATTAAGTGATTGAATCCAATAACGGAGCCAGACAACTCCAATCAGAGAGGAAATGAGCCTCAGAGTGATACAAACTAGGGAATCTTCTGTGCACAGGTGTGCAGATAAGCATGCATCCCGTATTACATCATAAAACACATTTTTCTGTCTCACGTACAGCTGATGCACATGCACAGTGGTGTCAAACTCATTACAGTTCACGGGCAAAACACAGCTCAATTTGATCTCAAGTTTAACAGATAAGCACCAACATTGCAAAATGGCATTAAAAAAAAAAGCCTGATATGTCATAAGGTTATAAATATATAATCAGTATGTCTCACTTATTTCCCATTCAATCAGATTACAGTTATTGCAATTTGGAAGCCACACTCAAACAATATTGATTTACTTATTTATGGCAATATAAGGCAGCCTTATGTTTGAAACCTCTGCTCTGTGAACTTTGGGATATGGTGTAAAGCTAGATAGAAGAACTCGATAAAGCCAGTTATTATATATCCTGCATGAATCTTGTATTGTGCTAGGTTCTTGTTTGTGATGCTGCAAGTGTGTTCCTGACTCATTACCATTCAGTCTCTCTGTGTCATTTCTATCCCAGCTGAGTCGAGTAAACACACTGGCTGCCAGGGCCCGGCTGGCAGTACTTTTTCCCATCTTTTCACCAGGAATGAAATACCAAAATTTCATTCCTAATCTTTATTCTCCACATCATGTCCATGTCAGCAGAATCCATCATTTTTATGCTTTTCATTCACTGTCTGTGTAACCAGACTGTGTAAGACATTTCAAGTGACAGGTTATTTACATGACTCAATCTGAGGTCCACCGGGTCAGTGGCCATACTATAAAACTCTTTTCATAGTATGAGACAAAGTTTCTACCAAGTTGTCACGCTGTTCCAGTTTGAGGCAGCAGACTGTCAAATTTAAGTCCAGCTAGGCTGTTAGAGAGATTTCCTGTCAATCATCTATCTTGAGACCAACTAGTGGCACATCCATCTAGTGTCCAGTGTTGAGAAGCAGCTCAATTTGTAGTGTCAAAAAATGTCCCAGTGGATGTGCACCAAGGTTTTTGATCTGCTTACTGTAACTTGTTGTAAAAATAAGGAGTACTGATGAATGCTATTTAAAAGGCTACCATCCGGTATATGTAGATGGCACCAGGCAAGATATGTAGCAATAGCTCACATGATCGTGCTGCTTTATTCTACTTGAGTCAACAGTCGATCACTAAACAAATGACACATGTTTTGGATGCAGACAGTGGGTCCAATCTGTGCACCGATCTGTGGAGAACATGAGTAATAACAAACATGACTCACAAAAGCAGAGTGATTGGTGACAGTGGCGTTTCTAAGAGACTCATTGGTAAAAGACACGCATTGCACAAGGTGCGGAGATGACCTTTGTATCTGCTGAGCAAAGTGACACCTGACCTAAATCTGATCTGGCTGTGTTTCTATTGGACAGAAGATTAGAGTTCAGGAGAAGAAAGGAAAGCTAAGTGAGGGCAAAGATGAGAAATGGGAAGCAGATGAAAGGAAAAGACAGGAGTGAAGTGAAAGCAAGGAATGGTAAAAAGGAAAGGGATTTACGTGAGATAGGGAGGGCGTGAGTAAGGTAAACATGACACAGGAGAGGGAAAATAAAAAAATAAAAAGAAAGGAAGACAAAGGAAGCAAATGAAAAATGAAGGAAACAAATAAGAAAAAAGACAGGAAATTAAAAAAAGGGAAAAGAAGAGAGATTTATATGAGATAAAAAAGGATGAGAGTAAGGTAAAGAGGACGTGGGACAGGAATGGAAAAGGAAATAAAATGAAAGGAAAAGGAAATAAAAGTAATACAGCAATAAAAGAGAAGAAAGGAAAAGATATTAAATGAAGGTAAAAAGACGAGTAAAAAAGAAAAGTGAATAACTGACAAGACAAGGAAACAAAAGAGGAGAAGGAAAGAAAACAAGGGAACAGAAGGGAAAAGCATAGGAAAAGGAAGTAATGGAAAGGACTACAGAAAATGAGAGGAAAAGGGATAAGAAAAAGGAAGAAAGGAAGGACAATAAAGGAAAGAAACTGACATGAAGAAAAAGGAGGAAAGGAAAGGAAAGGAAAAACGCAGCTGTCATAGAGCTGGAAGTTCAAGACAGGTGATATGTGAGCTACAGTGGGGAAAATGGAGCTGTTGTCATTGGAAACTCATGTTAAGCAGCTGCCATCCATATGTAATCCACAGTTATTTTTACTCAGATGGCATCTTAATGTGCTGCTTAACTTCTCATTAATTAATTTTGTGTGTGACTGCAGAAACAGCACACGGTAGGGAACGTCTAAACAGGCATCCGCTATGACTCCAGGTAACAAATAATAAGCATGCCAGTCTTGTAAAACTTGTACTTTTTCCTCGCGTTAAACTGAGGAGAACTTTAGAATGGGAACAGTGACATTCAAAAAGCTTCATGACTGACACGGCTGCTCTCACAAGTGCAGCAGGATCTCGCGTCTGCTTCAAAACGTTCGCTGGGAGGCAACGAGAGTTTAGTGGTAAGGAACTTCTCACACTTGATCTCGTCAAAATCTCTTTTAAATGATGCCTCCTCTCAGCATGACTCATTCTCACCTCTCAACTGAGCAGCCTTGAGACAAACTGAGTGGTTAACAATTGCACTGCGCAGCGGAGAGGCGGCGGTTCACAATGTGCCAAACTATATTTGCTCAAAAACAAAGCCTCTAAAGCACGATTTAGTAAACAAACTGCTGTCTGATTGATCCATTCACGCAAAGCAAATCCACGCGACGGTCAGTGGAAAACGACGGACACGACAGACGAGGAGCAAAAAGCTCAACGTGAGCCCAATTTGTTTTAAGGGGGAAGAGATGCAAGCTCTATCAGCGAGATAGAAGCTAAATGAAATAAACTTCTTATCATAACTTTTAATGTGTTGCCTCGGTGACTTGAGAGCGCCCAAGGCATTCAAATGCGGAAGAGGGAAACAAATGCGTGTTGAGGAGACAGCGAGATCTTAAAAAGATTTGTCTCCTGGAGGCAAACGGCAACAACTGTGCTGCTCTGATGAAAACATCTATTAGCACTGAGTCCCTCGACGTTTCAGGAGAAAGACGGATGTGTGTACATGTTCATTTGTGTGGACCAAAATCAGTTTGTTATCAGAACAACGAAGAGATTCTAAGGACGTTTTAAAAGGTAATATCTATTCGGTTCAACTTCATTCATTGTGTCTAGCTGAATCCTTGCTCTTGGTGACATTATTGGTCCTCAGTAACACTGTGAGGATTACCATTTAGACTCATTTTTGACCAGGATTTAAACTTCAATGCACACGTTAAACAACAATGTCTGCAGTCAGAGTACTGACAGAGACTCTTCATAGGCTCATTGTTAAATCCAGTTGAATTTAAAATCCTTCTCCTCACATACAAGGTCTTGAATAATCAGGTGCTATCATACCATAGACATATCATGCCACAGTTTCATATGATCCCTTGGAGCACTTTGCTCACAGATAGCAGGTTTAATTGTCTTTCCTAGAGTTTTTCATGCCTCTTTTTGACAAGTACCTACACAGCTCGACTCTGTGTTTAGGGTTGTCCATTATGCGGCAGCACCTGGCACTCGTTACTTTTTTAACAGCTGCACAGCCGGGGTTGTAAGTGTGACACAAGTCAATGGTGTCACTCAACGACACATGAGAGCGACTCCTTCACGAAAATCAAAACTTTTTTTAAAACCTGACAATGAAAGAACTCGCTGCATTAAAGCCATAGACAGAGCAGCAGGTATACCATCACCTCGACATCTTCCGTTGTTGTGTTGCGTTTGTGTCACATACAAATGAGTGGACCTTTGACCACATTGCTATAACAACCCTATGCACGTTGAGGTGGTACTTAATTGTAATGGAAATGACAGAAACCAAGGAGATTAGAGTTGAGTTGAGCAGGTACTTGACTTAATGGCATTTTCCATGCAAACTACGGGCTAGAGATCAAAGCAGTCATGAGTCTGGTTCTGTAGGAGGTCCTTTTATACTATAAAAGGGTTCTTCCTTCCCACTCTTGCCAAGTCTTTGGAGGATTGTTTGATTGTTGCATTTTCTCTTTAATATTTTGGGGGTTTACTTTGTAGTATAAAATGTCTTAAGGTGACTGTTGTTATGAGTTATTGAGCTAATGTTATGAGCTGTTATTATTCTATGGCCCTCTTCCACATTTTATAAGCCTACCATGTCAACCATTCCCTCTTCTCTACTAAAATATATTATGTGAATTAAATCAGGCAAACATAAAATATATAAAGTATACACCACACAGCTCTCGAGCTAAAGCTATATTAGGCATGAACACACATTGAGGATGACTGGCCTGAAGCCACAGTAGTCTCAGTCATGGTGGCCTATTTCCAGATAAACCGAACAATATTCTCAGCCATAAAACACATAGCGCATTCATAACAGATGAAGACCAAACATAAGGTGACAATAATGAAAATACAACAACTTGCGTTTTAGTCTGGCCTAAATGTGTCCATAATCCAAATGGTCTCTATGATATGTTAGCTGAGTAATACTCCTGCCTGATGGCAGGTGACCTGCTGCTGCAGTTTAGGTCTTTGCAACATTGGCCGGTGATGACTACTGACTTTTAAATGATAACCCAGGAACTCTATGAGCACTTTGTGTCAGAAGTTATTATCTTGCCAATCACAAAGTCAGTAATTGCTTTTTGCCAACACACCCCGCTGATCGAACCCACATCTGAAATGGGCTGCTTTACAGAGTCGGGATTGTCACCTCAGGCAACAATCTGTGGTTTTCTGTTATGGCTTTATGTTTTTGAACTTTGTTTAGAGGTTACCATAAAATGAGGTTTGAGACATCTGAACAAGCTGCATAAACAAAGGAGAAAAAAAGAATACTATGTTGGCTTAAAGAAAAGTGGAGGTTGTGATACTTGAGGGGACTAGACAAGTACCTGTTCAAATATTGTTTTTGAATGGAGAGCACGCAGATGTAACTTGAAGCCATACAGTCGCTATTGTTTTCTTCTCTTTATAGCAAGTCTTTCATAATTAATCATTGCTAAAGAGCTTGATACAGTCACTTAACTCTTGAGTTCAGTGAATTTATTAAAATTCAGCTGACATAGATGATCTCAGAGAATGTCTAAGTCCTCCAGAAAAATGAGACAGAAAACTGTGGGAAAATATATGTTTGGTGGACCTTTCAACCACATACTGTATGTTCCAACTCTAATTCCAAAAAAGTTGGTATGCTGTGTAGAATGATTTGGAAATTTGCTATACCCTATTTTATTCACAATAAAAAAATAGAGGACTGACGTCCCATTCTTGAGTGATAGAGAATAATGTTTTTTATTTCATGTTCAGCACCTGTTCTTTTTTTTTTTTTTTTGTGTCCCGTTTGGATCTTTAGCCATCAGAATTGTTGTCTTAAGGCCAAGACAGATGCCAAGCGGATTTATTTTACCAAGTGGATCATCATGGCCTTGCCATATTGGTCCATTTGATTGACCTTTATTATAATTATGAATTTATTTTATTTTCAGTTCCTACAAACGGGACAGACATGACTGGGGGATAGGACAGGGGGAAAGAATGAAAGAAAGAGAGGGAGAGAAAGAAAACCAAAGGGGAGAAGAGACGGTGAGAAGGGGGGGAAGAAAGAAAAAAAAAAACCAAACAACAAAAAAAAAAAAAAAAAACACCTGGGTCACCTGTATGGAGAAAAAAAACAGAAGAGAAAGCAAACAACAAAGAGCAACATAATAAAAAAAACGGCACCATCACAATAAACTAGCTAGCAGTAGATATCAGTAGATACTAAGTAAAAAACGATATTGTGCAGCACGCAAGATAGACAGCGCACAATGTGCTTTGAGGCAGCAGCCAAGAAAGCTGTAGTCCGCGTCTGTGAATACCCGTGTGTACACCTGTGTGCATACCTGTGTGGATCAGCATGCTTGCATTCCAAAGGTTTCTCCATGTAACGATCTGCTAGGGAGTGTGGGGGGGCCACAGCCCCGTCCTCCAGGGTATGAAGCAGGTATGGAGGAGATCAAAACTCCAGACATCCAGAGGCCCCCAGAACACAAGAGACCAAGGAAGACCAACAGAGGGGCAGCCGCGCCACTGTCCCAGTAAGAGCTGAGGAGAGTCCCAGATGAGGGCTCACTCAGCAGCCGCGGAGCAGAAGCCAGGGGGAGTTGCAGTGACACGCCCGTGAGCTCCGCCGGCAGCCAGCTGTGCCTGAGTGACCGAGCCCCAGCCCGAGAGGCCGGGGGCACCCCACCTCCGAAGTGGCCCGAGCGAGCCCCAGGCTCCAGGCCCCGATAAGCGGCCGCCAAGGAGTGAGCCGGTGTGTACCTGGACGCCCATCCCCGGACACAAAGAACCACCAACGCACCGATGTCTGAGGGAGTCCGCCACTGGCAGGGGAAGTGGTGGTGGGGGGAGATAGGCCTCCAAACCTTGGAGGGCCTGAGATGTCCCCAGAGAGGTGGCGTCTGATACCCAACCTGACATATAGACACAGACATACAGGCACACACAGACACAAACATCCATTCCCACCCTCATGCTCTCATATGCACTTACTCCACACTCAACCAACGTGGAGACAGACATAAAGAGATGCTGTACACACGATCACACTCCCCAAGCGTACTCTACAAACCGGGTCTAGGTACCCTTGCCCCTGGAGGGGGGAACTGCACCCAGACCCAGGTGGTGTCACCCTTTTCCCTGCGGTGGGGGGAGGCAGACCGCCCCGACTCCGCAGCAGCAGGGAGGCCCCACACTCCAGACCGCAGTCGGACGGCCAACTCCTCCTAGCCCCCCCGCTCCAGCAGGTCGCAGAGAATGGGGGTGAGAGAAGACTCCAAACCTCCCTCCACCCGCTCATTGTAGTGTTGATGCATGTGTGTTCTAAGGTGCATTTAAAACCCAGGAGGGCATGGAGCTACCTGCCAGAGAGCAGCAGGTAAGCGCATGGTCCCTCCTGCTAGCCCTCAATGTCTACGTGTATTCAAAATTGAGAGGTGGGCAACGACGCCAGGGGTGAGGTGTACACCCTGATGACCAATCCTATATGTATGTGTAATGAGAGTGTGAGTAATGTGAATGTCTAAGTTGTGGGATAAAATTGGGGGGGGGGGTAGCCTCCTCTGCACCCTGGTTCAGCACCTGTTCAACACCCAGACTCTTCTAGAATGAAGCCATGCTGTTGTAATAGATGCACTATGTGGTTTGGCATTGCCTTGCTGAAATAGTTAAGACTTTTCCTGAAGAAGACATCGCCTGGTTGGAGCATATGTCCCTTTCATTCATGGCGCCTTTCAAGATGCCAATTCCATAGGCATTAATGGCCATCAGAGATGCAGGCTTTTGAACTAAGGCGCGATAATGAACTGGATTGCCCCTCTTCTTTTTAGTTCGGAGGATGTAGCGTCAGTGTTTTCCAAAAACAATGTCACATTTCTAACCAGAGGTGGGACCAAGTCATTGTCTTGCAAGTCTCAAGTAAGTCTCAAGTCTTTATCCTCAAGTCTCAAGTCAAGTCTCAAGTAATGTCAGGCAAGTCAGAGTCGAGTCTCAAGTCACTGGTGTAAAAGTCCGAGTCAAGTCACAAGTCTGAAACTTTGAATTTCAAGTCCTTTCGAGTCTTTAAAAAAAAAAAAAACGAAAAAATAATGTTGCAGTTATGCTAAATGTAAATATTAGACCATGTAATTTTAAAATCTGTGTTTTTCTCAACACATGACAAAATAGTGAACTTAGAAAATATACACAAATTGTGAAATTGCACCTCTTTAAAATGCAGCTCAATTAAACCTAGCTCCAAGAATAATTTTCACCGACAGTTCTGAGATACGCTGCATGTTATTCTTGGATGCGGTTGTAGGACCGGCTTTAAAATCGCATGACAAAAATATCATACACATTAAAAAAAACTGTATCACCAACGTAGCCTGGACAACATTTGCTAGTTAGATGAAGTCAGCTATCTCATCTTAGCATATTTATTTCAATTCAATTCAATTCAATTCAATCTTTTTTTTTTATTTTATAAATTTTATTTTCAGTCACAGCAGCATGTTAACAACAAAACATTGAACATACAGTAGTTTGCTGTTCAGTATTTACAATACCCCAAAAGATAACAGAAATAGAGAAGGAAAAAACAAACAAACAAACCAAAGAAACCCCTACAAAACAACAAAAAACAAACAAACAACAACAAACAAATAGAAAAATAAAATGTATAAGGGACATTCAGCGTACAGTTAGCTATGATAGCGATATAGAGATATGGTATCTGGTCATGATAAGGTGGTCATTTTAAATGTTTCCATGTACATCAAGAATGGCTGCCATGCCCTAAGAAATTTGGTGGTTGAACCTGCCAGTGTATATCTCATCTTTTCTAAATGTAAAAACCTCATGAGCTCCGCAAGCCACTGTTCATGTGTGGGAGGAGCTTCCTGCTTCCATCTTAAAAGTATAAGGCGCCTTGCGATAAGTGAAGCAAAGGCAATAGAATTCGAATAGCATTTTGGCAAAGTGATGTCTTGAGGTATCACCCCAAAGATAGCCGTTAGAGCAGAAGGCTCATATTTAACGTTATACATCTCTGACAGAGTGTTAAATATAGACACCCAATAGGTATGAAGATTGGGGCATGTCCAAAAGATATGAAGGAGCGAACCTGTTTCTGCTTTACATCTGTTACACAGAGGGTCAGCTCCTGGATAGAACTTGGCTAACTTTTCCTTGGAGATATGTAATCGGTGTAGGACCTTAAATTGAAGGAGCCCATGCCTGGCACATATCGAAGAAGAGTGTACCCTCTGGAGAAAAGATTGCCAGAGCTCATCTGTTATAGTCATCCCAAGGTCTTTCTCCCACTGTGCTTTAAGGATGAAGAGAGAAGGAGATTGAAGATCTAATAGTATAGCATAGATTTCTTTAATCGCCCCTCTCTTATGAACGTTTATATTAATAATTTTATCCAAAGAAGTTTCCTCAGGTAGTTCCGGAAATGAAGGAAATCGACTCTTTACAAAGTGACGAATTTGTAAATAGCGGAAAAAATGTTGCCGAGGAACATTAAACTGCTTCAGGAGCTGCGTGAATGAGGCAAAAATCCCATCTACAAAAAGGTCTTTGATATTTCTAAGGCCATTACTTTCCCATATTTTAAAGGCAGAGTCCATCATGGAGGGTGGGAACATATGGTTTGAGCAGATAGGTGCTTTAATTGACATTAAGTGTAACCCCAACCTTTTCCTACATTGCACCCAGATTCTGAGCGAGTCATACAACAAAGGGTTACGTTTATAGGTGTATAGTTCTAATGGGAGAGCTGAACTCAACAAAGCTGATAGGCAAATTTTGCCACAATTGGATGACTCAATTTGGAGCCAAGCTGGAGTCTCTGTAGTAACATTACTCATCCATCCATCCATCCATCCATCCATCTTCATCCGCTTATCCGAGGTCGGGTCGCGGGGGTAGCAGCCTAAGCAAAGAGGTCCAGACCTCCCTCTCCCCAGCCACCTCCTCCAGCTTGTCCGGGGGAATACCAAGGCGTTCCCAGGCCAGCCGAGAGATATAATCTCTCCAGCGTGTCCTGGGTCTGCCCCGGGGCCTCCTCCCGGTGGGACATGCCTGGAACACCTCGCCCAGGAGGCGCCCAGGGGGCATCCTTGCCAGATGCCCGAACCACCTCAGCTGGCTCCTTTCGATGTGGAGCAGCAGCTGCTCTACTCTAAGCCCCTCCCGGATGGCCGAACTTCTCACCCTATCTCTAAGGGAGAGGCCAGCCACCCTTCGGAGGAAGCTCATTTCCGCCGCTTGTATCCGCGATCTCGTTCTTTCGGTCACTACCCACAGCTCGTGGCCATAGGTGAGGGTAGGGACGTAGATCGACCGGTAAATTGAGAGCTTCGCTTTTACACTCAGCTCCCTCTTCACCACGACTGACCGGTGCAGTGTCCGCATTACTGCAGCCGCAGCCCCAATCCGTCTGTCGATCTCCAGCTCCCTTCTCCCATCACTCGCGAACAAGACCCCGAGATACTTGAACTCCTCCACTTGGGGCAGGAACTCATCCCCGACCCGGAGTGGGCACTCCACCCTTTTCCGGCTGAGAACCATGGCCTCAGATTTGGAGGTGCTGATCCTCATTCCCGCTGCGTTACACTCGGCTGCGAACCGCTCCAGTGCGAGCTGGAGGCCCTCACCCGATGAAGCCAACAGAACCACATCATCCGCAAAAATCAGAGATGAGATTCTGAGGCCACCAAAGCGAAAGCCCTCCGCCACTTGGCTGCGCCTAGAAATCCTGTCCATAAAAATTATGAACAGAACCGGAGACAAAGGGCAGCCCTGGCGGAGCCCATCACCCACCGGGAACGAGTCCGACTTATTGCCGGCAATGCGAACCAAGCTCTTGCAACGGTTGTATAGGGATTGAATGGCCCGTAGCAATGGGCCAGACACCCCATACTCGCGCAACACCTCCCACAGGACGCCCCGAGGGACACGGTCGAATGCCTTCTCCAGGTCCACAAAACACATGTAGACTGGTTGGGCAAACTCCCATGCACCCTCAAGTATCCTCGAGAGGACAAAGAGCTGGTCCAGTGTTCCGCGACCAGGACGAAAACCGCATTGTTCCTCCTGTATCCGAGGTTCGACTAGCGGACGAACCCTCCTCTCCAGCACCCTGGCATAGACTTTCCCGGGGAGGCTGAGGAGTGTGATCCCCCTGTAGTTGGAACACACCCTCCGGTCCCCCTTCTTGAAGATGGGGACCACCACCCCGGTCTGCCAGTCCACAGGTACTGCCCCTGATCTCCACGCAACATTGCAGAGACGTGTCAACCAAGACAGCCCTACAACGTCCAGAGCCTTCAGGAACTCGGGGCGGACCTCATCGACACCAGGGGCTCTGCCACCAAGGAGTTGTTTAACTGCCTCAGTGACCTCGCCCCCGGAAATCGGTGGGTCACACCCCTCATCCCCAGACTCTGCTTCCTCCCCGGAAGACGTGTCAGTGGGATTAAGGAGGTCCTCGAAGTATTCCTTCCACCGCCCGACAATTTTCTCAGTCGACGTCAACAGCGCTCCGCCAGCACTATACACTGGCCTAGTCCTCTGCATGAAATCTTTACGAATTCGTGGACTTTTGCCATTCCAAATAAATGCAGAGATATGCTTATTCAGTGTTATAAAATACTTATTGGGTAAGTAGCATGGGATACATTGAAATAAGTAAAGGAACTTGGGAAGTATGTTCATTTTGATAGAATTGACGCGGCCAATTAATGACAGTGGTAAATTGTTCCACCTCTGAAGATCTGTCTCAGTATTTTTAAGCAGCGGGACAAAGTTTCTTTCATAAAGATCTTTGTATGAGTGGGTAACCTTAACCCCCAGATAGGTCACATACCCTGATTTAACGCTAAATTGAAAACCTGAAAATGAAATCTTTCTGGCTATAGAGTTGACACAGAGAAGTTCACTTTTATGCAGATTTAACTTGTAACCTGAAATATTACCAAAACATTCAAAAATGGCAAGAGCACGGGGAAGAGAGCATAAAGGCTCTGACATATACAGCAGGAGGTCGTCAGCATATAAGGATATTTTGTGCTCCTGGTCACCTCTGAAGATGCCCTTAATGCAACTGTCAGCTCGCAGTTTAATCGCCAGTGGTTCAATTGATAATGCAAAAAGAAGAGGGGATAAGGGACAACCTTGTCTCGTACCACGGAGAAGTGGGAAATAAGAAGAGAATAACGAATTTGTTCTAACACGTGCCATAGGTGAGGAGTAAAGTAACTGAATCCATGAAATGAAATTAGGGCCAAATCCAAATTTATGCAGAGTATAAAACAGATAATCCCACTCCACCCGGTCAAATGCCTTCTCAGCATCGAGTAATAAGGCAATTTCAGGGGTTGTAGTTGACTTGGTGTGTAATATGTTCAAAAACCTGCGCAGGTTGAAAAAACCATGCCTACCCTTCACGAAACCTGTCTGATCTGGAGAAATTAACAATGGTAGATGTTGCTCTAGCCTGAGAGCAAGTGTTTTTGACAGTATTTTTAAATCTACATTTAAGAGTGATATAGGACGATATGATGAACACTCTAATGGATCTTTATAATTCAATTCAATCTTAATTGGCAGACTTCATGTCCATAAAAACAAGACAAAAAAACAAAAAAAAAAAAAACACACACACACAACACTCCCCCCCCCCCCCCCCAACACAAGGTATACACCATTAAATATATATATGTATATAAATAAGTATCTAAAACATTTGTAAAAACATAAAACCATAATATACATAAAACACAATTACTTAAAATAAATCAATAAATACACAAACACTTTAACCAGTGCTTTCTGAGACTGGATGAGTAACGGGAACCACTCACTGTCGGATCTGTGAGTGCTAAAATTATACTGTTACTCGAACCATCCAGTCGTTCTCTAAAATTGAACATTAGCTTCCTTAAAAGTGCTTTAAAAGTCCAAACACCCACAGCTACAAACATCTGGCTGGCACTACCACTTCTAGGTATCCTGCAAAGGATTCTCATCGCATCATTATATGCAACATGCAGCTTCTGCATGCTACATTGTTTGTAGGATGACCACAAGGGGGCAGTATATAGCGGTGTGCAATACGCTTTAAACAAAGCCACTTTAACTGGAAGTGAACAAAAGCTGAATTTGCGTGCAATAGTATTTGCCTGCACATAGAGCTTACACCGTTGTCTGTATATGTCATCATCATCATTCATTTGCTCAGTAATAAAGTGACCGAGGTATTTCACCTTTTTATGAACTTCAAGAGTTTTTTGTGCCAGTTTAAACAAAGGGAAATTTAGCTGTTTATCCTGCTTGGTTCTACATATCAAAACAGCACTTTTAGCAGCATTGTACTCAATGTCATATTGCACACCATATTCAGTACAGACATTAAGAAGATCCTGTAACCCAGCACTGCTTGGACTAAAAACAACCAGGTCATCTGCATACATAAGATGATTTATCAGTGCTTTACCTAATATACACCCAGTGTTACAGGCTCTCAGTTGTATGGACAAATCATCAACATACAAATTAAATAAAATTGGAGACAAAATCCCACCCTGTCTGACACCATTGCTGACACCAAAGGGGGCAGAAATACTGCTTCCCCATTTAACCTGCATGTTCTGATGAGCGTACCAGTAAGAGAGAATCCTCACGATGTACTGAGGAACTCCCCATCTCTTCATTTTATCAAAAAGTTTTCTGTGGTTCACTCGATCAAAAGCCTTAGAGGCATCAATGAAAGACATGAGGACAGATGAATTTTTAGCCCTGTACAAACTGACTATTTCCTTGAGTGCATATATGCACATGTCAGTGCCGTGCTTTGAAGCCAAACTGATTATCCAGAGAAGAGATGAACACACTAACTCTGTCAAACAAGATTCTTTCTAACACCTTAGATAAAATACTGGCTAGTGCAATCGGCCTGTAATTATCCAAGCAGCTCACTTTTGCAGCTTTGTCCTTCATAACTGGTACCAGTAAAATACACAGCATTGAGTCTGGTAATATGCCATGAATCATAAACCCAGTGAAACAGAGTGCTAAAAGAGGAGCTAGCCTTACACTAGCATGTTTTAAATGTTCTGCAGTGATGTGATCCAAACCAGAGGATTTATTATCAGACAACCTATGAATGGCTTCATATACTTCATGTGTCCTTACACTTATTGTGTCATTACTCATGTCAAGATTGTCCTCATATGGTTCACTTTTTATACAGTTAAACAACGCACTGTAATGCTGTCTCCATAATGCTGCAATGTTATCTGCCCCAGAAACACCTTCAACAGTTGATGGTAGAGATGGTTTACAGTTATTAAGAGCTTTCACCTCTTTCCAAAAATCTGCCGTATTATTACACAGCATTTTCCTGGCCAAAGAATCTGCTCTTAGCATTTGCTCATTTTTAGTTATAAAGCGAACAGCGTACTTATATCTGGCATTCGCACATTTTTTCTGTTCAAATTCTGGGCCTTGTTTAGGTCTTCCAGCCATGGCCCAACATTTATAAGCTATGCGAGCTTCATCATGGTACATGGATACATGTTCTTTCCAGCCAGGTCTGATGTTAGGTTTCTTATGCTTATATTGTTTATCAAGCAGTGTGCCACTTTTATACAGAGCAGTCACTATATCATCATACATGGAGCAGAGTAAATGTTTATGCACAGCATTCTTACAGTTGACATCTTTGCACAAAATAGCTTCTTTATTTATATGCATATTAATAATCATACGGTTCTTGGAGTGAGTGCATACACTCATGAAGTTTAGTAACTTCAGGTCACTGCAACAAGTCCAGGTACAGTTTACCGACGGATGGGTGCAGGACCTTGAAATGCACCGTGTAGAACGAAAGACCATCGTACGTATCATAAGTTTACCAATCTCACAAATCGTCGTCATAAATACACATTCCTTAACCGTTTATTAATAGGACCTTTGAGCTCAACGGTAATTAATTAGTAGTGGAAATAATTTCTGGTTCATCACAGAAATGTAGCAGTGACAACAATACTGTATGCTGTAATCGCACTGGGCAATTAGTGATACAAAAAAACCTGTTTTATCCTGTGAATAAACGTATATGTTTTTGTCAATGTACCATAATAACATAAGCGAAACGCAATATTGTGTCAGGACAATTCACTATTTATGCACAATAAACACAATAAACAAAGGAGCATAGCGCGACAATTTCTGTTCAGCGCCAGACTTGCTTGTAACCTATATCACCAATTATGTTATGAAAGTATTAACTACTAAAAAACACTGACCTTCGTGTAAATGCTTGGAGCAGACTAACCTGTGAGCTGGAGGGTTCTGGGACGTTATATTTGATCTTTGAATGGCTGCAATCCAGGCCACCCGTCGCGTCTTTGTTACTTCGGAAACATGGCTCGAACAATTTCTCTTCAACGACGTAATCCGATAACAACCGATCTCTTTACCCGTCGGCTTCCCGTGGCTGTCATGCGACCGGCTATTGCAGTTAATAATACAACAGCTTCTTGACATTTTTGTGTTTCTTTTTATCGCTGCATAACTGATTTTAATTGAAAGCCTGCGTGCGCTAGTACCGCTTGCCACGAGTTCCCAGAATCCTTTGCGGTTCTACCCGTGAATGACGTCACATTTTCAATCTCTATATAATATGCATGTTAAATTTTATATTTGGGGTAAAATATCAAGTCTTTTCAAGTAAACCGGTTCAAGTCCAATTCAAGTCCCAAGTCATTGGTGTAAAAGTCCAAGTCAAGTCACAAGTCTTAGAACATTTTTTCAAGTCAAGTCTAAAGTCATAAAATTAATGACTCGAGTCTGACTCGAGTCCAAGTCATGTGACTCGAGTCCACACCTCTGTTTCTAACTATTAGACATCAGAACAGTTTTCCATTTTGCCTCATTTTATGTTCAGTTGACGATGGCACTCTTTCTGGATCAATAACCTGCATTTAACCTGCATTTGTGGTTGGAATGTTGACCTGTGTTCGCAGAAAGTGGTTTCTGAGTTCATGTAGTGATTTCCATGACAGAATCGTGGCTGTTTTTTGGCATCTGTAGCGGTCACAAGGTAATGTGAAGGGGACCAGGCGGGAAAAAACAACCACACGAGCCTTCAGTCATTTTTCAGAGCTCTGAATATATTCTTTTATCCATGTACAGAGGTTTAACATGCTCACCATCGACACATCTAAAAATAATCTCCTTAAATAGATGCTGGTCATACCACCACCAATAAAATTTAAAAGATTTTCCCCCGACATAGCCCAGCTACAAAAAACCTATACAGTTAAATACTGCAGTTATTCTAACACACCTCACATATATCTGATTACAAACACCCAGCTAAATTATATACAAACTAACTAAATCGAATGAAACTGAAACTTCAGCCCACTCCCCCCCAGCTCTCATCTGATGGTTTAACTACAAACACTATCAGTGGATAATTGGAGAACTCCTTTCAGGTGAACATCATTAGGCTGTAATGATGTGTGCACTGCATGACTCAGGCTTTCAGGAAGTTGACCTCCAAAGACGGAGAGAGTAGTTAATGGACTTCAAAACAAAAGCATAGCAAAATCAAAACTTCCTGTGAGACATTGTGGGTGCATGCTTCACCTTAGTGAGGGACATGCTTCCCAGTATCAAATACTGATTTTCAGTCTTGTCCCTTGCACACAAATTTCTCCAGATTCTCTGAATCTTTTGATGCTATTATGTACTGTAATGTCTTAAAAATTTGACATTGTGTAACAGTATTCTGATATTGTTCCACAACTTGTAAATTTGTGAACCACTGCCCATCTTTACTTCGGAGAAACTCTGCCGCTCTAAAATGCTTCATGAGATGGTAAAGTGTTTCAGTTTAATTGTTTCATATGTTATTTCATGTGTTATAAATGCATTATCTTCTGTTGTAAATAAAACATGAGACTTTACTTATTTACATTTACATAGCATCCCGGCTTTTTTAAAGATCGGGGTTTTAAGATGCTGCTAAACGTGAAGCCAATGCATGAATCGGTTCTTTTTCTAATAGCCAGTAGTGAGCATCTCTTTGGGTTGCAAAAAGATGTCTGGCGTGAGAAAATCACCTTGCTTCTCATTGGATGTGTGACCTTTCAAGACTGCTTTCAATTAGTTTAGGGTGTTAGTTTCTAGTTCAAAGCTTTTCAACTCACTGTGATGTTTGTTTTTTTAATTATCATCCTTTTCAGAATCAGAATCAGAATACTTTATTCATCCCTAAAGTTATGTGCAGAGTATGCTTTAGAGCCTGGCTACCTTGTGATCGAGTGTGTTGTTTCTTCAGTTTCTTAGTCCACCGCCTACTTGTCCAGCCTGTTTTCAAAAACTGTGATGGCCACACCCAAAAAGGCCACTAGAGGAACCCTCACTAATGAATATGTTAGGCAGTGAGATCCATCTTTCACGTAGCTTAAATTCATGGCTTCAAGTGGGTTGAAAACATTTGTTTTACTATGCAAGGGAAACCAACTGAGGGAAAAAAACCCAGCAGTCATGAATTCTGAACACTTGTCACTGCAATTATTAAAACCACCCTGCCTACGTTACCAAAAATGAGATTAATCTTTACCTCCTGCCTCCAGTTACACCACTTTCATGCCATATGCTGTATAGCAGAGTTGAGAAAGATGTTAATGACTTGAGAGTGTTTTGGCTTGTAATTAAATCTCTGGCGCCATTTTGAAATCCACTGGCACTCAGTTTAATGAGTTATTGAGATTCATGACTTCCAAAACGCACACCTGCCCTAATGCAAATGACAGGGGTCTTCCTTAGAGACATGGATACCAAGGCACACAGAGAACAAAGACGTGCTGAGTCAGAGCGGCTTTGGGAAAACAGGGAACAAAGGCCTTCTTCCCTTTACATCTGAATGTCTCATTTCCCAATTTCCCATTAAAATCTATTCAGATAATAACTTTTCAAAAGATAACTGACTGACCTAATAAACCCAGAACTATGGATGTAACGTATGAGTCATACAATCTTTGTGCTTGTTAATTTCACTGAGTGTTCCCCGGTGGTTCAGAACCCAAAACATGCTAAATCAATAGGCATGCTTTAATTGAATAAAGTACCTCTTGATGAGTCACACTTTCACTGCATCTTCAAGCTGGGACTGAAGAACAGCATCTTTTTTATATCGTCACATTAAAATAGCCTTGATTTCAATCAAATCGTGCTCTTGGATTCAACACGGTGAAAAGCTCCAGCGGTGCCATTAAAAATGTCTTTTTGTTCTTCTTACATTTTCAGTTAAGTGATGATTAATCAAGGCCAGAATGCAGCAGAACATTCAAAATGCACGTCTTCAGAGTCTCAGATGCAGATAACTCAGTGGAGATTTTTCTAGACTATTCTTGAGCTGGGGACAAAAAAATGACTACAGTATTTCTTAAAGCTTTCGGTTTAGTCTTAACAATATGGATTTTTTGGTAATTCTGAAAGATTTAAAACTCCAAGCTTGCGCTTTCGTTTTCCCTTACAGTGGCCTAAACAGTCAATTAATTGTTTTTCTGTGAAAATGCGATTACTAGAAGCCTGCATTCGCTCATCAACTCATCTCCTGAATCTGTAAGCTGCTTAATGTTTCCATGAGTCTCCTAAGAAGTTTTTAAGCTTACCTGTTCATTCTTGTGAAAATAATAGGCAATTCGCATCCTCCTCAGTGTGCGCTCAGTGTATTGACTTTTCGGGATGAAATGAAGACACCTAAAAATATCTGCTGGCAAAAGATCTTTGAAATTGTGCAGCTGAACAGCAATAAGATACTAGAGAACATGGATGGGGATGAATGGATGGGTCGTTGTGTTTTTTTGGGACTTGCAAGAATGCCTAGATAGAAAGCAATTACTGACATAAAGAGAGAGATATGTCCCTAATCTCCCCTCTTTGCTTTCATCAGGAGCAGCTGGCCTTGCTTTTCCTCCTATACTAATGCAGCCTCTATAATAAATTCCCAGTTGGGACTTTCAGTTTCATTTCCCTGCACTCCACCCTGCTTACCAGCAAATTATTGCTGAAATGAATGGCAACATGGTCAAAAATGTGTAATTGCCATGAAAGTCTTCTATCAAAACATTTAGTTTGGAATGTATAATCTGTAGCACATGGAGAGGAAAGCGAAAAGCACAGTTATTTGAAAAGCAGCAGAGAAATCTGTGTTTACATCCAATTAAGCCCTATTTTTGAGTAGGGCAGAAAATATCTACAAGCGTGGACGTCAGATGACTGCTGCTCCCATTGAAACGTTGGATTTATCAAATATTAAACATTTAAACGGTAATGCATTTGAACAAATACCAGTCCTATAAACCTAATTTTAAATATAAACGGGCTATGCTTGAAGATGCTGTTGTAGCTCCAAACTGTTTGAAGCCTTGATATCATATTGATTTCCTCACGGATTTAAGCAGAGACAGAGCAGCAGTAAAGTTTCATAAAATGTTCAAATAGCCTGCATTATTAATGATCAGTGTGATACGTAGGTCTAGTAACTCCCACAGACACGCGCAAGGTGTGTGTCTGTGTGTAGCATGCTCGTACCCGCGTGTTCCTAATGAGTAAGTAGTGATTATAATGGCGTGCAGTCAGTAATTTAGAAAATCATGGCAGGAACATAAATCCAGCGCTCTTTTGTTGATCGCTAACACAGTGTACCATTTAATTACCTGGAAACAGATGGTTGGAAACGAGTCCAGAATAAGCCAGAACAGCAGGTTAAAGAGGAGATTGCTTTGGACCAATAAATACTGAAAAAAGGCAACTGATACAAGGCTCCATTTGACTCTACGCCTTGACCGATGTGCTTATGCGTGACTATTGAGCGTGAACATTCACTGCTTTTATAGCTTTCAGATAAAGCCATATTCATTTGGAAACAATATATCCATTCATCTTTATTCCTACCTGTGCCCACAAGGATGTCTTATGCGATGCAGTGATTGTAGTGCTCCAAACTGGTGTTGAAGTGCTTGACATTGGCTGATTTCTTTTTTCTCTTAGACTTTTTTTTTCTTTCTGTGGAAGTAGACTAAAAGCAAACATTCTTTAAAGAGATATTTCAGGAAAAATGTATTAATACCACCATGTACTCATGTATTAATACCCAGCTCAATAATAGCTATACGCTAATATCTGTATGAGCGAGTAATTTTATCTGCCAATGAATCAACATTTTAAAAAGTAAAGAAGAGACGGGAGAAACACCCTTCAGTCATGCTATGAGTGCTGATGTTGCATAGTTTGTCCACCAGAGGACACTCTGCACCTCTCCTGTCGGCAACAAATGTGTTTAAAACAGCGTAAACGAATAATCAACAGCTTGTTGTCGATTATTTATTATGTATAGTTATTTAGGAGTCTTGACGAAGCTATTGTATGTTTGTACCTGAGAGAAAAATAAATAAAAAAGAAAGATTTGTGTCTCAGTTCCATTCCCTCCAGTTTATAGACACTTTTAGCTTCTTTCAGCTCACTGTTTTGGTTTTACGACACTCTGCTGTTTTTCATCCAGTACGCACTACCTGAACATAAAGGCATGAATGCCGCTGTATTTTTACCACAACAACATAACATTCCGATAATGTGTCAACATCTAAAACTTACTGACTTTATAAGCAGTACTGACCCATTTTAAAGCAGCATCTAGGGGCCAATCAAATACTAATAATAGTCTAAAGAACAGGTAAACAATGAAGTTGTCAATCTAGGTAAAGAAAGAGCACAAATTTTAATGCTTCTTTTCTTAAAGGGTTGACAGGGTGGTGCTTTAGGACTTGAGGAGAATCTACTGTCTAATTCTGTGTGACAGTTTGTGCAAACAAAATGAAGAAAGGAAGTAAATGCATACCAAGACACGCAGGCACAATAAAGTAGAAAGACACTTTTTTAAAGACACTCTTCAAGTGCAAAGAGGGTTAAGTGTTTTATATTGACAATAGGTATTTGCCATCTGCCTGTCAAATGATGTTTAGAAACTAACAGTATTACAAATTTAAAAACAAAGCATTTCTAGACTAAGAATATCCAAACATTTTGGTGTAGCTTTTACTTTAGCCTTGATAGCTTTAGATTAAAAAACAATTTCCATAGCTCTTCATTACAGAAATGTCATGTAGCTGTGGGTAAATTGATCTACTGCTTGATGCTGCCTCGTTCACTCAGTGACCAGACGTGCCCTTTGCTGTTGTAACGTTACATGTGTTGTTTGGAACAAGAATTGTTATGAACAAGCTTTCCAAAGAAATCAATGTGGTCAATGCTGCGCAATATGAAGTTGCTTGTGAAGAATGGCAATATAATGGCTGACAGACTTGGCCTGTGGTATTGCCACAATATTGCTGCTCCATCATAATTGCTGCCCCAACACCTCCATTTTCCACTTCACTTTCTGTTCGACCTGTCCTCCACTCCTCTCTTTTCCTCCCACCTCCTCTCCACCTCTAAGGCTGAAAAGACAGTAATCAGACCTCATTGACTTGGAGCTGACAACACATAATCACCACATCTCTGAATGTGTTTCAAACGATCAAAATAGATGCTTTATATATCCCCCCCTTCCACATCAGCTTGATGCACCAAAAATACAAAAATCAGTCAAAGACAAAAACAATATTTTGCATGTCAAAATTTAAATAAACTTTTTAATTTCTTCAAAAGGTTCTATCCCCAAACTCTTTGAGTGACTCAGCTGTGACTGAGCACTCTTTTCAACAATAAAAATAATATTCATAGTACCTCCATCTAGGTACGAGGTGACGCTAGTCTTTGTCTGCTGTCGTTTATCATAATCCCATAATCACTTTGCAGCTTTTTGACCATGGGGCCTTTTACATCTTTGACACTTTGTCATCTTTTAAGTGTGTAAATTTGTGTGAGAGGGGAAGAAAGGGAGAGGTTACACACAGATAATCACTGTTATGTCTGGGGTGAGAGGAAGAAGGGAAGTGAGAAGTGTTTCTATGGCAACCAGTGAGCTTTTCTTTTACCAGTTGCCAACACATAGATACACACACACACACACACACACACACACACACACACACACACACACACACACACACACACACACACACACACCATGGACTACAGGTAAACATCTACATTGTCCTTGCAGGAGACATGAATTGAGCCACTGGCCATAAATTAGAAAGACAAAGGGCCGGTCACCATAGAAGAAGGTTAATTATCGGGTCTGAGGAGTGAACCTGGTTGCTCTGGTTAAATTCCTTGGTTACAAAGTAACAGATGACTTCAAACTATTCTAAAGGGCAAAAAAGACCCATTGATTGAATGCTTGCTATTCTTTTAACCTGCATTCTGGCCTTTATGTTGTTTTACAACCTTTAATGAGTAGTGTTTAGCACAAATCCCATTACACTGCATGAAAAAAACTCTTACATTGAACTTCTTCTGCCACAGAATCACATTTCAAAATAAACTATTTCAAGCCACTATTATTTTACACAATTCTGAGAAAGAATAAAATAGTCAAGACAGCAGCAACAATATGTCCATCCATCCATCCATCCATCCATCTTTTATCGCTTGGTTTGGGTCACAGGTGCAGCAATCTGAGCATAGAAGCCCCCCTGCCACCTGATCCAACCCACTACCCAACCTTTTAATTTTTTTCATTTATTTTATTTTATTTTCAGCTGTTACAGACGGGACAGACATGACTGAGGGATATGAAAGGGAAAAAGAAAGATGAAGGAAAAGAAAAAAGAAGGGAAGAGGGACAATGAGAAAGGGCACTTAAAAAGAGAAAGAAGAGAAAAAAATCTCCTGGATCACCTGTTGAGAGAAAAAGAAGAGAAAACAAGCAAAAAAAAAAAAAACAGAGCAACATACTAAACACAACACCAACAGTGAACACCCGTGTGCTCATCTGTGTGGATCAGCGCGCTTGTATTCAAAAGGTTTCCCCATGTAACAATCTGCTAGGGGATGTAGAGAGCCATAGCCCCGTCCCCCAGGGCATGAAGCCGGCATGGAAGAGATCCAGGCTTCAGACATCCAGAGGCCCCAGAGTGCGAGAGCCCAAGGAGGACCACCGGAGGGGCATCCGTGCCACCCTCCTGGGAAGAGCTGAGGAGAGCCCCAGATGAGGGGTCACCCAGTAACCACGGAGCAAAAGCCACAGGGGGCTGCACTGGCGGCAGCCAGTTGTGCCAGAGTGAACCGAGCCGCAGGCCCAGAGGCCCGAGGGCCCCCTTTGCCCCGGAAGAGGCCTGACCGAGCAACAGGCACCAGGCCCCGCCAAGTAGTCACCGGGAGTGAGCTGGTACATACCTGAGCGCCCAGCCCCGGACACCAAGAACCACCAACGCACCGACCCCTGAGGGCATCAGTTACTGGCAGGGAGTGTGGTGAGGGGAGATAGGCCTCCATACTTTGGAGGGCCTGGGAGTTCCCAGAGAGGTGGAGTGTAAGACCCGACCTCACATATAAACACAGACAAACAGGCACACACAGACACAAACATGCATTCCCACCCTCATGCACACATATACAAATAGTCAGCACTCACCCAACGTAAGGATAGACATACATGGACACTGTACACACAATCACACTCCCCAAACATACTCTATACCCCGGGTCCAGGTACCCTCGCCCCTAGAGGGGGAAACGGCACCTAGACCCAGGAGATGTTACCCTTTCCCCCGGGGTGGAGGCAAGCAGACTGCCCCAGGCTCCGCAGCAGCAGGGAGGCCCCGCATCCCAGATCCCAATTGGATGGCCAACACCTCCTCCCAGCCCCCCCACCCTGATGGCCAGCAGAGAACAGGGGTGTGTGAAGACCCCAAACCTCCCTCCTCGCGCTCATGTGTAGTGTTGCTGAGTGTTGTTCTAAGGTGCATTTAAAACACGGGAGAGCATGGTGCTGCAGCCAGAGAGCAGCAGGTGTTAGCACGGCCCCTCCCAAGAACCCTCAATAAAATTGAGAGGTGGGCACCGGCGCCAGAGGTGGGGTTGAATACACAGACCGTCGCTGTTAACGTGCCCACCCTCAAGGCCCTATATGTAAGTGTAAGAGTGTGAGTAATGTGGATGTCTAAGTTGTGGAGTTAAATTGAGGCACAGGTGGCCAGAAGGGGAAAGAGGGGGGGGGGGGGGGGGGGGGGTATGCCTCCCCTGCACCCTGGTGACACACCCGCACCCCAAGGCCTTACTTGTGTGGGTGGGTGTGTTGGAGCGGGAAGAGGGAGGCAGCCGGGGATGGGGAGCAAGATGCCCCTCCCTGGGGCCAGCTCCCCCGGGGAGGGGCATCTTGCTCCTCCCTTCTTTGCTCCCTTTCTTCACAACCCACTACCCAAATGGTGGTGATCAGTTAACAGCTCATCACCTGTCTTTACCCAAGTGTCCAAGACATACAGACGCAGATCTGATGATACGATTACAAAATGAATCATTGACCTGCGACCTAGGGTGTCCTGGTGCCACATGCACTTACGAACACCCTTATGCTTGAACATAGCGTTCATTATGGACAAGCTATGCCTAGCAAGGGTTCCAATAATAGAGCACTGCCGCTCAATCAAGCCCTCCAAGTCATAGTATCCTTCCCATGTGGGCGTTAAGGAGACTGGGTACTCTGAACTCTTTTTTTTCTTTTCGGTGCATAGGCACAAACGACAGCCAGGACCTGATCCTTGGCCTTGGGCAGCCTCTCACCTAGGCTGACTTCAAAATGGAACAGGGTCCAGTCCGTCCCCAGGAAACTAGTTCTAGAGCCCAAGGTATTGGTATAGGTACGTATTGAGGTGAGCCTAACTATATCTAGTTGGTATCTCCCAACCTCACACATTAACTCAGGCTCCTACCCCACCAGAGAGGTGACATTCCATGTGCCACAAGACAGTTTTGGAAGCCAGGGCCTCTAGTTCCTCACTCTAGTGTTGGGACAGACCCATGTAGCTTTTTTGGGCTGAGCCCAGCCAGACCTCGTGGGCTAAAGTTTGGCCACCAGATGCTTGCCCTTGAGCCTCCGCCCATGCCAGGCTCTTGGAAACTAAAGGGTCTACAGACTATGTGGAATATTTATCCTTGCATTTTGTAAGTGTTTAAAATCAGTGAATATAAGCTATCCATCTCTCAGCTGTAAACTAGCTTCCATTAGTAACATCTTCCCTTTTGTGTTGCTAACAACCAGGAGAAATGCTCCTAGGGGAGAGTGATGACTATTGATAGTCATAGTCTCCAATTTAAGGCTATAAACAAGACTGGCTAAAAAAACCCAAAACACCAACTCTGCTACTTTGCTCCTTCTTTCTAGATGTACTTGCTGCTTTGCCGCATTGCAGTACTATTAAAGGTAAGTTACACCTTTGTGTAGCTCGACAAAGAGGGTTACCGATTTTGTTGTGACCACTGATGCTGTTCCATATTTGCCATTTTATAAAAAGGCTTTGATAGCACTGTTCTTTACTTAATGACTCAATCTATTGTGAATATTCCTATGAAAACCAGATCATATGTTATATTAAGATTATTACCAGCATACGTTTGTTTTTGAGCTCAAACCACCTTTTAGTTTATGGTTTGTTTATTTTAGCATGTGAATTGAACACTTATTGTTTTTATGTTTTTCTCTGACTTGCCACCAAAATGGCCTTTTGCTCTCATTTGGCTTAAGGCTTAAAAACAAGGTACTGATTCTCTGGTATGAAACACTCTGAATTACCATATGTTTTTCTGGTGTGTGCGTTGCAAACAACTTGCACTGATGTCTACTGCCAAATAATTCTTTTAATCAATCATGGACTTTGTTTTCTATGGATCATGTGTTGGTTATTGTAGAGACCTGGCTGTTAGCTGCTGAGATGAGATGGCTCACTAGTCATTCCATCTCTCTCCTGTAAAATACTGAAGCATGTTTTTATGGATAGACTGGCCACACATACAGTACATATAAATGTGTACTTTTGCACTTGAATTAATACATAAATTGGACAAAATTAAAAAATAGATTTGATCTGGGTCCAAAATTAACAAGCAAGTTTCTTTGTACTGGCTCACAGACTTTTGAAAGGGAATGTGATCGGCAGGCAAGATGACTGAACTTGGACTGTCCTGGCTTCAACCCATCAGTCAGTCACCTAAGTCTAGACTGAGTAGCCAGATGTTTTCTTTATATTATTTTTAATTTGTTATTTTGTAAAATAACATATTTTGTTAGCTATCCATTTGTCTCAACCAATCTCTCTGTTCTTTTCATCTGTCTTGTTGCTAAGCAACAGATGGTATACAGGTCATATGTCGACCCTGCATTTAAATTGCAAATGGTACTAGCGATGCAGCTAAGAAATGATGTGCAGATGGTGGTCATGAATTAAAATGTGCTTCAGCTTAGATTAGTGAGTAACCTTAAAACAAAATAACAGCTGCTTTTACCAATTAGTGCTACAAATCATCAGGAAAAGAAAGACTTTCTGCACATGTGCTATAAAATCACGAAAAAGAAAACCTACAATGAATTTGAAGTGGAAAAATGAGCAATATTTGTTTTTAGTTCAGCAGAGAAGTGAAAGTCAAATAATGTGTCGTGTTGCATCTACCCTTTTGCCTGCTTATGATAATGTCACGCAAAAAGATTTTTACAGTCTCGGCTGACAAAAATCATGTACATGTGCCACCAACTAGGACTAGAAGTAAAACGACACAAGTTTGGCACATTTGATTGACAAGTTATATTAGACTCTGATTGTATTTAACAATTCCCAATAAAAGTTGAGCAGACATTAAAATCTTCCCATATGGGATGTCAGTTCGGTTCATTGGGTGAACAAGCGGCCAAATGCCACATGGCCCGAGTGCAGCCGCCCATGTTTGAGTCCAGCTCTCGGGTCCTTCAATGCATGTCTTCCCCCTCTCTCTCCCTGTTTCCCTGTCTGTCTATCTTCACTGGTGTGCTATCTATTTAAGGCAAAAAATGATAAATAATAATAATAAAATAAATACAATAGCATAATTATGAGAAGTATGACCCAAAGAACACTGCATTATTTTAAAATAATTTATTATGCTTCTCTCAGTATAATTGTTAAGATTTGCTTTTGCTGGCATTCATTTTCTTTATTAAAAAAAAATCCATTTAATGGTAAAATGGATTGACTTGTCAGAAGCCATCTACGGAGGCTTATCTTCTAGTCCAGATAAGCTCAAGCTTACTGCAAATGTTGCAGTTGTCAGTTTTATTTTGGTTTAGTTCATGCACTTTCAGGGGGAAGCTGATGCTGAGTGGGGAGATTCAGTGTATGTGTGTTGGAAGACTACGTGCTGAGTGAGTTCTGTAGAAAGCAACTGTATTATCTGGAATTTCTTTATAACAGTTTCACTTTATGTGCAATGGGCATCCTGCCAGTTCAATCCCTCTCGACCCATTTTTATCATCCTAACAACTAAATTAAGAGGGGACTGTGTGCACAGTAGCAGCGAAAAACCCGAACCATTGTTCTCTTTTCCACCACACTGATTGGAAATGGGGAGAAGCCAAAACCGGAAACAACAACATTCCTAAAAGTCTGGGTGTTGGCTTTATGACACATATTTCACATTGAGCCCAAATGTTAACTACAAGATAACAAGCAGCCGGAGTGTGGGGTGCCTACATGCTGTGTGACTGGCGATGGCTGCACAGCTGAGTTATAGCGATGGGGAGGAGAGACACTGAAATGAAAACAAAACCGCTGGACACACACTGAGTCCCACAAGAAGAGACACGGCGCTGCTTGTGTGAGTGTCTGCTTTTGTACATCAGTGTGTGATTATTTGTGCGAGAGCACGAGATTAAAGGCTCTTCCTCACTGCTCGCAATGTGGACCCAGGGGATCTATGGATGCCACTCCTTCCAGAGACATGGTGTACTCTCCTGTCAAGGTTGATTAGCTGGAGGATGAAACCAATTTCCTCTGTTCTCCTTTAGCCCCAGCTGTTTTTTCCCTCCCTGATACTCTCGTTCTTCTTCTGCAGCTCTCTCGGCTTTTCACTTGATTTTCCTCTTGCCCGCTAAACACGGGTGCTCTTTGCTCTCCTTCACTGCTCTCCGGGCTCAGTATATCAAAACACAGCTAAAAAACATCACAAATACTGCAAATATTTGTGATTTTATGATCTCCAAGCTGTAAGTAGTTAGATGGACGTAGAAGTGTTTCAGCTGTTGTTTTAAGACACTGTTTTCATTAAGAAAAAGGTGTTTTTTGGGCAGCACATCCCTGAAAGACTTTACCCTCAACAATACAGACCATAACATCTTCACTGTTTATTTTAATAAAGTGGTGGTTTCTAAATAATCAAATGTGTCACAATCTGCTGTGACCTTCAGGGGCTTTTGTGTCTTCATGTGAGTTTTCAAATCGGTTTAATATGCTATACACTTATGTCTTTTTCTTTTATCCCTCATATGGTTCCAGCTCTTATCTTTGCACACATGATTTTGCTTTGCAAGAACTGTTCCTTTTAAATGAAGTGAATACATACATTGCTTGCAATGTCTTCACTTTGATTCTCTTTGTATTCTTTATTTCTTCCATTTTTGTGAGCATATTTTTCTCAGTTTTCTCTGTTCTCAGGATTTGAGAGATCATTTGAGTTAAAACACTGCATTATTTTGTCTTGAGTGTAGTATTTCCAAGTGGTTCTGGGTTTTGGTATCAATATTTATCATTCATTGTTTGATAGCTTTGATTTGCTTGTTTGATTGTGTTAGTTCCTCTGTCCTTGTCCTAGTCTCGCCTTTGTGTCTTGTGCTCAGCATCTCCTGTGGAAGTCAGTCTTGTTTCCATGTTTGCTTACCTTTCTGTTTCCCCAGTCTTATCCCAATGTAGTTCTGTCAAGTTCATATGTCTTAGTCCTGGTCTCAGTGTTACTTCCTGTTTTTTTTAATCCCTCGTCATGTGTGCACTATGTTCACTTTTGTTTCCCTGTCTCTTTAGTTAGACTTTCTTCAGCTGTGTGTCCAGGTGTATCCACTCTAATATCCTCCTGAGCGTTCATACCCTGTATAAAATCAAGCAGCAAGTCATGCAGTCTGGCTTTGCAAACATACGTGACAGAATGGGATTTTCTAAGAGGTCACTGAACAGAATTCCACCATTGCAAGAAGTCAGCTTGTGAAATTTCTTCACTCCGATATTCCATGATGAACTGTAACTGGTATTAATGCAAAGTGGAAGCAGCCATGGCAACTCCATCACCAAGTGGCAGAAAGTTACAGTACACTGCCTTACAAACTATGGAGTACATGGTGTGCAGAGAAACCAAATGTTGTGGCATCTCCATTCACACCAGTGGACCTTGTTTTTTTACAGCAATGGCGGATCAGCCTTGCAATAATCATGGAAGTGAGCAACATACACTAGCCGTGCCATAGAGATATAACAGCACAGAGATTGAGATGTTCTTTTTAAAGGTAAGATGTTATAGTAAAACTCCATGCTATCAAAACATCCAGATAAAATTAACTTGTGCCATACACCGCATGCCCAATATATTCGTAGGTTATTTTCAAATATATTAGATTTGAGATTTGGGTACTGTAAATACATAACAGACTACTACTAATAATGGACTGCATTTACCCTCAAAGCGCTTTACAATTCCACTATTCATTCACTCTCACATTCCCACACTGGTGGTGGGAAGCTACAGTTGTAGCTACAGCTGACCGACTACAGCTCATTCGGCCCCATTCTGCCAACCTAGTCCAATATTGTCGGCTCACGCTGGCAGAGCCTTTTATGATGTGGTCGAGCAAAGGTCAGCTCCACAATAATTGACCGTGAAGAAGGAAGCATTTTCTCTGCCTTTTCCTTGTCTCCCTTCAGCTCCCTTTCTGCCTGAGATCTCTATTTGCAGTGTTCAATAATCTCAGTGTAAAGCACAGGATGTTGAAATTAAGTCTGCCCTGGGGCAGACTGACAGACGCAAGGCTGCCATATCGCTCCATCGGTCCCTCTAACCATCACCAGTAGGTGGTAGCTTCCCAAGTTCCCAACCCTCTGAACCACGGTCACCACGTCTAGGTTACTGTTAGCAGGACATAACCAGAGATGGGCAGTAATGCGTTACTGTAATCTGATTACTTTTTTCAGGTAACGAGTAAAGTAAGGGATTACTATTGCAAAAACAGTAATTAGATTACCGTTACTTTCCCGTAGGAACGCTGCGTTACTGCGTTTCTAAAACCGGGATTTTTTTGCGAGAATGTCTCATGACAGTGACGTAAGCGAGTGCGACGTTGGTGACAACAGCTGTGTGCAGATCAACAATGGATCATATATCGAGTGCAGGAGAGAGTATGAGCGTGCAGCGTTTAAAGCGTGGAAGTACTGACCTTACTTTGAGTTTGATTCCATAAAAAGTGACAAAAACATTAGCGTCCGTTGTGCGTGGGAAGAAAACTTCTTTTTACAGCAAAAAAACCCCCTAAACTTCCAAACAAGCTCCGGGAGTGCGCTGCCACGTAATGGGAAACTCACAGAGAAACTCGCGGATTCTTCCACTGACCGCTGCGGCACACCTGCACCAGGGTAAACCTCCGCCTACCCCACTCCTGCTTTACAGGTGAAAATAGAGCGACAGGACCGCTAGTCTTTGATGTTATTTATTTTCTGCTGTGTTTTACTTGCATCTATTTGAAAGAGTGAGTGTAAACACAAAAAATATTTTATTTTATGTGCTGGAATGTGCAGAAAATAGGTTTAAATGTTAAACAAATTTCTTCCAGTCAGAGAATGTTGCATATAATTACATTTTTTGCTTGATGCATAAAGTTAAAAGAAAACTAATAAAACAAGTTTTAAAAAGAGACTTTTCCATTTGATTACATTTTATATGATGGATTATGTAGAAAAAGTAGAATTGGGCTGAAAGATCTATCGCTTTATCACCTATTCAGGTTGTAAATCGTGTTTCTAAAAAGTAACTAAGTAACTAAGTAATTAATTACTTTTGAAAATAAGTAATCAGTAAAGTAACGGGATTACTTTTTTGGGGAAGTAATCGATAAGTAGTTACTGATTACTTTTTTCAAGTAACTTGACCAACACTGGACATAACTGTAGTCACAGTCTGTTGTTTGTATATTCTGTTATTTTAATGCCAATTTACCCGATGTTACAGAATTAGAGATTCAAAGTTCTGGTCGTTTTTTTGTAGTGAAGTTGAACTTATGTTGATGTTTCATATGACAACCCAAATTCTGAACTCCTGCTGACGCAACTCTGACTTAATCAAGAGGTCTGATAGTGTGGAGATGATAGAGGACATGATAGCAGACATGAGGAAGAAGAGGAGACCCTACTGGCCAGTTTTCATCCAGGAGCTTTAAGTGGAGAGGGTGAGCAGCTTTAAATACATGGGCGTCTACATCAGTGAGGACCTCACCCGGACATTTAACAGCACACAGCTGATCAAGAGGGCTCAACAGTGACTGTATTTTCTCAGGAGCTGTGGAAGTTCGGCATTCTTCAGCTTCTGCAGCGGCATAGCTGAGAGCTTCTTGACCAGCTACATCATAGTGTGGCATGGCAACGCCAATGCTTTGGACTGCAAATGCCTGCAGAGTGTGGTGAAGACTGATAAAGAGATCATTAGGACTCCACTGCCCTCTCTGCAGTATTTACTATCGCAGAGTTCCGTCTACGGCACATACAGCTGATGTAGCATTCTGAAGTGCACAGTAATCGTAGCTTATTGCAGCTCAGATTCTTTTATTTTATTTATATTGTGTGTATGCTTCTTTAGAACTGTTGTATATAGTTTTTAAATTATGGTTTATTTTTCTTATCATTTTTATATTTTTTTCAGAAGGAAGAATTGCATTGTTCAGGAAAACACGTTTCTTTACTGTGTATGACAATAAAACTAGCTGAGCCAGTCATGTAGATGTAATGTGTAGGTGGCCTAGTACTTTTGTCCATAGTGTATCTTTATGTTATGAAATACTTGCTAATCATTTCCTAATCTACACCTAGTAACAGTGCCCTTTAACAGCTAGCCTGCTGGCTTAATCTCCTCCTTAAATCCAACCAAGGGTAGTGGCTTTGGCCGTAGTAACTCAAGTCAGTGCTTGTGATTCCACCAGAATCCCTGCAGCACATTTCAGAAAAGTCCCAGGAGGAGAAGTTGTGTTGCAAAAAGTACATGTCCATTCTCCTTTTGAACAAAATTTGCCTCATACTGCATGGAGCAGATGAGGAGGGCAGGAAGTCAGACAGAGGAGCATTTTGAATTTTGAAAACAAAAGACTTGAAGCTGTGCAAAAAGACACAATAAAACTGTGCACAGAGACAAACACCCAGTGCATTCCCAGTCTTATTCACCAGCAGCACAAACTTGCCACTGTCATTCTTTGCTCCTTTACCGCACTGCCAACCTGTTTTGGTAGCAGTCTGTCTGGGAAGCTGCCTTCAGTCGACCCTTGGCTCTCTCTCTGTGCCATCTGCACCTCAAAGACTTTTACAAAAAGCCTTTAAAACCACCTCCTCACCCCGTGCTCTGCTTCTGGCTGCTTTTTATTTTTTTAAAAGCTCTAAAGCTTGGCATAAAACCAACGGCAACCATCTTTGTTGTCTTACATCTGGCCATTAAAATCAACGGTAAAGCTTATTGCCAAGTAATAGCAGCGGCATTCTTTCTTCCCAATGGAAGCTGATTCAGTCCCTGGATTCAAAGTAGAGATTTGTCTAAATTGAGATTTTGTATGGACAGCATTTTTTTTGCAGTTCCTACAAATCAAATTTCATGCACACTTGATGGTCTGGGCTTACCACATCACTAACAGTCTTGTGCATGCCACTGAAACTGACTACTCTTGCTGTGGGGAAACAACAAGAGTTTTTCCGGTGCATTTGTGTCTCTCTCATGCAGACACACACACACACACATACCAAAAAACGAAAGAAAGAGCAGAGTGCAGATAAACAGTGAGATAAAAGTGAATAAACACTGTTGTATTTGTGCGTGCGCATGCATGCATTAAGAGACTGTGTACCCATAGCCCGGTTTGAGCAAGATTTAAAAAGAGATTTTGGGAAAATGATTTGCAGGTTCAGGCAGTGAGTGTCCATTACACACAGGCATTGAACTCAGCAAATGTATTGATTGCCAAAATATTAGCTAATGAAGCTCAGTCGGCCCCATTCTGCCAACCTAGTCCAATATTGTCGGCTCACGCCGGCAGAGCCTTTTATGATGTGGTTGGTCGAGCAAAGGTCAGCTCACACAATAATTGACCGTGAAGAAGGAAGCATTTTCTCTGCCTTTTCCTTGTCTCCCTTCAGCTCCCTTTCTACCTGAGATCTCTATTTGCACTGTTGAATAATCTCAGTGTGAAGCACAGGATGTCGAAATTTAAAAAAAAAGTAATCTGTAACATTTTCAGAGCACTGTTGAAACAAAAGAGACAACCTACGCCCAGTTCTTTTTATTTAGCACAAAGCCGCTCCAAATACTGTCAAAAATGGAGCATTCATTTAATTTATTAAAGGAAGTGATGAAAATGATCTTGAACACCAAACCCCATTACGCAAGGACAGACAAAAGATAAGAACTCCCCCTTCAGAAACTCAAATTGTGTCAACAGAATCATCAGATGTATAATGCCACGTTACAGCTCGTGCTGTTTGACTGGCAGGTCACCACCAGCGCCGTAGGAGTCAAGGGCACGCAACGGGGCAACTATTGTTCTTTAAGCAGAAAAGGACCTCATCACGCAGCAGGAGGAGAGCATAAACAGTCACGTCAGGCTCACTGAGATCACATTAGAATGATTGGAAAGGAAGACGCTGCCTTCAAGGCTCTGGGCTGTGACTCTGTCAGATGTGAGGTGTTAACATAGCTGTGAGGTGCTCTTTGAAACGAGTGTACATTTCATGGAAATCAGCGACTACACTGAAACTGTTCGTATGTGAGCCAGGCTTTGTGGTGAAATGCACAACAGCATGTGCTTAATCATTTTATGAAAGGGCAGATTTTGTGTTTATGGAAACTGCGTGTGTGCAGTTTTAACCGCAGCAATTAACAACATGCTGCTTATGCGAGTTAAAGCAAGCTAACCTTTAACTGCGGCTTATTTTTGGTGATCCAATCACACCTGCGGTAAAAATATACTTTTTCCATGATTTTTTTTCTCTTCTCCTTCCATAAGCACACTGGATCTGGAGCATTGTTACAATCCGAACATGTTGCTTTGTTGATTTGTTAATCAACAAAAGGAGGACAAAAACATTATGCTGCTCATGCGGGCTGATTTTTTTTGCAGAAACACAGGGATCAGGAAAAAAAGACTCCTCCCCTCACCTCCTCCGCTGTCCTTCTCTTCTTCCTCGATGCTGTTTTTGATGCTGTCGTACTCCTCGTCTATGTTCTGGTTGCCTCGGATCTGACTGAGCACGCGGCGGGCCTTCTGGGTCAGCCCACGCTGAATTAACCAGCGAGGGCTCTCTGGCAGGAAGAGGAATCCCATGAATTGGAGCACAGCGGGGAGCACAGACAGACCCAACATGTACCTGCGAGAGGAGAGAAGGAACACATGGAGTGAGACTAATTATGATCACAGAAATGCTGTTTTTAGTTTTGTTTGTTTGTTAGCTTTTGACTAATGAAGGGTTTGAAAGGTTGAAAAGGTTTGATGTGCAAAATTCAACTGCATATGCAAGAACAATCAGGTTTCAGCAACGCTCCCCTGCATTCACTTTATGCTGACAAGTTCAGCTAGCAACACGTGGTTTACTTCATTAAAATTAAACACTGGGGAAAATGTCAAGGCTTTTTTCAGATTCCTCTGCTTAAAATAACCTTAACATGTACATTAAACATTTAGATTAATCGCTGCACATTAGAGATAAAGTTCCACTTGCTAGAAGCCTTGCTTGAGAAAGAAAATCAAAACAATAAAGCGTCACTGTCTAATATCACTGCATAATTAGTTTACCCTAGCAAAGGCACACTATGCTGCACTGAAGTGTAAAAAACTGCAGGATTGCTCTGCAAGCATAACATGTTATGTGCCAGTAAGGCAAAGAATAGGAGGATATAAGAAAAGTAAAAGGGTAAAAGGAGGCTGTAATAATGACAAATTGCTAGAGACTGCAGTAAACAGCCAGAAGTACAAGGTTTTTCTTCTTCTGCGAAGGCAACGACATCAATCTGAGAACATCTGTAATCTTAACTCAATCGGTTTTCCATTATCATTATGAATCACACAAATCTAAGGCTCGCCGAACAATCTCCTTTGTGTCTATCAGAACTGCAGCCGAGGCAAATCCTTTCAAAACGACCAATTCTTATCAACAGTATCTCGCAGCTCGCCGCTCAAAGACTCAGAAGACCGCGAAGCTGCATTCAGCGTGACACGAGGAAAGGACGCGAACAGAAGAAAGAGAAAACAAGAGTATCGCTCCAATAAACAGCACAGCTGCTCCCAGTAAATGCTAAAGACTGACCCGTGCTTGTGTTGACATTTTGAATGAGGGTTTGAGCCGGAATGAAAAGATTTTCTGGCATTTCATATACGCTAAGAAGCCAAAAAAGAGACGATGCTATCACATCTGATTATATGACTATCATTAACGAAGGCGGCATTGTTTACATCCTGTGAGAAGTGTAAAAGTTCTGCTTCTGTATTCTTTTTTCTGTTGAGATACAAATTGCGGTGTGGAAGGTGCTATAACACATTTTGCGTGCAGTGAAAGGTGGAGCTTGGATGTAGCTTTGGGGTTTGAAGAGTGAATTCCTTAACCCTGTATTTTTTTTTAAATGGCCACTAGAATGGTTGGAAAAGTAGGGGAAAACTGGGAAAACTGACCTTGGACTGAGTTTCAGGAATGAGCGTTATTATTGGCTGACAACTTGTGAATGTCGAGTGTTTCAAACGATAGTTCGATAACCACTGGGGGTGAAAGGTGTATGTGAAAAGTTCATCAGTGTGTGTCTGACCTCCAACCGTCATGGCGCAGATAGCTGAAGGCTCCGTCGATGAGGCTGGCTGTGAACTGCCCCCCCGTGATGAAGAGGGTGTTAACGGTGACTAGCTGACCCCTTAGGTGGGGTGGAGAGGCCTCAGCGATGTACACGGGAACTGTCATAGAGGCAATACCTATACAGTAGAGGAAAGAGAGGGAAAGGAGATGATTAGGAGTAGGAACTATTGGCTGAAGTAGAATTTCCAAATGTCGACTTACAAGTTTATATAGCAAAATGGATAACACATTTTATCCATCCATTTTCTTCTGCATTGAAATTCATGGTCGAGGGGGGACTGAAGCATATTCCACATCTTAAAGGTGAGGGGCATGGTACACCCTGCACAAGTCACTAGTTTGCCTCAGTGCTAAAAGTCAGAGACAGCCTATTTACATTCACATTTATAACTATGGGCAATCTAGAATCACCAATTAACCTATCCCTGTGTTTTTGGACTCTGGAACGAAGCCCTAGCGGCTAGTGAGCACTCATGCAGACCCAGGGAGAACATGCAAACTTAAAGGTCCTAGGCAGGATTCAAACCCAAGGAACTGAGTTGGTCATGCTCAGTCATCGAGGTAAGGAAATCCCAGGAAGTTGATTCTGTTCATTTAGACTTTGTTCAATCCAACCGATGACCCAAAAGTGGCACTCAAGTATCAGGAAAAACAATATTTACGCCGGTTTAACCATATTTAAAGTTAGCAGACATACCATTTCACAATCACTTTATTTCTGTGATACATTTCAGCCATTTCATTCCCACAGACATGCACACTCGAACATGGTAATTGCAGAAATAAAGCGTACATTACAGATTTTAATTTAATTTTGTGGAATCTGCAGTGGCCCTAGACTAATCATCGTAACACTAATCTGACATGTTATCGCTTTGGCTTGTTAGGACAATTTGAAAATGATTTAAACTGCAAAATAGCATTTTTTTAAATACAGTAAGCGACTTTTACAAAAACAAATGTACACACTTATTGAAGTTATTTGGGTAATGTTTGCAACGCCTACAAAAAGTTACGCTTGGTCTTCTTCAGTAAGTTTGACCATATTTGCTCAACGGTACCAACAGTGATGTCACAAAGATGATGACGTAAATCCAAGAGACAGAAACAAGCATACTGCAGTGTCTTCCAGTGTGCTACTCACACACGGTACACAGGCTGACCACACACAAACACATACAGGGCAATGCACACTTCTACACTCTCAAAAGCACAGACCAAAACGTGTGTGACTGGATGTCTGACGAGGTGCCATGAGGCTGAGGCTTTCTGCAGCTGGCTCCCCATAAGCTCTATTAATAGTCTGTCATCTACACACCCCACCCCACTCCACCCCTCGCCTCCCTACAGCCACCGCCCTGGCCTGAACGGCCGCCATGACTACGTGGCTACCCGTCGCCATGGAAACCACTTGCTGGGAAACGAGCCATGCTGTCTCCAAGCGGGCACCACACTGTGGCAGCTCTGGGAAGACAAATCAATAAGCAAGATAGGAGGAAATTTACTATGTTTTTCTTTCTCCCCCTTTTTTAAAATTAATTTGTTCACTGCTTTTTCTCAAACAAGAAGGACAAAAAAATCAGCATCTTGAGACGTTTAATAAAAGAGCACAAAACCCCAAATTACAAACTAATAAAAGGTGAACTGCAAGAGAAACTGTGGTTTAATGTCAGATTGGAAATCCGTGTGCGTGATTGGGGGATGGGCACGCCAAAACACACGTGGAAACACTCCGCTCTGCTCTCACACAACCTCGAACTGCAAACACACCCTAAGGATTTAGAGTCAAGTCTTTATCTTTGTTATGGCTAAAAAAAGGATTACCATCGGATGACGGAAATCCGAGATCCAGAACACCCCCTGAAATCGAATCAAGTGCTCTTTGGCAATGAAGCCTGTCTGCTCAGCCCAATTTAATAGAAATGCATTTATAAGCCTTGGAGAGGTCCTGCCGAAAGATGAATGCAAGACAAACCCTATCGCGTCCACGGGTTACACTAAAGTTAGGATTCTGAAACTTTGCCTTGTGTAACTCAGCATAACCATAAATATCTGGGGGAAAAAGCATAGATGTGTGTACTGCCGTTCCCTATAGCTTTAGCATTCAGTTGTTACGGTCCCTGTCTGATCTTCAGGAGCATTAGCATCACGCTCTGCTGCACCTTTAGCCAAAGCCTTTGTGTTATCCTCTCTTCTGGACATTAAATTAGGAAAACAAAGAAAAAATGTGACAAAAAAAAAACCCTCTGTCATTCTAACAGAGCTGTTCAGCAGGGAGAGTTCATCTAGGCTTTAGCAGGGCTTAGAAGTAAAAGTCTTTATTTATCGTTGGCTCACTAACTAATAGCCGGAACCTTTCCACACTAAAATAGACATGTAAATCCCATCAGTGTTAAAGACATAGAACTGAGCCTGTCTAATGACTATTACTCTCCGTGTACTTGAACTGTGCTGCTAGGAGGCTTTTAATAAAACTGATGGAACATCCAGCAACTTAAAACAGTGGCATTGAGCCATCTCACATACAGAAACTACTGCAGAGTCTCCTGGGAATTGTAGTTTTAAAGTCATCTAAACCCAAAAAGAAACAAAGTCACAAATGACCAAAGCGGTTTGTCTGCTTCAATTCCTCTTCTGTTGCGTGTGCTAGCCTCATGCACACCTCCCATCATTCTACCTGTTTTAGCCTTATGCATCACTACCATATCTCCGTCCAAGTCCCGCCTGCTGCTATAGCCCGCCATATGCCTGCCGGCGAGATACAACAGCTGATGTTGTTACATTTAGTGAGCAATGAATCATGTCCATTTCACATGCTGCTGCAGGTGGTGACGGGGAAAATATGTTAGAGCCCATCTGAGCATACAGGCCAGGAAAAAGGTTAAATAGTGTACCGATTCGCTTCGGCTTATCCGTCATCTGTGATTAAATATTTTTGACTTTGAGTCTCTGGAGTCCAACATCGCAGTGACTTTTTCTGTTTATTAGTGTACAACATGCCTTTCTTTCATTAATGCACAGAAAGATGATTTGGAAATTGTTTAATATACTAGTGTAAATATGAAAACAGTTATATCTTCTTCTTTTTTAATATACGTTGAATTTCACACCTATAGTTTAGGGCCGCCTTTGTCATATTTTTCTTTACATGACGAGCCAAATGTTTACACTGGGTGCATTTATTTTATTTACATGAAAGAGTCTCAACTTGGGTTTGTAATTAACTGAACACTTACATCTGTTTTCTGAGGTGATCCTGAGACCAGTGAGTTGTAAATGTTCTCTGTGTCCTACGCTCTAATAGTTTAGCTCATGATAAATGGATTTTATTTTTTAACACATTTTTAATCTCATCTATCACTCAGAGCACTTTTTACACTGCAAGCTGCATCCACAGACACTTTTGAATGCGTTGATCCATTAGAGGGTAACTGGGTTTGAGTACCTTGACCAAGGACACCTCAGCATAGGGTTGCTGGAGCTGGGGAACAAACCAACGACCTTCTGAAAAGCAGATAACCTGTTACAAAATCTCAGTCAACAAAAACAATAAGGTTTTTGGAGCTGTACTTGAGAACTGGATAACCAGTGTGAAGTGTCTTTGACTAAAACACATAACATTACTTGTAATATTAAGTAATAAAAGCTTCTACGGTTGGGTGGCACGGCGGTTAGCACTGTTGCCTCACAGCAAGAAGGTCCTGAGTTCAGTTCCACCATCAGGGCGGGGTCTTTCTGTGTGGAGTTTGTATGTTCTCCCCGTGTTTGCGTGGGTTCTCCATGGGTACTTCGGCTTCTCCCCACAGTCCAAAGACATGCAGTTAGTGGGGAAAGGTTAATTGGAAACTCTAAATTGCCCATAGATGTGAATGCTTGTGTATATGTGTTAGCCCTGCGACAGTATGGCGACCTGTCCAGGGTGTACACTGCCTCTTGCCAAAGATGGCTGGGATAGGCTCCAGCACCCCCATGAAAAGGATAAACGTAAGCGAATGGATGGAACTTCTATGGTTGACTTCCACATTGTCAAACGTGTATGATAGCTATTGCATCCACCTGTGAATGATTTCCCTCTAATGTTAGGTTATCTGTTGCACACTGTGCTTGCAGGATTTCTCTGAATTTCCTGAAATGATTCTATATACCTCTGCATTTTGACATCGATAAACTGTTTGAACTGTTTGTCCTATCAGTCTTTCACAGAGTTTTCCCACCCTACAGACACTTCTAGGACGACGTTCCGGGACGCTCCACATCATGTTACTGACCTGCTCTCAGTTAACTTGTTGTGAGATGTTCAACCAGATGCTTTGTTAATGGTACTTTTTTCAGTCTGTGCTCCTGACTCAGTTGAACTGATATCAATTTAAAATTAAAAGAATAAACACTATTTTTATTATTCTTAATAACATATAGGTCAAAATATAGAAGAGATTTGCAATTAATTTTCCATTTATTTGCACTGAAATCAGCATTCCATTTTAAAGATCATGATTGTATGTTAAATCTAACTGGATCCAATAAAATACGGATTGGAAAACCAAGCTTTGTTCCTTCACTCCTTACCCAGGAAATAGATCCCTCTGCCATACAGAAGACCAGCTAATTCAGGGAGATAATATATTTACTTTCAGAATCATATTTCAAATGGATTATGTAAATTATAATTTTATCTAGAAAACTATAGATTAGACAAAATTACTGAGCCACACCTGTTAATCTATGAATTCAGGTATTTTCTGTCCCATTGCAACAGGTATAAAATATCAAGCACCCAGTCATTCAATCTGCCTTTACAAACATCTGTGAAATAACTGATTATTGTTTTTATTATTAGTATTGTTATGATTAGGATGGCATTGTTGCAACAATGATTCCTCTGGCATTAACATCAGCATGAGAACTGTGCACTGGGAGCTTCACGGCATGAATTTCCATGTCTGAGCAGCTTCCATAAGGTTTAATGTGTAGGTGATCCATATTATGTACAGAGTCTTGCTTCCAAGATGTCTGAAGAGTAGGTTGAAAGGTTAGTATTTCCTACACCAGCTTATTCCAGGCATATGAATATACAATATTTGTCTTTAAAAACTAACACAGGTTGTTGTGTGTCAGCCTCTCTCTGCATCAGTATCACTGTTTTAGAGCACACATACTTAAAAAAAGAAGTGACAGGATATGAGTAATGTCAAGTATTCGTATTCCTTTATAATTCTCAATAGTAATAAAACTAAAAAAACAAACAAATTAACTCGTGTTATGAGTATATTTCTTTACTTGAGTGTGAGTCTCTTTACCAAGACACTTGCACTATGCTTCTTTTCTTATTAATGAGCTCTCTATTCAGCACTGAGGACAGCTCGCAACACTCACACACACAAACACACATACACAGTCTGAAGTTGCTGTCTGGGCAGGCTCAGCCTCAAAGCAGCACACTTAACAAAGGATCTGTCTGGTCTTCTAAAGGCGGGCTCTAGGCACACAGTACAAAGGCTAGGACTGAGACTTGATCAGAAGAACGAGGGAGATACTTCTTCAGAATCTCCACGACTATGATCTTGACAGACAGAACATTTTCTGGATGTGTTGTTGTTATGATGTTGTTCTTGTAATGGAAGCCGGTTTTTTAGGATCCTCTAACAGAGGATCCTTAAACATGCAAAGTAAGGGGAAGGGAAAAATCTGATACATACTTTTAAATGTGTGTAATTGTGAATTGTGATTGAACGGATTAGTGAAAGCAGGAAAAGCTGTAACCTTTCGTAATTTAATTCAGTTAAAAAAGTAACAATTTTTTGATTGGTTTCTCTAAAAGCATGTTATGGAATAATAAGACTTGTTCTGGAAGGCTTAATTCAGAAATTAGCCACTGCTAAATTTCATGCTCTGGAGAGTCAAAATGCGCAAATGTCAAGCCGAACCCAACTCATCTTTTAAAAACTTGACATTTAAGTGATATAATTTGCACATTAAAACAATAATATGCGCATAAACAAACTTCTCATTAAGTCTACATTTAGGTTTCGCCTGGTTAGGAAGAGAATTGCGACTTAATTATATGAACCAACCAATTAATTAGCAAGCCTGCAGGTTGTAATTAAATGTTATCTCAGTGTAATTAACAGTACTATTTTTAAGCGGGCCTATCTCCTCTGTCAAAGAACAAAACATTTCAACGCTTGCAACTGCTAGATAATTTAGCCAGAAAACATAATTATACAGTCACTATGAGGGTGTCTGTGTGTCCTTTTATTTGTGCATGTTTTTTTGTCTGTGTGTGAGGCATTGGATTATGACTAACTAAGCCAGCATGCATCAGAGGCTTAAGGCAGAAAAGAAACATTTTTATGGCTCTTTGTTGAACAAATGGAAATGCATTGTCTTGGGGCAAGCTCTCCACTGATTGGTTAAATCTGACAAATGGAAAAGTTTTGAAAATGGAAAGTTTTTCGCAGATTAAATTTTTAATGACCTACCTTGTCCTTGAAAATGTAAAAAGAAAAGAGGGAAAACTTAGATCGCTTCCTTCGTGATCGTGGGGATGTCTTCTAGCATGTTAACATGAGCGTTGTTAGCTGTAACGTTACTCTGTTTTGGAAGCATTGTTCGCTCACCGATGCCTACAGCTGTTGGTTGCTTCACTGTAGGGCAGAGGTCTCCAACTCCAGTCCTCAAGAGTTACTTTACTGCAGCTTTTAAATAGATCCTTGTTCCAACACAGCTGAATCAAATGAATGGCTTGTTAGCAGGCCTTTGCCAAACCTGATGGCATGCTGAAGAGGTGATTCAACCATTTGATTCAGCTGTGTTGGAGTAGGGATGCATCTAAAAGCTGCAGGACAATAGCTCTCAAGGACTGGAGTTGGAGACCCCTGATAAAGGGTGAACTGAGGATAGAGCTGAATAATTCCCCCAATATATCATAAACTTTTAGGACATCATGTTAAACATGTGTACTCAGTTGGATGCTTCCTCTTTGCCCCTGTCAAAAGTGGGCAAAGTTTGCCCACTTTTATTGAAGAGGGTACAACTTTAACTGAGTTTTACTGATAAAACTGATAAAAGCAATTGCCCCTCTCAGTTGGAGCATGGAGGACGGAGCATTCACGATTTGCTCTCTGAGGTTTTAGCCATAATCCAACCATACCGTCATCCAACCTTTACTAAAAAGAGACATTTTTAAGAACAAGAAGTCTATATGGAGCTGCAAAGCATATTCGAGTTGTAGTGCCAACCTATTTAACCCGCTGAGCTCCAAGTCAGCCTCTGTGAAAACCTAACCCAAACCGTAAGTATCATCAAATAATTTAGAGACTTTGAAGAAATCTCTGTGCAGAACAAGGAACAAGGCAAATTATATACTGGAGAAGAAAGACCAGCTGGCTCTTTATGAGCACTCAGTTTAAAAGCTGTAATCTCTGATGGTGTGATGGTGCTTTACTAAACTTTAATTTAAGTTTAATAGCTTAAACAAAAATGAGAACATCTGAAGTTGTTGGTGATGAAACCAAACTGTTTTGCCCCCACACAGTTAAATTCTCAGTTTTTCTCCTTTACTTTTATTTTTTGGATTTGTAATGCATAGCTCGGGGGATAAGCCAACTATGTGTCTATATCCATGATGGCCAATTGAATTTATCCTCCTAGGACCTGGCGTCCACATATGTGGACATCACATTTTGGGTTATTTAGACTAAAATACTCAATTTTGCTCTACATGGGCATCAAAATTTTAAATGAATATCCTCATATGTGGCTCTCATTTTTCTTAAAAACAAAAATAAGGTTAAAAAAAAAATCTGGTAATTCTTTGTTTTTACATTCATCGGGCCCAAATATCAAAGAGAAATTAAAAAAGCATGTCGTGGAAGAGTTTGGGTCTTAGGCAAATTAAGAGGATAATTTTCATATTCACCAAATGTTGTTTTCAAAGCCACAGAGAGCCACTGGTGACGGCAAAAGAGCTGCATGTAACAGCTCTAGACTTCCTCTAGGCTTTTTTTTTTTAATGAAAATTTTTTCTGATGTTTTGATTTTGAATTATGATTTTTTTTTTTGGCTCCCTGACTACCAAAACTTCAGAGAACAATTTGATAAAAGCAGAAATATTGACTGCCTGGTCAATGTCAGGGTTAGTGCTATCTATCTATCTATCTATCTATCTATCTATCTATCTATCTATCTATCTATCTATCTATCTATCTATCTATCTATCTATCTATCTATCTATCTATCTATCTATCTATCTATCTATCGGAAATTATGGTTTGGATGTGGATAACTGTTTGACTGAATTTGAAAATACTAAATCAAATAATAAATTAGAGTTAATCCCGCAAGTCTGGCTCAACATTGTCTGTCTGCTTGCGCAAGCACCAGCTCATATCGCACAACAGTCGATGTGCTTAGGCAAAGGTCAGCTCAACAATAACCAGGTTTATGTGTAGAAATACAAGAAGGCATGGCATGGCGGTGTATGGCCTTTCCTGGTTTGACAAACAGCTCTGATGACCTTTCCGGTGAGTCCTGTTCAAAAACGCTCAACAGTTGGCTTTTCTGAGAACTGACATTCGTGTTAATGTGCAGGTGATCGGACTGGGCCAGAAAAATTGCATGCAAAACAGGTTGCCTCATTAGCGTCTCCACCTTCAGTTTGCCTCATTATCTTTGAGTGTCTGGCTCACGCGTGCTTGGTTAATGGAGATCTCTGTATGGTAAAAATGTAACAGCATAAAAGGGAGGGGATACTTATGATGTAACAGCTGAAATGACCCATGTGATTAGTTCTCTCCCTCATAAGAGCAATCAGAGCTTGTTCAGTTAATGATAGTGTGCAGCTGACACTTTAGCAGTCTCTGTATTTCATGCATTTCTTTGCTGTTTTCATCACTTTATCTTAAAATCTCTGAAAACAATTATTGCTTTTCCCTCAGTTTTTATTACTTTTGTTTCTAAAAAAAACAACTCCAACTCAATAAATTCCTTTAGATTCGCATCAGTGTTACGACTGCTTGTGTTAATATCACAGTATATTTATAGACTGGTATTTCACTCTCGGTGTTTACAGCGGCTGACTGCCCATTACCTATGTGTATTAGGGATGGGCTAATGTATTGATACGGCAATACACAGCAAAATATCACTCCAATTATAAACAAATGACACAAAATATAAATAATGTCTTCTTTTCTTTTTCTTTAGTTATTTTTTTGTATTCAGTGACAAACAGATCAAGGTTTGACCCAGATGATTGTCTTGCAATCTACTATTATTGCATATCATTGTATCACAGTGCCATTTTGATGATAATAATAATAATAATAATAATAATGATAATCAGGCTTTAATTTGAACGTATTAACATATTACTGCGATATAAAAAACACAAATAAAATGTAAAACCGAAGGAAAATAATGATTATAATAAAATAACCTAATATGTTTAAAACAGAATAGAAAGAAGCATGAGCTGATTTAACCACTAGTTAGTAACGATTAATTATTATTTTTACTTTCTGTTTATGTCCTACCCAATCATAAATCCTCCATACAGTTTGCTACATATATTTGGCTTTGTAGCTCGAATAACAAACCAAGACACGTATGTACTTACAGGTATATACTAGGGGTGCAACGATACTCGTATCGATATTGAACCGTTCGATACAGTGCTTTCGGTTCGGTAGCATATGTATCAAACAATACAATTTTTAAAATTTATTTTATCAACTTTTCTTCTGACGATGCTGTCTGTGTTGAGCGCTCAGTGGATCTGCGTTCGACTACTCCACCTAGGCTGCACTGTCAGTGCAGATCCACTGAGCGCAGCGCAAGCTAGCAAGACAGAAGCTAAGCTCGTTGCAACATGGCAAATTGAACCTCCCCCACCCTCATTCAGATGTGGCGTTTGGAACTATCTTGGTTTTCATGTGAAGCATGACCCTGATGGTAAGCATGTCATGGACAAAAGTAAAACAGTATGTCGGATGTGCCAGGCAATGCTCAATTACATGGGTGGGAACTACTGCGTTAGCGCAGTTAGCTTGTTAACGTATTGACGCCGTCCAGCCCCACACACGGGGCGATCCGTTAACGGAGATTTGCGGCGTTATGGCGCTAATGTCATTTTAACGAAATTAACCTGAAAGCACTAGTGGGAACACAGCGAATATGACTGCACATTTACGCCGACATCATCCTAGTGCAAAGACAAGTGGAAGCAGACAAAAACAACAAGCACGCATGCTACAAACTTTACCCGAGTCATTTAGACAGCCGTTAGCACATGATTCTCCTTATGGGGACCTGATATGTTTAATATGCTGCTGAGAGTATACCCCAGAAGAAGCGTATAGTATAGCTTTTATTTTGGAAAGAGCCATTTCTCTGTAATAAACTCTCTTTTCCAAAGATGAGTGATTCCTCGATCATATGGATTTATTTTTTTTATTATTTTGATGTTTCAGCAACATTGAATTTAAAAACTTTACTTTTGAGTTAAAATATATATTCATAATTTTAATAAATGACAAATTAAAAAGGCATGAACATTTTTTGTATCGAAAAAATATCGAACTGTGACACCAAAGTATCGAACCGAACCGTCAATTTTGTGTATCGTTGCACCCCTAGTATATATACATATACATACACACACATATACACATGTTGGCATAAGCTACCCATTTAATCTATTTTCTTCTCATATTGTAATTTCCACACAGAGCTGCAAACAAAATACATAATTTGTCATTTATTCATTTTTAATTAATCTGTATATTATTTTTTTACAAGAAGTCAATAAATTAAAATTTTTCCACCATCTTATTTTGATCAACTAGCAGTACAATGCATAAATATGTTCCATTTACATGTCTACAACAGAAAAACAGAAAAAATATTTGCATAAAACACTTTTTCTCGTCATGATCTAATCAGTTATTCGAGTTTTCTTTCTTTCAGGCCTACTGATATGAACATTGTAAACCTTGTGTCCCACCCTGTACTTTTAAATGTCAAACAGTGTATTTACTGTACTTAAATAGAGGTTCTTAATCCAACTTTCTCTAACTTAATAATGGCCATGCTTTAACAATACTTTAGAAATCAAATCCTCTACAATTCAGATGAAGTAATCATAGAAATCATTTAGAAACCTTTCCACATTTGAAGCAGGGAGTCAAGCACAAACTCAAAACATGCCTAAAATGGGTGGATGGAGGTTCGACAGGGCACAACGACTGAGACTGAAGAGTTTTCTCAACACTTTCACACTGTGTATGCAATTAGATCATCAGAGCCACCTGTCTAATTTACCATGCTAGCTAATTAGAAGTACACATTCAATTTATTTTAATCAGACAAAGTGGCAGCTATTTGCTGCCATTAAAGAAACCCTTTCTCTATCAAGTGTCAGGTTTGTTTGTGTAAAATTCCCCGTAAGCAGTCTAAATAAATGACGAGAAAAAAAGAAAAAAAAAACACTTCTGGAAAGTGACATTTACAAAAAAATTCAAAAGTGAAAGTGAAAGTGACAGGAGAAAATCCGTCCCGGTCAACCACCCAAACATCAATAACGGGAACCTTATACAGCGCTTCCCTATACCCGTCGAACTCCCACAGGCACAAAGAAATTACAGAGGCTATTACTTATCACCTGACCAAAGATATGGCTCCCATCAACACTGTGCAAAACGAGGGATTTAGGAAAATGATCAACACCGTAGACAAACGCTACACAGTGCCGTCCCGCAACTATTTTTCTATTGTTGCACTAACTGCTCTATACACACAGTGTCGAGCATCGGTGGAGATGGAATTTCAAGCAGTACAACATTTTGCAGCACCGACAAAATGTGAGACATTTGTTGTTTTTATGTTTATTTATTGTTTTTATGTTCAGTCTCAACTGTTACGAAGTTGATGTGCAGTTAATAAGTGCAATAAATATTTATATTGGAAAAGAAAATCGTGAGAGAATTGTGATCTCAATTCTAAGCAAAAAAAATCGTGATTCTCATTTTATGCAAAATCGTGCAGCCCTAGTGGCCACTGTAGGACAAACGTTTCAGTCAGCTGCGAGATATCAAATACAATACAGCATCGTACTAATGTTAAGTTAACATCACTATACCCATGGTATCATGATACCTGCGAAACAATATGTTGCAAGACAATCACCTGTGTCAAATCATTATATACGTTTCATTGAACGCAAAAAATAACTCTAAAGAGAATAAAAGCAAAAATGTATTATTACTTAGTACAAGTTCTTGATATTTGTGATACAATACTGTATATTGGCATATCAATGTATTATCCCATCCCTAATACACATACTGTAGGTAATGGACAGTGATCCATCTGGATCTGACAGCAAAGCCAAAGACACTGTATACAGATAAGACAGCGATATCTCTAGGTAGGCTTGTGCTAAAGCCTATCCCGATTACACTGATCAGAGTAGTCGCCCCCTGATGGACAATAAAAATAAATTCAGGATTGGTCTTTACTTTTCAGACCAACACGTTCCATCCACCTTTACATACACATTATAGCTTTACAAACTAGGGCTGTGCTACATCATATTGTCCACAATAATATCATTATAAATGTTTGCACGATATGAAAGTATCTTATCAGGATATCATGGCTATAGCAACACAACGCATGTGTGTGGTCCTAGTGCACGTGTCTAAGAGTCAGAGTTGTTGTCAGTGTCTGATGGTGATTTAGTATCTGAAAGGGAACTACTTCCACACTACTCACTAAATGTGCAAACAACAAACTTGCTTCACTACTTGAGGCAAAAACACTGTTGAGTACAACAAGGTGGGGACACTAGCAGGTGGAGACGAGCGACCCAAATGCAAACAAATACTCTGCCGAGTGTTGCCGGAGCACTCCAGTTGTGCTCCACGTAACAGGAAGAGCAAATGGTGGATGGAAATTACTGATGCATGATGGAAAGGCATGGTTTTAAGCAACTGGTTAAAAAGTTGAAAAATATTTTTCAGTTCTATCACATGACAATATTCCACAACTTCTGCAGAGTAGCATAGTTCAGTTACTTTAGCTATTGTTAGATTAAAATTTTAAGCAGCTATTTTAAATAATTTCCCCCAGGGATCAATAAAGTATTCTGATTCTGATTCTGATGAATCTTTTATTTAGATTTTCCTGGTAAAATATTGCCCAGGCCACTTTTTGTATATATATATATATATATATATATATATATATATATATATATATATATATATATATATATATATATATATATATTTCCCTTATGCTCAGTCACTTATTATATTGCTGTGTCACTATTATTGCACTATAATGCTGCTGGTGGCACCTTGTTTCAGAAGATTCACACTTTAAGTTGGTTAGACTGTTATCTATGAGAGCAGTTCATTGGAAAAGAGCCTAAACATGCATGTATTGCAAAAATGTAAATCTGAAATAAATACAAGGGTTTCCAGCATAACCTTTAAAACTTCCATTCATTCATTATAAAATTGTCTTACATCATTCCACTTACAGTAGTGCAAATTTAACCAAGAAGCTGTCATCATCTGCACATTTCCAGTGCCAGACAAACATGCAAATTGGAGTACGACTGGTCTTTAATCACACAAAAAGAATCCAAGTTCGAGTTGCTTCTCACAGGAAGCAAAAGAAATGCAGGAAAAGGGGAGCAAATTAATAAACGACTTTAGTTTGTTAAAGGGGTACACACCGAGCTCTTTAAGGCGGGTAGAGCTTAGTAAGGATCCCTGACCGAAGATGATAAAAATGGTGTGCAAGTCCTCCATGTATCACTGAAAGGAGCGCTTACTGGTCTCAAAAGAGGTGATGGACGAGTACCGAGCCTTGAAAGCCACTTTTAACAGCAGAGATGCGACTCATGAGTAACAGCAGCTGCTATAAATAATGTGAGGCATATTGAATTGTGATCAAAAGAAGCGTTGCGTGGAAAGGCACGCAGAGTGGAAGGAAGACCACGCAGAGAGATGGATGATTCAAGAGGGGGGAAAGCTCAGAATGCAAAAATATTCATGCACGGAAGGAAGTAGGAGAAAGGCAATGTGCAAAGGTGGGCTGCAGGGAAGGAAGCAGGGACGAGGCAGCCAATAAGACGAGTGCAACTCAATAATAAAGGCAAAATCAGAGGCACTATGTGTCTCCTGTGTGCTTTGTAGGTTTATCTGGGCTTCCTTTGATGGGGTGATATTTATCATTCAGAATGAGTTTCCCCTTTATCACCTAATGATACCCAACCAAATCTAATAATGAGAACGATGATGATGATAATGGGGACTGCAAATTGTCTAACAGCCAGTGGCATGCAGATAAAGGAAGCAGAGGGCCACGCTGCGTAATTACACCCTGCGACTAATTGCAAACCTCAGGCCTGTGGTGGGGGAGGAGGAGCTACAGCAGCAATGCATCACCAAAACCACCAAAAGCTTTAAGATCTTTGACTTCAAGGGGCACTTAAGCCGAGTGCCACCTCTGTTCTTTCTAATGGCGAGCGAGCGAGGGGAAGTGTTGAAGAAGAAATCAATAAATCACATTATCATTAGCGCCGGGCAGGCTGAAGTAATTTCATTGGAATAGCAATTTGTCTAAAGCTACAGTTGGCTTTGTTTCTTGCTCTGGACTGGTAAAAAAAACTTTTCTTAAACAAAGACTCTGGGAGCATGCTCAGGGTGTTTAATTAGGAGCAGGGCTTTTCTCCTCATGGTATATAAATACGAATATTCAATATTAGATAATATTATAAAGTGGAATGATGATCCTTCCAAATACAAGACAAAATCTTTTAAAGGTAAATATTGTGGAGAGACGAGATGCAATCAGAAAACTTGCTGTCAAAATGAATACTGATCACCAGGCAGTGAGTGTGAAGGCCCTGGTGTGTTGGTGGCTTTGTACAATGCCGGTAGTATCATTTTCACACAGTCAAATCCATTTATGCTCACTGTTATGGCTCAGGTAGCCGCTGCAATATTCTCCTTAATCATAGGCGTCGCCACTCAGGCAATACTGCCACATCAGCCATGATGCAGAAGGAGAAATCAAAACTTTTTCAGGAATTCTGTAAAAGGAGCTATTAAACCCAACACTCGTGTCTTCAACCCAGCTGTGGTGGCGGCGGCACGGCATGCCAGGTTACAAAAACCCAGAGGTGCACCACCTGCAGAAAAGCAGCTAGCTACCAATAACGCCCATGATGTCAATTTTGTAGTATGGTGCTGTTCACGAGGTAAATATTTAATGGCTTTAAGGGTCCATGGCTGTCCGTGTGTCTGCCAGTTTTTTTGTGACACCGTGGAAAATCTCCACTACAAGGCACAAACTATACATGAACTCTAGGTAGCCGACTACAAGGAGACTTAAAAGAAATATAATGGCTTACAGTTACTCAGGTGCTTTACTTTTCAAAGTTGAACTTAGAACAAAGTATGTTCGACATCTATAGTTTTGCTACTTGGTAGAATGAAATTGATTTATATCCGTATCTACACTGATTTTGTTAGCTCCATTCCCTCCACATTTTTTTTTAAAATTTTCTTAATTCAGAATTTTTTTTATTGAAATTTCTGAGACCCCACCCACCCCTTTTGCGCCCCCTTATTTCAAAAACCTGAAAACGCCCCTGAAACCTACCGAGCCCCAATCCAACGATGAGCCTACCCGCCAGGAGCACCTCTTTACCGGGAGCGCTGCTAAGGACGATCCCCCCGACGGCGAAGAAGAAGCTGGCGAGCAGTATGCACACTCTGCGCCCGAACACCCCGTTGAGAAAGCCGCCCAGCAGGGCGGAGAGGGCGGCTGCGGCCACAGTACTTGATATGAGCACCTCCTGCCACAGGGCGCTCAGGTCCAGCTCCCGCTTCAATAGGAGCATCGCCCCGGAGATCACCCCGGTGTCATAGCCGAAAAGGAAGCCCCCCAGGGCGGAGAAGATGGCCAGGACGTAGACGAAACCAGGTGTAACATCCTGCTGAAACTGCTTGCGGGCAGCTCTCTCCAGGTCTCCAGTGGACGAGGAGGAGGGGGCTGATGGGGCACCAGCGGCGGCGGAAGCTCCAGTGGAGGCGCCCTGGCTGCTGATGCTGGCGTTGGACGGAGCCTTGATGAGACTGCGCTCACCTCCGTCGTTCACTTTCTTCCACCTCTCGCCCATCAGGTTGTTCATACTCCGGAGGTTGTAGTCATGGTCGGCCTGCCTTCGCGACATATGGGAACTACAACACAGGACAGGGCTGCTGAGTTGTATTTGAAGCGTCTGACAACAAAACAAACACACACGCCCACCCAACTAACAGGCCTACCCCCCCACTACACTCAGCTTAGACTTAAAGTCACGCTGACTGTCCTAAGACACTTCCAAATAAAAAAAAGAAGCCCGCTGCTGAGTAAAGTTGTGCTCCAGCCTTGTTTATCCGCGCATGACATCCCTGTGGTCCTGATGGGAGAGTTGGAGAAGAGTAGGGTAGGAAAGGTGAGATAGGAGGAGTGTAGTGGATCACATCGTCACTACCAGCGTCGGCGTGACGCAAAGAAATGTTTTGGAAGCGTGGAGCGAAGACTTATCAGCACCATCTTTTATGGGGAATATGCGGTCTGCAGTTGTTAACTGACCAAATCAGGCGGATTAATATGCTCGTTAATACACATCAAAGATGTGTAAATGTCTGCTGTATAATTTCATTTGATGATGATGCTTAAGCCTCGTGAAAAAACACTTTTTTTGTGGGGCTAAAGCATAAAATCATAAAAATAAGAAAAACCTTTGTTAACTAAAAGATATAAAAACCGGAATGTTGTTGCTTTAAACATTTTCAACACGTTTTACTCTTACGACAGGCAGCCTCTGGCAAAACTGGAAAACGGCTTCCCCCTACTGGCAGTAGCTTTGTATTACAGGTGGAAGAACTCCAAGCGCAGACAGTCGTACAATGATGTTGTACATGTCAGCTGCTATCCACTTTTATGGATTATAGTATCTGTAATGCTGATTAGCTTTAACACCGCCACAAAGCAAGCAGAGTATATTTCAGTGCTCTTGAAATTAAGTAGGATCAGCTGATTTTTAATGAATCAACTCTGTAACTATTAAAATATTTACATTTGCACAATTTCTGATTCACTTTAAATGTTGATTGTTGTTTAAAAACAATTTGATTGATCTAAATTAATCTATTTTGGCAATACATGTGTCATAATCTGTCTGCTTGAAGCTAAAAAAAAAGGTTTATCAGTGACCCATACCAACCAGTTTATCTTCTCCATACACTCAAACCCTATAATTGTCCTTCACCACTGATGAAACATAGCTGCAGTGCACAGAATGGCATAGCAGTTAAAGCATTCATGAGTTCAGAGGATCAATACGTGGACAACGGTGTCCCTGAAGAATTAACATGGCCTGAAAATGACTTGTGATTGAACCGATTACAGAAGAAGATCAATAATGAGACAGGGTTTCCATGCATATACAATAGTTACATAGAACAAACCAAGAAATGTGTCTTTTAGGGAATTTACCTTTTTGTCCCCAGCTAATTGAGCCTTGAGGCTCAATTAATCTCAGAGCTGAATTAGGTTGCTGACCCCTGCCATAGATGATGCCACTTTATAGAATAGTTAGGCTACATCATATCAAATTAAGCAATTACCTTCTAGTGAAAGAATATTTAATGAGCACATTTTCTCTGAAAGTTAAAATAATTAGCATGACTAATCGGAAACTCAAAAGAAGCACCATAAGTAATACCAATTTTGAATTCAGCACCAAATCACAAGAACAGTAGACCCCAAAATAATACATACAGAGAAAAACCCAACAATCGTATGACCCCCTATGAGCAAGCACTTTGGCGACATCGGGAAGGAAAAACTCCCTTTTAACAGGAAGAAACCTCCGGCAGAACCAGGCTCAGGGAGGGGCGGGGCCATCTGCTGCGACTGGTTGGGATGAGAGAAGGAGGACAGGATAAAAGACATGCTGTGGAAGAGAGACAGAGGTTAATAACAGATATGATTCAGTGCAGAGAGGTCTATGCAATGAGTGAGAAAGGTGACTGAAGAAGAAATACTCAATGCATCATGGGAATCCCCCGGCAGCCTACACCTATTGCAGCATAACTAAGGGAGGATTCAGGGTCACCTGATCCAGCCCTAACTATATGCTTTAGCAAAACGGAAAGTTTTAAGCCACATCTTAAAAGTAGAGATAGTGTCTGTCTCCTGAATCCAAACTAGAAGCTGGTTCCACAGAAGAGGGGCCTGAAAACTGAAGGCTCTGCCTCCCATTCTACTTTTAAATACTCTAGGAACAACAAGTAGGCCTGCAGTGTGAGAGCGAAGTGCTCTAATAGGGTGATATGGTACTACAAGGTCATTAAGATAAGATGGGGCCTGATTATTTAAGACCTTGTATGTGAAGAGCAGGATTTTGAATTCTGGATTCAACAGGAAGTACTAAAAGCATGAACTAGTTTTTCAGCGTCACTCTGAGACAGGATATTTCTAATTTTGAGATGTTGTGCAAATAGAAGAAAGCAGTCTTACATATTTGTTTAATATGTGCATTGAAGGACATATCCTGGTCAAAAATGACTCCAAGGTTCCTCAAACTATTACTGGAGGCCAAGGTAATGCCATCCAGAGTAAGAATCTGCTTAGATACCATATTTCTAAGATTTTCAGGGCCGAGTACACTAACCTCAGTTTTATCTGAATTTAGAAGCAGAAAGTTAGCGGCCATCCAGGTCTTTATGTCTTTAAGACATTCCTGCAGTTTAACTCATTGGTGTGTGTTATCTGGCTTCATGGATAGATAGAGTTGGGTGTCATCAGCATAGCAGTGAAAATGTATGCTATGTCTTCTGATGAGGTGAAGCCAAAGGGAAGACATGCTTCACCATATTTTCTAGTCTTTGGCTTTGAAATGAAGTTGGTTTAGAAACATATTTGGCGATGCTTCATCTCTTGCTTTGCGTTTGCGTGGGAGCCCCGTCAAAAACCTGTCAATTATGCTAGCAGTGTCCAAGCACTGTTCCCCCCCTGCAATGGCTCAGTGGGCCCCACACTTTGGGAACCTCTGTATTAGATAGATATGATACAAACCACTGCAGCGCAGTACCTGTAATCCTCTAACCATTCTAATAGAATTTTATGGTCAACAGCATTGAAAGGTGCACTGAGGTCTAACAGGACAAGCACAGAGATGAGTCCACTGTCAGAGGCCACATGAAGATCTTTTGTAACCTTCACTAAATCTGTACTTTGATGAGCTCTGAAACCTGACTGAAACTCTTCAAATAAGGCATTTCTCTGCAGACAATCTGTTTGACAACTACTCTTTCTATAATTTTTGACATGAAAGGAAGTTTGGAGATTGGCCTATAATTAGCTAAGCAATTTAATATTATATGGACAAAACCCTACACATTGTAACGTGTCATAATGACTTAAGAATGGAGACAAAGAAACCAAGAAAACAAACCCTACTCAACACCATCAATCTTATTATTTAAATACCAGAAAGATTTGTTTTGGTAATGGTTATTAAGGAGAAAATATTAGATTAAGATGTGCACAAACGAGTACCCTGAGTTGTGCACCTTCCTTTCATTGTTTACAACTCTGCTTCTCCTGTTTCTTCACTGTGTTTCCATTTGATCTAACCAGTGCACTGTTTGCTTCCAGCAGCAAGAAATGCAGATGACAAATCGCGATAGGCTGTCACATTGCCAAGCCTCAGGTGGCAGCAGAAAATGGAGACACATGTCCTGATTTAAAGTATCTTTTCTCTGGGTATTTATTTATTTCTTTAGTATAATTGAGAAATTTCCTTCTTTGACCAAGTCTTAATTAAAAAGTTTAACTGGTGAGATCAAAAATACAAACAGCAAAGAGTAAAAAGGTGTTTGACAAAGATAACACAAATAAACACAAAATGCATTTTCTAAATAAATGTGTTTATCATGAAAGTGAAAAAAAAATCAAACCTATATGGCCCTATGTGAAAAAATTACCGTTTTTTCACACAGGTAGCACTGTGTTTTGAAGAGTTCAGGTCTGATGGTGAGGACTTGGTCTTCTCGGCATTCAGGAACAGATTCATAACACTGCACCAGTCCACCAATTAATTCACCTCCTCTCTGTAGGACAGGTCGTTATTGTCCCACTGTTATGTCATCTGATGATGTGATGCACGTGTCAGCAACGTGAACAGCAGTGGGCTCAGGACACAGCCCTGAGGGAAGCTGATGAACAGGGAGATGGAACTGGAGATGCTGTTTCCCACTTTCGCTGAACTCAGTTGGTGGGAAAGTCCAAGCTGGTTTCCGTACATTCACTCAGCCACGTTAAGATTCAGTGCTACTGAATTTTCATTGCTTGATGTCTGGCTTTTGAGGATCTTTTCATCTATTCCACTTTGTCAGGCAGGTCGTGTTTAAGAGATTTCTTGACTGAGACCAGCTGTGTCAGTCTTTCTCCTTTTAGTAATAAACACCTTCATTTACAAACTACATTTTGTGCTTACTTGTATTATTTTTGTCTACTATTTAATTCTGTTTGATGATCTGAAACATTTAAGTGTGACAAACATGCAAAGAATATAGAAATCAGGAAGGGGGCAAACACTTTTTCACACCACTGTATATGGTATTTGCACTAGAATGGATAGGCTAGCTCAAGTAAAGTTATAGAATTACAGGAACAAAAGGAAAGAATGAAGAGAACTCTATCCCCAGTCTTTGTGTGAAGAATTTTCAAAAAGAGTAAAACAGGAAAGAGACCGTAGTATTTTGAACAACCTTTTAAGCCAAGTGGCCTGGGTACCTGCAAACAGCAGAGGTGTTATTAACAGCAATTATAAGCAATCAAGAATACATTTAAATCCAGATTACCAAGTTCCAGGATCATGTGCAGATGAGGCATTGTGACTTGTCATTACATGAAAGCACAGGTCTAATACGTAGTGGCTGTGTTTGGTTTTCAAAGGAACAAAGCTAGTCAGTGTTCCTGGTTCCACCTGTGATGAGTATGCTGTGCATATGTTAACTTGGCTAAAGCACTTAATGGAGAAGAGTGCACATTCAAAAAAAACCCCCCAAAACAAACAACTTCTGCAGTTCTAACTGACTCACTAAGTACAACAGGAAGTAACTAAAAGAAAAATATATTTACCACTGAATAGTTTTGCATCCCTGCAAAACACTGGCAACCTTTTCAGAGTGTGCACTGCCTTTCACATTCTACCTGCTGGGATAAGAAAGTGACTAGACTTCTTTAAGTCCACATGACCCAAGCAGTGAAAAAACGTGTGGGTCATTACCACTAGAGGTATCAGGTTAAAACCACTGTGGGACCTTGCCTCACCCTATTACGTGACCTATTGAGGTCATCTGATGCGTGATCTGATGGACATCTCTGTGATTCTGTGGTGCTTTCCCTCCGATCTAGCAATGAAAAATAATTAACTACATCCTGGTTCATGCACTCTCATCAGTTACCAGCGCTCACTTTTCATTCTATTCTGTTTGTCGTGTATTGACCTTCAACACTGGTGAAGTTTGCCAAAAGTAGGCATCACTCTTTGTACATAATGCAATACTTAATATCTCACCTATTAAGGATGGAGTTGACATATTGCTATTATTTAAGAAAGTACCTTATTTTTTGCTGAAGGAATGAATCATGACAAAATTACCGGTTTCCAGTTTAGGAAATGTAAAAAAAAAACCCACGGATTTGTGCACTTCTAATTTGTGGCACCTGCTCAACAAGGAAACACAAGATCTAAAGTCTTAAGTTTCTGCTTTTTAGCTTGTTTGTGAACCAATTCCTTTTTGGGTTCCTTTGCCAAATTCTTTGATACGCAACACTAGCAATTTCCCACAGGAATATATATCAGTACAGGGAATTGTTGAATTCTTGATGTAACCTTATATTATAGAATAATGGCATGCTTTAAATGAGCTGTTTTTTCAGCATTGTGTATTAATTTCCTTGTTATCACATAATGACCATATTTTCTTTGAAATTTTTAGTTTCCTGGTAAAGAAGCAGGTGTGTGCATGTTAGTTCACACATCCCTGTGGTGGTGGTGATTCATGCAGTGTGTGTGTATGTATGGTCGTTGCATATATAAGGGACGGAGTGGGGTGGTTGGGCACATCCTCCTGGTTGCACTTGCACAGAAAGAAGAAAATGACCCCTCAGCAACGGATGCTGTCTGTCTGTTTTTTACTGGTCTCAGGTACCATGCATTTATTTATATATTTTGAATATTAATTAATTATTTTAAGCAGAATAAGTAACAAATCAAAGCAGTGTAAATATTTGTTATATATTGATTTCATGCATTACTATGGTTTTCCTTCTTATCTTAGAAAAACATTAGAGAAAAAATGTTGATGTATACTGTCCTGTCTACAGTATGATGCACTGTATTTTCATATTTACAAGGAGTTTTCCTTGTAATTGAATGTTGTTGTTAAAGTGTTATTACATTGTCTTTTTTCCTTACCTCTCAGTTTTTGGGACCGGTGGATCAGTGACAACAAAAGAAACTCAGAAATGTGAGTATAAGTCAGTGTCGTCGCTTGATAACTTAATTTTAGAGAGTCAATCCTTTTTACAGTAATTACACAGTCTTCATTACTTTACTTGGTCCCTTGTCCATCTCTGAACGATAAATTTGTAAGCAACTTAACTTTGCCATGATCAGTTACTTGCAGGACGTATGGCAGTGGAGTCGTCCAGCCCTTCAAAGGCCTGGGTTACTACGTGAGGTCCAATTGCCCGTTCACTCTCACCCGCTTCACCCACAATCGTGTGGAATACGACATAACCATACGGCGAGGAGACAGCGGGCTGCTGGTTCAAGTCGAGATCACAATGAACAAAGTCCGGACTGTTCTGCAGAATGGAAGCATCCTGGTGGAGAAGAAAAGGTTTGTCCTCAAATATGGATCCACTAAGTTAGTGCTTCATTTGAAGAAAACTGCTTGACTTTGAAACCTAATACCATTTGCACGAGACACAATCTGATCCTTGTTTCTTAACATCTGATCTTAAATTACTCATTTTTTGGCTCCAGAACACCAGTTAGCGTAAGCATGTGAGGCACCAGCAAAGTGTTTTGTCCAAAGACACTTTAGTTCATTAACTCAAATGTCACTCATACTCAACCACCTAACCATGCTCGCAGGTATTTCAGCACTTCTACCATCAGTGCTAGTTCATTATTAGCGCTGGCCCTGGGACACTGTGCATTATTAAGTGTTTGTCTTTGTGGTTGAGTTTAATGAAAAAACACACGATATTCTATTCGCTAGATACTCTCACTCTCTGCAAAGGCTGTTTTGTATTATTATTTCCTGTTTTTCACTTATTTTCCAAAACTGAAGAAGTGAGACCTCCGATCATTTCTGAGCAGGTGTCCCTTGTGTATTTTCTTACAGTGTCTCCCTTCCATACGATCACACCTACCAGCATATTTTTCAGTACGGCATCTACACTAGACTGAGGAGCTCATTGCTTCCACTTTCTGTCACCTGGCATAGTGTACCTGGAGGAATAGACAGTTTGTGGGTAAGAGGATACATAATGTATGAAAGCCTAAACTAAGTCAAATGTACAGAATCTATAAATCCCTAAGAAGAATTCCTGAAGCTTCTATGTGATTTGCTGTTCAGGTGGAGCTGCAGCAAGAACTGAGCACTGACATGACTGGACTGTGTGGAAAACACAACGTAACAAGTATGTCACCTACAGCACAAATAAACTAACAACTAATAGCTGTAGTATAAGTCTAATAACATAAGCAACAGCACAATATTGTACACAAGTGAAGAAAAGGCTGGTTTTAAAGCTTTACATACTACTGAATCTTCCCTTTTAAGAGTTTTTAATGATTTGTCTTTAGCAACTGACTCAGGTGACTGTGGTTTATTATCGTGCTTTTAGATTTAACGGCTGGTTTTGATACAGTGGATCATAAATGTTAATTTCCCGTTTGGAGCAGTGTTATGAGTGCTGTACTGCAGTGGTTCAGATCCTATTTGGCAAAGCGAACTTTCTCTTTGAAACTTGGGGAGTTTGTGTCCTCTGCTGCTTCTCTTCAATGTGGGATACCACAGGGGTCAGTTTTAGGCCTCCTTCTTTTCTCCCTATATCTCCTACCCCTTGGCTCTATTTTCAGGAAACATGGGATTTCTTTCCACTGTTATGCCGATGACTCGCAGATTTATTTCCCTCCTAAAAAGATAAATGGTTTCTCCGTAGACCCTTTGCTTAAATGTCTTGATGAAATAAGGGCCTGGATGGCTTTGAACTTTTTGCATTTTATTGAGCATAAAACAGTAGTGATGGTTTTTTTGTGGCACTTCTGAGACCACTAAACGGATCTTGGTTCCCTGGCACAGTATGTTAAACCAATCATCACTAATCCGGGAGTTAAAATGAAGGCAGATCTTAAACTTGAAAGCCAGGTCAGAGCTGTGTAAGATCTATCTAGCTTTTGTCCTTTGAGGCAATTAGTCAAAACAAAGCCCATCTTAATAAAGCTACGCTTCTTAAAACATATTTATTTGCTGAAGCCTTTGGCACTCTTTTAAGAGGTTGACTCAATTTATTTTAACATGTTTGATTTCATTTATTTATTTATTTATTTATTTATTTATTTATTTATTTATTTATGTATTTCTTTGTTTGTTTGTGTGTTTGTTTATGCTATTTGTATATGTACAGATCTTTGTGAACCCTGGTTTTATGTTAAAGTGCTTTATAAATAAAGCTGGTATGGTAATGTTGGTGGTAGCAGAAATAATTGAAATAGCGGTTAATATAGGCCTTAATTCAATAGTAATTATAATTAATATATAGTATCGGTTATGCTAGATGTAAATAAGAGGAAAATTAGGACAGTTTTACATACATTATACAACCTCGTCTCTGGTTTCCTGGTATGGACTTTTAAGCATAGTCCAGACATATTCAGTCGGATTGAGGTTGAGTCTTTGGGAAGGCCATTTCAAAAGAAGAAAAAGAAGAAAACTTCTAAAAGTGAAATACTTTCTCATTCTTGCTTTAAGTAGTTTTCAGTTGCTCAACTTTGGGCCTTTGTTGCCATATGCACTTGTTTGTTCAGTGTTCTGGGCTCTAGTCTGGCCAGCACTCTGGCTGTTTCAGTCTGCAGCAATGTTGTAATTGGTACAGAAAGTAATTTGGTATTAATTTACTGACATGCACAAGACCCTACCTAACTGCTGTCATCCGTTTCTTCCAGCACAGTATGTTGCTCTAAAAATTCTATGTATCATACTTTCATGAAAAAAGATAAATACAATCTCTAGGAATATAAAACATTTGTTTTTGCATATTTTGTTCAAAGTTGAATGCACATTTTATTTGTGAAAACAGGCAACAAGCAGCAGCTGATAACAGAGAGCAAGCTTACCCAGGAAACGTGTCAAACGCGAGATCCTGTCTTTGTCACTAACCAAGTAAGCTGATGTTACAATAGTTTTTTTTTCAATCATTTTCATAGTTTAAATCCACTTTTCTTTATTCGTTTGTTTTTGTTTTCATGTTTTCAGGAATCGATCAGTTATATAATCATATTGTATAAATGTTGCCGTACAAAAGATGTTAGTCTAAAATGTTAATGTTCCTCCAATGATATTTGCAGGTATGCAGAGAGTTCTTTTCTTACACTATGGAGTGTCTGCAAGTTAAAACACCATTTTATATCCAACTCTGTGAAGAGAACATTTACAGCTTTGAAAACAGCAAATACGTTCGCTGTGCTTTCTTCAAAGAGATTGCCCTGCACTGTGGAAACAAAAGCTATGTGTGGCAGAAATGGAGAGCTATAACCAAATGTGGTAGGTGATCATTTATCATCATTCTTAAAGTCTTAAAGAGGGTTAAAAGCTTCATAATAGTAGTCGCAAAGTTGTTTGTTTATGGATTTTTAAGCTTTTACGGATAAAGGATGAATTCTAACTGACATTTCATTTAGTTTCATGATGGATTTACCTTTCTGTTTTTATGAATGCAGCTGAGCCGACGTGTCCTGGAGACCTGGTTTATAAAGAAGAGGGTAATGCATTTATTCCCAGCTGCTCCAACCCTAACCCCAGCTTTTCCAGCCAGGCTATCACCAGCACTTGTGTCTGTCCAAAGGGTGAATACTATGAACTGTATTTTGTTTTTTGCCTTGGTAAGTCACATGAAACTAATCAGAACTCATCATCAAAAATTTACTGAATTATATTGTAGGTAAGGTGCTTGATGATCACGCAGAAGACTTCCGCTGCGTGAGTGTGCCTAGCTGCCCCTGTGTCTTCTCTGGTAGGACTTACTTAACTGGAGACAGACGTAACACTAAGTGTCAGGCATGGTAAGTGGCCAAAAAATAAAATAAAATGATACTGGAATTTTAATACATAAAAACCCTTAACTTTAGAATCATAAAAGTGTTTAGAAGTTTTTAAAACACATTTTAAACTTTTGTCCTTAGTATATGTGATGGTGGAGGATGGAATTGCTCAGAGAATTCCTGCCTAGGCAGATGTGACATTGAAGGGCAATTTGTAACAACATTCGATGGCAAAAAATATGTTGTTCCTGGTAAATGCACATATGTGGCCTCACAGGTAAACACACAGCCTACAGCACAAATATGTGACATTAGGACGACTGTGCATGATTGTGATGCTATGTTGTTTTCATGACCACATGCAGGGCTTAAACTGGACAATAAATGTTGGATTTTCTGGGAAGGATGCATCTATACAAACAGTCGTTCTCCAGATTTTCCAGGTATATATCCCACACACTATACAAACTATCAAATCAATTAATAGTGAGGAAAAATGAGCCTGATTATGCACATCATTTGGAATTTGCAGGAAATGTACACATTCACACGCAGCATGGTTAAATTTGAAGACCAAGAAATTACTGAACTTCATCAGTCTGGTAGGTAAAAGAATGCTAGTTAGTCTGCTAGCCTCATAATATATACTGAATGGTTTCGATACATAAACACCAAATCTCTTACTAATTTCTCTCACTTTTTAGATCATGCCCTGGTTTTCTGGCAGTCCTCTATGTATGTTGAAGTCCATACATCCTTTGGTATGAAGATCCAAGTCCAGGTGTCTCCTGAAATCCAACTTTACATTACACCACCAGGAAAACACACAGGCACGATTTCAGGTTAGTACATTAGTCTACAAATACACACTAAACCTGGAATTACTTTTATCATGATTTATTTTATGAACTGTCAAATTATTGGTAAAACAGAAAAATGTTCTAGTTCAAACTTTAAACTTTATGTGATTTTTGTAGCTTAACAAGCATTTTATTCTGTCTTGAAACAACCAAGCCTTCTGCTCAGTTCTTCCAATTTGTGTAAAGATTTCACAGCAGAAATTTTGACATACAGAATACTTTTTAATTCTCAGTCACAAAAGTAAAGAAAATGCTATTTTCACTTAAATTCTCAAGCCGTACCACAAAAACCCAAATATAACAGAATTCTAGAAATGGCACTTAAATTACAAGTTGTTAAATATGTGCAGTTTTCACAGCAAACATTATAAATGTTCAAATTTTCTACCATAAAAATGTATTTATGCAAACTGGAGGCTGCCAAGCAGGAAATGTTCAAAAAATCTGAGACAAAATAATAACTCTGTCTTTCAGGTCTCTGTGGCAACAACAACAAGGACACCACAGATGACTTCACCAGCAGCAGCGGGATCATCGAGAACTCACCTGAACCTTTTGCGCTGTCCTGGAGCGTGGGCCGTTGTACACCGAACATACCGCCAACCTGCATTAATACCGACAACGGTATCAATCAGTCATATAAAGTAGACTGTCCTATAAATTCACAGATGAGAAGATGCTTTTATATTTTGTCTTTAACACACAGAAAACTGTTTTATACTAAATTGTTTTGCAAAATCATTACTTATTTTAGCATTTGATGTATTTCTGCAGAAATATTTGCTGATGAAAAGTGTTCGGTCTTGAACAACCCAGCTGGGATATTTGCAAAGTGCCATGGCTACATCCCAACTGATCAGTTCCATACGGTAAGATTGTTTTACTACTCAACCAAATCTGAAGAAACTGCTGAAGCTAACTCGTGCTGACATATTGATTTATAACTTTATAACAAGTTGAAAACTTAAACCTGCATTATGCATATAAAATTAAACCAGTTTAAGGCGAACATGTTGATCATACAGATGCATACATTTTTGTTTGACTCATTACCCCGGTGCATATATTTCTACTCCACTCTTCGACTATATTTTTACAGGCTTGCATCCTAAGAACTTGTAACTGTGGTACCAATTTGGTCCAGTGCTTGTGTGTTGCTCTGGGCAACTATGCCAAAGCATGTGCCAGTCTTGGAGTTGAACTTGGTGACTGGAGGAAGGCTACCAACTGCTGTAAGCATTTAAAAATGCAAATATGTTTTCCTTTTACTGCACACGACTTATAGTCTTATGTAGGCAGTTTCTGCCTTGTTTTTGCAGGATGCATTGTATAAGCAGATTATTAAATGTGAATCAAAATATTTTTGTCACAGCACTGACATGTGAAAAGAACCAAGAGTTCTCCTACAATGTGCGAGCTTGCAACCATACATGCCGCTCCCTGTCTGCTCCTGATCCTCGCTGTGGGCAGGAAGATGCTCCCGTGGAGGGCTGTGGCTGCCCAGAAGGAACCCACCTGAACCAAGGACAAATCTGTACACCAAAGACTGAATGTGTATGCCATCATCACGGCGGTATAACGCCACCAGGGCCTGTTGTTATCGATGGACGACAGTGGTGAGTTGATCATTAAAGATTTTTTTAAGGAATTTCAAATTGATCAAATACATTTTGTATTAGCATGAAACTGATGGTGTATGATAAATACAATGGTTCCAGTTTTATTAATCTTATGTTGTGTTTTCAAAAGCAACTGTAAGAATGGAGAACTGCAGTGCTCCAAGGACTGTGGTAAATATATTATATTTTTGTACTAGACATACATTGCTATATGAGCAAGAGTCACGGCAGTAAACATATTATTATATCAAACTTTCAGAAATATATTTAATACATGAATTTGTTCGCATCAGGCTGCAGGAATGGAAAGGTGTGCGTGCACTGCTCAGAATACCCAGTTAACACAGCTCAGAAAACTTGCGACAGTCTCAGCAAACCACTGGTATGTATATTTATAATTATTACCATTTGTATGTAAATGTGGCTTCATCTTTAGTTTTTTTTTTTTTTTTTTAAAGGGTGACTAGTTATTAGAATAAACACGTTTGCTCCTCACAAAGGTGTAATTTTCAGGTTGGTGTGATTTTCAGGTTGCCAGTGTGACTTGTGAGAGTGGCTGTTATTGTCCTCATGATCAATATGAAGATCACCATGGAAACTGTGTATCAAGGGACAACTGCACCTGTGTCTACAGTGGTAAAGTCTTCAGGGCAGGAGAGACTGTTAAAACCAACTGTAAAAAATGGTAACGCTACTTTACCGGTTCAGTCGCAAAGTTTTGTTTTTCTGTAAACTCAGTGTTATGACTTTATCTTGCAGTGTCTGTGGTCAGGGTCAGTGGGACTGCACAGATGAGCCGTGTCCCGGGACATGTCAAGTCTATGGAAATGGACATTATCAGACCTTTGACGCTAAATGGTATCGCTTTGGTGGTCACTGCCAGTATACACTTGTAGAGGTGAGAGCCAGAAAAATCACAAAACATGAATGTGTTCACATGCATGATATAAAATTTATATATAATGTAGATATGTAAATTCTATTTTTAAAGTTGCAGATTCATGATGTAGGAGATATAAGTCATACACTTTCACAAAGTCCAGGTCTCTCTCTCTCTCTCTCTCTCTCTCTCTATCTATTACAAAAACTGTAGCTGTTGACTTTCAGTCATGGTGGTAACCATTTGTTCATAACTACAACAAAATGCATGATTTTTGATATATAATAAGGAAGTTTTAACCATGCTTTTCGATTTCAGGATTACTGCAGAAGTCAAAACGGCACCTTTTCTCTCCGAGTGGAGAGTGTGCCCTGCTGTGATGAGGCACTCACCTGTTCACGCTCCATCATACTAGACTTACAGGTAAGTGGCTCTATCCCTAAATATTCCTTGACCTTTATTTGGTGGTCATGTTATACTAGTTTTTATTAGTGTATTTTTTGTCTTACTTGGAAATGATCAACCTCAGTCAAAGGATGGTTATTTACTCAAGTCGTTCATGAATCATGGAACATAACTTGCTGCAGAATTAATGGTGTGCATTATGAGGTAGCTGCCCATATACCAGTAAAATAATCCCTTATCTTGTTCTTCTATCTTGCTCTTCCAGAGCAAAGTCACCCTTATCCTGAATGACATGAGAGTGACCAAGCAAATCCAAAAAGGCTGGACTTTGCAGCAAGATCCACTTTACACAATACACACAGTGGGACTCTATATCATAATCTCAGTACCCAGCAAAGGTCTAACTCTAATATGGGACAAACACACCCGGATCACCGTAGAACTTCATCCAGACTGGAGGGTGAGTAATAAAAATGCTAAGAAGGATTTTAAACGTGACCATTCTTGTGTAGTAGAATACTGTTATCCTCACTATAAAGCTTGAAAAGGAGAGAAGTAGAATTCAAAAATGCAGAACTGAATTAATAACATATCCACTGTGTACTTTTTATACTCATTTTCTTTTTCAAACCGTCTCACCTGCAGAACAGAGTGTGTGGCCTCTGTGGGAATTTTGACTCCAATGAGCTGAATGACTTGCAGATAAGTGGCTCAGCAGGTAAACCAGTCAGTTTTTTCTCCTTTTTTGTTAGGGGTGGTGTCTTTGCAGTGACACCAACACTTTACCTGTGACACTCAAACTAAAAACAAAACTCTGTTCTTAGTGGTTTCTAGTCCAATGGCCTTTGGCAACAGCTGGAAGGCAGCAACTCCCCCTTGTACTGATGTGACCACTGAGATATTTCCATGTGAACGCAATTCCTACTGCTCGGCCTGGGCCCAGAGGCGCTGTATGATCCTTAAAGGAGGCACCTTCAAAGACTGTCACTTGAAAGTATGTTCTTCACATTGCACACAAGTTGCTTGTGCTTGCTTAAAAATAACTACTTTTTAAGCAGAGTCGCAAAGAGAGGATTGGGACTTTTATTTTGTATACGGTGAAAATTTGATACCAGTGTTGCTGTCAAAATGTATTAGATTACAGTTTCTCTTTTAAATTTAATAAGCATTGCAGCTAATTTGATTAAACTAAATAACATTTCTTGCTTTTACTTTCCTAACAAATATCTTTAAACTGGGCAAAAAAGGAGAAAAAACCCTCCTCCACAGCTTTTTGATAACAATTGTAATGCAAACATTATAATAATTTTTGAGTTCCTAGACTTAAAAGGCATTTCTAGGTGCAGCAAGGAAAACCACTTTGGTGCACATGGATATCCAGAAGCACTGCTTAGGGCAATGAATGAAACTAGTAGATGAAAGGGAGCACAAATTAAAAAAACAATGCTCAACATCAACAAACTGTGAACAAAAAGGAGCTTGTCGAGACCTTTAAGGCATCAACATCCAGCCTTTGATGGTGTTGCATTGAAATTTGTTCCAAAACATGCCCCTTAAAAAGGCATGTTATTATGCACATAAACTTTTCACGAGAATTTATAATATACTTTGTGGATAAAGGTTCTGAGCCACCCACACATTACAACAACCATGGAAAGCCACATGATGAAAGTTTTTGTGCTGATTTTAATGCCGGTAAAAGTTAAACATTACATCTGCATTTTTGTTGTGATTGAAGTACAACTTGCAGTCAGGTACTTCCCAACTCTGATGTTTACTGATCCTCAGGTGGATCCAGAGCCCTACTACCATGCCTGTGTGCAGGAATCCTGCTCTTGTGAGTTTGAAGGGAAATTCCTGGGTTTCTGCACAGCTGTGGCAGCTTATGCAGAGGCCTGCAGTGACCAGGACGTCTGCATAGATTGGAGGACACCTGATATGTGCCGTAAGTTTTAAGCTTTTTCCCCACATAAGGTGTGCATGTCGTCAGCCAATCATCAGTCCAGCTTATATAAATTCTTTTCTGTGCTTCAGTTCTTGCCAACACACACCCTGCATTGCTTAATGTTAAATTCAGTTTTATTTTATTGTATTTTAGTTATTGTCAATATACTCATGAGCGACAATAGATATGGCACTATCAAAGGATATGTACAACAATCTGCATGATGCGATCAATGTTTTTTGAAGGTTACAAAACACTGAATACAACAAAACATAAACTGTGAACATTTACATCTTAGCTGTCTACTGTGACTACTACAATGAAAAGGGCCAGTGTAGCTGGCATTATGAAGCCTGTGGTAGGATTCTGACCTGTGGCAAAGACTTCACTCAGAAGCTGGAAGGTAACCAATGTTTCTCAGTTATAGTCTAACATGTTAAAGTTCAGCTTGCACAAACAACTGAGTATATTTACTTTTTGGAAAAGGCTGCTACCCCAGATGTCCAAAGGAAAAGCCATACTATGATGAGAATACTGGTGATTGTACCACATTGAGGAACTGCTCTTGTTATTTTAATGACACGACTGTACGACCTGGACAAGTGGTGAAAATAAACTCTTTTGAATGGTAAGTTGACACATTCACAATATATATGGCATGCAAATATCTACATTTTCCATGCAATTGTCATGAAGTTGTGTTGTTAGTTACACTGACGGCTGGTTATTTCTTACTCTCCTATTTTATTCAGCTCCTGTGAAAATGGAACAATTAAATGCCGTAAGTATAAAAAATACATTCATGTGTGTACTATACGTGGCCGATAAAACAATTCATTTTCAATTCTAACTCACAACATATTGGTGCTTGTTCAGGACTCCTGACCAATCAGGGCTAAGAGATAGTAAAAGCATAGGGAGCAACATACCTTGGCTAGTTGTAGAAAAACATGTTATCCACATTTTGAAAAGAGAATTTGGATTTTCATCTTCAACTAGATTTGTCACCATTTCCTTGGTAACCATGAGTGACATTACATTACAAACCAGCAGAGAAAATTTGTCTCTATTTCAGACATTGTGCGACTACTATTTAAATCTATCAAATTATCTTCTATGCTGAAATACAAAGTAATACCCAGCATGTTCAAATGTGATGTGTATGGGATCAATTGTGTCTACATGTGAGGAGTTGGGAGTGATAATGGGTAAAAAACGTTAGTGAAGGCAAACATATGTAATGTAATGATAGAGAATACAAGGAAATATTATTGAAATTTATTATTATTTTTAAATAATATGTGCTTTTATGGATCCTTCTTTTAATAATTGCACTTATTATCAATTTTAATTCAACAGCACTTCCGCCCACAACTACCACCACACTAATAACATCTCTCAAAACAACTGCTTCAACTACAAGTGAAACAACTACTACTACTACTACACCAGTGATTACCACTACCACAGTCTCAACTACCCCTGAAACATGGTCGACACCCACTGCTACCTCTCTACTAACTTCATCTACTAGAAAAACATGGTCAACAATGCCCTCCACTTCTGCTGTATTAACAACTCCTGTGCCAACAACTACAGCTACTTCAACTACTACTGTAACATGGTCCCCCACCACCTCTGAACCAAACACTACGACTACTTCAAGTACCAGCGAAACATGGTTAATAACGCCCACTACTACATCTGCAGCAACTACTAAAACTACAACTGGAACCACAGGGTCCACCACCACTGCTACAACAATGGCGACTTTTACCAGTGATCCAGTGACCGGTAACAATCGGTCATTTGAATTTTACACCACTAAACCAACAACTACTTTACCTACCACCATTACCTCAATAGCCCCTACAGAAGCTAACACAACTACAGCTACTATCAGCACACTCTCCACATCACTGTCAACTTCTTCAACATCCACAACTCACTCGACACACCCTACAACAGTAACAGAGTCTATAACAGAGACTCCCACTGAATCTGCTAGTACAGTACTTTCAACCTCTTACCTACCTACAAGTACTTCATTCCTTAATGCTTCAACAACACGGGCCACAGAATCAGAGCCGACAAACACAGTTATATCAACATATGTCTCAACACCTCCACCATCGACAAAACATACGCAGCCAACAGTCACTACACTTCAGTCCACCAGCACCTTTGCAACCAATTCTACATCTGCTGTAACCTCAGGTCTGACAGCAATAAGCACAGAAGTTCCCACTGTATTTACTACAACCACCCAACCTACTACCTCCCACTCTGAATCAACAACATCTAAATCTACGTCGCCACTGATAACTAATACTGTGACAACGTCTGGACAAACAGAAATAACAGAAACAGGTGCTACAACAATGGGAAACCATAGCACTTCAGTAGGCACCACAACATTTTCATCTATTAATACAGAATCCACACCCGAAATTAATACAGGACCCCCAATCACAACAACACCACCTCAGAACAACTCCCAAGGTAAATGTTATGTATCTGTTTTGCACTGTTCATTCATCATCATAGCAGTCGTTTATGTGAGTAACCTAAACGATATTATATCTCTGGCAGTATTTCCCACAACATTTGGAACACTTCGGCCAACAAGCACGTTTGCAACCAATGCAACAACTACTGTAACGTCAGGTATGACTGCTACCAGCACAGAAGCTCCCACAATATTTACTATGTCTACAACCACCTAACTAACTACCAACTAGACATTTTCATTTATGATCATAGTAGTCATTCACGAGAATAACCTAATCAATGTTTCTGTATTTTTGTGTTCCCTGTTTTCTGCCACAGCACCAGTCTGTAGATGTGTAGACCTGAAGAGTAAAAAAAGCTGGATTTGTGGGGAGACATGGTCAGAGGACTGCTTTGATAAGCACTGTGTTGGTGGAAAGATAGAGTTGACCCCAGTGGTTTGCCCAAAGTCTACAGCTCTGCCCTGTCCCAGAGAACGGGCCGTAAAGGTCTCGGATGGATGCTGTGAAACATGGAAATGTGACTGTAAGTGACCATACCACTGACTGACTAACCCAGAATGTCATTATTAGAGTTGTGCAGCTGGCTCAGGTTGGCATTTTGACAGATTCTTATTTTTAGCTGAAATCCAAATTGTGTTTTTATCCATTCCCAGGTCACTGTGAGCTGTTTGGGGATCCCCACTATGTTTCTTTCCAAGGAATACCCTTTGATTTCTTGGATCAGTGCTCCTACGTCTTGGTGGAGGAGCAGTCACCACGTCATAATCTGACCATTGCTGTGGACAACTTTTATTGCGTGCCGGGCCTGCAAGGCTCCTGTGCCAAAGGACTCATTCTGAAATATCAAAACAATGTAGCTGCGCTCAACATCAACACACAATTGTTTGTAGTGCAGGTAGGATTTCATCATGCATCCATATTCAGTAATTATACAGCAGTTTGTAACTGAGAATACTCACTGGAAAGACAGCTAATTTTGATGATAATGTTATTATACTTTAGGCTACACTGAACAATGTGACAGTCCAACCACCATATGAGGAGAATGGTTTCAGATTTGAGACCACGGGGTACATGGTGTCAATTCATCTCCCAGAGATTCGTTCTTATGTCTCCCTCACTCCATCCTATACCCTGGTTGTGAACCTGGCCATGGAGCATTTCGTCAATAACACCCAGGGACAATGCGGTGAGTACTGGATGGAGTGCTAGAAGTGTGTTAGAAGTATAAGCTTATCAGAGCTCACTTATCAATTCTCCCTCCAGGTGTGTGTGGTGGAGCATCGTGTATTCGTAAAGGAGGGCAGATTGAGGATGACAGCTGCTGTGATAAGACGGCCTATGACTGGGTGTATCCAGATCCTCTGAAGCCTGCCTGTAATTCTGCACCAAGGGATGTACCCTGTCTTCCTGGGCCAACCTCAGTACCTCCTCCCCCACCTCCGCCTCCCTGCCCTCCAAACCCATTATGTGAACTTCTACTCCACCCGTAAGGTCCACACATGAATGTAGCCTACTAATCATGGATTTGTTGTGTTAAAACTGCTTCAAGTGTACTTCATGATAAATCTACATGTTATATACTGCTTTATTTTGATTATTAATTGTAATAGTGTGTGGCTCTCTGTCTCTTTGTGTATAATTTCAGCAAATATTCTTAAATTCACTTTGTTTCAATTTCTCCAGTGTCTTTGAAAACTGCAGCAACTACGTGGATCTAAACCTTAAAAAGAAGAACTGTGAGTTTGATTCATGCAGGAACCTAAATGGTTCTTGCTCATCTCTGGAGCAAGCTGCAGGAGAATGTAAAAGCTTTGGTTTCTGTATTGACTGGAGAGGACTGACTAATGGAACCTGTGGTATGCATCGTCTTTTTTTTGTCTTACAATTAACATGGCAAACCAGTAAAGCTAGAAATTAAGTGATTTATGAATAAATTTGCTTTCTTTGCAAGTTCTAATTTAAATTGATGTATTATTAACGTCAGTGTCCTTGATCGTGTTTCAGATGTGCCATGTCCAGAAGGATTGGTTTACAGAGAATGCAGCACAAAGTTGGATGACTTCTGCTATGGAGGGTTAGGAAACTTTACTTTTGGTGTGATGCAGATAAAAAGTTAATCAGCTTGGTCATATAAGACTGATCTCTTTGTGGTCTTCTCCAAGGCACATTAGGAAAGCCTCCTGGGAGGCTAGGTTTAGACTAGTTTTACCACTTGCATCAACTTCTGTGTCAAACTGGAATAACTTTTATGTCAAGGAGCCAAACAGCACTTTTTAAGAGTCCAGAGTGTAAATGCTTGAATGCACTGGGTTCTGAATGTGACCTCACTGTCTTGTTTGACAATCAGTGGAGTTTCGCACCATGAATTTAATCAACGTAAGATTTTCAAGGCTGAGTTTTACTATAATTTTCTGAGGAATCTCATTTAAGGGATACCTTATGAAATTTGGTGTGTCTGGCAGCTTCACGTCTGGTGCATTGAAACAATGTGTTTGTTGGCCATCCCATATCTGAAATTAGATATGTTTCGATTTTTATTGGGGAAGCTGTTTTCTGATTGCACCTTGTAATTTCCACATGTTTTTCCTTCATATACTATTCTGAAGATTTACACCATTTTCATGCTTTTCTCCGGCTTTTTAGCGTGCGCTATCCAGGAGCTTTGCTTGAAAAAAAAAGCACAGGTTGTTTCTGTCCCAGCAACCTGACCAGAGCAGGAAATCACTCAAACATCTGTTTGCCTGTTTGTTCCTGTAAGTTGTATAGCCTAAGATGATGACAATGACACCTAGACAATTTTTGTTTGAAGTCTTTTACAGGAAGATAAATAAAGGATTTTCTTTCTTTTTTCCCTAAAGATTGCAAAGGACCAAGTGGAGAACCTAAACTTGTAAGTAAAAGCTACAAATTTCCACAGGGATGCTGCTGTTATGTGACACATTCTGTAATCAACAGTTTAGCTCAAATAATTTAAGCGTATTAGTATTAGATCTGAGTGTAGATTTACAAATATTTCTGTATGTGTGTTTCAGCCTGGTGAAGTCTGGCAGTCCAACTGCAAACTGTGTAGATGTAACAACCAGACTATGACTGAAGAGTGCTTTCCACCACCTCCTAAGCCAGCTCCCCTCTGTGGCCCCAATGCAGTTTTGATAAACACTTCCTGCTGTGGTGATGCGATTTGTGGTAAGTAAAGGTGTTTCATATTTTCTAGTTCAGTTAATGATTGATTTTTTAAAGTTTTCAGTATCTTTTAGAATTATAGAATTTCTGTATTTTTTTTTTTTTTTTTTTGCGTAATGACATGTGCTTTAGTCAAATGTATTTGCAACAAAGTAAGGTAATGCGCTGTTCCTAAAATTGGTAATCACATTAGCCGTACTTATCAAATAAGTATGTTGGGTAACAATCTTTAATATGGCCCATGATTAAAGGTGCAATTCACTTGTAATTAATCAGATTTTCAATGTATTTAAAATAAATGACAATATATTTAAATAAAGTACAAATACTTAAAAGTAGGTAAAGTGGAACAAGAGGGTAACAAATCAGATTTTTACAGAAAAAAAATGATTGTATTATAAGTCAATTTAAGTACTTCATAAGTAATTTAAAGCACTGCATAATTTTTTGGTAATTTTGTAGAAAGACAAACAATATTTTCCAATATTACCTGGTAAGTAAACTTACTTTTCAGGGGTTGGGTATATTATGAACTTAACATTGTCTAACCTCCAGGTATTTTCCTTTCCTGTACACTCAATTTGGAAGTTATATTTGAAGTACACTGCAAATGATAGCAAATCAGCACTGCTCAGTGTTAGTCATTGTTAATCTTCAACACTGACTAGCTTCCTGTTAGAAATATAACACTGTCAAAAGTGTTAATTTAACACTCAAAAGAGTGGACACATATAGACACTTTCTAGTGTCAATTTAACACTGGAGATTTTGCAGTGTATGATTGCAAACCTCCCCACAAAACAAACAATTAATTATTATATTCCATAACTATAAGGTCAAACAGGACTGCAAATTTTGATTTTTTTCATAAATTGCCATTTTATTTAAATTATCTCCAAGCGAGGACAAAATGTCAGCACAATATTCAGCTTTTAATTAGTTGGAATTTGTTGCACAAAATGATGAAAATATGACAGTGAAAGGGAAAAATTTGCATAGACAAACTAACCCTGACTCTAGATACAGTCTAATCTCAACAAGTGTGATCTCTAGTTCTCAGCAATGATTACTCCAAACTAGAAGCCAAAGCTTCATTTTTACCAGTTTACCAGCAAAAAGTTTTAAAAAAAATAGGCATGGTAGAATGATTCCGCCAATACCAGTTTCCATACCTATCGCTATCATCATTCATTAAGAAGTAGTTCTGGAGTAGTTTTCACAAACTTTGTTGTTGGTAATGCTTCAAAAATATCATATATACGAGATAAGAGATTCCTGCTGATATCTTGGCATACATGTTCATACTTCCAAATCTCAACTGGCAATTATGTGATAATTCATCGCAGAAGAGCAAGTAACAAATACACAAATACATGTAGAACAACACCTTATATCTATTAGCAGGTATATTTTAGTTGTGTGAAGCTGCATCTTTGATGTTGTTAGTGACCCAGAATATATTTGAAGAGTCAGTTACTTGTTGTCGTTTTTTTAATTTGTTTGTTTGGGTGATTTGTTTAATAGATGGCTCCATATTGTAATGATTTATGCATTTGAATGTAAAAGGTTTGTAGTTCACATCCACAAATCTCATTTGGGCATCCAGCATAAACTCAAACGCAGCTACCTGCTGTGGTGACCCCTTGTATCGAGGGAGAAGCCTAAAGTGGCCTCTTCTTAATTAATTAATCATTTAGGAAACATTTTGACATGAAATATTAGGCACACACATTTATTGCAAATCACATTAACTAATGTTAGGTTAAACCTTAATAACACTTGTGTTTCATATCAAAATGTCTGCTGTTAAAAACATAGCAAAGTCAAACACACACACAAAAACGTGTCTTTTTTTTTCAGTTGACAAGACCTGCAGTTATAATGAGAAGATATACAAGGTATGCTGCATTGAATTTTATTGTAATGTCTCTTTGTACTAAATTGATTGAAATTGTTAATCATTGTCAACCATTGTCTGATTCTTCATTTTAAATTAAAAATGTTCTTTGTGCATGTAGGTGGGAGATCAGTGGACAGATCCTGCCCATCCCTGCAGGTCACTGAAGTGCAGTAAAGACGGCATTCAGACTGAGACCAAAGTCTGCTCCAATGAAAGCTGCTCTGAGGTAAAAATGTTCAAGTAAACTGTAAAATCTTAGATTGATTTTCTACAATAATAAGCTCATATCGGTGAAGCTTTACACAGTACTTACATTTATTTGCAGAGCTTTTCAAAGCTAAAGTGTTAGAATTTATTTATATTCAATATTTAAATGTCACATAATAACAATAGAAGAACACTGTCAGAACAAGCACTGTGAGAAAGAAAGACTTACCCTTAAAAGATGCTTAGAAACTACAATTAAATACTGTGTGAACAAGCGCAAGAATTAAAGTCTACAACTTGTGGGGCTTTTTCTCTAGGAGGACAGAATCTGGGATGACCAACACTGCTGCTTTACATGTAAGTCAGACCCTAAATCTAACATTTCACATAGAAATGAAAGCTATAATTTATTTATTTTAATTTCACACTCTTTACATTGTTCCACCTCTACTTTGTTACTTCAAACTTCAGGTAACCAGGGCTGTGCTGCTAGGATGTCCACCCTCAACATCACCGTAGATAACTGCACCACTGTCATGCAGATGCCTGTGTGTCAGGGGAAATGTGAATCTCAGCCAAGGTGAGATGAGCAATAGTGATGATGCAAATTAATGCATTTGAGGCCCTTGTTATTCACTTCATAATCACTAACCAAAGAAAAGTGCATCTAGATTCGTTGTATGAATTCTGTGCGAACTTTGGATATTTTTCTGAAATTTAGATTTTTTGTTTCTCTCTTCTATCCCACTTTCACCCACTCCCATTCTCCTCTGCAACAGGGTGGAGTTACATGGTGACCTGTTGGAGCAGCGCAACACATGCTGTCTGGACTGGATATCAGAGAGGAGGCCCGTGACTCTGCTTTGCTCTGACCTCAGTACGAGACAATACTACTACAAGCACATCACCAGCTGTGCTTGTAGATCTTCCGGCTCAAGCTGAAAAATAAAACTCATATGAAAGAAAGAATTATCCATTAGACTGTCACATGAAAACTAAATGTATTAAAATGTTGTTCCTTATATAAAGTAAATGCTGAATCAGTTTTATATCAAATAAAGTGAATGATTTGCTATTATGAAGGCATGTATTCTCTGTTTTCTTGAATGTAAAAACTCCATAATAAACTTCATCACGATTCCTACCCATTTGTCTCAGTGTATTTTTTAAAAATTATACAATACAATTTTATTTATATAGCACATTTAAAAACCAGAGGTATGCCAAAGTGCTTCACAGAATCAAATAAAAGCAATAAAAGATACAAATATATTGACAGGAGGGAGACATAACTAACCAAGAATACAGTAGGCACAAGCCAAAAGGCAATGAAATGAAATGAAATCATTATAAACATTAATCAGAGCAAAAAGATAAATTACAGCACACTTACAAATGCGAGCTCTAGGAAGCCGGGAAGGATAGGCTAAATAAATAACTTTTTAATTGAGATTTAAAAGATTTAGTTGAATCAGACGCGCAAATAGCTTGAGGGAGATTATTCCAGAGGTAGGGTGCAACAGAGGCTAATGCACAGTCACCTCTGGTCTTAAGCCGAGATCTAGGTCGCACCAGGAGCATTTGGCCTGCTGATCTAAGCTGAGGAGATCAGTAAGATAGCTGGGTGCGGTATTATTTATGATTTTAAAAGCGAGCAATAAGATTTTAAAATCAATATGATATTTAATGGGGAGCCAGTGCAGGTCAGAAAGAACTGGAGTAATAGACTCAAACCTACTAGTCCCAGTTAAGAGAACGAGAACATTTTGAACGAGTTAATTATGCACATGTTAGTTATAGTTTAAATGTTTCACAAAAGGTTTCTGTAGAAGGTATTTAGACATGTTCACATTTTGCAATTTTTAAATGAATAAGAAATGAAGTTTACCCACAGATAATAACCCGTTGAGAAAAAGTGCAAAAGTATGTCTTAATATTGCTACCAGGTCTTGCTTTAAAGCCTTTATTAATATCCAGCATTTGGTGTTGGCAATACTCTGAATGTTTCAATGCATTCTCTTTTTCCAGTTGCCAGCCTTTAGTCATGGATGACCCGTGTTTGAGTACATGCTTGTTTTTACCTACCTTACACAGATTGGAGTATGGTACTTCTTAATGTCAATAAAACCTTTGGTCATTTTTGAACAAATACCTCCATCGTGCCTGAGTTATACTTACTCAAACACACAAAGCAACCGTTGACCTCCCATCAGGCCTTCAGTGGAAAACCTTTACCTTAAGTTATCAAGGTCAGACTGAATGAACAAAATCATTTATCATTAAGTGGTCAAGTGGAATTCCAAAGATTGTTGGATTGGTACATGGATTAGAGCTGTTTAGAAATCTTCAGACAAGGAGATTGTAGGTCAACACCCTCTGGCTATGGCTAGGGTCAGAGAGTTTTGAAATTGGCATGATTTAAAGGTACCTGCTGAAAACGAAATTGTGTATTTGATAAGTAGAATATTCTTTTTCATTTGAGACATCAAAAACACATTTTTACACACCTACATTTAAATGTTGGTTAGAAAGTAGGAAAAGCTTTGAACTTTTGATAGTAGTAGAGCACAACTCAGTATACCTTTTAAATTACAAATGACAAATTCTGAAAATGTTAAGACGTATAGTAATCATTCACAAATCTCAAAAGCTTATAGTTTATTCAAAAGAAAACATTAAATTTATAAACTGAGAAAACGTACGCATCTCCATGTTTACCACTACGTAGCCCCACCTCTTCTTTTAACAACAGTCCATAAACATCTGGATTCTGAGGAAATTAGTTTCTAGACCTTTTAAAGAGCAGTGTTCTCCCATTTTCACCAGGTGTAGGATTCTAGCTGCTCAACAGTCCTGTGTCATCTTTCTTTTTCATTCATTGTTTCATGATACATGAAATTCTTTTTAGCAGTTGGCAGTAGTTGGTAAGGCTAGTTCTTCAACTACAATCTACACTACTGTAATATATGCAGCAGGCTGTTTAGCACTTTATTGATGAAATATGTAATGAATGATAGATTTGTGGATGGCATGGTGAACTGTGGTCACAGTCAGTCCTTTCTAAAAAAAAAAAAAAAAAAAAAAAAAATATATATATATATATATATATATATATATATATATATATATATAGTGTAGTTTAAATGACAGCTAGTGTCACTAATTTGCATGGTAAGTATCCTCCTTAAAGGAAACCACCAATCACCAACTATCAAGCTGTATGATATACATGCACTCCCAGCATACTATTATAATAATTTAATTGAAATTGTTTTGGTTCTTTTTTAGTTGAAAACAACGTGTTTGTGTCTGATCATGTCAGTGAAATTTGAAAAATTTTGGTGACCACCAGAATATTTAATGCTACCAAATTTACTGTTAGTCATATTTTTTTTTTTGGTAAAAGTTAAACTATTTTATAAGCTAAAAGATATGACACAAAACAAAGATCTAATCAAAGTAAGAGCCTATTTTTATATTTAGGAAATGAGTCATGTCTTTGAAAAGAAGAGTTTCTAGGACATTTGAATCTTTGTTTTATTTCTGAAAGATTTGTATACTTTTCCAACAAAACATCTACAACTGGCTGCAAGCTACATATTTTTTGATCAGTTTAATGTCATTTAAATTAAATAACACACATAACATGATAATAGTAATTGGTAGTGATGTTTGAAGAATGGACTGCGCCTTTCTGAATTGCAGAGATTAGCAGGTTTCATTCTTATACAATAACAAATGTTCTTTTCTTAAAGCAAAACACACAATATGTAATCTAGCTAAATTGAATTCACTTTCTTTGTTACGTCTTGAGGGAAGCATCAGAAAAGAAGGAGGTAAGAGGATAAGATTTAGAACAAAACTGGAGCTGCGGTTGTCTTGACCCGGGGTGTAGCCCAGGTTAGATCAGATTTCACTTTCAGAACGTGATTGGAGAAGAGGTATAACTGTTTCTTTTCAATTTATCCCTTTGTCTCAGCGCAATTGTATATATACATGTAGACCATATATGACTTTGCTAAGTTTTTTACATTTGGGGTTTTGTTAACAACAACTATCTCAGTTAAGCAAGTCAAACTAGCAACACAAGCCAAAATCCCCAAACAACAGGCCTCTGGGTATAGATGAGGAACAAGGTTAGCACTCTTTCATCTCCAAGGTAGATCCCTGGACTAAGATTGTTTTTTTTTTTCTTTTTCTTGCACGTTCATGTCTTTGTAGATGTTTTGTATCTTTTAGCTTAGTTTTGTACATTTTAAATCTTATTCTGGGGTTTTTACTCTTAGTGTTTATACATCCCCTAAAACAGTATTTTGGAAGAATGATAAAAATCCTCTGCAGTCACCAGATGTTGTGTTTCCTTTCTTGAGATACTAGGCCTTTACTGCAGCCACTTTCTGCCTCCAGTTTTGTCTTCAGAAATTGAAAAGCTGCTCTGTGGGGTTGATATCAGGTGGCTGAGTTGGCCTTTGAAGAATATCCCATTTCTTTGCGTTGAGAAGCCCTTGTGTTGCTTTTGCAGTATGCCTTGGGTCATTATCATATAATCGATAAACACTGGTATGCTTCAGACAAGCTGTTTCTCTCTTCCTGTCATTTTGGTAGTTAATCTTTGTTTCATCTGTCTATCCATTCTCCTCAACTCATGGGTCACAGAGGGGGCTAGAGCCTCTCCCCCCTAGGCATGTCTTTGGACTGTGGGAAAAACAGAAGTACCCCTTTAGGGGAAGAGAGATAATATTGCAAATTCCTTATTAAATAAAGGCCTCAGTCAACTGGTGAATACAGCCTAAGGGCCCTCACACTTTGAGGTGTTAACTGCTGACTGCTGAACACTGTTGTGCTCCCCAATTCTAAGTCACGTTCCTGCATTTAATTTCAAGAGCTGTAGAGGCAGTTTTGATTGGTGTGTAGCTGGAGGAATAGACACTCTCAAGGTGAGGGAAAACTTAACCACAGTCACACACATATATGCATTTTAAATCAATAAGTGGAACTCCTAAAGTTAATATTTGATCTGCTGTAAAGGTTGAGCTGGAGCAGGAGCTGAGCACTGACATGACTGGACTGTGTGGAAAATGCAACGTAACAGGTGTGACCTAAATGATAACCAGATACTTTATAGGAATATTTTAGGTTTTCTTTGCAAATGATAACAGTTGTTTACAGACACTTTGCTCAAAGAATGCACCTTTTCATGAATCTAGGCAATGAGCAGCAGCTGATCAGAGGGAGCGCGCTTACAGATGACACATGCCAAACAAGGGATCCTGTCTCTGTTCCTAATCCAGTAGGTTCACGTGGTTTACATTAACTTGTTTTTTTTGTTTGTAATTTTGTTTCTGTATACAAATTTGAAAAATAGACAGATGATTCACTAACACATTATAACGGGTCAGTTATGCAGTCGTTATGAATCTGAATTTCTGAGACAACTGTATTTACAGTTTTCAAATAAAATGTAAGAATGTCTTTTAAACTACCAGGTATGTGAACATTTCTTCTCCTACACTTTGGGCTGTCTGCAATCAAGTCGGCTTCATTACTTCCAGCTGTGTCACAAAAACATTTACGGATATGAAAACAGTGAACACATAGGCTGTGCTTTCTTTAGAGAGATTGTTCTGCACTGTGGAAAAAGCAGTAATGTGTGGGAGAAATGAAGATCTGTGACCCAGTGTGGTAACTAATTGTTTAAAATACTAATACTAATAACAATAAGTGGCATATCCTGTACCCACCATAATTTGATGTAGCTGTCCCTGTTTTGGTGGATGAATGTAGCTCGACCAACTTGTCGGGGAGCACTGCTTTATGAAGAAGAGGGTGCTGCATTTGTTCCTACCTGCTCCAACCCAAACCCCCATTTTTCCAGCCAGGATATCACTAGTTCCTGCGTCTGCCCAGAGGGTGAGCCTTGCCAGAATTTCCCCAGGTTATAAATCATTGATGTGTTTTGTTCTTGTTGTTGTTTGTTTGTTTGCCACATTTTAAGGCTGTCCTGAACATGTGCGTAGGCAAAGTGCTTAATGATCACTTGGATGGCTTCCACTGTGTGAATGTGTCAAACTGCACCTGTGTGTTCGCTGGCAGGACCTGGACAGAAACGTAGCACCAAGTGTCAGACATGGTAAGGACCCAGATAAAGGGATTTATATTTATGAGGATTTTTTTGTGAATAATGAATTGAAATTATTTAAACCTCTTCATCAACCCTGTCTCCAGTTTGTGTGAAGGTGGGAAGTGGCGTTGCTCTGAAAACTGCCCAATTAAATGTCAGATTGAAGGTCAGTTTGTGTCAACATTTGACGGCAAACAGTACACTGTCCCTGGTAAATGTACATACCTAGCATTACAGTTAATTTGTCCTCCTCCCCTTTTCATTAATATGAATCTTCTCGAGTTGCCTGTGTTAATAACTGCTGGTTTATTTGTTTATGGACACATGCAGGGCTTCAACTGGACAGTAATAATTACATTTTCTAAAAAGGATCCATCAATACAAGCTGTTTTCCTCCAGCATTTGCAGGTAAAGACAGTCTTTCAACACTGAAATTAAAACCATCAACATCTAACTAGCAAGCATAAAAAGTAACCTTGAATACCGGTTTTTATTTTCAGGAAACGTATACATTCACAAACAACATGGCTAAAGTTGGAGACCAAGAGATTAGTGAATTTTATCAGTCTGGTAATTTCATATAAATTGTTTGGCAACCTTGTAATAGAAACATGCCTTAATGCCTTAATTACTAACATTATATTATCTTACCGATTACCTTTTAGATGGGGCCCAGGTTTTCTGGCAGTCCTCTATGTACATTCAAGTCTTGACATCCTCTGATATTAAGCTCCGACTCCAGATGTCACCTGAAATCCAACTCTACATGTCTGTTCCTAGGAAACACAAGGGCATCATTTCAGGTTGGAAACACACTGGTGATAACACATTAAACAGCATCATTGGTTGGCACGATCCACTTTGGTCAGTCAGTCTATCGTTCAGGTCTTTGTGGCAACGGCAACAGTGACGGCACAGACGACTTCACCAGCAGCAGCGGCATCATCGAGCTCTCAGCTGAACCTTTTGCTCTGTCCTGGAGTCTGGGCACTTGCACTGTGAACATACCCAGTACATGCATCAACACTCACAATGGTACCAGTTAATATTATAACTGTAACTAAAACTGAAAAGGCATGTATACATTCAAACACTGCAATGCACAACGGGAATTATAGTGGAGTTCAGCTTGATGACAAAATTGACATTTTGGTTTTCATATCAATGATTATTGTGGTGTGAATTATAAGGCAGCACAGATTTTTATTGGTAGTTTGCATGCTTGCCTGTGATACAGTAAAAAAAATCCCCACAAGATATGTTTACAAATTAAAATTTCCTTTTTTCTAGAAATATTTGCTGATGAAAAGTGCTCTGTGCTGATCAGTGCGACTGCCATATCTGCTAAGTGCCATGTCCATTTGCCACTGGATCAATACTACACAGTAAGCACGCATTATGAGCAAACAGCAACTTTGTGTAAGTTAATTTGACTTATCAATATTAAGGTGAAAATTGTATTTGCTGGCAGGCCTGTATTCAAAGAACCTGTAATTGTGGCAACAATGTGCAGAGGTGCTTGTGCATTGCATTAGACAGCTACGCCAAAGCTTGCGCGAGTCTTGGGGTTTTGATCGGTGACTGGAGAAAAGCTGCCAACTGCAGTAAGTAAACTTTATTCACACACCAAAGGATTACATAATATATTGAATATATCAATAATGTTAATACCAGACACATTAGGTTTAGACTTTTTGGAGAAGAGCCAGTACTGAGATTTTTTCTTTTAATTCAAAATAACTAGTCAGAAAAGATGAAATCAATGTTTTTCATGTTTTTAAGAACTTGTGTACACTACAAATGTAAAAGTCTGTCTGAAGTGTTTGGATTTTTGAAGGAAGCAAATATTGTGGAACTTTGCACAGCAGAAAATGTGACAAATTACTTTTAAAAAAGTGCCATTCGTGCTCATCACATTGTTGTCTCACAGCTCCGACATGTCCAAAGAACCAAGAGTTCTTCTACAACATCTGAGCTTGTAACAGTACATGCCGCTCCATTACTGAGTCTGACCCTCGATGTGGAGTGGATGATGCTTCTGTGGAGGGCTGTGGCTGCCTATACATACCAAAACCAAGGAAACACCTGCACTCCAAAGGCAGACTGTGAATGCCACCATCGTGGTGGTGTAAGTCCACCAGGGCCGGTTGTTATCGATGGACATCATTGGTGAGATGACCCTCTAATTACACAGTATTTATAGGTATTTAAAATGATACAGTATCAAATATTACAAGAAACCCACATGCCTGTCACAGGTTTGAATAAACTTAAAACACCTGAGTTTCCTAATGTGTTCTCAGCCTGTTATAATTCTAGACAAAGAGGAGTAGCAATTCTAATACATAAAAATATTAATTTCACAGTACTCGATACAGTTATAGATCCAGAGGGCAGATTCCTAATCGTCAAACTATCTATACTTAACCAAAAGCTAGGTATTGTAAGTATATATGGTCCAAATGTTGATGACCCCTCATTCTTCCACGGTTTTTTTAGTACACTCTCCGAACACCTAGATTGCACAATTGTTCTTGGGGGAGACCTCAACCTGGGACTAAATGAAGAAATGGATAGGCTCAACACAACAGGAACTCAGCGTAACTGGCAGTCCACAAATATAATCAAACAGTATATGAGCGACTTTGGTCTTTGCGATGCATGGCGCTCCCTTCACCCCAACAGTAAGGAATATTTTTTCTTCTCACATGTCCATCACTCTTACTCTCGTCTGGATTATTTTCTGGTCAGCAGCTCACTGCTGAGTAACATTACACCCCGAGATTCATCCTATAGCTGTCAGCGATCATGCTCCTGTATCTTTAACACTAATACAGATGAATAATACTACACCAAGAAAAAACTGGAGATTTAATACATCACTGCTCAAAGACGAAGAGTTTATCAAATACTTTAAAAAAGAATGGACTCTATATTTAGGCTTCAATGACATTCCTGGAACATCAGCATCTGTCCTCTGGGAAGCAGGGAAAGCTGTGATGAGAGGTAAAATAATCTCTTTCTCATCACATAAGAAGAAAGAAGAAAACAAAAAAATTCAGGAACTAGAGAAAAACAGCAAATCTTTAGAAAAAGCCTATGTGTCACACCAAGATCAAGAAATATTAAACAAAATACGCAAGAGAAAACTAGAATTAAATGAAATTATTAATAAAAAGACTAAATTCTTAGTACAAAGACTTTGCCTGCAAAATTATGAACACGGTAACAAATCCGGACAATTTCTTGCTAACCAGTTAAAAATCAATAAAGAAAAAACAACTATATGTGCTGTTAAAGATTAATCTGGGAACACAATATATGATCCTAAAAAATAAACAAAATTTTTAGGGATTTCTATGAAACTTTATATACACCATCAAATAAACCCATCTAAAAATGAAATTGATCAATTTCTCGACAACATAACTCTTCCAAAATTATTAGACACCCAAGCAATAGCACTGGATTCGCCACTGACGCCAGGTGAACTCCAGGAAGCTCTGATAAGTATGCCCAATAATAAGGCTCCAGGTCCAGACGGTTTTCCAACAGATTTTTACAAAGAATTCTGGACGATTCTGGCACCAGTTTTTCACAGGATGTTGCAGGAAATCAAAGAAAATGGTAGACTACCACCAAATATGAACTCTGCAAATATCAGTCTCTTACAAAAACCAGGCAAAGACCCTGTATTTCCTTCAAGCTATCGTCCAATATCCCTTATTAATGTAGACCTTAAAATAATCTGCAAAGCTCTCTCAAAGGGATTAGAGAAAATAACCCCCCTTTTAATTCATCCTGACCAAACTGGTTTTATAAAAGGTAGGCACTCCTCAACAAACACTCGTAGATTACTTAATTTAATAGACTACTCATACAGCAAAAACCTTGAAACTACAATATTTTCTGTAGATGCAGAAAAAGCATTTGACAGAGTTAACTGGAAATTTCTATTTGCAACTTTACACAAATTTGGTTTTGGACCTTCTTTCATAAACTGGTTAAAAATATTATATAACTCTCCAACAGCTTGTGTCAGAACAAATGACCAGACATCCTCCAGCTTCTCTCTTCTGAGGGGCACCAGACAGGGATGCCCACTCTCCCCTTCACTGTTTGCAATTTTTATTGAGCCACTAGCAGCAGCAATTAGACAGGCTACAACATTTAAGGGCATAAAATGTAAGAATATAGAACATAAAATCAGCCTTTATGCAGATGATGTGTTACTTTTTCTCCAAAACTCACAAACCAATATCTCTGGGGTAATTGCATTGATAAATTCTTTCTCAGGTGTCTCAGATTATTCAATTAACTGGTCGAAATCAACAGTTCTTCCGATTAATTGCTCCTTCCATAATTCTTCTCCTTCCCCACTGCAATGTGGAAATATAAAATATTTAGGTATTAATGTCTCTCCTAAGCTTTCAGAATTAACTAAATTAAACCACATCCCACTTTTAAAGACAGTAGAAGGCGAACTGGCTAGATGGAAATCTTTGTTTGACACACACTTATTTTCACTTCTGCATGGCAACACATTGTCATGATCCCAAAGTGCCATTGCATTTTGGAGTCACTTGAGGGACTTTTAAGTGATTTAAGTGACACATATATTAGGAAATTTTCAAATTTTTGTACCTCTGGCTGTGGTTGTGCATCATCTGAAAAATGCTGCTGTTTTACTTATTATTCAAGCTCATTTTTGCGAACATTTGTTTTGTTTTTCAGTTGAGAAGACATGCAGCTATAATGAACAGACATACAAGGTGTGTTGTGTCTGTGCTCTGTGTTTCTTTTTCCTTGGAGATCAGTTTGAATTTGACTGAAACAAAATGATAACAAAATATCTTGTGTTGTCTGGTTTATATGTGTTTAGGCAGGGGACAAATGGACAGATCCTGCCCATCTCTGCAAGTCATTTAGCTGCAGCAAAGAAGGGATTCAGACTGAGACTAAAGTCTGTCCCAAAGAAAGCTGCCCCGAGGTACTGAAAACCTACACAGTGATCCTGAAACTGTAACCCGTGTCTAAGAATATGGATTTTAAAACAATAAACTTATATTTTAGAACTTGCTCTTAGAACTGAAGAAGTTAGGACACTTTTCCTTCCAAGCTCCTTAGACTTATATTTTAAATATTTACTTCTATTCAAAATTGTAATAAAATGTATGCATGTCATATGTAATTAGACTAGTTTTAAATATTCAACCATTTTGTCTTAAAATATGGTAAAAACTATGGTCAAAATGGTTATTTTACTACAAAAGTACAGTATGCATGGAAGAACAAGCTTCTGTTTTTTTTTCCAGGAGGACAGAATTTGGGATGACCAACACTGCTGTTATACATGTAAATGAAGACAAAAGGAAAACCATGAGTTATTTATAACTCTGAACTTTGTCTAATAGACTGCTTTCACTTTCTTTATTTTTACAGAAGTCCAACTTGTAACTAAAGATAACTAATAATCTGCAGCTCTGCTGCATCCAAAATGTTTAATGTCATTCATTTTTGAAAGGATTTGCTCACTGTGCTTCATCTTCTGTTATACTTCTGCCACTTTCAGGTAAAAGGGCCTGTGCTCCCAGGGTGTCCAGCTTCAACATCACCATAGAAAACTGTTCTACTGTAATACAGATACCCGCATGCCAGGGACAATGTTCGTCTCAATTGAGGTAAGAGCAAATCTTCACTGTTTAAGTAAAAATACAGGTTAACAGGCATGCCATCATATAAAAGGAAAATGAAAACTAGGGCATAAGTGTAAGTGAAGCTTGAATTGTAGACATTTAGATGGATTTTAATCTACTTTCCTTATTCTGTATGTTTAAAAATACATTAAAAATACCATATATAAAAATACCAATACAGTCCTTCAAGTATCTTGGTGTCCACATCTCCTCAGACCTGACATGGGCTGCCCACATTCAGGTCCAGACCAAAAAGGCTAGGCAGCGCCTGTATCACCTACGACAACTGAGGAAGTTCAGGGTCTCTCCAAAGATCCTCAGGATTTTCTATACAGGCGCTGTGGAGAGCATCCTCACACAGAACATGACATCGTGGTTTGGGAACAGCTGTGTGAAGGACCAAAAAGCTCTCCAGAGAGTGATCCATACAGCAGAACGCTGCTGCAGGATTGCTCTCCCCCCGCTTCAGGACACCTACACCAGGAGATGCCGGACTAGAGCAGCGCAGATACTGAAGGACCCGTCCCATCCTGGCAACAAACTGTTCCAACTTCTGCAATCTGGTAGAAGGTTCCGCATCTTCCGGGCAAGGACAGAGAGACTCAAGAGGAGCTTCTATCCCCAAGCCACCCGGGCCCTAAACACACACACCCGCCCTCTCACATCATCTATAATTGACTGAGACAGGACTCTCTTCCAGACACTAAACCAAGGCACAATGTACATTTCAATTCCTTTAATTTTAAATATGTTTATATTGTCTATCCTGTAAAATAGTCAGATATCTATTCATATTAATGTACAGAATTCACCTGCTTGCTGCTACTACTGCACATTCACCCAGTGTATATACTATATGTATGTATATATATATATATATATAATGTTCTTCCTCTACACCCCCCCCCCCAATTTTTGCACATGTCGAGGAGCGTGTCAGGCTACATTTCACTGTGTGTTATACTTGTATAACTATGCATGTGACAAATAAAGAACCTTGAACCTTGAACCATTACCTTCCTCTGTCCTTTTTAACCCTTCCCCCTCACTGCGGTGTTAAATGGTGACTTGATGTTGCAGCAGGAGTGCAAATGCTGCGTGGAGCAGAACTCAGAGAAGAAATCGATGACCCTGCACTGCTCTGACCTGACTACCAGACAATACGCTTACAAGCACATCACCAGCTGTGTGTGTGAATCTTGCAGCAGGATCTGAAATGTAGAGCTAGCAAAACCAAGATGAAGCCATTTGAAATCATTAGATTAAATAGAATTCAAATCTAATTCAGCAGTACTGGATGGTTTTCTTCTGTGTTTAAAGAAGGTACTGAATCTGTTTTCTGTCAAATAAACACATCTGACAATCACCAAAAGACTCTGTAAATATCTTCTCTGTTTTTGTTCACTGTCACATTGATTTGACCTTAATTGCTTCCGCATTTATTAAACACTTCCTGGAAATTACAAAAAGAGTTGCTCAACAGTTGTATCTAGCCTTGCAGGTACATTTTAATTAGTGCTGTGCGATACTGCAGATTTTGGTATTGATACCAAGTAAATACAGGGCAGTATTGCTAATACCAATCTGATATAGTCTCTGATATTTTGATACATATTTTCATATAATAGTATATAATACAATATATAATATATATATATAATATATATGATGTGCACATACTGGGGAGGGTAGACAGTCTTTCTTTTTGCAACATCCCTGGGCTTCAATTTTAGCATAGAGTCATGTTGGCTGTGGCCTGGTTGTCTGGCTATTGTGTGGCAATGTCCTGCTTCTGCTAGTACTGTTAACAAATTATTGTTTCCTTTACTCCTGTTTGTTCTGGTGTAAGAAGGTTCTGCTGGGCAAAAAAAACATGGAAAAAAAAGATTGTGAGGCACGCAGGCAGGGTTTCTAGGGTGGTGGTGCGACTGCTAACAGGGAAAGGCAGGCTAAGGCCAGCAGATGGAGCCACTGGAAAATGTAACCACTCTCTCAGCTCAGCCATCTCTCTAGTGATAATAGGACCATCTTTATTTAAAGGAAAGGCAAAGCAAGCAAGGAGTACATGAATGGGTGTATAAACGAGTCTTGAGTTCTCCAAAGAGAGCACACAGTGAAGTCGTGTTAAATTAAACATTTTATTACAGAAACTTACATATATGTGACCTTTACACACACTAATGTTAAATTGTGATGATTATAGCAACACTCTTTGGCCTGGTTTTCTCCTTAAACATAAAAAAACAAAGACACCTAAATAGAACTAGCACGTTTAGAATTAAAGCAGGTTTTTATTAGTTATCGTTTGATTATCAATGTTTCATTAATTATATGCCTATTAAACTTCATGACACTTCATGATACATCAACTTCATGACGTCATGATACTCAGAAGTCCTGCCTTTGCATTTATAATCAGTGTGCCTCTGGGTTTTATCCTAATATAAAAGAAAACTGTGGCAAGCATTCTTGCTGTGGACTTGAATTTGTTGGTCTCTACAGAAACAGAGTAAAAAAAGCATGTAGTTTTATGTTTTTAAGTGTTATTATAAATCACAGCTATCATCTTTAACAGTCTAGAAGGTAGTGGAAACTGAACATTACATAGCAGCAACGCTAAAATATGCCAAGGGTTCATTTGGTGAAAGCTGTCACAGGCAGTGCTGTGGGCACAGATAAGGTGCTGTCCCCAGCATCTGCTGCACAAACTAGAGATCTAGTTAAAGTACTAGGAGATGATGGAGTGCATTGTTGCGGAGGCCAGGGTGGAAACAGCTGGATTCTCTGTATCATGTGGCATCTCATCTGCTGTGGTGATTTTCTCTTTCTCGAGTGTTGTGAAGGTAAACTTGCACCACTTCATCACACCACTGCTTTGGCTGTGGAGTTATTCAATACCTATGAAGCCTACCAAAAACTAAACTGGCTTGTGCATTCTGTCACAGTCTGGCTGAGGCAGACTGTATGTATTGAGAAGAGTGGACCCAAAATGCAGACACAAAAGGAATGTGGAACAAAACTTGGATTAATAAAAAGCGAGCCGTTTAACGAGGCTGGTAAAAAAGGTACAAACAAAGGGCAAGGCAAACTGAAGTAAAACTAACATTAACCTAAACTGGGAGAACTAAACAAACAACATGAAAAACCTGTAATATGAAACCTAGAAACATGGCATGGAGAACATGACGCGAACACAGACGACCAGACAAAGAATGAACAGAAACACAGAGACTAAATACACACAAGGGTGATTATGGGAAGTGGAAACTCATGGGGAAACAGCTGAAACTAGTCTGACATAACGAGACAAAGGAAGCAAAGCTGTCTACATTGACATAGGACACAGACCTTCAAAATAAAACAGGAAACATAATGAAACACAGACCTGACAACATGAACTTAACAAAAGACATGCTGACATGAAACACACGAAGGGCAAGGGAGACTTAACATAGGGGTAGGAAGACACAGGGGGAATCTAATAACTAAGAACTGTAATGACAACCTAGGCATAATAGGAATGAACTTAGAAAACATAAAGGACCTAAACATAAAAATAAACTAAAACTCATAATGCTGGGTTAGAAGATCCAGGATCGTGACACATTCAGCATGCGGAAGAAGGCTACTCCAACCCAACTGTCCTCTCCATTTCCTGATTCCCTGCTCCAACAATCAGAAATACCTGGATAAATGTCTCTTTCAGGATCTCATCCAGGGATCCTGAAAACTATTAAGTATTTATTGCATGCAAAGAAGTTAAAAGTTTAATCATGATTTTCCTCATTCCTACTTAAATTTGAGTAATTTACAGTTTCTAGTTAAAAGGCACAGCGGTTGCTAAATTTTGGACCAATTGCAAATGTGAAAATGTCTCTTGACTTATATATATCTCCATCTTCAGCTAAATAACATAACATCCCTCAGGACAATGTGGAATGTAGCTATTTTGTTGAGTGAATCAGTTTCCCGTCCCCTCCAATATCAACATAATGCAGCACATTCTCATTCAACCACTGAGAGGTTTGGTGCCCGAATCTCCTGAACTGCAACTGATGTAAGTCCAGTCTGCTTATTATCTTGGTCCCCACCATGACTCAGAGAGCCATGTTTGCTGTTTGTCTATACGTACACTTGCACAGAGTTTTTGAAGGAACTCGGCTGGTAGGTTGTTCCAAACATCTTGGAAAAGTAACCACAGATCTTCTGTGGATGTAGGCTTCCTCACATCCTTCTGTCTCTTCATGTAATCCCAGACACACTCAATGATGCTGAGATCAGGGCTCTGTGGGCGCCATACCTTCACTTCCAGTACTTCTTGTTCTTCTTCATGCTGAAGCTTGTTTTCAAAAGCCTGGATCCTTGATGGGAATGCATGGAAAGGCACCATCAGTGCTGAAATATTTTGGCAGATTTTAAAATGACATATCCCATTTAGATGATGGCTTTTTGGGGGGTTGCATACTTCAGCAAGACAAAGCTAAACCACAAACTGTATCTATTACAACACCAGGGGCCCGTTCTTCGTACGTCGCTTACTACATCCAAGATCAAATGACACATCCAAGATCAAATCATCGCGCTAACCGTGAGCTCGCTAATCCGGTTCCCCGAACACACCTGCTGTTGACGATTACTACAGCTGGACGCAGGAATGTGACATCACTGGGTGTCGTAAAAGGGGCTACGCATCGATAGTAGAAACATTGATCGGCAACCCGCTGATTGGTCGGCGAAAATGTCCAAGGGGCGTGCTCGGTATTTTCCGGCAGCAGAGCAAGAACTCATGAGTGAGGGATTTCAGGAGTTTCAGAGTTTAATTAAAACGCAAGAGAACACTGCAAAGGCTGCAAAAGCAAGGAGAGAGGGCTGGCAGAAAGTTGCTGACAAATCAAACTCGTAGGTAATTTAATAATAATAATAATAATGGATTGGGTTTATATAGCGCTTTCCAAGGCACCCAAAGCGCTTTACGATACCACTATTCATTCACTCCCACATTCACACACTGGTGGAGGCAGCTACGGTTGTAGCCAGGCTGCCATATCGCGCCATCGGCCCCTCTGGCCAACACCAGTTGGCGGTAGGGTAGATCTATCATATGACACTATATTGTCCAATATCATATGGCATTATATTATATTATAATATGTTATATTATATCCCCTTTCACATTAGAGCCACAACAGGACCCACAAGAACATGGGAACAAGTAAAAGTGGAATACAGGAGTATTCTACAGAATGGTAATATTTATCTCTTAGATTGCTTTGCGTCTCTTGGCAAGGTAATACTGGCCTGTAATACTCTGTTAGTTTGTTCATAACAGCAACCAAGAAAAGGGCAGAGGAAAAAAAGACAGGTGGTGGTCCTGCACCCCCTCGTCAACAAGTTGGTTAAGTAAATAATACCCTCACGGGAATATCGATATCTCTCTATGAGCACACTGTCGCGCTGAGCTAAAGGATCCTGTCTGTCCCGCAATATACGCTGAATTCTGAGGACTCTCCTTATCAATCTTGCACCTTCCGCAATGGGTTGGTCGCGTATACGGACAGGACATGGCTGCGACAGACTTCCCAAATCCACCTTCGCTTTTATAGCCGTGGTCTCTCATCTTGATTACACGAAGTAATTTACAATTACTACTCTGAAATATGAATTACATCTGTAATAATCACATACATGTAATAGAATGTTAATAGTACATTTCCCTTTTTTAGGAAATGACCTATATGTATCTGTGTGACATCAATAAAAGGATCAAGTGCTGCATTATCTTTAGTTACATTGATAATATTTATTTATGGTGAAACAGTGGAAAAATATCGCTGTTGCTTTCGTATAAATGAAGCGGACATACCTGCGTGGCCGCGATCTAATCCTGTTTACATAAAGTAAACCTGCTCCCGAGCAGGTTTACGCTTACGGCTCTGTTGCTATGACAGCAAGTCCCGGATGAGCTTCGGGGAACCGACTGATCCAGGATCACGCGAAATCGTCAACAATCTAATCCGGCTAACCTACTTAGCGAGGTACGAAGAACGGGCCCCAGGGCTCTGTGGTACAGGACTCCAGGTGCTTAACCCTTGTGTGGTGTTCGTATTTTTGTTACTCAGCCAGTGTTCATGGGTCTGGTGGACCCGCTAGAGTTTTGGCTTTCCAAATTAACACCATCAAACAATTTTATGTTAAATTACTCAACAGATGTTTACTTCATCCCAATTACAAGACATATGAACAGCAAACATGGTTAATTTTTTCCCTTTACCTTTGTTAGATCACATTTATGAATTAATGTGCTTTTTCTTTTATATAAAATGTTATAAATAAATCAGTTATAATCAAGTGGAGTGAGTGGAAAGACACAACACATTTACACGTGAAAAAATAATTAATTGTTAAATTTTTCTTTTGAAAAAAACTGAACACGGGTCTCACAGACCCGAACACCATACAAGGGTTAAATGGTCTGTCTGCTGTCCAGACCTTTCACCAACTGGAAATGTGCCGAAGCACATTACAAAACTAAACATATGACAAAGAAGGCCAAGGGCTGTTGAGCAGTAAGAGTCCAATATCAGATAAGAATGAAACAACATTCGTCAGTTGCCAAAAGAAGAGGGGATGCTGCACAGTGGTAAACATGCCCATATCCCAACTTTTCTCAGATGTGTTTTTAAATTCAAAGTTAGCTAATAATAATAATAATAATAATAATAAAATAACACTCCCACAAAGCGATATGGGGTAATAATATGTGAGAACTGATCTTAGGCCTAATTCTTTTAAATGTGCAGTGCTAATGCAGTGAAACAGTCACCCCTTCCCGCTATTACAAACACACTTTATATCCATCCAGTGTCCAGATGCACTACACATTATTTTGCTGCAAATTTACAATAACCATGATGTTTGCAGATAGTTTAACAAACAACTGTTAACCTTAAAAAAACCCCATCATTTCACAGCTTTATTGACAAGTTTCCAATCTGTCTCACAAAGGTGACAAGTCATTGTGATTTGATGTGATTTGCCGTACTCACTGAGAAGGACAAGCAGAGAGAAAACCATTGTTAAAGGCTATCAATAGGACAGGAAGACTTTGATCACGGAGGAGGAAAGTATTTCACTTTGAAAGCAGCAGACCAACAGAAACAGCAGGTTTGTATTACAATAAGTTTTGACCCGTTTCATGCTGCTGTTTGTTGTCTGTTCAACAGGATGGCTACTCAGGAGGCTTATGAAGTTCTCAGAGGAGGATGTGCGGGTCTGTGAATATCTGTGTGTGTGTGTTTGTGTGTTCAGTGAACTTCTGAACCTTTAGATGCTGTTCATACAATCACTCGACGAAAGCCACCACCGCTGTCACATTTGTACTTGTGTGAACGAGTGGCTGTGTGTGAGAGTTGAAGGGGTTGGATGATATTGACATGAAAACAACCTCACATGAGTGGCTGAGTTACTGATTACAGGTGATGTTCACTTGTAATTTGTTAAAGATAAGAATCCCGTTTTCAGCACAAAGTCCTATGCAAAGGGACAGTCTGCCTTCCACCGCCATCCCTCAGAGGACCACTGCTGGTTGTCAGGTAAGTGCACTTTTTTTTTTGAGACAAAATAGTTGCGTTGATCTTTTTGGGGCAAACTCTGGAAACAAATCAATGCACTGCAGCTAGACACCTTTTAGGATGTTACTACCTGAGACAGTATCTAGACAACGTTAGGGTTTTTTTTCCTGCTCGTAATCTTGTTGTGGCTTTTCAGGTCTTGTGCTATTCCATTTTCTACTGTCCTGGATTTCTCTGAAGCACGGCAGCATCATGAGCGTAGAATCCAAGAAAACACGTGAGGCATGCTGCTCCAAGCTTAAGGTCAGAAACCCTCACTGCTTTAATGACTGGAAATTTAAATGTAAACGTGAATAATAATAATAATGGATTGGATTTATATAGCGCTTTTCAAGGCACCCAAAGCGCTTTACAATGCCACTATTCATTCACTCTCACATTCACACACTGGTGGAGGCAGCTACAGTTGTAGCCACAACAACTGACAGAAGCGAGGCTGCCATATCGCGCCATCGGCCCCTCTGGCCAACACCAGTAGGCGGTAGGGTGATTTTGGTGTGTTTCTTTGCTTGTTTGCATTGTGTTGTTTTCAACAAAAAGTCACCAGCACCCCTTGGGAAAGACTGAAATGTCCCCAAACTGTTTGTGATCATTCACAGTTTGTTCTGTGACCTTCAACTCGAGTCCCTTTTCAATCATTAACGATCTTACTGTCAAACGTAAAGCTGGATGCAAGGCTTGCATTCCTAAAATAAAAATAATAATTGATTCACGGCTTTTTGTCAGAAGTCTTCAAAAGACAAACAAACAAAAAAAAACGAAAAACCAAAATGAATGCACGATGCTTTTTTAAGGAACAAATTGCAAAAAATTTTTTTAAAATGCCTGATGTAGTAAATATTTTTTACATTTTGCCAGAAGGCTCAATAAACACTCCATTTTCAATTTTCTATCAATTATTTTATGGTCCAAAGGTTTAAGGGGTTCAATTCGGCGACCGTGGCTCAGGGGGTTGGGAAGCACATCTGTCGCCAGTTCAATCCCCAGGCTCTCTGTCCCGGCCACCTACAGGTGTTGGCCAGAGGGGCCGATGGCGCAATATGGCAGCCTCGCTTCTGTCAGTTGTTGTGGCTACAACTGTAGCTGCCTCCACCAGTGTGTGAATGTGAGAGTGAATGAATAGTGGCATTGTAAAGCGCTTTGGGTGCCTTGAAAAGCGCTATATAAATCCAATCCATTATTATTATTAATTCAGTGAGATAGTTAAGAAAAGAATGTGTTCAGTGATTAGCTTTTCATCAAGCAGGATACATTATATTATGCTAAACACTTTTTTAAATGTAGAACACAGTGCACATCTATAGCAAAATGTTTGCTGTCTGTTTAACATTTTACAAGTTATGGGTTTTCTTTTTTAGGGTTTTTTTGTATTGCAACCAAAAAAGAGGCTTTTTGGCTGCAATACAAAGAGAATTGTTTCTAACATTACCTAAACTGGTTGCAAAGCTTGCATACATGTTCTTATATTTGTAAAGAATATACTTGCTCATTACAAGAAAAGATATTTCTTAGAAAGAGGACTAACCAATCTAACTGAAAGGGATTTATCACCAATGGTCTTGGTCTTGATTCGTACTTTGGGTAGGTAGCTAGCGATTGTTAGAAACAATAAACAGAGTTTGTCTAGTGCTTAATGTTTTACCCTGATGGGATCAATAGTGGGATCATCTATTACTCCCAGTGGTGTGTGCTACAACTTTGACAAGATCAGTTCAGGAAAGATGATTAATAAGTGATAAATTAGTGTGGTGGGTTTTTAAAATCTGTTGTAACCACTCTTATTCTGGTATCAGTACACTAATCCCATCAAATGTCACTTAATGTAAATCACTGGTAAAAGCATTTGTGAAGTGCTGTGGGTATGTTTAGTGTGTGAGTTGATTCTATTATGGGAAACACTGTCATTCACCTCCCTATAGGTCACATCAGAAGAAGGGATTACAATTCAATCATCCAGGTCACAACAATCATTTTGACTGTTTAAAGAAATTCTGAGAAACCATTTGGCAGCTCTTTCCAGTAATCCAGTCCAATTAAATCTAGAAAAGCTCAATCTAACTGGTTATGTGTGTTTTCCAGCTCTTCCTGGCCTCCATGGCATTTGTATTTTTTGCCAAAGCCTTTGCTGGAGCTTACATGAAGAGCTCCATCACACAGATTGAAAGACGGTTTGATATCCCAAGCTCCCTGATTGGTGTTATAGATGGCAGCTTCGAAATGGGTATGCGCTTTTTTATACTGAATGCAGCATGTTAGCATTATGGTTTATATCAACTACAGGAATTTATCTAATTTATTGACTACAAAGCACAAATTTCAGGTTATGTTATAAAGATAAGCAGACTGCTGAACTCTCATGCCTGGCAAAGACTGTAGCTGTTCATTGATTCATTCCATAATCATTCTTAGTTATTTTTAATTCTTCTCTACAGGCAACCTGCTCATCATCGCCTTTGTGAGCTACTTTGGTGCCAAGCTCCATCGTCCCAGACTGATTGGAATTGGTTGTCTGATCATGGCTGTGGGATCCTTCCTTGTAGCCCTGCCTCACTTCTTCCAGGGACTGTCAGTACAAAGTTTCCTTCTTCTTCATGAATATAACAATGAACCAATCAAATAATCAGATTACTAAGAGTTATGTTGAGCTCCCAGAGAATAAAGACTGGAAATGTTTGATAAGATTCATAAATGCCCAAAAGCTGTAATCGCATAAAATGGCTAAAAGTGCATGTGTGTTCTATAGCATCCAAGAAATGAAGGAGTATGTGTACTTACATGTTTCACAATTTTCAGATAATACTTTGAATATTTTCCAGGTATAAATATGAGACCAGTGTGTCTCACAAAGCTGCTGTCAACAGCACTGAGACCATCCTGCCCTGTCTGTCCAACCACAGCATGACTGATGCAGATGACACACTTGATGCAGAGACCAAATTAGGTATTTAGCAGCCACATTCCCTGCAATGGATCAGAAGTAAGATCACTCAAGTCTGAAATAGACTGTTTCGGGGTGATTTTAGTCATTTTTCTGTTTTAGATTTTATACACTATTCCGTTCATGATATGCACAATGTAAAGTCAAGTTTCTCCCCCCGCCCCCCAGAGTGTGAAAAGGCTGCTGGTTCACCCATGTGGATCTATGTATTCTTGGGAAACATGCTGCGAGGAATTGGAGAGACTCCCGTCATGCCACTGGGAATTTCCTATCTGGATGACTTCTCCAGAGAAGAGAACACCCCTTTTTATTTGGGTTAGTCATCATTTACGGTTTTGCTGTCTTTCACTGTTTTCATGCATTTTAATACTATCCACTTATATTTATTATTTTATCCATTTTTTCATAACTGCTGTATCATGAACTTTGACATATTACCCTCTGTTTTTTGACATTTCTTTGACCTTGTACTCAATTATCCCTTGGTGTTTCCTCACTGCCTAAAATCCTAAACAGTTCAGAAGGCCGCTGTACTCCTCCATCATGGCCAAATCTCAAACTGCTCAATACTTATCTTCTCTTTTCCGCTCCGTTTGCCAGCCTGCATCCATACAGTAGGAATCTTGGGACCTATGTTTGGCTTCATGCTTGGGTCCTTCCTTTCCAAGATTTATGTGGACACTGGATTTGTGAATTTAGGTATGGTATTACAAAAAGTAATTTTTAATATTGTGTAACAATAATGTTTACCTGCGATGTTAGTAATATCCTGAATGAAGTGTTTAATTAGGCAGAGAAGACTTCTGGTTGACTTGAGCAACACTGAAACTCATTCGTGTCTCAATTTAGCAAAATGTTTTCTTCCATTTGGACTTTCTAACGCAACATGACATTACAAAAGTCAAACCATTTCTTTACTGAGTAATTATGGGTCTACCAGAAGCAAGAGGATTTCACAACACTTCATCCTGTTGACATAGTTGACATAAACTCTTCCTTCACTACTTGGATTAGAGCTATTGACATTCCCTGAGCCAGAGAACTGCCTCCATACTTCTAAAAATGACTAAGCTGTTATGATGAAAGGGCTTAGAAGTCACTTATAAAAGTCCTACACATAAAATGTCTGTAATAACCTGCGGTCTTTGCCTTTCCCCTTCTTCCAGACACCATCACCATCACCTATAAGGACTCCCGCTGGGTGGGAGCCTGGTGGCTGGGCTTCATAGTGACTGGCACAGTGGTTCTACTGTCTAGTATCCCATTTTTTTTCCTTCCAAAGTCTTTACCCAAGCAAGGGCAAGAGCAAGAGGAAATTCAAAGCAAAAGCACAGAGCTTGCAACAAAGACCGAGCAGGAACAATTCCTGCCAGAGGAAACCCAGGAGAAAGTCAAATTTCAGGAAATGGCTAAAGGTAATTCACTGCTCAGTAGAGCATTTATCCTAACAGATCTTTAAGAAAGTCTCGTGAAAATGCATAATTTTGTAGATATAACTGCTAGATTCAAATTCCCATTTAGTATAATTTGAGATTATTATTAAATTTTGATCTCAAAAAATCCATCATGAAAAGCATTAAACATGATAAATAGTACATTCTCACTGGGAAAACGAGGTTTAGTAACGAGGTAATTTATGTCATTACAATCAGGCATGCCTTACAACCCCTATCCTGCTAATAGATAGTTTATACAATATTTTAACACAGCAATAATATTTTTATTTTACTTTATATTTACTTAGTTTTATGTGTCTATAAAAGTATTTTCCTCTTCTCTTTGATGTGCTTTGCACTTCACCAGATTTCATTCCATCTCTGAAGCGACTCTTCAGAAACAGAATCTACTCGCTGATTATCCTTGCCTCCCTCGTGACTGTCAACGGCTTTATTGGCCTGATCACCTTCAAGCCAAAGTACATAGAGCAAGTCTACGGCCAGTCAGCCACCAAAGCCATTTTCCTCATAGGTACGGAGCAAAAACTGGCTTTCATTCACTTTCTGTTTTCTTCACTATGTAGCCCAAGGCAACTGAAACAATGATGTTATTGAAGGGAAGTCTGATTGCGAGTGATAAGGCAGACTGAAAATGCAAGAACTACTCCTTTTCTGTGTGTGTGTGTGTGTGTGTGTGTGTGTGTGTGTGTGTGTGTGTGTGTGTGTGTGTGTGTGTGTGTGTGTGTGAGCTAGAATGTTTGTCAAGTAGCATTTAATTACCAAGTGGCTAACCGGCAGGGTTATTGTTAGAATATGAATTGTTCTATCACCAAACGTTATAAAAACAGTTGGCTGCTGAACAAAACCATTTAATGCAAACAACTTTTGTGTGTACTCAGTACTCTGCGCATGAATGGACATAAGTAGACCTGCAAAGTCTGCTTATGGTACATTGCTGCAATTGCAAGAGCTTCTTGCTGGATTTTGAAAACATTATGGAGTTACCTTTTTGTTAAAATAAAATTGGTTCAGAAAATATACTGAAAACTGGAATTTATGCAGTTCCTAAATCCACCTATTTTACTATTCAAGTGCTCCTGTTTATGTGTTACAAGCTGATTTGCAGAACGAATGTTACTATGACAAAGCTAAAATTTTGACACACTGAAAAGGTTCATGTTTATAACTTTTCTATCCTTCCTTGTAGGTATATTGAACCTGCCAGCGGTAGCTCTGGGTTTCATCACTGGAGGTTTTTTGCTGAAGCGTTTCAAGTTGGGTATTGTTGGAGCAGCCAGGGTGGCAGTTAGTGCTTCTTTGGGGTCGTTTTGCCTGCTTGCCGTTCAGATTTTCGTCCAGTGTGAAAATGCAGAGGTGGCTGGTCTCAGCATGTCATATCAGAGGTGAGTGGAATGGACACACAAGCCTATTTGTTAAGCTAGGTTACACTAAATTTTTGGAAGTTAAATAGTTTATTTTAGTCTTATAAACTAAAAATATGCTCATAAATGTCTCCACTGACAGTGTTAATGTGTCTTTACTTGTCTGTCTGTACCAGAGTCCCTCAAGTGTCCTACAACCCACAGACTTTGCTGTCTCAGTGCAATGGACATTGCTTCTGCTCAGTGAAGCACTGGGACCCGGTCTGTGCATACAACGGCATGACTTATGCCTCACCCTGCCTGGCCGGCTGCCAGACCTCCACCGGAATGGGCAAAGAAATGGTGATGATGGTCTAGACAAACAGAGAGCTTAGAACAGATAAAGATTTACTGTGAATAAAATAAAAAACAGCTCAAACTCACCGACAGACCACAATTAAGGCTGATTTTTAACTTTTTCTTCTTGGTTTTTAGGTGTTTCATAACTGCACCTGCATTAATGAGGCAGGACTAGCTGCAAACGCATCTGCAGTGCTGGGCCAGTGTCCCAGGAAGGATGATTGTGACATAAAATTTAAAATCTACATGGCGTTGTCTGTAATTGGGTCCTACATTTCGGCCTGTGGAGGAACGCCAGGATACATTGTTCTGCTCAGGTGCGAGACACAATTTGACTAAAGAACATCTGCTTCTAAGTTTGTGGTTAAGCAGATGTTCAAGCTTTTAGGGGTAACAAAAATCCATTTTTTTTGGAGTTAGTTTGGCAAACATGTATATACAATATGTACCCAGTGTTGGGAAGGTTACTTTTAAAACATATTCCACTACAGAATACATGCCCCAAAATGTACTTGTAATGTATTCCATTATGTTACTCAATGAGAGTAACGTATTCTGAAAACTTGCAGCAATCTTGTATAGAAAACTATTCTGCATGGATATAAAACGGGTCCACGCCGGGCCCGCGCCTCCGAACTGTAGTAAAGGGGCCTCTGGACCTCATTCTTTTGAATAACAACTGAAGAAAAGACCGCTGTGTAATCCATTTATTTCAACAAAGTAACTGTATTCTGAATACCACCTTTTTAAACAGTAACTGTAATGGAATAGAGTGACTCATATTTAGTATTTTAAATATGTAACGCCGGTACATGTATTCCATTACTCCCCAGCACTATATGTACCATATACTGTTTATGGTATCACTGAAACTGGAACCAAAGGAGATCTACTCCTCAAAAGACCTGTTGTTTTAAAATGTATTAGGAAAAAGTTAGCAACTCTCTTTTTAAAAAAGAGAACCACTATGTACACTAAATATGCCTACAATTGCCATAAATTTTGCCAGTTGATGATTTCTTTTTTTTTTTACTCTTTAAATTATCTGATACGATATTAATTGAATTTCAAGTTCCAATCTGATACCACCTTATTGTGTGTTTTAATGCTCACATGTGTATCTGATATGGTATAATTTGGTCAACAATTCAGGTCTATACAACCAGACTTGAAGTCGCTGGCTTTGGGTATGCAGACACTGATCGTAAGAACTCTGGGTGAGTACTAAAACTAAAACCCAACCCACACATCGAGCCTTTAGGGGTAAAACTGTTTTTTAATCACATGTGATTTGTTTTACAGGTGGCATCCCTCCACCTATATATTTTGGAGCACTGATTGACCGAACCTGTTTGAAGTGGGGTACGAAGCATTGCGGTGGCCGTGGAGCATGCAGACTCTATAATGCTAATGCGTTTAGGTACAATTAAATCTTCATCATTGTGCTTGAATATGTCACTTGTAATGTACCACAGTTTAATTACCTCAATGCAGGGATTTCTAACCAGTGAAGTGACAATCTTTATATTTTATAGAATTTTGTGTACCTAAACTTGTACACAGACAGTTTGACTTGTACAAATATATGTTTTATGTAAACAAAAATGTTTAACATACAAATTAGAGCAAGCAATCAGACAGATGAACTTTCAGTAATTTGTTACGATGTACTTTACTTTCAGACTTACATACCTAGGAATGATTACTGGACTCTACTTCTTGGCCAACACAGTGTGGGGCTACCTCTACTACAGCATTGTCAAGCGACAGAAGAAAATAGCACTGAAGAATCAGTCCAAAGAAAATGGACAGGAGAGTAATGCAGTGACCAATGGACATGCCAATATCAACATTGCAGACATAGACGACATGGGCACGGAGTGCACTATTTAATGTGTTTTAGGAAGACCACACTATTGTTAAATATAAGTGAATGCCTGAATATTGTGCTGCATCCATACTGGACCAAATATTGGTCATTCTACAGCATCAGTACTTTTCGGAATTAAGCAGTAAACCTTGTTCTTTCGGGTAAAATGTAACAAAGCTCTAAAATGTAACAAAGCTTAATAAAACTAAAATGACACATTTTATACAGTACATCATAGGTGTCAAACTCTGGCCCGCAGGCCAAATTTGGCCCGCAGCCTAATTACATTTGGCCCGCGAAGCCAATACTAAATTATTATTAGAGCTGGCCTACTGGTATTATACAGCTAATATATATATTGTTTAGTATTAAGCTTTGCTTGTTCCATATTCAGTTTTTCAGCAAAACTTGTTTGAGTCCATAAGAAGAGATTCATTCTTAAATCTGGAGGAAGATTTTTTTTTCAGTAAATATTAACATTAGCCCGCGACCTTGTTCCAGTTTTGAATTTTGGCCCACTGTGTATTTGAGTTTGACACCCCTGCAGTACAAGAACATGCAGTCAAGAAAACAGAGCAGGGACACATGCTTTTCTTAATATCTGTCAGCAACACACCTGAGCAGAAACACACAGTTCATGTATGCTGAGACAAAGTAAGAAGAAAACGTGTCAGATTTTCAAAACAAGCTTGTCTCTGATCCTCTGTTTAAACTCAAGCAGCATTAGGTCAGGTAAAGCTAACAATGTCTTACCCTACAAGCTTATTTTAAAAGTGATTTTGTGGAGTACTAGTTTGATAGACATGTATATGTACCACATACTGCTTGTGGTAGCATAACCTGGTAATATTTTTTTATTAGTTAATTTCATAAATATACAATATAAAGTTTTGGGGGAATACACTTATGTGCAGTTTTCTAAAAATCAATACCACTCCTTTGTCTATGTGAAGTCACTTACCTTAGTATAACACAAAGAGTAGAAACATGGAAAAATAGGTAGCTGTCTAAAGGTAACAAACACCTCTAGCATCTCTAAATCTCACATCTGCTCAAGCCATGTAGAATAGAAACTCCAGAAGTCACGGAGAGTTAGCTGTGCTACAGTATTTCCTAGCACCAGTGACTTTGATTTACAACTACGAAGACAAACAGCATATCGCTAACTGTGTCTTAGAGATCCTTGATGTTACAGCTAGCCTTGCTGCAACAGTAATTTTTAGGAAATATTCTAAGTCCGGTTCTTACTAAGTTAGAGAATGGACTTAGCATATTTCCTAAAATGTGAAATTAGTAGAGTAACATATTATTTTATTAAGTCTATAAGTTTATTTGTACTAAGTTACAGTAGATGTGACAGATATTTACATGTTGTCAAATAAACATACAGAATAGGATCTCAGTGTCCACTGAAAATGTGAATTCATTGTTTGAATGTCCCTCCTGAAATATGAATAATTGAGCTGCTTTATATACCTGCTAATCAAACTGATTGTGAAGGCTCATTAGCCATTCAGAGACTGTTCTGCACCAGCTCCAGACGAGCTTATCAGCCATGTTTCCAGTTTAATACCTCACAAACTTTGACACACATTTTTTTAATGCACATGCATTTTGAGCCATGAAGGAGAGGAAGATGAGGGGGCCATTGAAAGTTAGTTGCATTTAACAGCTTGAGGTAACCTTTATTCTGAAAAGGTTGCCTTTCAGACACATATGTTACATCACATTGTAACACACAAATCCAAAGGTCATGAGAGTTCACAGAATCCTCGACTCAACAGTGTTTGCTTGGAAAAAGTTCGTAATGGTTGAGGCAGTGGACTAAGAGTGAGTGGGATAAATGGGAACTTGGATTTTATTTTGTTTTACTTTCCTACACCATGGTTGTTGTCTGAATGTATTATCAATCACTAGACAAAATTACTAGCAATAATGATGAGTTCTATATAGTGTTGGATATATTTGAGTTTGCCCGTACATGTTGTTTGGAAATCTTTTCAACCTTTTTACAATTTCTTTTTTGTCCTTGAAAAATATCTCTTGCATTAAAGACCAGTTTTGTCCAGATACATTTTGTTCTGCATTTTTTTGAATAACAACTCATTTTATCCTTTCACTCTAAAAGTGACAGAATTCTCTATACACTCACTAAGTTATGAATCAACAAGCTCTACAATATGTTACATGATTTAAAAAAGAGTCGCAATTAATAGTGACAAACTAACAGGTAAATACAATATACAAGACAAAGTAAGAATTTGTACAATTCTTTATGACCACCTTTATTCTTCGACACAGCCTGAACTCTCTTAGCCAAGCTTTCCTGTAATCTCTTCAAGAAGGGTTCTCCAGGTTTGTGAAAGGACATTCAAAGCTCTTCTTTTTATGTTGGCTGCCTTTTGTATAAAAACGTAACAGTTCCACTGTTCCACAGTTCCACTGTTACGTAACAGTTACAAAAACGTAACAGTTCCACAGTTCCGCCGTTTGAGAACATTGATTCAGAATGATTCTCCTGAAATAAAAAGAAATGTTGTGCTTTTGCAGTGTTAGGGTACATCTTTTTTCAGTCATTTCAGTGTTTTTCTGGTACTTACTGTCACTGTTTTTTTGTTTCTTTTTTTGCATTTTCATCACGTTGCCTAGTTTAAAGTTGAAGGTTTGGATTACGTAACCTAGCTTTTTAAAATTACATAAGCTTTTTTAAACAAACATTGACTATCCTGTGTTTAATTTCCACTTGCTAAATACTGCTCCCCTTTCTCTTATTGGCCTAGAGACTATGTTTGAACTTAAGCCACGCCGTGTAAAGTGTTATAAATGTTATAACCTCCCTTATGTTATTACTTCTAATCACCTTTATTGCTAAAATGACTATTTGACCTGCTTTAGTTTGGTCTAGATAAAATTTAAGATGTTAGCTTTTTTATGTTACACTTTTAATCATCATGGTAAAACAGTTAACTGAATCCCATGACATGCTTAGTAGCATTAAGTGTTATCTTATTTCACCTGCAGGCTGTGCTCTACACAAGAAAATATCCACGGAAAAAATATGCAACTTCAGTGCTCTCACAACTTCTAGTTACACAAACCAAAGATAATCAGATTTTTAAGCAAAATTGAAAGAATAACATTAACAAATTGAATCTTTAAAAAATCATCTTTTTTCCAGGCAGTACAGCTGCTGTTAGTCTAAAACGGAGTGCTGCAGTTATGGCCAGCATCCCTGTCTGAATGCACTTGTAATTAAATTAAATATAGTAGCAGAAGACGTGTAAAGTATTCAAGTCAACTGTACTTTTCTGGAGACAAGTATAATTTCTGGTAATTAGTAAATGTGTCCCTCACTGTTGCTGTGCAGGAATGTGAAGGCGCTAATCATAATCCCTGGAATGTTTGCAGGGACAAAGCTGATTGTGTGACCTGCTGCTTGGCTGCCAGGACCCCTCCTGCGGTCACTGGACTAATAGCACATTCTCGGGCAAAGGTTAATACACAGACATATTGTTCCACATTTGAGGTCATCATCAAATCCATCCAACTCATCTGGTATCATTTGGTGCGTGAAATGCTGCTTGAACATTCACCACGCTGACAGTTCCCTTTTACACAGACATACTTTTTAAGCAGACTTTTAATCCCGTATAATTCGTCACCATGCACCTGATGTTTTACCTTGTGAGGAAAAATAAAAATCCTTAGGGACTGGTTTGAAGTTATTAATCTTCGCCCCCACACCTCCTCCTTACCCCTTTAACCCCCACTAAATCCAACCACCCACTGGAAGGACTAGCTGGCATGTGTTTGGAATAAAAATGTGTGAGGCCTTTTGTCTGCTTGTACCAAGCAAAAGCTTTGCCCTCAGACGGGAGAATAGGAGCTCAGGGAGAACAGATCTGTCTGCTCTCAGTAGGAAGAGCAATATATGGCTGCTTAAAGAGGAGCAAAAGAGGAAGAAGAAGGGGGAGACCATAGTCCCTTTCACCTGACGATGCACTAGGTATTTCATCAAACTTCCCAAGTGCTTCTTTTGCAGTTGTGATTTTACTAACGATTCCTCTTGCTATTACTAAAAATAATACATCTAAATTTCTTCAAATTCCTTCCACCAAGGATAAGGTGAGCTTGTAGGTCAAGAACGACTTAGACAGTAAGGTTAAGCCGCACTTTGAGTGGGAGTATTAACAAGTCTGAACTTGAAAAGGATTTATGGAGTTATGAGACAAAAACATACGGACTTTTCTGTCAGATTTTCACCCCCACAGTTTTTCTAACAGATCAGTGCTGCCAAAGTTGTCACTGGAGAGTTTTTCTTCCTGATATGGGCTTTGGCTGGAGCACCTGACATTTATAGACCTGAGAGGACTGTGGATTTTATACAGGTACCATCTGCTTTTAGATTTCACCTCCTTTCCATCACTGAAAACAGACTTGTGCATTGGAACCAAAAGGATTGACTTTGCACTGTAAAAAGTGTTTAGAATTGTTTATAGAGTCATGTGAATAAGAAAAAAAAACACGATTCAGTAGCTTATAGAGCCAATTTTAGCAGCAATAACTTGGATTAATGGTTTTCTGTATGCCTTTATTAATCTCTCACATCATCATGATCGTCGTGGAAAAATTACAACTTTGCTTCAGTTCATTGAGTTCATTTGTTTATGCACAGCTCAGGTCCCACATTCCAAAGGAATTTGACTGGATCATTGCAACGCTTTCTTTTTCGAGTACCCTGTTGGAAGTTTGTTGCTGTGCGTGAGATTGTATTGCATTGTGTTATCAAGTTTCAGCTAAGCTTTAACAGTCGGACAGACAGTCTCACATTTGGCTCTGGAATACTTTGGTGTGCAGAGGAGTTCATGGCTGACTAAAGCTGACTGCAAGGGGGCCAGGTCCTGTGGCTATAAAACAAGCTCAAATTATCAGCGCTCCACCACTGTGCTTGGTAGGTTTGAGGTCTGTGTGTGCTGCTGTACTGTATTTGTCTTTTCACCAAATGTGCCGCTGTTCATTGTGACCAAAAGCACTTTGTTCTTGTCTGCCCAAAGGATATTGTTCAAGAAATCTTGGGATTTTTTAGGCAAGGCAAGGCAAGTTTATTTATATAGCACAATTCAACAACAAGGTGATTCAAAGTGCTTTACAGAGACATTAAAAAACAAAAACAATAAAAAGCATGATTTAAAATTGATTAAAAAACAGTAGATAAAATCAGAACAGTAGATAAAATCAGTAGTTAAAATATAAGTTTTGAAATTTAAGCTTAAAAGTGTGGATTTGGTGCTTTATTCAAATGCAGCTGAGAACAGGTGAGTCTTCAACCTGGATTTAAATAAACTGAGTGTTTCAGCTGATCTGAGGCTTTCTGGGAGTTTGTTCCAGATATAAGGAGCATAAAAGCTGAATGCAGCTTCTCCGTGTCTGGTTCTGACTCTGGGAACTGATAAAAAAAAAAAAAAACGGATCCAGATGACCTGAGGGATCTGGAAGGGTCATACTTGGTCAGGAGGTCACTGATGTATTTTGGTCCTAAACCATTCAGAGCTTTATAGACCAGCATCAGAACTTTAAAGTCTATCCTCTGACGGACAGGCAGCCAGTGTAAGGACCTCAGAGCTGGACTGATGTGGTCCACTTTTCTGGTCTTAGTTTAGGTGCAACACTGCAAACCAAAGCCGAGTCATGGTATTTTAGAGAGGAGGCTTTCTCTTGGCAACAATGAATACTTGTTCAGTTTTATCTCAATGCACTGTCATGAACTTTAACATTTAACTTGCTCACTGAGGTCTGTAGAGTCTGAGATGTAGTTTTCAGGTTGTTTACAGTTCTAAGCATTACATGGTCTGACCCTGGGATTCATTTTTCTAGATTGTACACTCCTGGGAAGATTGTGACATGGTGTTAACACACACTTGAATGCGTATAAACACAAATGGCAACGTAAAGCTTGTGTTTTTTATAGAGGTGCTCAGACTCAGTGGTGATCAGTTAATCAAGTGTATTGGATTAACAGCACCTCGCTGCTTACAATAAGTACTTAGCTTCTCACAGACTCCTTTCTTTTTTACCTGACTGTTATACAGAAACTTCAGTGTTCTGAACAATGGTCTTACTCAGGTTTTGCACATACCCGTATTTTCACGACCATAAGACGCACCGTACTAAAAGGCGCAGTCTCAGTTATGTGTGCCATTACTGTATTTAACACACACACACACACACACACACACACACACACACACACACACACACACACACACATACATAAGGCGCACCTGATTATAGGTATGCGTATTTAAAAATGAAGCAGGAGCAAAACTGAGTTTGGTACTCACATTTTTATTACCGGTAATTGTCATCAATCAAACCCATCGAAGTCCTCATCCTCTGTGTCTGAATTGAACAGCTGCGCTAAATCTCCATCAAACATTCCAGGTTCACTTTCTTCACTGTCAGAGTCACTTTCCGTGCCGTGCGGCTCCTCGGAAATGATGCCGGCTTTTGCGAAAGCTCGAACAACAGTGCCAGCAGACATGTTAGCCCAAGCATCTACAATCCATTCGCAAATTGTGGCGTAACTCGCCCGGCGCTGCCTTCCACTCTTAGTGAAACTGTGGTCCCCATCGGTCATCCATCGCAACCAGGCCGCTCGCAGCCTTACTTTGAACGGGCGGTTCACACCGATGTCCAGCGGCTGGAGTTCCTTTGTCAGGCCTCCCGGAATGACAGCAAGCTCACAGTTCATTTGTTTCACTAGTTTTTTCACATTGGCTGTGAGATGGGCACATAGAGTCACAGATCAACAGCGATGGTGATGCGTGGGAAAAAAACCACCTGGTCTCCTTACATACACCTCCCTCAGCCACTCTTTCATCATTTCCTCATCCATCCAGCCCTTTTCATTTGCCTTAATGATGATTCCTGCTGGAAACTTCTCTTTAGGCAAAGTCTTTCTCTTAAAAATCACCATTTTCTGTCCATTAGCATGGCAGCCAAGCACAACAGTGAAAGAAGACTTTTCGTGCCCCGTTGTGCGTATCGCTACCGTGCTGGTCCCCTTCTTCTCCACAGTGTGACTCACCGGGATGTCAAAAGTGAGCGGCACCTCGTCCATGTTAGTGATGTGGCTGGGCTGGATGTGTTTGTCGGCGATGTGTTTGCTGCAGTAGGAGCGGAAGATGGCCAGCTTTTCATTACCGGTATAATCCGCTGGAAGTTGCTGCGCTACCGTAGTCCTGGTCCGGATGGAAAAATGGCAGCGTTTCATGAAACGAAAGCACCAAGACGGACCTCCTCGGAAATGTTCAATTTCCATTTCTTCTGCTAGCGAAACCGCTTTTAGTCGAATGGTGACCGTCGAAACGCTTCTCCCGCTCGTTCTTTGCTCGATGATCCACCGCTCGAGTCTTTCCTCCAACTCGGGCCACCTCGCCTTATGTCCGCGGAAACTCAGCTGCGTCTTCTTGACCTGTCGGAGCTTGTTTTCCAGCTTCCTCCACTTGCGAACCATCGATTCGTTAATCTTAAATTCTCTCGCGGCTGCTCGATTTCCATGTTCCTCCGCATAGCTGATGGCCTTCAGTTTAAACTGTGCTTCATAAGCGTGTCTCTTTGCCATTTTCAGGGTTGTTAAAACAACGATGTTCCACATAATGCACATACCTGACCTTTTATACAGGTATGTGCGATTGTCCGGTATATACGAGCAACGCCCACACTTCACCCTTTAGCGTTCTCATGGTGTTCTCTACTACGTCCTCCTTACAACACACAGGGCGCACTGCGCTATAGGGCGCGCCACACTTTTTAAAGAAAATCTAAGGCTTTTATGTGCGCCTTATAGTTGCGAAAATACGGTAGGTATGATTTTGGGCTGAGTAAAGATGAATAGCTTCTCATTACAACTGCATCATTTGCAGTTGGTATCATTTTCTCATGGCTTATTTCCTTTTTCTAACTTTTTGTATATGCATCCTTCATTTTACTGATTTATCTATACTATTAGGACCAGGTTTTTGGACAATGGTATGTTTTAATGTCTTAATGCATGCTTGATCATCCAGGTAAGGAAATCACAGGAAGCTGTCAATGGAAGAATTGTTTTGTCACAGATCCCAGTGACGTCCTCAGCCTCAGCTGACTGCATATTTCCCTAATCTTATAAATATAGTATAGTATATTTGCTGTGAGATAACCTATACTGGAAAATACACACTGGCTAGAGGACAACATCACTGAAGAGTAACTTTGTGAGGCCAGGGCACTGAAACCTGGTCACGCCCAGTAGCTACTCTTTAAGTGATGAGGATGACATCCTGGGCAGGAAGGAACGCTGGTTTGAGTGGGGGGTCTTGTAGCCATTCTTAAACTCTCTCTGAATAGTACTCATGGCCATTGATCAATCGTTAAGATAATTTGCATATTAATGAACCTGAACCTGGCCTCATAGTCCATTGTTAGTCAGCGGTGCCAGTTTCTTATGCAAATTATGCACTTATGTTTACTAGGATAAACATAAATGATGAAACATTTCTCCCACTGAAGACACTTACAGAGCAACAGAATTCACTTTCTGGGACAATGACGCATTCTTTGTAATTTTGCCTTTTTGCAACACCGCGAACAATCTGCATGTGACTAAAGTGTAGATGTTCAGCTTCAATTCAAGTAGTTTACCAAAAGTGTATAATAGCTCTTCAGGAATTATAGCAAACACTTCTTTTTTAAAGTGTCATTGATCACAAACTTAAACCTAAATATATGTACACTGGCTTTTCTAAATAAGCAAATCCGAAAATACCCACAGTAAAGTTTTATTAGATGAATGCAGCTGAAATATATTTTCTCCTCTATTAAACTAGTGCTCTAAGGAAAGGAAGACCAAGAGGAAAATGGAAAACACAGCACAGGACACAGCCAACATGACGAGCGAAGAGGTTCTGTGTAGCCCCGTCGACCACAAGACCAGAAAGCGCCCTGGCTTCTCCAATCTCAAAGTACTAAAGCTATCTGTGATCAACACTCTGACACCTTTTTTATCCTGCTTTTGATCTCGGACTGCGGTTCATTCTGTTGATGCACTCAGTGTAAAGTGGCCCAGATAAAAATGCCAGTTAAAAGCGTAAAAGGCAGTAGGTGGTGCAGTTGTTAGCGCTGTCTCCTCACAGCAAGAAGGCTCTGGGTTTAAACTCTTACCCCGCTGGCACTGCTGCCTGTTTAGACTTGTTGTAGTTTCCTCTAAAGACATTCGGGTTTTGGTGAATCAGTGACACAAAATTGCCCATAACTGTAAATGTTTTTCTCTTCATGTGTCTGCCCTGCGCTAGGCAGGAAACCTGTCGTGCCTGTGCGCATCTCTCGCTAGAGTGAGCTCTAACAGCCTCCCCTTTTGACCCGGCACAGGCTAAAGATAGATGATAGGTGGATAAATGCTCAGAAAGCCAGATGCACATCTGTTTTCAGTTGATTGAACAACATTTTCAGAGATATGTTTTTCCCAAAGTAGGTAAAATCAAGCCAAGAGCTGATCTTGTGTTGTTACTGAAAATCTCAGCATGCCAAATTTCTGCTCTAAATGAGCTTTCGTCAGACACTTCTGTAGCTGCCCGGAGCTACGCTTTGCCTGATTACAGCAGTACACTGGAGTCATCATATTTCTGTTTTCATCCCTTTCTTTTTTCCATTAATTTTGAGACAGAATGTCAAAATTAAAAAAGCTTATTGTTGTTAACTGTGATGTCAAGACATTACACCAGATTTTGTGCACTGATTCAACACAACATAAGTTGTTGTTCAAGTTAAGAATAAAGGGGTAATGCAACATTAAACAAGGACCACAATTACACAGTAGAAGGTAGTGGAGACTCAGAAAAGGGGGCAGAATCATTTCCATGATTACACTATGACATCGTTTGGGTATGTAGACACATAGTCCTAGTTTTATCCAGAACATCTTTGCATTATTAGAATGTGAGTTTTTATATTGTCTTCTGTTTTCTGTCTTCCAGCTGTTTATTGTAGCGCTTTCCTTCGCCTATTTCTCCAAAGCCCTGACAGGAACCTACATGAAGAGCTCCATCACTCAGATAGAGAGGCGCTTTGACCTCTCCAGCACACACATCGGTCTCATAGATGGCAGTTTTGAGATGGGTAACATCAACCAGTTCATTTAAAAATAAACGCTTTGATGTTTTTTTTTTGTGATACAGTGGAGAAAAAGTCATTCTTTTTGCTTACTTGATTTCAATCTTTTTTGGGGTGTGTGTGTAGGCAACTTGTTGTTTCTAGCTGTGGTCAGCCATTTTGGGGCTAAGCTGCACCGACCCAGACTCATCGCTGCGGGCTGTTTCCTCATGGCTGTGGGGGCGTTTCTCACTGGCCTCACACATTTCTTCATGGGACGGTACAGGTCAAATTTAAATGAGAAACTTCTATAAGCAAAAACGATGACAGAAGAAATTGACATGGACTTTTTGTTTGTTTTTTGCAGGTATAAGTATGACACGGTGATTCAGGTCTTTCAGAATGACAACCTGAGCATTGCTGCCTGTGTGGATCCTCTGAAAACACTAGATCACGTGCCAGAAATTCAAATAGAGCCTTCGTTGGAGGACAATAAAGGTAAGAGTGTGGAATACATGCCAGGATTAAATATAATTAAAGATAGTAAAACATTCACTTTCACTATTTAGTGCAGTCAAATGCATTTCTGCTTTCTGCTGCAGCGGGTACAGTAAATACCTGTAAATAGGAGAGAATAGCATGGCAATGTCAGCTATTTATTGTTATTATTACTTATTTATTTATTGCTTAAAACTCATGGTTATTGTAGATTTTCTTTTACAAAAAAAACATGAAACTTTAACATGAAACCTTGTTAAACCTACTAACAACTCACCGGCCAATCAGCTCTCTCCTGGTGCATCTTTGTCACCAGGAATAAACAAAGACACAACAGCATGCACGTCCGCAACAATAAGCCCGGACGCAGACTCTAGAGCTAGCCAACGAGAGACGACTTTTAAAAAGAAAAGACTGAAAGGAGGCAGAATAATAAGAAAGCAGACATTTGTAATATTTATGGTAATGAATTCAGTTTGGCTCTGTGTGCCCATGTGTTTTTCAGTGTTTTTAGGAGCTCCTCTTGTTCCCATTAATTTTGGTCCCTGAGATGGGCTTTAGTTGCAATGTTGCTTCAGTCTCACTATTGTTAAACTATAATTAATTCTGCTTCTCACAAAACCATGTGATGCTCTCACAAAATGCAATCTATTGATCCTGTTCAGCTATTCAGATGAGACGTATTTGGAAAGAAATATAATGGAAGTCACGTACAATGTGGTGATATACAACAAGCCACTATTAAGATGGTACTGAATATCGGCAGATTTTATTCATGTCTTGTTTGACGTAGTCTCCGTAATGAAAAAGCAGATATAGCAGATATAGATGTAAAACTGTGTCTTTCTCATTTTCATGTAACTGGGCTTTTTCCTGTATAGAGGAATTTTTGGCCCCTCCACTCCCACTACTTGCATTGCTTTAATCAATTGGGCATATTGTGTTATATTTTCATAGTTCATTATTAACTCATTCACTGCCATTGACGTCTATAGCCGTCAATGGCAGTGAATGAGTCAATGGGTTTAACTCATTCACTGCCAATGGCTGGCAGTGAATGAGTTAACTATTATAAATATTTCATATTTTACTGAGTAAAGAATGTATTTTTTTGTGTACTAAATACTGAGAAAGAACCAGAAAAAACACTGGTGTGTCGTGAACAGGCTGAGGCTGTTAAGTCTGTAAAGCTCATTCAGAGCCAGGAAAATACTGGTGAACCTGATCAAGAGGATCCATGCAATATTTGGTGTGTTTTTTTATTGTAGTACGCATGCTCCATGTATAACTTTGATGCTGTGCGAGCCACTGTGTGTGAACTCTTTGTAACAAAATCAATATCACAGATTTCTAGTTTGTGTCATTATGCAGCCTGTGTGAGAGATTCTGGTTCCAGCATGTGGATCTACGTATTCCTGGGGAATGCTCTGCGGGGGATTGGAGAAACTCCAGTCACACCTCTTGGCATCTCCTACATCGATGACTTTGCTAAGGCGGAAAACTCCCCTTTTTATATTGGTAATATGGGGTTCAAAGGGATTTTAAAGTCTTCCACCTGACTTAAAATTTGTTAATTAATTAATAAATTCCTTTAAATGCCCTATAAGCCATGTGAGAATACACACATTCATCATTCCTGTATGTACAGCATTTTTATGCTGGTTAATGTGTGATTTTTATCAGGGTAAACCTACAATTAATCTCGTATTCAGTAAATTTAACTGAGGGTCAAGGAAATATCTCATTTTACACCCTATCCTTTAGATCAGGGGTCTCAAACCTGCCGCTCAGGGACCACTTGCGGCCCACCTCACCCCTACTTATGGCCCTTATATCAACGTGAAGACATATAATGCAGTTTGGCCCTTGATGTTGTTTTATTAGGGAGGATGTGTTTGTTGTTAAGTGCAATGTTAAAATAAGTTCTTTAAAAAGCAAAAAATGATCTAATATGAAGGCAATATGAGCAGAGACTACAAACATGTGGAGGGATTGGCTGTGTTAGTCTAGTGAAAGAGTCAAAAACTGATGCGTACACTTATGTCTGCACTTTTTTATTTATTTTTTTAATACGAACAAAATTATTCTGGCCACGTGTTTATTTGGTAGGTCAATGAAAGGCTTCAGTTAGTTAAGAGTGAGGTAAAAAAGAAATTGCGTTGATGTTTGCAATTTTGTCTTGTGATACAATATTGGAAATTTTAAAAAACAAACAAAAGAAAACATTTTTGGAAATATTTGTGGGTGCTTTCTTGTTTTCGCTTGGTTTTTTTTGTACTACTCGACCACTAAAGTGGCCCTCCAACGAGATGACAGTGCCAGTAGTGGCCCACAGCTCATTTAAGTTTGAGACCCTTCTTTAGATTGTTTAATATCACATCGTAGACTTCTGATCTATTTTGTCATTGGCAGCTTGTCTCCAGACCATTACTCTCCTGGGTCCCATGTTTGGCTTCCTTTTGGGTTCCTATTGTGCCAGACTATATGTTGACATTGGATATGTTGATATGGGTAAGGTTTTTCTTTGTGTGTCTGGGTTTTGTTTTTTGTTTTTTACATGATACACGACTCATTATGGTTAGAGCTCATCTTAAAAGTATCCGATAGATGGCAAAAGCTGACAAAATTCAAAGCAGTGATTTTACCTGAAAGAATATAAAAACCTGTCTGCGTTAGAAACAAAAAGAAAATGTACACATTTAGATCTTTTTAGGCAACGACACATTTCTCTGCAATTTTGCCTATACACTACCACATTGGATTTTAAATCAAATATTTTAAATAAATTAAATCAAATATTTCAAATTGACTGTAAAATTAATGCAAACATTTTTTTTTAATTAAAGTTAAAAGTTAAAGTCTGCACTTCAATCACATCATGATTATTTGGGTTGACATTGAATGGGATGGTCTGGAGGCTAAAATGACAAAACTGTCTTTGTCTAACAAATCAAGTTTATGTACCGTGTAAGGCCAAGAAGCTGGATGGGGGTAACAAGAGTTAAAGAACAAACTTTCACAAGTTAAAAACATTTTAGCCAGTCTACACTTTTGTCAACAGAGATATTTTGATTGAGACTTGTTTATGCGAAGCCTTTATTTGAAGACTTCCTGAAGAAAACTTGAAAATTCTTCTCTTTTACATAGAAAGTGTGACCATCACTCCTAAAGATTCCCGCTGGGTGGGTGCTTGGTGGATGGGTTTTCTTGTGTCCTCTGGCCTTCTGCTTATCTCCAGCATTCCCTTCTGGTTTCTGCCCCGTTCGATGCCCAAGCAGGAGAGTGAAGAAAACCATGAAACTCCAGTCTGCGAGATCCTTAACAAGACAGAGGATGCGCAAAGCAACAACCAAAACTTCAAGCTGACTGAAATTGCCAAAGGTAGAGTCGTCGTCTGTTTGCATGTGCAGGTTGATGGATCTTACGTGATTTTTGTGGATGTTCCTGCCCAGGGTTCCTTCCATCATTGAGGCGTCTGTTAGGAACTCCTGCTTACTTCCTGCTTCTTTGCGGGAACATCCTGAAGTTCAATGCATTCATCGGTCTACTCACCTTTAAAGCCAAATACATGGAGCAACAGTTTGGACAGTCTGCATCCAGGGCAAACTTCCTCATAGGTAAAAATACTGAAATCAATAAATTATGTGTTCATATTGAACTTTTGATAGAAAAGTGGAACATAGGCGCAGTAATTTATTGACACGTGTTCAAACATACATGAAAATAGTGTTTTTACAACTCTATCAAGCTTGAAGGTCAGCATTTGCAATGACCACCAACACAACACAGCCTGAACACTCCCAGAGAAACTTTCTTTTAATTTGCTACCCTTCAGGAATAGTTCTCCAGGCTTCTTTAAAAACATTCAAAGCTCTCCTTTGGCTGCCTTTTGTTCTGTTCTCTGTCAAAATTATCCCACACTGTTTCAGAGCTTGATAAATCAACTCAGAACAGGTTCGGAGAGGACAGCCTGTGAAGGAAAACTGTACTCGTAGGTGTATAGATACCCAGCGCCAACCCTGCACACTTCTGCCTTTTCTCATTTCCCTTCCTTCAGGATGGCTTCTTCACAGCCAACATTCCTCTGAGACATGCATCTCTCATGTCCTGTGTCAGATCTTTTTTTTTTTATTAGATTTTTTCCTATTTCTTCAGAGCATGACTTTTAGATACTATTAATTTGCTGGCAACAGTGTTACACCCTTCTGCAGCCCCTAATCTCCTCAGTGTGTTCAGCTGGTGCTAATTGGCCACACCTACTCAGGTGTGGATAAAAGCATACCTGAAGCAGGCTTTCAGAGAGAGGCTCACTAGTTTTTGCCTTGGTGGTTCCAGCCATTTTAGCCAACCTGCTATGCATTTTAAGATAAAACCTCTTCTCACTGAAATTCTGGTATTCTTCTCCTTATTTATGTTGGGGCTTTTGAGCCGGGTTGTAACACGTTCACCTTCTGTGAATAAGCAGTGTGTACTTTTAGATAAGGTTTAAATGATCAAAATGCACTCAAATATTTAACATCTAACAAACAAATCATTAATAATCATTAAGGAAAATGTGCTTGGTATAAAGTATGTATATGTGATATGATGTATGAAGTATACAAGCAATATTCCCCTGTGTTTCCTTCAGGTGTCCTGAACCTGCCAGCAGTGGCAATAGGGATCTTCCTCGGAGGGCTGCTGATGAAGAGGTATAAGCTGAGTGTGGTATCAGGAGCTCAGCTTTCCTTTGCAACATCCTTTATGTCCTATCTCCTCATGCTGCTGCAGTTTGGCACCAAGTGTGATAACATACCCATAGCGGGGCTCACTGTATCGTACAACGGGTCAGTGTTGAGACAAATATCACTGATTTAGCAACTTTCTTCCTGTGTCCACTGTAGATCAAAATATCCATTGCTTCACTCCCTTGCAGGACAAAAGGTGTATTGTACAGCAGAGAAATGCTCTTCTCTGAGTGTAACAGGGACTGCTTGTGTTCAGCAGAGGAGTGGGACCCCGTTTGCTCAGATAGCGGCATCACTTACATCTCCCCATGCATGGCTGGCTGCCTCAGCTCCAGCGGACACGGCAAAAACACCGTAAGGACAATTACAAGAGAGCACAGAGGTATAATGTAAAGTGTAAACATGTGTATCAGCCACTTGTTGGAAGATATTTGGGTCAAGAATGTCTTGATTGCGGTGTATTGAGGTTACATTACATTTTAAATACTGCTACTTTGTAACATGAACTCTTGATATTTATATATGTCTCATCCTTAAATGCATTTGAACAGCGCTCCCATGGTAAATGGATTGCATTTACATTTTCTGCTCTTACTGACCACTCAGAGCTTCACAGACCACATGTTCACGGCACTTTGTATCCCTTTCATTTACATTTATACTTTTACTCACACACAGTGATGACACACATCAAAGGCAGTTCTTAGGGTTCAGTATCTTTCCCAATTACACTTCAACACTTTGACACATGGGTTGAGCTGAGGTTGAACCACTGTAACCTGATAAAACATGTTCATAAGCAGTACTGTGGGCCATTTCAAAGGAACACCCTTTATTAGCGACACTGAAAAAAATTAAGAAAATTTAAGCTATCAAAATGCTTTGATAGCTTAAATTCTGAAATAAAATATTTTTTTACAATGCTTTAAAATGTACTGTGATGGTTAATTCACCAGTATGTGAAAGCTCTTCAATCAATAAAAAAAATATTTTTTTTTAATGCTAGAATGTCTGAAACCAGCACCACTGACTGAAACTGACTGAAACTAGTACACTGGGAACAATAGGCTGTGAGGTCAGTTCTTTGATTGTTAATATGCAAATTCTCATGACCATTGATCAACAACCCCTCATCAAAACCCACTGATCAAAGGCAATGAGTACCATTCACAGAGAGTTGGGGAATGGCTGCAATCACAGCATTGTAAGATGGTAAATGGCCTGTATTTGTATAGCGCTTTACTTAGTCCCTATGGACCCCAAAGCGCTTTACACTACATTTAGTCATCCACCCATTCACACACACTGGTTATGGCAAGCTATGTTGTAGCCACAGCTGCCCTGGGGCGCACTGACAGAGGCGAGGCTGCCAGACACTGGCGCCACCATTCGGCAACGGGTGAAATGTCTTGCCCAAGGACACAACGACCGAGACGGTTGGAGCCAGGGCTTGAACCGGCAATATAATATTTACAGATTTCTAAAATACTTGTGTTTTCTTATTTTTTGTGACAGGTGGTCTAATGAATACCATCCATGTAACCATGATAAGCAGTCAGAATAATAAAAATCCTCCACTTTTCTCACTTTTTATCATTTTAAAAACTATTTTTAAAAGTCTTTTAAAACTATTTTAAAAACTGAAAACTCACTCTCTTTTAAAAGCTCACTCATTACCATCTAATTATTTTACACTTGTCAATTAACATTAAAAAAGGGTCAACTTTTAATTAACCCCAAAATGTATCAATTTGATCAGACACATACAGTATATAGTGTTATTTTGTTGCATGTATAATAAATGAATAGAAAGCACATATGTCAGTGTTTGTGATATAGCTTGAGCGTTGCAGTACATTTCAATATTCAGTTTTGTTTTCACAAAATTTCAAGTATTACTCCGAGAAGTTAGCAGAGGTTTCGCAGCATTCTCTGAAACATGATCACATATAGTACTTGTATATAATACTTATAGATTAGATTATTTGTGTTGCAAAGATATAATCCAGTACAAAATCATCACTATTGTTGTTCTTCAATGTTTCTACTAGTTGCTGTTGAGGAAGATGATGTTAGCCAGGAGGCATGATGTTACACTGTTGCTACTAAAGCATTTTTCAGTGTGTACTCTCAGTGTATTTTCCTATTGTTGTAAATGTTATTGATTAGCTGTTATGTGCTTTTCTTCTTATGCTCTTGTAAATATCCCCTACCCTTTCTTCGACTATAAAATCCTCTGGGTGAAGTGTCAGATGTTACGTGGAGAGCAGTTTTGTCCCTTGTCTCTTCAGGAAACTCAAATCTCAGTTGCTTTAAACTTTAAAAAGTGTAATTTTACGGACTTTTAACGTGTTTGATTAACAATGCTTACTTTTCCTGGGTAGAAAATGCAAAATGAAATAATTTTACAATCCAGTTCCAAAATGCCTGGATGTAAAAGACATAAAAATATATATAAATGTAAATATTCTCTCTTTCCCAGGTCTTTCACAACTGCACCTGTGTGTCCACCTCCTTTCCAGCAGGCAGCAGTACATCAGTGAGACTGGGCCAGTGCCCTCATGCCAAGGACTGCAGCCGAAGCTTCACTTCCTATATGGCCATATCTGTTCTCAGCTCCTTTATCAATGCTCTGGGAGCCACACCTGGCTACATGGTCATTATACGGTCTGTAAAAACTTAGTGTTGCTATCACGTCTATGAGCAGCCTAAAGTAGTGGTAGACAGTGAAATGGAAGGACTCAAAATAGTTATAACGTAACGCGGCTAAGTGAGGTGGAGAGAGTATAGATAGACTGGCAGGAACTTGGAAGCGTAAAGTAATGGGGCCAAATAGAGACTGAGCAGGCATGCGGAGGGCTGGTGAGGTTAAAAACCTGGGAGGCACAAAGACAGGAAGGTTTAAACCTTTGACACATTGTCTTCTGCCACAAAAGATGATAGAACGATAATGCAAAGACTGGATAAAATACCTGGTTAGATAAACTACTCAGGATGATTGATCATTTGACATGGAGGCACATCAATCCACTGGCTGCTAAGGAGCAGGAGGGAGGCACTAAGAGAAAAACACACAGAGCAAGAAGAAACAAAATGGAAAGGCGGACAGAGAGAAAGACAGAGACAAGATAATTCCAGTGAGAGGAGAAAACTTTGCTGTTTTGATGCAATCAAGTATTGGCTGCTGTGACCCTGACTCAAGGGAAGCATAAACAAAGTTATTTTTTGACAAGTTTGGTGGTGTGGTGGTGACACATGCAATGAAAGAACGTACGTAAGTATCACCTGAAAAGGGTTTAAAGGAATAGTTTCACCTTTTAAAGAACTAATGTCCAGCATTAAATAACAGTATTAAGCAAAAACTGCAAGATAGTTCCCCAATAATTCCACTAAAATTTAGCCTAGCCAAAGTCTGTTCCTGCATCCTGTGTATCACTTCACGTCTATCCATTGCTGCTATGGAGACCCGTCAGCCTACTGTCACCAGTTTATTTTTTATAATGTACTCCTTATTTTCTTGATTTTTTTTGTTTTGTACTTGCAGATGCATCACACCCGAGCTCAAATCCCTTGCTCTGGGTATTCAGACCTTGGTAACTAGGACTCTTGGTAAGCTTCAGTACTTTCACTTTGACGTAAAGCATAAATATATGTCACTCTGCTTGAATCCCAAAAGGTTTATTTTCTCTGGATAAAAGTTTTGTCCCCATTGCCAATGCTGTCTGTAGGTGGAATTCCTGCACCGGTGTATTTCGGCGCTTTGATTGATTCAACTTGCCTTAAATGGTCTATGAAGAGTTGTGGCGGTAGGGGGGCATGCCGTATTTACAACTCTGATATGTACAGGTACCCCATGGAGAAATTCCAGTTTACACTATTTAAACAAATTTGCCAAAAATTATTGACTAGCATTATAATTGTTGTAAAGACCTTTGCTGATTTGCCTCAATCCAATTCTGTTCTCTACTTTTAGGATCATTTTCCTGGGTTTGATTACTTGTATCAGTGGCTCCTCTTATTTTTTCCTCATTGCTGTCATCATCCTTCTCAGACGCCAGTTCCGAAAGCCAGAGAAGGACACAGACAAGCAGGAGCAAAAAGCATCAAAGGATTTTGAACTAAAGACGCCATTAAACCTCACTGAGGAGATTAGAGCCAGTCCTGAAACTCCCAACTTACCCAGTGCTACAAAAATTTGGGTAAAGATTGCTACAGATTTGGAGGAAGGAGGAGAGGTCCACACAGTAGAACTGCCCCCTCATAATGATGGAGTAATCTCTACAAGTAATGCACAGGAGGCTAAATACATGACAGATACCTGCGCTGAAGTTATTCCTCTGTCTTCTGATGGCACAAACACAGAGATAGTCCGTAAAGAATCCATCGGACACAAAGTAATAGAGAAGCAGGATGATCACATTGATGACAAGAGCAAATTGGAGAAAGAGAGGCAGCAACTAAACTGATGGACCACATAAAGACTGTGTTTAGCAGAGTGGTCTCCAACACAAAATCAAACTGGAATAGATGGAACAAGTCCCAAAGTTTGGTCAAAATATAATTTTCCCGTTAAGAGGGACTACTTTCAGGACAATGTCACGGTTAATGCTAATAGTATTTTCCATCCTTTTTTTGCAGGATGCAACTATTATATTCAGTGTTGGGTGTTAAATGTAACAAAGTAACAAATCCTTAGATAAAAATTTGGGGGGGGGGGGGTGTTGTTTTTCAGTTCACAAACTCAATTAGGTACTTTTTAAATATTTAAAAGTACCTAATTAAATCCTGTTGTTTCACAATATTTTTGGCTCCTTTCAACTCATTAGCATCCAGCTACATACTGGAATGTAACCAGTTGTAGAGCTCAGCCAGCATGATTGTGCATATGACAACATTTACATTGCAGAAGAATTTGAATTACTGTGTACCACAGTTATATTTATTGTCTGTCAGCTGCTAAGGAGCTGTGCTTCATGTTTTGAAGTAATCTGCAGTCAAAGTAAGTGGTAAGGCCAGTTGAGAAAGAGACTGATGACTGTATGTGGCATGAATGATGGACCACATTATAACACTCATTAACACACACTTTCCTGGTTGTTGTTCGAACACTCTCGCGGTTGCATCTTCTCAGCTCCCAGCCGCCCATACACCAACAACAACACCATTCAGGAGCCAGTTCACTCTCATATGCCAGGGAGGCTTGATGACCCAATGCAACTCAGGTGTGTCCGCCTCCCCGCAGTCGTGCTCCACCACACTCTGCTTCTCCAAAACTTCAGCTAAAGCTTGCTCTACGAGGGAAATTAACAAGCTTGATGCTGGTTCTGTGGAAATGAAGATGATGCTGTCAACATGCTAATCAATGAAGTAAAGTCAGTACAGTCAAAAGTATGAGTACAGTAGACTACAAGCCCTCTGGACGTATAACCAGCATGCTGTATGCAAAAGGGGTTTTATTTTAATTTTATTTTTTTTAGGTAATGCTTTAATGTAACTGATTACTTTTTATATCCAGTAATCTTTTAAATTTACATGCTATTTTTAAAAGTAATGTTACCCAACACTGGTTATATCACGCTTAATCCTGTGAAGAAAGAGCGCTACCAGTGGTCCCATTTCCACATTTGTAGAAACAGTCTCTGGAACAAAAATGAAGTTGTGCTGATGTATGTATATGATCACATGACCGCTTTGCAAGGTCCCAGAGTGAAAAATTTTATAGATTACTTCAACTTCTTGAAAAAAAAGTTTTTTTGTGTAAATAAATGGATGTTAGAATGACTAGAATTATTTTTGCATTCATTAAGCAGATCTCATGTATACACAGTACAGACTTTGAATGGAATGCATTTGTCTATAAATGCAGTCATAGAGATGCAATAAAATTGTGAAACGTTTGGGCATGGCAGCAACACATTCAGAAAGTTTGCCTTCAAAGTAAAAGCTCCGAGGCACAACGTTTACTTTGAAGGCACTCCATCTCCATTTCTGGTTTGTGACACGATCTTTCAAGGTTTTTTTTTTTACAGCTGGGCTGGTAAGTAGCAAGTATTTGCCTGAAAAATGGGAAAAACCTCAGGGAACCACAGTTCCCTTTCCCTTTTTTATAGATAATATAAAGTCATCTTCTATATACAATCCCAGTTCCAAAAGGTTAGGACATTTTAAAATGGAAATCAAAACAAAATGCAATGATTTGCAAATTCCATAAACCACAAAAATGCTAGGTCATTTTGAATTTGGTGGCAACAACACGTCTCCAAAAGGGTTAGTTTACCTGACAACAGCTCAGTAACATGATTCTGTATTGTAATAAAAGCAGGTAAGAGAGGCAAAGCTTCTCAAAAGTAAAAAAGGTCAGAGGTTTATCACTATGCAGTAACCAAAAAACAAAAAAAGAGTATCTCCAGATTGTGCAGCAATTTCAGAATAATTTTTCTCAACATGAAATTGTGAGGACTTTAGGACAAGCCTGAAAAAACATATCAGGTGCCTGTGATCTTCAAGTGGCACTGCATTAAAAACAGGCATGATCACTGACCGTGCCATCCAGAAATGCAGCCCTGTCATGCAAAAAAGAAGCCATAAGTGAACATGATCCAGAAACATTGCTGTTGTCTGTGGACCAAGGCTCATATAAAATGGACCGAGGCAAAATGGAAAACTGTTCTGTGCTGAGACAGACCGACCCTTGAAATACTTTTTGGAAAACATGGAGCCCAAATACTTCAGACTGAAAAGCAGACTTGTCATTCAGGAGGAATATGTGGAAATGTGTCATGAATGTTGAAAACGTTTTAGAGGAATATATTTTTAACCCTAAGGCCAATTCGAAATTGTATACTGCATTTGTTTCAGTAGCATGGCTTCATAGTAGAAGAGTCTGGATGCTAAACTGGAATGCCTGCAGTCAAGATCTTTTATCAACTGAAAACATGATGAGATGAAAAACATTCCAAACAAGATCAGGAATATTGATACGTTTTAGGGGATGGGGGGTATTTTTAGACTGTACGGTGAGGCTCAAACATCAAGGTGAAGTACAAAAGACTAGATCACAAATGTAGCTGCTAAATGTGTCTTTGTTTTCACCTGCTGTTTTGACCAGTGTAAAAATCTGTGTGCTTGATTTTGCGTCAGGTGGGAAAAGGTTGAAAAGAAAAAACACTCCAGAGAGGTGTGAGAGAGAGTTGCTGTGTTAAGAGTTGTGTGAAATGTACAACCAGCCTATGCTGTTAAGCTCCGGGCAGCAGGAGAAAATAAAAGTATTTTTAGGTGCAGATCCTCAGTAGGTTTTGTCCCTAAGCTTGAATCTTTCATGTCACATTTGGTCTTTTGAACAACAATTCCTAATCAGATTTAAGTTTAGGCAAAATTGAGGACTTGTTTTGCGCACAGAAGTATGTCTTAAAGTATGTTTCTTCTCATTAGCAGAGATATTTTTACAAATACCACTGAAATATGAGGGTTTCTCTGCACTTATGCACGCTGTCCAAGAAGAAAGAAAACACCAGAATCGTAACTTTATGCATAAGACTGCTTGATGTACAAGAGATATTTAGTAGGAAGGTAAAAATGCATTCACAAAGCAACAAAACAAAACACCTTCCTGACTAAGATGTCATTAATGCAATTAATTCAAAAAACATGCTATTTGGTTTCCATGTAGAGGTAGATGTTGGTGACGTCAAGTGTTTATTTTTATCTGTGGATGCATCACGGGCCAGAGAGTTGACACACACAGGTTTCGTGTGTGAGTGCTCCTCCCTCGAATAAACAAAAGTGATGAAATCATGTGACCAAAGAGTTTTCCCACACCAATCAGGTAATGCATCGTGCCAAACTGCCCATGTGACAGTAGTTAACTACAAACATGGAAACATTTCCAGGCGTCGATGCTCTCAGTGCAAACAAGTCATAGCACTGCGCTGCTGGCACTCCTTGCTTACGTCCGAATGATTCTCCAGTGAGGTTTCATCCCACTTAGATTCAGTGCTACAAGAATACTAATGAACCATGCTGACCATATTTATTGATGCTTACAAGCAGAAATCTCTGCACTAAAAGTGAAAGGGAGAAAAACTGGATTAAACAGGATTTGATGAAGCTTGTGAAGGTTCACTTGGTTTTGTGTGAGCTTAGTTTTTGTGCTAAATCAAACTGTAAGGTTGGACTTCTCGCATGTACAAAATCAATCCAAGGCACCACATGATGACATGACTTGACTCAATGTTTTCCAGGACTTCCATTAAAAAAAAGAAAATTTCTTTTCTCTCTTCTTCCTCAAAAAGTTGTAAATTACCAAAAGTCCTGAGGCACAAAATCTCTGGTATATAGCTAAATCAAGTAATTGTTTTCGGACTCTCACGTGATTATGCATTAATGTAAATAAATCAGTCACAACTTTGAAACTTTGAGCTGATATTGTGCAAAGAAATAATAAAAACCCATGTAGCTGCAGAGGAATCAGAAAAATATCCTGTCACTGTCTCTGCAGTTACCTTTTTTTTTTTTTTGAAGCTTACAGGAAACTCGGGGAGGTGTTCATCAGACCGCAGTGGGTTTGGGGGTGTTATACGTCCATTAAGAGTGCACTATATGTCTGTTAGCTCAATCTGCGGTGAAAACCACTAGCACTTACCAGCAGCCTGCTGCCTGTGCTGGCATCTCCCCAGTGAGATAGTAGGATGCTCTCTTTGGCTCACCAGTAACAATAACTATGACATTAAGAGTCATGCACTGTTGTTGTGAAACTGATGGTCTTTTTTTTTCTTGCAGTGTTTTATGAGTACATTTTTATGAGATATCTTTCTGTGAAAACCACAGCTCATCAGAATTGTCTATTTGTATTTGCTGCTTATTTTCAGTAGATTTATATAAATGTGTGTTATATTAAAACATACTATATATACAGATTTATAATACATATTACATTACACATTACTTAATAACATGATTATCAGTTCAAAGGGAGGCTGATATTCCCTGATTGTAGATGGGAATTTTTTCACACTATCTGTCTAAGTGCACCTTATCGTTCAGTAGCTTTTAGAACCACCTTTAGCAGCAATAACTTGAAGTAATCATTATCTGTGTGACTTTATCAGTCTCTCACATTCCTGTGGAGGAATTTTGTCTCACTCTTCTGTACAGTGTTGCTTGCGTTCATTGATTTTTGCAGGCATTGATTTATGCACAGCTCTCTCAGCATTTCAGCCAGGTTGAGGTCTGGACTTTGACTGGACCATTGTAACACGTTCATTGACTCTGTGAGTCACTGCAAGGTGCCCAGGTAACGTGGCTGTAAAACAAGCCCAAATCATCACCCCTCCACCGCCATGCTTGACAACCGGTATGAGGTGTTTGTGCTGATATGCTGTGAACACAGTGCTGTGTAGTACGGCCAAACAGCTCCACTTTGGTCTCATTTGCCCAAAGGACATTGTTCTAAAAGTCTTGTGGTTGTTAAGGACACGTTTTCTGTTTAGATGTGGTGATTAAGCGCACAAGTCAGAGAGCAATCTCTCTTGTTCGGTTTTTATCTCAGTAAATAAAACCTCGATCAATCACCTCTTGGATTCCAAGCGATGCATATTGTTTACTTAAAAGAAAACAACTTAATATTTGCTTATACAGTCTTTAGGAAACTAAATAAGAAGATGCAACTACTAGTCTAGTTTTCAACTTGTCACACTGTTGGGTTGTGCGGTTCTAAAGTGTCTCAAATTTTACCATCAATTCATTAATTAATACTGTGTTGCTTGTGACACGTCCCATCAAAATAATGAGGCACCATTTATTATTGATGATAATTCATCTTCACATGTTTTATTCATCGTCGTTGAAGCCCAGAGGAAGGCGCTAAGGCCAGAGTTTGGTGACCTACAGTAAAAGTTCACTACATGTCTCAAGGTAAATAGGAAGACAGCCTGACAGTGTTCTTCTCCCTGGTGTGGGTTTGTGGCGGGTCAGTCCCATCACGGCAGCTGATGACAATAGTGACGACTGTGATGATGAGGATGGTGACGTATGCAGACGTGCGTGTGTTTGTGTCTGTGTACTGTGATTATCTTTCGTTCTTTTTTTTTTTATTCTGCTCATGTGAATATTAAAGAGTGTACATTACGGTAGAACCGAGTGTTATATGACATGTATAAGACCCGCTTTATTCCCTACCCCACCCTTTTGTAGATGAAAATGCAAGGCTATATTTGGAGAGAGCTGATGTCACAAGTGGTTTGAGCAGAGAGCCTATAACTGTTGCAGTCGGCTTGTGTGACAGTCTGACAAACCTTGGAGAGCTCCAGTAGCAGACTGGGATCTAGCCAAGACTACAGAAAGTGAGTATTTTGTCTTTCCTATGGCTTGGATGTCTTTTTCCCCCACAGGTTTTATTTATAGTTGTTAATGAGGTGCTAGAAGAAACTGACATTTATCTCAGTTTTTATATAGTAACATTTTTCTTTAAAAAATTAAAAAGGGAATATTTTAGTAAGTCTATTTCTTGCATATTTTTTAAGTAAGTAAAAGAGAGGTTAGAAGATTAAGTAAAAGATTGAAATTCACATAGAGCACAGGGAAATGTGTAGATGAAAGCTACATTAAGTTAGATGATTCTGTGGAAATATAACTAAGACTGAAATGTACAAAAACGGAAAAAAAACAAACTATTTATTTAAAAAAAAAAATTATGTGTTGTTCTGTAAACAGATGTAACAGTGAGATTGCTGCTACTATTTTCATACGACTAACACAATAAAAGACTTTGTCATCATTTGAACACATATGCAGCTGATTAATTAGTAATGAAATGTTATAAAATGATGTCATTATAATCTAACATTTAAGCTACTCATCAAATTTGGATATATATTACAAAATAATATATTCTTAATTACTTTTACTTCAAAATCAAATCCCGAAAATATTGCACCCTATACTAAAATTGCACATGGTCAGGACATGTTTATATATTTAAAATATATCCAATGTGAATAAAATGATGCGTGCATGTTCAACATTTAAAGCTGGTGCCATTAAATTACCTTTAAGAAACCAGTACTGGCAAATGTACTGTCCTAGTTGAAGTAAAATTCTAAATGAATCCATCCCATATTGTTTTTGCAAAGTCAGCTCAAGTGTTCCTTCAGATTTGCATTTAAAAGCAACTATATTCTAATTATTGTGCTGCACGTTGCTGAAGTTGAAATAATGTCAGCATTTCCAGGAACAACAAGCTTTGTTTTTCAGACTGCTCCTGCTTGAAAATGTCTGCTTGCTCCATTTTATGGTGGAAAAATCCCAGTATCAGATGAGTCGATACCATGGATTTAATTGCTTTTAAAACTATTTCAAAGATTTTTTAAAAAAATGCATTTTTGGCAATCTAACTATAACTTTATTGCATTTTTTTCAAATATAATTTAACATAGCTTAACACTTATGTTAGACCCTGACATCTATTTTGATGATGTACCTAATTTGTTGGGAATCAGACAAAACTATCACACGTCTCACTGGTTTTCCCTGAAGCACAATAAACAAATGTAACTCCTGTTGTGTTTGCAGGTAATCACGCTTACAGCATGTATCACCTCAGGGTGCCTGTGCTTCTTCTCATGCTGCTTGTGCTGCTGCACTGCATCACCGCTGCCCCAAGCTATAGGTAAGCCAACACATTCAAAGCAGAGAGCCGAGGTGCAGGAGAACTTTGGCTTTCATTTGGCTCAAATGTTGATAATCAAAGATGGAAACCAACTGTGCTCATTTGTGGGGAAAGTGTTTCACTGTGCAGGGAGAAGTGGGGCTGGAGCTAAGTGGCCACTTTCTCTCCTTGTTCTCGGGAGTTGTGGATATCTTCAAGAGCCTATCATCAATGTCAAATGGTTTAGCCCTTTGTCCTCTGTGATTCAGGTACTTCAGTCCCAGCTCATCCAGCGAGCAAGAAAGCGATCTCCCAGATAGCGAAGCCTGGTTGCTTCCCGGGCTAATCTCCAACCCATTTCTCAGCCTCGTGGGTACACGGCCACGAAGGGGTCTCACAGCTATGAACAGGTAGCAGCATTATTGCTTGATTTCATTTTAAAAAAGTTGAAATCTACGAGTATTTTTGTGGTGTTTCTTAATATCTGTGCTTTTCTTAGTCACCATATAGAGAAGAGAAAGTGCAACACAGCCACCTGTGTCACCCAGAGGCTAGCAGACTTCCTGGTCCGTTCCAGTAACACTATTGGTACTGTGTACGCACCAACCAATGTGGGATCTGCCACCTACGGCAAAAGAGGCCTACTGGAGCCTTCAGGCTACGTGAATCTCTAGTGCCAACTGAGGAAACTCCACAGCATTTGCAGCAATCCTCACAGCTCTGATGATATAACCAATCATGTAACAATGATTGTGAGAATGACATATATATATAATGATGGCAATGATGGCAATGATCACAGACTTTTCTTGATTACTTTCTTAACTTAAGAAACAGTGCCTTTGATTTAAAACATCACTGTATATTTTTTTCTGCCTTTTTGTGTGTTGTGGCTTCATATGTTGTTGCACAATGGCATGATGGGAATAATAATAATAAAAAACAACCAAATGTTAAAGTAATTCATGGGAAATAAAATAAAGGAAAAACATGTAAAGCAATATAAAATAAATGTTATTTGTTGTTTTGATAATAAAATTGTAAAATATATATATATATATATTTATATTTTTTAAAACCTTTATGCATTTTAAGCCACATTATTGTATTAGAGCTGCACGCAGGAGCTGTGAGCTGTTAGCATCCATCTGATGAGTACAGAAAACGTTTTCTTTCAGGAGATGTCCATTAATCAAATAAAAGTATTTCACTTTGATTATGAGCAAACTCTGAAAGTTGCATTGCCACTGGAATAAACTTAAAAATGAAGTAGCCATCCTATTTCACGCAGCTCATTAATTCACCCAGCTCCATAACACCAAGAAATAAACAACTCACGTTTGCCATAACGTCAAGCTTTCATGAGGAACACAGCAGCCAAAGAAACTCAGAGGAAATGCTGATAATTCAGCCCCAAATTCAATCTCATCTTTCACTCTCATCACAAGCAAACGATGGTTCAGCATTTTGAGAATAACACTTGTTCACTTTCTTGCTAGACAAGATAAACACCACTTTCATTTCTGTAAAACAAAAAAGTCGTATATGTTGCTGACGCAAGCAAATGCTCAAGACACACAAAACAGGGGAAGCGGTAGGAACTTCTGAGGGACTTTTAACACTAAATAATTAGTCTGACTTCCTGGTATTATGAAATGCAGAAGCTTATGAGGTACCATTTTATTCAAATCATTTTTAGTGCCTGTTATTTGAGTCCATATCAAACCAACTTTGCACATCAATGCCATGAAGACGATGCACCCCAAAGCATCCAAAAAGTACCTTAAGTGGCGTGCTATGAACTCATCGGCCACCGTATTATCTACACCTTCTTAGTCCTTCGTTAAAGCCACTTTTTTTTTCAGGACACTCTTAATTCTTCATGGAAGAGATTCAATGAGTTTCTGGAAACATTCCTTAGAGTTTCAGGCCCATATCGACATGACAGCGTCACACAGTTCCTGTAGATTTGTTAGTTGCACGTCCATGATGTGACTACACCTTTTCACTATACTGTTTAAGTACAGGGAACTCATTGTCAAGTTTGAGATGATTTGTGACATGATGCTGAAAACAGCACTCAGAAGATGGGTACACTGTGGTCATACAGGGACGGACATGACCAGCAACAATAGTCAGACTGTGGTGTATAAATGTTCAGTTGGTACTAAGTGTCCCAAAGTTTGCTACACCATTACAACAACACCAGCCACACTGATACGGGGAAGGATGGATCCATAGTTTGATGTTGCTTACAGCTAATGTCACAGCAAATAATTGAGACTCATTAGACCAGGCAAGTTTATTCCAGTTTTCCAATTTTTGTGATCCTGTGGGAATTCCAGTCTCAGCTGTGACAGAAATAGTACCCGATGTGGTTTCCTGCTGCTGTAGCCCATCTACTTTGTGACTTGATGTGCTGTGCATACATAGATATTCTACTGCATACCTTGGTTATAACAAGTGGTTATTTGAGTTACTGTTCCCTTCCTATCAGCTCGAGGCAGTTTGGCCATTATCTTCATTTTTACCCAGAGAACTGGATGTTTTATATTTTTCAGACCATTCTCTACAAAAATCCTAGAGATGGTTGTTTGGGACCATCCCAAAGATCAGCAGTTTCTGAAATACTCAGACCAGCCTCTCCCATCCCAACAACCATGCCACTCTCACAGTCACTGTCATATTTATTCTGATGCTCGGTTTGAACTTCAGGAGTAGACTCAGTTGTTGCCATGTGATTTACTGATTAGATATTTGTGTTAAGGAACAGCTGAACAGGTGTAGCAGAGAAAGTGACCAGTGAGTGCAGGTTTATAGTTTTTATATTGTACCTTACTTCAGTATGTAACCTTCAGTATGTAATATTGCACAGTATATACTTCAGGTGACTAATTTGATTTATGCTACAGTGTAATCAGATTCACAGCTCTTCATCATCATCATCATCATCATCATGGCCCTCTTCATTAGGCCGGTTCTGCTTTCTTCACTTTCTCCTTTATAATTTCCCACCTGCTGAGGGAATTAACTAAAGAATGATGTGACATTAAAGATAGATAGATAGATAGATAGATAGATAGATAGATAGATAGATAGATAGATAGATAGATAGATAGATAGATAGATAGATAGATAGATAGATAGATAGATAGATAGATAGATAGATAGATAGATGGCTTAGCTTTCACGTAATCTGTAAATAAATCTCCTCACTTCTTTTTTAAAACTCCTGCTCTGGTGCCTTTCTCTCATGCAGATGTGAAGATACATGAATAGGTAAAGTTCCCCATTCTAAGCTAAGTAAAAGTCTAGTAATTGCCACAAATACTGTATTCCCATATAGTCATGTGTTGCCTTTCTGCAGAGGTTATTCAGGGTAATGAATATCAAGAGGCGACGTATGACGCACAGCATTAACCTCTGTTTGATTAGCAGCGACCCAATCATCTCAGACACTGACATCAACACTCCCATGCACGGTTAGCACCTGCATAAAAGGTTTTTCAAAAATAGAACAAATGCCGGCTTTTGCTGATGAATCCAAAAACAATGCAGCCATTATCCCCCAAACACTCTGACGGTGAATGGGGATCATGTCAAGATCTGTCGATTGCCTCATGTAAAACCACAAATGGCACTGCAACTGCTATCTGCTGCGGGGTTGTTTATCACTGCGGTAATGACGGTTGATGAATGTTTTGATGGAATTTTAGATCTGATTCATGGCCTGGTGACCACATTGATCGGTGGCATTAAAGGTACAGTTGTGTTTCAATATAAACAAGAAGGTTGCTGTGCCACCAAAATTCAAAACAAAGGACTTTAACCTCCTCTCGCTACTAAATTGATTTACATGTCTTTTACAGTAATAAAGGGTCTCTGTAGTGACTAAAATGATTAATTTCTCTGATGCTGAAAGTGTTATTGTTATATATATATATTATATATGTATTATATATGTATATATATGCCAAGAGAGCTTCACAAATTACAGCAAATATAACACATATGAATATCACAAGTAAAGAAAAGAGCAACAAGTTGCACCTCAACCAGAATCTTTGGTAGTCATCAACACACTCCTGGCATTATTCTGGCTGGATATTTGACTACTTTTCAGTTGCCAGGAAGTAACAGTTGGCAGCAATTCAACGAGACAAAGAATTAGACTAGACTGATGCTTTAAGTAGGCATGTGAGGTAATATGGGAAACTCGAGAGTACACAGTTAAAAACTAAACACAGTTAAAACTAAACAGCCATAGTAAGACAAGGGAGCTAAAATCCAATGCATACAAGAGAAGCGCTACCAAAAAATCCCCAAAAAACAGGATGTATGACAAACAGAAAAACACCTACCACAGAGACTAAAATATGACAACATGATTGAGGGAATAAAGGTGAAATAAATGGAAAACTTGAAGCCTAAATTCTAACCTATGAAGAAACTCAAAAGATATTCTTCATAAGCCTGTCGTACAGGAAACCATTAATCTGAGTTATTATTGGTTTTTCACATACTGCTTTTGCAGTTAAATGAGCAGCTTTTGGCTTAATTGGTGTTAAATAAATAATAACATGGTCTAACAGGTCATGTTCTGTAGTTTATCTGAGGTTGTAGTCTTCACATTTTTAAGATCTAATAAGGAATAGATTATTTGTCTTATGCCCTGAAACATAAACCATTAAAACTAAAGGACTGACTGTATATAACCAGAAAGAATGTAAGCTTCATTAATATGTAATATAATGAAATAACGATGCAAATATTATTAATAATAATAACAATAAGAAGAAGAATTATTGATGAACAACAATAAGACAGAGGGTCATTTTATCCAGAGACCAGGCGAGCTACACTTAAGGCCAGTGTAGCATCACCTCTCTTAATAATATCTGAATGTAATCCAAAATATTAATACAAGCTGGTTGTTTCGAGCTGTTTGAGCCTTTTCTCTGAGTTTCTTAAAGAATGTTTCAAGAATTTGTATCTTCAAATGGGGACTTACGTGGACACATACATGTTGCATAAGAGATCTTCATTATATTATATATTATTTATTTGCAATCACAAAAAACAGGGTACAAAACTCAGTCTGTCTCCAAACAATGACCTCCACCCTGTTTCAGTAGTATGGACAGATCTCTTCTGAACAAAACAAACAGTGCTGTCCTTGGTTCTGAAATCTGAAACAATACCCTTTATTGTTGTTGATTTTAATTTTGTTATTGCTTCTTTGACTGTGTTTCTATTTACACAAAAAGATTAAACAGAGAGGTAAAAAAATATGGACGCAAACACTAACAATTAAACGGGGAAGTAAAATGTATCCAATAGTACTGAGCAAAAATTTTGAGGCACCCCATATTTCTTTACATGTAGCACAGAAAATTAGAAACATTTATTGAAACATGTCCAAACATAAATGAAAATACAGTACATCTGCTCTAGTTTTTTGGGCCTGTCACTACTTCTTTTCTTTTCTTCCGTTTGCCCAGCTTTCCCCTCCCTTTAAGAGCATATCTCAGGACACCATGCTGAGATATGCACGTTTCTGTCTAAAAGCTAAAAAAAAAAAAAAAAAAAAAGGAATACGTTTTTGAGACTAGCTGATAGCAACAGTGCTGCTAATACGAACTAGTTCTTTGTTGTTATGTGTAGACACAACACTGGTTCATTCCTCGAGTTAGGTGACTTTTTATTTTACATTTGAATGATTCATTGTGGTGTGGTGCTTAACAAACAAACACATCTTCTGAAGACGGTCAGCTATGAGTGAAAAAAAAAAATTTCCAAAGAAAAACTTCTGATGAACTATTACTCAAGACCACTAAAAAATTACAAGGAAGTAGGGTAACATAGTAACAAAATTAAGAAGTTTGCACATTACTGTATGTACAAGACATTTTGTGATCCATAGCTAATTCGTGTATAGCACACAAAACATTAGGTAGTAAGCAGAAACAATGACTACAAGGCTACGGTATTTCTAAATCTAACCCACTGTTATTAGAAGACTAAAATTTAAATGATTAAATGTTTAATCTGTCCTGCTTCTTAGTCAACCATACCTTTGTTTAGGCACAAACATATATTTTCGTTCCTGGAAAATATTCATGGCTCTTTAGGAATTAGATGTCACAAGCACACGTCGATGAAATAAAGCAAAGAAAAAAAATATCTAAATTCTAGATGTACGCGTTTCATAGGTTTTCCTGTCGCTTGCCGTCGCTACGCATAAACACGGAAGTTACAATACTGTGGCCGTGTTGCATTCGTAAACACCCGAAAAATCGGAATTCCTCTTCTCCAACCCAGAGAAATGTCAAAATATGGTAAGATTACTTAACTGTGACTTCCACCTTACGTAAAATCCAAACAAAATAGCACCTTAAAAGTTAACCATACTTTCTCTATCTATATCGATTTTAGCTTTCTAACAGTCCTTTAAATCTGTTAAATTAGAATCAAAGTTCATTCATTTCATAATATTTCACTGAACTTTTTCACTAATGGCTTTTAAGACAGTTGCTCACTTAACTCCAAGTGGATTCAGTTTCATATTTGTAAAATGTTAAGCGTGCGGAGGTCGTAAATGATGTCTTTTTAATTTTAAAATTTCTAATTTCCGAGGCTTTCTAAACGCAGCATCAGTCTCATGTGTGCTAAATCAACCTCGCTTCTTCGAGAATAACTTTAAAGTATTTTTGATATTTCAGCCCGACAGCCAGTTGGGCTTCCACGTTTCTAATATGTGCAGACGTCTCCTCGTTATGGCGGAAAGTGTCCGAGAAATCTTTTGACTGTTAAAACAAATTTAGGCGTCTTCAGAATACTAAGGGTCTGGTTTTAGCTAGGTTCTGTTAGCTGATCATTTCAGAAGAATGGAAAATAAAAAAGAGAAAACGTTTCAGTTCGTGGTCGTGGGGGGTGGCATCGCTGGCGTGACATGTGTGGAGCAGGTGAAATGAGATGAATGGCATGTAAAAGCTTTGCTAGTACAATGCGTGTGCCATGTAGCTACTTAACGTACATGTTAATCTACATTGACAGCTGTCGTCCCAGATTCCGTCCGCTGACGTGGCTCTGATAACTGCAGGTCCCCACATCAAGGCAGTGACCAACTACAAGCAGGTCAGAGGGACATTGATGACGATGATGGTGGCGGTAGCTCAGTGGGAGCTTCATCTCTGACAGAGTTATGGATTTGTTCTCACAAACTCCCACGTTACAAATGCATGCGCTCATGTATTTTAAGTCATCAACTGTATTAAAAAAAAGAAATAATCAGTATTTCATTATGATGATTCATTATGATTCACATACAAGCTGCCTTTAAAAACATAATATGATCATCATGGACACACTGTATTTTACTGTTCGGGTTTGACTATCAACAGGCTATCTTATCACTTCTCTGAATGGCTTTTAATGCTGTAATTTTCCACTGTCCTCCTTTCAAAGGTGTCCAGGACACTGGAAGAGTTTGACGTGGAGGAGCAACCATCTAGTGTTCTGGAAGAAAAATTCCCCAACCTTACTATCATCCATTCTGCTGTTAAATCACTCCACACAAAGTCACATGTAAGGTTTGGCCACATGTAGGATGCATATGTGACAGCAAAGGCCACACATGTTGTTTACTTACTGTAATTATAGCAGAGTGCAAACTGATTTCATGCAACAAGCACTTTACTATTAACTGTGTACTATTGCCACCTTGTGGACATATGGTGGGCAGGTTCCATGGAACAAGAATGAGATTATTGTTGCAGTACAATAGTGAATTTCACTATAATGAACGGTGCCTCCTTTAGCTTATCCATTACGCTGCATCATTCTTTAGGAAAACAGAGGAGATGGTGCGTCCTCTGTCTCATGAAAATAAATGATCAACATAACAGTCAAGAGACTGCGTTTTATATCATAACTTGCAAATATGCAAGCAATTTTTTAAATGTGGTAATTGAAATATAAATGTTACGCAATGTTGTTATAGTTTGCCTGATATGAAAGTTTGCTGCTTTCCTTGAAGCACTTCGTTACGAGTTTAGTGACATGTCTCGTAATCAAAGATAATGAGCCAAATCAAAGCTCAAAGTGAAGTGAAGGTTGTCGTGCAGGTCAGTCTGTACTGGTTGTGCCTTCATTTTAGACGTCAGCTTTTAGGATTATCAATAATTAATTTGACTTGAGAGGTGCTGAGAGCTTTAATAAAGGTGAGTGTAGCAGATCTTCAGCTGGAAAAGAAAACTGTGTTATGGCCTGCATAACACAACACAAAAAGAACATGGGGCGAAGGATTAAGGATGAGATTTGGTTTGATGAGATTTTTTCTTACATTGCAACCCCTTCTCAGGGATTTGCGTCTCCTCCTGGATCGTAAATTAAGATCTTTTGTGTGTTAGGCAAATGTGTTAAATGCTTACAAGGCTAGGAGGATTAAAAGATGACCTTTATGTTTAAATCACACCTTTTTTCAAGAAACTGAGGTTGTGAGATAAAACAGTTAAAGCTCACAATTGATTGCCATTTCCCATGTAATGCTCCTCTCTTCGTCAGTGTGTGGAAACTGCAGATGGCCGGGTTTTTGGTTACAAGAAGCTGTGTATCTGCAGCGGTGCCAGACCCAAGCTGCTAACCCAGGACAACCCTTACGTGCTGGGGATACGGGACACAGATAGTGCTCAGGTACAAGCCAAATCTTCTGGATGTTTGTGTAGCTAGTAGCATGTGGGTCTGAAATTCCTGAGGAAACTAACCTCATAAGACTTTCATAGTAACACCAAACAGTTTGTCCAAAGAAAACAGCTTGACTGCTTGTCCTTGTATTTTAGTCCCTCTTCTCTGGTCTTCATTAAGGTGATATTACTTAACTGGATGTGGCATTAGCGACTAATTACCAGTCTACTAACCCTTTGAGCTCCTGTACAACTAAACAGTGTTTGAATTTCAGCTATTACAGCTTCTGTAAGATCTTATTGGTTTCACTGAACAAAAAAAGGGTGTTTGTGTATTTTCTACATCTGCATTAGTTGCACATAGTCTGTCTGTAAATGATTGTGTTTTATTAATAACCTTTAAACATAGATGTGTCACTAGTTTTCTTTGTTCTTTTAAAGGAGTTTCAGAAGAGGTTATCCAAAGCTAAGAGGATTGTTATTGTTGGGAATGGAGGAATTGCCTTGGAATTAGTGTAAGTCTGCTGTAGCCAGAATGCCATTTGAGCCCACAGTTATTCATGCTTTACTGAGTACTTGTGAACTTTGTGATCTTTAGGTATGAGGTGGAAGGCTGTGAGGTGATCTGGGCGGTAAAGGACAAGGCCATAGGAAACACATTCTTTGACGCAGGAGCAGCACAATTCCTCATCCCATCGCTTGAGGCCGACAAACCCCAGGCAGCTGCCCCCTGTAAGAGGCCTCGCTTCACTACAGAGGAAGCAGCTCCCGGAGGCTCACACATCTTCACAGCAGGTTCTTTCTTTTCCTTCCTGTTCTACACTTCTGCTCTTCTCTCCTTTAGTACAGAAAAAAGTATATAAAGCAAATGTTTGTCTTCTCTCAGATAGAAGCTCACAAGCGTACGGTCACGGTCCTACGGATTCTGGAAGTGCCCTGGGTCCTGACTGGCATGAAGGAATAGCTCTTCGAGGAGCAGAGCAGGTGAGATCCTGTATGCGTGGTTGAAGTCTGTGGGGAGTAAAAAAAAAGGCTAATGTTCTGTTTGAACAAGGTCCTAAAATGTCTTACATGTTCTGTTTCTGTGGTAGTTGAATTTTTAGAATGTGTTTTTAACTTAAAAACAGTACAGTTAATTTGGGAAATTAGTTTTGTGATCTTTATCTAAATGCATGTCACTTCCTCTGTGTTGTTCCGCCTTTCTAAGATACCTATTGTTATATTTTGCAGTGCAGCTAAATGGGTTCACACCCTAACGCCCATTAACTTAATAGCATAGCTGCGGGTACCTTCTGTTGGTTCATTATCAGATTCATAGTATCAAAATCCCTCTTGAACCTTATCTTGCTACTCAACAGCTATAATGGAAAAACATTTTTTATTTTAGTAGTTAAGTTAATGTCATTGAACTGCAAGTGTAGAAAGTCAAATGTGATTAAAAAGGATTAAAACATTTTGCTAACATTGCAAATAAGGTTTAAAAAGCTTTTTCACCCAGGTTATACTTCTTTTCCAGTCATGCTGACCACTCAGTTTTAACTGTGCATTCATAATGTACTTTATTCTAAAAGCTTTATCTGACTGTCGTGGCCTGTTTAAAATCATCAGTTAACCAATCATGTAAATCTTTTGACTCCTCAACAGTCAAATGGCACATAGACAACATGCAAATTCTACACACACAGGCCCAGTGATAACCACTATGAGATGTTACAGAACTCTTCCCATAAATTTCTATTCAGGTTTGTTTCAGTGCCATGTCTCCTCATTATACAGTCACAGTCAAAAGAAAGTACACCGTCTGTCAGATCTAAGATTTTACATATCAGGTCACAAAATTGCATAAATACAGACCTAAAAGCCCAGACCTACAAACTGCCAAAACCCCTGCTTTTAGAAAGGTGCTCACACTTGCTGATGATGAGTTAATCATCTGCATTTGATCAGCAGCACCTGACTGCTGCTTACCCTCTTAAATCATACGGAAGCAGTAAGCAGTGGTGTTCCACACACTAGTTTTGTGTTTCATGTGATCGCGTATTTAACTAATTCTAAGATCTGCTCAGATGATTTTTAATCTGTCTTGATATGTCGAACCTTAAACCTAAAAGAGGGTTTCTTTTTACTGTGACTGTACAGTAAAATCTCTAACAGATGATGTAAGGTTGTTTGTTTCAGACATGGCAAAAATGCAGTGAGAGAAATGGGGAAGTGGTTATTTCCACTTCGGCACACAAAAATAACGTAGGCTGTGGTGGTGAGGCAGCACAGAATTACTGCTAACCTCGTTCACAACTACACGAAATGCTGAACAAGCGGACAATCTAAAAGTTTAACAGTATTAGGTTCTAAAGTTGCTTTTTGCTTCTTTTTAACATTGTTTTACTAACCATTTCAACCTGGTTGCAATAATACTAGCCTCATAAGGCTGAAATTAATGGTTGTAGCTTATGTAAAAAATTTTAAAAAATCTTCAAAATACAGACTTTTTGGATTACTAGACTCAGTGAGTCCCTGGGTTAGCAACACAACAATAATTTGTCTGACCATCAGTCACAAATCCACACTTACTTTACTGGCAGGGATTAAATATCAAATAATGTGTTGTATGGCTCACTGCACTGTTTAATGGTAGGAGACACATTTAGTAGTTTATAAAAGCCTGAGTGTAGCACACAGTTTATCCTGTCATACTGTCCTCCTGTTCTGATGAATCCCCTCACACTGCTGGCATTTGCTCAGGTGTCCCACAGAGTTTCAGTGGAGTACCAGTGTGAGGTGGAAAAGATCTTCACCTGTGAGGAGCTTCATAAATCCCCAGAGCAAACACTAAGAACTGAGTGTGGTGAGGATTAAATTTACTGCTCTGTGTTTTTCTCTAACCCTGCTCCTTTCTTGCTCACTTTTTTGTTTGTTTTTTTTACACTCTGCCCTTTGTCTGAGTAGGAGACTGGCCAGTTTACGTCCGGCTGACTAATGCCCAGACATTTGGCTGCGATTTTGTTGTCAGCGCCACAGGTGTCGTTCCAAACACTGAGCCCTTTCTCCAAGGCAACACGGTAAGAAAACTCATCCATATGCAAAGTGGAAATTCCTAGTGACTCTGCCAGAGCTTCCAGGCTTTGGGAACGTTGTTGTTTTGCATTATTATTAAATGCGTTCGTGCCATTTGTCATTCATCGTACGGTCATGCGTCTGGCCAGTACCGTGTTAGATTTTACCAAAAGTTGTTGAGCTGCACACAGTTTCATGACTGTATCTGCTATGCTACATTAAATACTCATGTTCCCACATAAAGTGCCTTTTCCCTCTTGATTCCCAAGTGTTTTCAGCCTCACTAATAGTACACACTCTACCTCTTCTCGTGTCTGCTCACTTCGATGTAATGTTCAGTGTTTTGCAAGGCAAATTGCATGAGACCTACTTGTACGGCTTATCTGTTTTTGTAAGTGGAAATGTGGTTTTAATGCCTCTAGATGTCAGTAAAGCATAGGTGAGCTTTTTCATTACTCTGGTTTTTCAGCCTGTGTAAAGCTGCTGGATTTCCAGCAAAGTGCCACTGCATCAAAGTTAGTGTAAAGTCTACAGCAACCACTCTGATTTACTTATATGTACTACATCTTCCTTTGTTTTGTTTTTTTATTACTGGTGCTGATCATTTCTCTGTGTGAAAGTTTGTGGTTGCAGACGATGGCGGCCTACAAGTAGATGGTCACATGATGACATCCGAGGCAGATGTGTACGCTGCAGGTGACGTGTGCACTGCGTGCTGGGAGCAGAGCCCTCTGTGGCAGCAGGTAAAAAAACAGTCAGTTAATCTACAGTGCAGCATTTTTGTCCTTTAAACATTACGTACTGCTCATGTCGTTTAAGTAATCCAGTGTAAAAATTAGAAAAAGTAGCGTACCATGTGTTTCCTGATTTTTGACTTAAAACAAAATTATAATGCCAAGCAACTGTTTCTGTTTTAAGCAGCTTCTATATGTGGAAAACAATTAAAAGTTAGATAATTAGATATATTAGCTTATGCCAGGGCAAAGCATCCATCTGTCCATCCGCAAGTCATAGGAATTGCTACTTCTGGACACAATGAGCAGCTAATCATCTTAATTGTGCTCAAGGTCAAGATTGAGATCTTATGGGTCATTTTACAGGCACAGTTTTCACAACACTCACTACTCCTTCTAGACAATTGGACAGATTTTAGTGAAACAAGATTAGTTTGTCCCAGATATGACTGTTTGCAAGGCTTCTTTATATTCAATTCAATTCAATTCAATTTTATTTATATAGCGCCAAATCACAAGAAAAGTCGCCTCAAGGCGCTTCATAGATACAGAGAAAAACCCAACAATTATGACCCCCTATGAGCAAGCACTTTGGCGACAGTGGGAAGGAAAAACTCCCTTTTAACAGGAAGAAACCTCCAGCAGAACCAGGCTCAGGGAGGGGCGGCCATCTGCTGCGACCGGTTGGGGAGAGAGAAGGAAGACAGGATAAAGACATGCTGTGGAAGAGAGACAGAGGTTAATAACAGATATGATTCAATGCAGAGAGGTCTATTAACACATAGTGAGTGAGAAAGGTGACTGGAAAGGAAAAACTCAATGCATCATGGGAATCCCCGGCAGCCTACGTCTATTGCAGCATAACTAAGGGAGGATTCAGGGTCACCTGGTCCAGCCCCAACTATATGCTTTAGCAAAAAGGAAAGTTTGAAGCCTAATCTTGAAAGTAGAGATAGTGTCTGTCTCCTGAATCCAAACTGGAAGCTGGTTCCACAGAAGAGGGGCCTGAAAACTGAAGGCTCTGCCTCCCATTCTACTTTTAAATACTCTAGGAACAACAAGTAGGCCTGCAGAGCGAGAGCGAACTGCTCTAATAGGGTGATATGGTACTACAAGGTCATTAAGATAAGATGGGGCCTGATTATTTAAGGCCTTGTATGTGAGGAGCAGGATTTTGAATTCTGGATTTAACAGGAGCCAATGAAGGGAAGCGAAAACAGGAGAAATCTGCTCTCTCTTTCTAGTCCCTGTCAGGACTCTTGCTGCAGCATTTTGGATTAACTGAAGGCTTTCAGGGAGTTTTTTGGACATCCTGATAATAATGAATTACAGTCGTCCAGCCTGGAAGTAATAAATGCATGAACTAGTTTTTCAGCGTCACTCTGAGACAGGATATTTCTAATTTTAGAGATGTTGCGCAAATGGAAGAACGCAGTCTTACATATTTGTTTAATATGTGCGTTGAAGGACATGTCTTGGTGAAAAATGACTCCAAGGTTCCTCACAGTGTTACTAGAGGCCAAGGTAATGCCATCCAGAGTAAGAATCTGGTTAGATACCATATTTCTAAGATTTTCAGGGCCGAGTACAATAACCTCAGTTTGATCTGAATTTAGAAACAGAAAGTTAGCGGCCATCCAGGTCTTTATGTCTTTAAGACATTCCTGCAGTTTAACTAATTGGCGTGTGTTATCTGGCTTCATGGAGGTAAATGATGGAAAGACAAGAACACAGCTTTACTGTTTCTACCAGAATTCTCGCCTTCATTTAAAAGATCAATCAATTGATGCAAACTCAGCAGCAACAAGTGCTTTAAGCTGATACTGCGATACTGTCAAAGGAGGTAACACCTCGAATCTCATGAAACACCTGGCGACGCATAGCGTTTTTTTAAAAGCCGAGAAATGCGCCGTATTTGATGGCAGCAGCAGCCGTTCTTCTCTGCGCAGACCCTAAGCCTCAACAGCAGCCACTAGGCCCAGGATCCTACTGCTCCACCAGGCCCAGGATCCTCCAGCAGCCACTGGGCCCAGGATCCTCCAGCAGCCACCAGGCCCAGGCTCTTCCAGCAGCCACTAGGCCCAGGATCCTACTGCTCCACCAGGCCCAGGATCCTCCAGCAGCCACCAGGCCCAGGCTCTTCCAGCAGCCACTAGGCCCAGGATCCTACTGCTCCACCAGGCCCAGGATCCTCCAGCAGCCACTGGGCCCAGGATCCTCCAGCAGCCACCAGGCCCAGGCTCTTCCAGCAGCCACTAGGCCCAGGATCCTACTGCTCCACCAGGCCCAGGATCCTCCAGCAGCCACCAGGCCCAGGCTCTTCCAGCAGCCACTAGGCCCAGGATCCTACTGCTCCACCAGGCCCAGGATCCTCCAGCAGCCACTAGGCCCAGGATCCTACTGCTCCACCAGGCCCAGGATCCTCCAGCAGCCACTGGGCCCAGGATCCTCTAGCAAGGCACCAACAAGTAAATCAACAGTGACAAGACGGTGAACGGAGCGAGCAAGACAACAAGCTCAATGGGGCCTAAGAGAACACCGAACGCCGATGAAATTGAGGACATCAAAAAGTCATTGGACTTTCTAACTGAGGAAACATCGGCTATCAAGCTACAACAGAAATATATCCTAGACTTAGTCGAGGAAATAAGGTCGCTACGTAACCAGAATGCAGAGAAGGAGAAACGGATCGTCTATCTGGAGAGCAGGGTCGCGGACCTGGAGCAATATACCAGAATGAACGACGTGATCATCACAGGGCTGTACATAAAACCCCGGTCATATGCTCGGGCTGTGACTGCTGGCAGTAAAGAGGAGCAAGGAGATCTGAATGGGAGCTCTGCGGAGCAACAAGTAGCTGGTTTCTTGCAGTCGAAAGGGATCGACCTGGACTGTAATAACATCGAGGCATGCCACCCCTTGCCCAGGAGAAATGCTAGTGATAAACCAGCTATCATCATAAGATTTGTAAACAGGAAACACAAGAATGCACTGCTGAAGCAGGGGAGGAAACTAAAAGGATCGAACGTCTACATGAATGACCATCTAACCAAATCCAATGCTGACATAGCGAAGAAAGCACGATACCTAAAGAAACTGGGTAAAATTCAGAACACCTGGACTGCAAACTGTAAAATATTTATAAAGCTCAACGGTACACCGGAGGAAGCCAAGGTGCTGGTCATCAAATGCATCCAGGATCTGGAAAAATATTAACAGGTCACTTGACTACAAAGGCAAGGAGCGGGACAAACAATCTACAGTCATCAAAGCAGGTAATAGAAGACAACAACGGAAGCTAAAGCGTAACGTATTCAAGGATGAAACAATCAATTAATTCATTATCTGGGAATTATACATTGCTACCACAAAGGATTGCTAATCAGGAGATAAATTCACCAGTAAACACGGAATACAAAACACACTTCACAGAGCAGGACATTGATCCAGAACTGAACTTTTTTAACATCAAAAATACCTGCTACTATCATACTGAAGAACAATTCAACAAAACTGTCAAGGTCGACGGCAAAATATCTATAATCCACTTTAATAGTAGAAGTTTATATGCAAATTTTCACAAAATAAGGGAATATTTAAGCAAATTTACACATCCATTCAGTGTGATTGCAGTATCTGAAACATGGATTAATAAACAGAAAGGAGAGGACTTTGTAATAGATGGATATGAATTAAATCTTACAAATAGAAAGAATAAGAATGGCGGTGGTGTGGCCTTGTTTGTGGATAAAAATTTAAAATACAAGGTGGTAGAAAAAATGACGATGGCGGTAGATAATATATTAGAGTGTGTAACAATAGAAATTAGTATGGGAAAAGAGAAAAATGTCATTGTAAGCTGTATATATAGAACACCAGGTTCTAATATTGAAATTTTTAAGGAGTGGGTAGATAAAACATTTATTAGGACAAATCAAAAAGTCATGTTCATTTGTGGGGATTTTAACATAGATCTACTAAATCCAAACAAGCAAAGAGCGACAGAGGAATTTATTAATACAATGTATAGCTTGGGACTTTTTCCAGTGATCACTAAGCCCAGCAGGATTACAGCACAGTCGGCAACCCTAATAGACAATATATTTACTAATGAAATAGAAAATAGAACCATAAGTGGTCTCCTAATTAATGACATCAGTGATCATCTACCTGTTTTTATAGTGTATAACAGCAATTACAGGAAGGTTAAACAGCAAAACACAATAAAATACAAACGAGTGAGAACAGAAGAGTCAATAAACGCATTCAAAAGTGATTTACTCAAGCAAGAATGGGAGATGCTGTATAAGGAAAAAAATATTGATAAAGCTTATGAGATTTTTTTAGGAAAATTTAAACTGTTATATAATAGTCATTGCCCAGTAAAGAAATATAGTAAAAAACAAAAATATGCAGAGTGCCCATGGATTACAAAAGGATTGCAAAATGCATGTAAGAAGAAAAATGCCTTATACAGAGAATTTATAATGAACAGAAGTACAGAAGCTGAAAATAAATACAAGAAATATAAAAATAAATTAACGAGTATTTTAAGGTCATGTAAAAAGGAATACTATGAAAAATTACTGATTATGAATAAAAATAATATTAAAGGGATCTGGAAAACATTAAATACCATCATCAAAAAGGGCTCGGGGGAGGCAGACTATCCTTCGTATTTCACAAATAATGATAGAAATATTACTAATATGAGCGATGTGGTAAATGATTTCAACAAATTCTTTGTAAGTGTTGGGCCAGACTTGGCTGAAACAATTCCTGATATAACAGATTCTGTAGAGAAAGAAACTAGACTCATTGACCGCAATCCTCATTCAATGTTCTTAACGGTGGTGGAAGAAATGGAAATCATTGATATTGTTGGGAAATCACAAACAAAAAACTCTACAGACTCTGACGACATTGATATGGAAATCGTTAAGAGAGTGATAGAGGGCATTTCCAAACCCTTAACACACATTTGCAATTTGTCCTTACAAACTGGTACATTCCCAAAACAAATGAAAACAGCTAAAGTAACACCACTGTTTAAAAATGGTGACAGACACCAATTCACAAATTATAGGCCTGTCTCTCTACTTTCTCAATTTTCAAAAATACTGGAAAAAGTCTTTAGTAATAGACTTGACAAATTTATAGATAAACACAAAATAATAATGGATAGTCAGTATGGTTTCAGATCAAATAGATCAACATCATTGGCATTAATGGAACTGATCGAAAATATCACCAACAATATAGATAAAAGACAATGTATAGTTAGTGTATTCATTGACCTAAAAAAAGCTTTTGACACAATTAATCATGACATATTACTTGATAAACTGGAGTACTACGGCATTAGAGGAGTGGTGTTAGAATGGGTAAAGAGTTATTTGAGAGACAGGCAGCAATTTGTGAAAATTGGGGAATATCAATCAGAGTGTATGGACATTGTTTGTGGAGTTCCGCAGGGGTCAGTATTGGGACCAAAGCTGTTTATCCTCTATATCAATGATATATGCAGAACATCAGATATACTACAGTTTATTCTATTTGCAGATGATACAAATATTTTTTGTACTGGAGAGAACTTACAGCAGCTTTTGGAAATTGTCACACAAGAAATGATTAAACTGAAAACATGGTTTGATAGAAATAAGCTATCATTAAATTTGGAAAAAACTACATTTATGTTATTCGGAAATTGTAAAAAAGATGCAGGAGCAAAATTATTAGTAAACAATGTTGAAATAGAGCAAGTTTCGGATACAAAATTTCTGGGTGTGATAATAGATAACAAAATCTGCTGGAAACCTCACATAAAGCATATACAAGCCAAACTGTCAAGAAGCATCTCCGTACTAAGTAAAGTTAAATATTTTTTGCCTTCCAAATCACTCCGGGTACTTTATTGTTCACTTATATTGCCATATTTGGAATACTGTGTGGAAATTTGGGGAAACACATATAAAACTGCACTTCAACCAATATGTAAAATTAAAAAAAAAGCAATCAGGATGATTAATAAAGCAGGATTTAGAGACCATACTAACATCATGTTTTTGAAATTAAAAATACTGAAGTTTATGGATCTTATAAAATATAAAACTGCAAAAATTATGTACAAGGCCAGATACAATATGTTACCAGGAAATATACAGAGGATGTTCTATGACAGAGAAGGAGACTATGAATTGAGGGGGAAATTGAATCTAAGGATTCTTAAAGCACGGTCAAAGGTTAAAACCTTTTGTGTCACTATTTATGGGGTAAAACTGTGGAATAGTTTTACTATAGATCTACAGCAATGCTCAGGAATTAGTAAGTTCATGAAAATACTTCGAAAACTGATTTTGGAAGAATATGATACCGATAAAGATGATCACCCATTGTATGTATAAAAATATCAAATTATATCCAAATTATATCAATCACGGTAGCCAAGTTTATATAGGTTCTCCTCGTGTATTGTGTGGAGTATGTGATGATGGGAATTAGGTGAATTATGTGGGATCAATAAAATGTTGAGCAGGGGTAGGAATTAATAAGTATGTTCATACTTCTTCCTACTCCTTTTCAGACCAAACATTGTTACATTATGTCAGACGATTTTGTTTTATTTCATTATATATTTTTTGTTTATCTGAACACATACGTGTGTGTGTGTATATCTACATATATATTCGTATCTGTAAATGAAAATATATGTAGTGTGTATATATTGTTTTTTGTTTTATATGTCTGAAACAAATAAAGATACAATACAATACAATACAATGGACAGATAGAGCTGGGTGTCATCTGCATAGCAGTGTAAATGTATGCTATGTCTTCTAATGATGCTGCCTAGGGGAAGCATGTATAATGTAAACAGAATTGGTCCTAGCATTGAACCCTGTGGAACTCCATAATTAACCTCAGTGTGTGAAGAGGACTCCCCATTTACATGCACAAATTGGAGTCTATTAGATAGATATGATACAATATCCCCGTGCATTTGAATTCTCAGTAGTTTGTACAATACAACAAAACTTTTCCATTTCTTTCTGTGAAACAAGCTGTGAAACTGTGATAGATGTGAGTTTTAATCGACACTGAAAGGTGTCAGTTTAGACCCAGCGTGCCAGCAGTAATTCAGTTCGCTGACTTAACGACAAGTTTAATGACAAATGGTTTGAGAAAGCGCACGCTTGAACAGGCTTACAAAGCTAACGGCACTGCATGGTGAAGGTGTTTCAAACTTTAAACAAATGAGATTAGGAGAGATTATTTAAGAAAATAATTATATCTGGATTTTATTTTTTAAATTAAGAAGCATTTGTCAGTATTTTTAAACTCATTACTTTACTTTGGAAATTTTTTTCTCCTCACGGTGTATTTTATTTTGTTAGTTTAATCTTAGAAAATGTTTAATTCTGCTTTTTTATGGCTGTAGTCATCCTGTAAAACATGATCGCATACATTCACATAAAGATTTTTTGCTAAAAAGAAAAGTAGGCTGTAACGTTTCATACACCATGTTACGTAAAGACACTTTGCGCAGTGTTAGAAAAGTGTGGAGAGCAGCTGTCATATTTGCACTGTCATGCATATTTGAATGTAACACTGTGTATGTGTTGTGTGTACAGATGCGTTTATGGACGCAAGCTCGTCAGATGGGTTGGTATGCAGGCCGTTGCATGGCAGCACACATCCTGTCAGAACCAGTGGAGCTGGACTTCTGCTTTGAACTCTTCTCACATATTACTAAATTCTTCAACTACAAGGTAAGAGATGTTTTACTAAAGTGCAGCAAAGTTATTTAAATGATAACTAATAGGTTAAACATCAACTATGCAAAGTGGAAAGGTTTTCATTCTTTTCAAGGTGATTTCACAGGGCCGCATGGTTTTAGCCTCAAGGTTGATTCACAGTGCTTTTTAAAAAACATGTCTCCTTCTGATTATTCCACAGGTGGTCCTACTGGGAAAGTTTAATAGTCAAGGGCTTGGGCCAGACCATGAGCTGCTGGTACGCTGCACTAAAGGCCAGGAGTATGTCAAGGTGAAACTGCAGGGATAAACAATGTGATGACAGTAAATGGTAAAAGGACTGGTACTTACAGTGCTGTGAAAATGTATTTGCCCCCTTTCTGAATTTTTACTTATTTATTTTGACATATTTATCAAACTTACATGTTTCAGATCATCACACAAATTGTATCAGACAAATATAACCCGAGCACGAACAGACACATCCTGAAGTTTGCTGATGACACAGTGATCGTCAGTCTTCTGGTGGGGGACGAGTCAGGCCATGGGCAGATTGTAGATGATTTTGTGGATTGGTGTGATGAGTCCTTCCTTTCACTAAATGTGTCAAAAACTAAAGACATGATTATTGATTTTAGGAAGTCCTCTTATAGCTCATCCCCTACTATCATTAGAACTGCTGATATTGGGATCGTTGAGAGTTATAAATATCTAGGTGTGGTACTTGACCATAAACTGTGTTTTGAATCTCATGCTGATGCCACTCGTTTTAGAGTACCTCTGAGGAAGACCAAAAGACTCAAGGCTTCTTTTGTCCCTACTGCATCCTGTCTCCTACATGGCATATAACCGTCCTGGGATTTTCTATTACTATTATTGTCATTTTATATTATGTTTTGTTTACTTTTATCCTGCTGCTAAACTAATTTCCCTTTTGGGACAATAAAGAATTTGAATTGAATTGAATGTATTAATGGCTATCCCTGCCATTATCTCACTGGAGTGGAGTCCTAAACCCTTAGAAAATAAAACCTTGCATTATTGCCCTTCCCAAACTGACAGATGTTAAAGACTTTCTCTCATCTGTTCTTGAGTGTTTTAGATTGTGACATGATGTGTTGTTTTTGAGAACTTCAGCCTACATCATGGCAAACAACATCTTGTTTCAACAGGTCTGACAGTAAACAAACCTGGGTGTAGCTTGTGAAAGTTAACTCAGCTTTTGAAAACTATGTCATGGCTTAACAAGGGCGGGACAAAAGCATTTTTCACACAGGGCCAGGTAGCTTTGGATAGCTTCATAGTCATCATTTAAAAGCTGCATTTTGTATACACTATCTACAAATGGAGTTCCAAGGTGAAAACTGCTGTCGAAAACGGCTCATCTCACATTTTTCAAAAAACATCTTGATGATTCCCAAGACTTTTGGGAAAATATTCTGTGGAATGGAGAGACAAAAGTTTAACTTTTTGGAAGGCTTGAGTCCCGTTCCATCTGGCGTACAGCTAATACAGCATTTGATAAAGAGACAATGATACCTCCAGTCAAACATGGTGGTGGTAGTGTGATGGTCGAGGACTGCTTTGCTGCTTTAGGACGACTCGCTGTAATTGATGGAAACATGAATTTTTTTTCTTCTCACAAAATCCTGAAGGTCAAGCACACTTTGGTTATGCTGCAGGTCAATTATCCAAAACACCAGCATGTCCACCTCTGAATAGCTTAGAGCAGGGGTGTCCAACTCCAGGCCTCAAGGGCCGGTGTCCTGCAGGTTTTAGATGTGTCCTTAATCCAACACCGCTGATTTAAATGGCTAAATTACCTCCTTAACATTAAGGTCTCCAGAGGCCTGGTAACTAACTAATCATTTGATTCAGGTGTGTTGACCCAGGGTGATATCTAAAACTTGCAGGGCACCAGCCCTTGAGGCCTGAAGTTGGACACCCCTGGCTTAGAGAGAAAAACAAAATAGAGGTTTTGGAGTGGCCTTGTCAAAATCCAGGCTTGTATCAGACTGACGACCTTAGCACAGTGCTGAAGGGAGGGCTTTAAAGTTGCCTGTACTGAAGCGTGCATGCACATGCAGAAATACTTTTTCACAGCATTGTAACTTCTTCAGTCTTCAAAATTAAAATCACCAAAGGCTAATCTGGAACCCAGAAATCAATGGGAGCTGCCAGGGTGTCTTTGTCTTTTGTATACAGTCTTTAGCTAATATCAATATTTTGTCCATCTCATTGCAATTAAATGTTTGTTCCAGGTTGTTCTCAGTGGAGGGAGGATGGTGGGAGCAGTGCTTATTGGAGAAACAGACCTGGAAGAAACATTTGAAAACCTGATACTCAACCAGATGGATCTGACGCCATATGGAGAAGAATTGCTTAACCCTGACATTGACATAGAAGACTACTTCGACTGAGCTCTGCTGGAGAGTTTGAACAATGGCAATTAGCTGTGTGAAAGAAAGATTATGTTTGCAATAGTAAATGAAATTATTTATTTTTGCTTTAAATAAAAAAAATTCTAAACCACATGCACTAAATTGTTGGTTGAAATATGTATTAGGTAAAAGTATTTTTGTAGCAGTATATACAATACCGTGCAAGTCTTGAGCCATCCCCCATTTCTTCAGAGTTCAGCAATTTATTGAAAAGTGCAAACAGACGTGGACATTTGCACAAGCTTGAAAGTCAATATTTGGTATGACCACCTTTATTCTTCAACACAGCCTGAACTCTCTTAGGCGACATTTCTTGTCATTTCTTTAAGCAGTCTTCAGGAATAGTTCTCTAGGCATCTTGAATGATATTCAAAGCTCTTCTTTGGATATTGGCTGTCTCTTGTTCTGTTCTCTGTTAAGATGAACACACACTCAGTAATATTGAAGCCCAGGCTTTGTGGAGGCCAGTCCATGACTGATAGTGGTCCATTGTGCATTTTTCTATCTAGGTATGCTTTTACTGCGTTATCTGTTTTTGGGATCATTGTCACATTGAAATTGAAGCCATTTCCATTTCAAATATTTCCAGATGGTATGTATGGTTATTCAAAATCTGATTGTACTTTTCTGTGTTCATAATTCCATGGTTTTTGACCAATCGCATTAGACACCAATGGCTAATGCAGTCCCAAACATGACAGAGCCTCCACCAGGCTTTACAGATGGCTGTAGACACTTACTGTTATTCATCCCTCTATAAGTTGCTTCAGATTTTCAGCCCAGTTATTGTGTAGCCTTTTCTCCTTGTTTCCCTTCATTAAGAATGGCTTCCTGACATCCACGCTTCCAGTGAGAAGATTTCTGATGAGGCTTCAGTGAACAGTAGATGGAGGGCGAGAGGCATCTCTTATTGCTGGATTTCTTCATATTGCTTAAAGACAAATGCTGTTCATCTGCTATAGGTTTTAGGCCTGACAGTTTTATAAATTTTTTAAGGACACCCTGCACATCACGTTGACATACACCAAGTTTTGTTTTTATTATTATTATTACCAATAGCTCTTTGGAAATATTCTTGTTGATGCCAAAATACAATTTTATACCCATGAAACTGCATTATCTTTCATTCATTAAAGAAATGAAAATTAGTGAGAAAGTAGCCAGTGTCTAAAAGAAAATGTTAAAAAACCTTCAGAGAGTATTGAAAACTATTGCTCAAGAGCACTTTTCAAAATTCCAAGTCTAGCTGCTTGGAGGTAAATAAATAGAAATGGGTGTGGCTGGAGATTTTCCACAGCACTGTAAATCCATCACTTTATTGTCATGGTTTAAACTAATCATGGTTGATTTAAATCAGATATATACTGAGGTATAAGATACACGGGGTAGTATGAAAATGGCATGCACTAACACTCACTTGACCCATTGATTTTAATAGGCAAACGTGTTCTACGTGAGAGCGAAAAGGAAAATCTCTTTGTTTCTATGTTGTCCTAGTAACTCGTGATCAGATTTCAGCCTGAGCAGTAACTAGAGCTCCTCCCAGGCCTCAGCAACAATCTAGATTGTGCTGCCCATTGTTACTGTGAGACGTTGCTTTTGTGGTATAACTACTTGAAAACCCACCAAATGACAAAGGACAAGAAACATTAAAGGTGTAATGATTTAATGATGACCAGAACGCCCACCCACTCAATTCTCGTATATGTTTACCTTTAGGCTTGTGTTTGTAGGTCAGTGCTTTTATTTAGTCACATCTATTGACTGATTGGCTGAGTGAGCACCAAAGGTTGAGTTGACTCACTGGACTTGAAAAGTGACTAAAAATAGCGATGTAAATGAGCAACAACAACTGTGCAACACAGAATGATATCCTTGTCTTTTTAGTAAAGAAACATGAACAACAAACTCCTCTGCTGCTACTCCTGCTGCTGTTAAAGTTTCTCTGGGCTAGACCACATTTTCCAATTTTGGTCAGTTGGAGTTGCCCAGCAATCAGCAGGAATTGACACTGTGATTGCACTGAGTGGTTTTCCCTGGTGTACCTGCACAGGTGGAAAATGGGGAATTGTTTACAGGGTAAGTCAACACTGCTTAGGTGGCCAAATGAATCAAGATAAAATTCAAGTCCTTGTTTATATGCAAACTGCTGGAGTGGAGGGCAGGGCTGAGATGCCAGGTGCCACTGTAGACAGATTGTGTGTTACTAAGCAACTGAGATCAGGCATAAACATTAGTATGGCAAAAAAGACAGAAAAGAATTATATGCCTAGTTAATTTCCTGCTATTAAAGTTGATATCGCTGAATATAGGCAAATATGAAAACCAAATAAGATTTTGAAATCTTTAATAATCTGTTTTAATTGACTGATTGACTGGAAGTCCCAACTACCCCCAAATTTTGGGTGGTGGCCAGTCCCCCACACCCTGGCATGGGTGATTATAAAGAATTCATAAACATGAATCTGAATCAGCATACTTTATTAATCCCTAAAGAAATAACTGAGGGTTACAGTTGCTCCAGTACAGTAACAGAAACAGACTAGATTATTTAACAATACAATATGTTAGATTTAAGAAATAGCACGATATATACAAATCACTCAATAATAAATATCAAGGATTGACAGAGGTGATTATAAATAAATATCAAGAAAATCAACAAGAATATTACAGAGTAGAAAAGAGCGTGTGTAAAAAGGGTGTAACTATTGCAGTGTTTACAGTGTGTTAGATGGAGTTGTACAGGGAGATGGCCACAGGCAGGAATGATTTCCTGCGTCATTCAGTGGTGCTTTTTGGTAATCTCAGTCTCCCACTAAACATGCTCTATGGCTAGCCAGCATGTCATGGAGTGGGCGGGAGGTATTATCCAACATTGTCTTTATCTTAGACAACATCTGCCTCTCCGACACCAGTTCCATCCCCACAACATTACTGGCCTTGCGGATATATAAATTAAGGACATTACTAATGCTCTGTTTTCATCTTAGCATTTAGAAGAGGTAACTGAATATGTGTGTCCTTTTCCAAGTAACCTATATTTCACAACAGCATAATATAATAGTGGAAATTATTTTTTTTGGCACATTTATATTTGTTTTAATATGGCCACCCCTAAAAAAAAAAAAAAAAAAAAAAAAAAATTCCGGAGGTGCCCCTGCCGTTCAGTCACACCCATCACCAAGAGGACAGTTGAAACCATTGTAAGACATTGCTCAACCTCACCATTATGTGTGCTATTGACGTCACCTGAGGCAGGGTGTGATTTGGGGTTTAAACACCCCAGGGTTGGGAATAGATTGCAGGTGCATTGAGGAGGATGAAACCTCCCATGCTGAAGTTCATCAGAAAACCACAAACGCACACAAAGTACCTATTCTTTGACTCCCCCACCCACTGGAGCACCAGTGGGTGGTGGGACCTTGGGGTGTTGAGGACCCTACACCACTGACAAAAACATTTTCCCTCTAAAGAAGAAGGGAAAGAAAAGGAACACATAAATGCAAAGAAAGCACTTAAAACATGCAGTTAACCTTAACTGGGCCTTCATTATATCAGCAAAGATGTCTCAACATAGGAGAGCCACCTCAACACGACAAGACTCAGGTGTACATCTGTGCCTTAAGGACAAAGGGCACTCTTTTGAGGACCCCAATGTTAACCTTTTGGACCAGGAAGACAGGATGGTTTCTATGAACAAATATTGTTTCTGTGAATGAATTTTCTCAAAATGAGGTGATGGCTTAGAAAACCAGGTATTAGCTACTTACAATGACTGACTCCTCCCTAGGCGTTTCAATCCCCATTCTTACCTTACCTCAGGTGACGTCAATAACTAATTTAATGGTGAGATTGGGCAATGTCTCTGTTACGTAAGGCCCAAAATGGCCTCCGTACAAGAAAGTAGTAGCTCTAATATTGACCAGTAACGAACCACCACACGCACACTGTAATGGGTTACACAAGATTTATTTGTTCTTTCTCCGGGTAAAACTACTGGCTGAAGACACAACTCTGGCCAGGAATCCAAGGCCCAAAGCCACCGCGGTCAGGGTTGTTAGCCTGGTTACAAACAGGGGAAAGGTGGTCACTTGGAAGAACAAGCAGCCAAAACGTATCAATCCTGCAGCTTCCTCAAAAAGGCTTGCCACCCACCTTTTCAGGCCTGACTTCGTTCGAGGCTGGGTCTCCACATCACATCCTGGGAGCTGGAACTTCCCCAAAACTGGTCCAGTTTCCTTGTCAGGGGCACAGAGAGTCTCCAGTCCAGTGTTTGTTTTCCTGCCTTCTAGCACATCCACTCACATCCCAATAAGAATGAGTCCTCCCTCCAACATCCTCAGTTTATTTTAAAAGCAAAACCAGGCCAGGTTAAAAATCTTTTCCATTAAAATGTGCACACTTCATCCTGGATCTTCGAGGCTTCCCTGCTTCACCAGTGTCCTACTAAAAAAAAAAACAACAACAACCCCTACTTTCTGTTTCCTCTCCCCTTTATAGAGAAGGGCTCCAATCATCCCCAATCAGCTGCTCCCTGTATTCAACTCCAAATAGCTGGCAGCTGGACTAGAGTAGAATCTCCACTCCCACATGGGTGTGGCCCACACCTCACATCAAACACAAAAAAACACCAAAGCATGCAATTAATACAAAACAAAATCTAAAGAAATGCCAACCCAAAAGCTTAGGGGGCGATTCTCTCCATCCTTTTCCACCATGCTATACTCTGTAACATCTCACAGAGGTTTCACCTGTCGACTGGCATGTCCTATGTCTGTTATCACACGGTAAATAAATAAATAGTGGGTTAACGACTCTCAGTAACAACTCCAAAGCAACTGACCCCACTAGGTGTTGTTGTAGAACTAAAGAACCAAAATATCTGCAAAAACCTCATGAAGTCCAGTTGTGTTTGCCTCTAAGATTGCCTTCCTGAGCCTGGTTCTGCAAAAGAGCTCTTCCTTTTAAAGGGCGTTCTTCCTTCCTACTACTGCCAACTCCTTGCTCAAAGTAGACTATTATGGTTATCTCTCTCACTTTATGAAGATTTCATCATTCAAAATTAAAGGATTTGAGATGAGTATTCATGCTGTCCTTATAATGTGACTTTCCCCACCGCACTTACAGGCTTTTTTTTTATTTATGTAAACTGGTGAACACCCGGGCTGTCTACAAACATCTCATCTGTTTTATTGGAATACAGTACTCAGTTCCTAGTAGTGGTTGTAAATCAATACTCAGTATTCCAGTAAATACTGGAAAAGTCCAATTGATGTGTGTGCATTGTCTTTGGCTGTGACTTAGATAAAGATCAGACTGTAAAAACGCAAGGCGTATCCATCGTGCTACGAATAAGACTTGACATAGCGATCACTATCTTAGTGACGGATACACTTTTAGTTTTTATTGAAAAGTTATAACGTTAGTACTGGTTGAGTGGCTTCATTAATACAGATATTTAAGCAGATTTACCCTCTCCTTGTCGGCCTAAATTAGTCGTCTCACTTTTAGCGTAAACGTTAAGCCCAGACGTGTCACGCAGAGGATTTCATTCAAGTAGATTGCGGATGTGACGGCAGTAGCGTGACGGTTTGCTCATGCAAAAGTGTACGCTTGTGTGTAACACCAGCGACCGCCGCCGCCGCAAAATAAAAATAATCAAAAAAGGTCGAGGATTTTGAGTGATGTATTTGATTGCTGTTCGTTTTTTATCTGGTAATTTGTTGTTGTTGTTGTTGTTTTTGCTTGCATTGCATCTCTGCCAATTAATTAACATGACTTGGTTTTTTTTCCATGAGCAGGATGTCATTTTTAAAAATTAAGCTCCGCCACCGGTGCGCGCTAAGTCTTTGAGCATGCGCTTCTTTTGGTCATTCGATTACCAGCATGCATCAGGAGAACATCTTTTTTCCCCTGGTGGGTGGGGCTTTTTGAGAGGCGTTGCCGCACAGCAAGGACTCAGGGATTATATACCCTGTGCTGGTCTTCGAGCAGTTTCATACATTGCGCATTTGGAAGCAGATAGGTGCACTGCAGTTTAAGAACAACAACAACAAAATAATAATAATAATATTTCAAGTATTTCAACAAATATCGACTCCGCTATGGCTAGCTACATCCATGTTCCCGACGAGGCTCCCGCTGTGCCCAAAATAGATGTGACAGTTGACGAGAACGACTACAGACCTGGTGCACTGAAACTGATGAAGGAGCTGAGACCAAGCTGGAGGCCGTTCGAGATCAAAATGAAGGTGCGGTTTATTTCATTACACGCACTTTCATTTCATGTGAAATATTTACTGATTTTTACCATAGCTTTTAATTCTCCCACATATCAAGTATTTATAACTTTACCGTTTAAAAAAAGGGACGTTAGCTATTAAGGAGTAAACCACTTAAAAACTGTTGCCGATGTTAAATATTTACTGGTGTCGTACATTAACTGTTAACGGTTAAACAGGTCGGATGACTTCATTTTTGTGAGTCGCCACCAAACCACCAAACCAGGAAATGAACGCAGTGAATAGTTGATCTTTAAATTTGTATGTCTTATTGTTTGTTTGGTTTTTTTCGTTACACGACACACGCAAAAAATGGAAAAAAAAAAAAAAAGAAAACCGAAAGAAAGAAAGAAATTGCAAGTGTACGTTTATGTAGGGACTGCGCTAAAGAACGATTGATTTGACTGCGCAGATGCGGGCTCATAATATCGCCGACGCTAAACTGTTCGCTAGATGTTCTTGTTGCAAGTAAATGTTCATGCTGCTTATTCTTCCCACACACCCTTATGCAGCACACACTTTTATATTGTCCTCACTCAGTGGATGCTGATGCTACGCTGTGTCAGGGTGTGACCGTCAAACCATATTAACCCGTGACACACATATCTGGCTATATTCGGAACACGTTTTAACCGAACTATTCCAGTTTGCAGTTCAAGACATCAGACAACTGCAGCTTTGTGTTTCAATGGCCTGCACTATTAAAAAGATGCTATGCATAATAAAGTGTCATGACGTGGATATTTTCAGTTTACTATATTTATGATTTCACGAATAAAAGGCAGTCGATTGTTTGTTTTTTAACAGAATGCGTTAACAGTAGTACAGTATTGAAGTATGTATTAAACGTAAGGTTCAGGAAGAAATACTGACTCGAAACGCAACATGACTGTGGGCTATTTACATAAGAGGCTTAATCTAATCTTATGAGAGTGCAAATTGATCTTCCAAAGTTTAACACTTTACGTTACCCTGCAGGATAACAGTGTGACATGTATACATTACAACTATAAACAGACACCCAGAAAGTGGTATTTTCCTTTCTGCGAACAAAGTGGAGGTGTTTGGTAAATAGTGAGAATGAAAGCTTGTCAGGGCGTCTGCTGTTCTTGCCTGTATTATTCATCAATGAGCTCAAAGTGGGGAGTCAGCAAATGCCAGCCATTGCTATCTAATGGAAAATAAAATTCCTGACAGTCCTGTCATTCTCCGTCAATCCTAGATGGAGTAAACAATTAGGGTTGGTATGCTGACCCTTCAACCTTTACAAAAGTGTTCAGAGATTGTAAAGCGAAAATCAGCCAAAATGACACAACCCAAATTTTTGTAGGATTCCGCTTTGTTTTGCAGTATTTTGCCACTTCTGACGCCTCTCAGAACTTATGTAACGCCAAAAAGGTGTGGGCTCTCAGGCTCAGAATTTAAATAGAATCATGTGGACAGTTCCACTTCCTCTAATTGTAGGTGTCAAGTTCAAATTTTGAAGAATGGGACAGATGAAATCCCACTGGTTAATCTGTCCTCTGCTCTTGTCTTCCCCTCTGCAGTTTTTCACAGATGGAATAACCAATAAACTGCTTGGCTGCTACGTGGGTGCAACCATGCAGGATGTGGTTCTGGTCCGTATTTATGGCAACAAAACAGAACTGCTGATCGATAGGGAAAATGAGGTGAAGGGTTTCAGAGTACTGCATGCACACTGCTGTGCCCCACGCCTTTACTGTACCTTCAACAATGGTCTGTGCTATGAATTTCTGCAAGGAACTGCACTGGAGCCTGAGCACATTCGCAGCCAGCCTGTTTTTAGGTAAAAAAAAAAAAAATCTTGCTATGCAAAATGGAGCTTCTACAGTGTCACTTGACTTTGGGTGTTGTATGCTCTACCACCTCACCGCCTACCTGTCTGAGGCTAAAAATAGATTCTGAACAGAGTTGTGCAATACCTGCACCAGTGTTTTGGTTGATTGTATCGGCACATTCTAGGCTCCAAATATTAGCCTTTTAGCTGGATGTAGCTTTTTTTTTTTTCTTCTTCCCTTTACAAAAATGACATGAACCATGTGATTGCATGGCTCTCAGTTACAGTCTATAACAACTTGCAGAAAGAGTATGAAGCAGTCAATTCCATTCAGTTAACTGGGAAAAGCCATAAAGACAGCAATTGACTACATCCCAGAAATCAGTTTTTGAGAACAGAATAAGTTCGTTTTCAGTTGTAAGGTTTTTAATTTTTCTTGAAATATACCACGAGTTTAAATAAGACACATTAAATGCTGTTAGCTTTAACTTTAATAACTTTTTGAAAGCAGGTTTCTTTTTTTTAAATAATTACTTACTGACAAGACTGCATAATCTGATCCATAATAAAGTTAAAGCAATTCCCCTCCTTTTATAGCCCATTTGTGTGTTGCTGCTTGCTGTTGTAGTTACAGTCTTCTTGTTTTCTACCTTGCAGGCTCATTGCTAGGCAGCTGGCCAGGTACCACGCCATACACGCCCATAATGGCTGGTTACCCCAGTCTGACCTGTGGCTGAAGATGGGCAAGTACTTTACTCTCATCCCCAAATCCTTCAAGGACCCTGAGCAGAATGCCAGGTGAGACCACATAGATCAGACTTAGTCTGCCAGATCTGTTAGAGAGCTGGTTAGTACTCAGGTTCTCATATGTCTCAAAGCCCAGTTGAGTTTCACTTCTACTGTCTAAAGAAGTGAAATGCATTTCATATATTGTTCAGCTCGCTTACACTATGTATATGTCCCTTTTTTCACACATGACTTCAATTGACTGCTTCATACAGGATCAAGAATCAAGAGTTGGCATTGTAAGAAAAGTGGTTATGTAATGTTTATTACTACTATTATGTTTAGGTTTTGGTATTTTTAAAGACTTTATTAAGTTCTGAAAATGAATTTGCCACGCCTTTTTATCAGCATGGCGTGATATGACCTCATAGCTTTATCTGTGAGTCACATGATCCCTCAGGTTTTAAAGACAAAACACAGGGATATTTATCAGGCGATCGTATCTGGGGAAGTACGTCAAGTCCTTTGCATAGTTTCAGGACATTTGTTTTGCATTCCCAAGAGACTATGCACGTCTTTCCCTAAGTTTTGCTACATCAATGACCAGCAACCTAGAATAGTAAAGTAGCTCATTTATGGCTTAAAAAAAGAGGGGCTGCGTAACATAAAAATGAGTTATGATTACAGTGTCTCCCTCACGTGCTTTTGCCGTTTTGTCTAACAGTAATAGCTGCCTTCAAATCTACTGGCACTTAAAATGAATCCAAAACAAACATTTGCTTTATATGCTGTTCCATGCAGGTCAAGCAAATATTAATACTGTAAGAAATACTATTAAGTTGAGTCAGAGTGTAAGAGGCGTGGCATCTCGAGTCTTGTTTACTGAAGTGTCGGAATGTTTAATGAGCACGGACACTGAATACTCTTCTTTCCAATTTCTTGCCACATTCTACAAGTAACAAAGAAAAGGAATTCATTTAACACGAGTCTTTTAAGAATCCAATCCAAACAGGAAGTACAGAGCAAAACTCTCTTCCAGTGAGTGTTGTGGGAACAGTGTCTATTTTCTGTTCCTGGTGTTCATGATTTGTGCTTACTGCAGTTTAAGCAGTGATGCCACTGATAAAAGGTTCTAATGTAACGCTATTAGTTGTAAAGATGCTCTTAATACAACAACTGATAGTTTTAATCTCTGATTTTTATTTCTTTTTTAATTCCTGTAGTGATACTTAGCCACCTTCTTTATTTGTTTTCTGCTCAGTTTCGTTTTGTCATTCTGGGCTTTACTGACAAGTGTGATATACGTATTTGCATTTAAATTAACAATACACTACAAAAATAGACTACTTGTACCTATTTGCACCTCATAAAGTGCCACATTTGATTTTCTTGCCTTCTAGTGCCTGTTGTTCTGTTCCTGTTTTCTCCCATACTTCTGTTTCTACCTCTACTTTCAGGTTCCCCATACTGACTTATCCATCTCCATCTCCCATTGAATACTGCTCAAAAAAGTAACGCTTTTCAATCAGAGTACAACATCAAGTCAGTTAAACTTCTGGGATGTTGATCTGGTCAGTTAAGTAGCAGAGGTGGCTGTTAAGCAGTCTCAGCTGCTTTGCTGTGAAAGAAATGAACAAAAGAGGGACTGACTGTTTTTGTTGTTTGTTTGTTTTCACTAGTTTTATGTTTGGCTAGGGTTAGCGTCACTACTGCTATCATGAGGTGATGCCTGGACCGTACAGGGGTTGCACAGGTAGTCCAACTCCTCCAGGATGGCACATTAATATGTGTCATTACCTGAAGGTTTGGTGTGTCTCTCAGCACCGTCTCAAGAGCATGAAGGAGATTCTGTGAGAGCTGGAGAGGGCCATAGAAAGTCCTTAACCCATCAGCAGGACTGGTATTCGCTCCTTTGTGGAAGTAGGAGCAGGATGAGCACTACCAGAACTCTACAAAAAAACCTGAGGTCCTAAAGTCCTTTAGTGGACTCTATGCTCACTGCCCAGCGCCGTGGAGCCCGACTGGCAATTGTATTAGAATACCAGAATTGGCTAGGCAGCAGCACCCTGAAAGCCATTAGGTAGCGAGACAAAGTCCTTGGACCTCACTCCAATAGATTAACTCTTTTGTTTTTAACGTGCTACCCAGTTCGTATCAGTATAGATATAAGCCCCCCCCTCCTCTAAATTGAGATCTGATCTGTGTCCTTTAATTTTTTTTTGAGCAGTCTATGAATAACTTTGTAACCAACTTGTAAACTCTCTGCCTCTTTCAGGTTGAGCAGGGAGGTTCCCAGCGCACGGAGCCTCAGAGAAGAGCTGTTGTGGCTCCAGCAGAGCTTGTCTGTGCTCGGCTCCCCCGTCGTTCTCTGCCACAACGACCTTCTCTGCAAAAACATCATCTATAACCAGAAGGAAGGTGAGTATGACGGGGTGTAGTCGCATACTTTTCTGTGTGACTGAGTGCGAACTACACTGCTCCCTGTACCCAGATATGATTGCATTAATTAGATGATTTCAACCCTAGTCACATGCTACACTCATTGTCAGTGTTTGCATTGGACGGTAGCTGTAGAATAAGAACGGTCAGACAAGACAATCTGTGAGTTTGGCTAAGGCTCTTGATTAAATCATTTCTCCAAAGTCATAGTTATAGTTTATTTATTTATATAGTACATTTAATTACAACAGGAACGTTGACCAAAGTGCTGTACAAGAATACAAAATACCTAGTAAAAAGTCATGGCTGTTAGGGTAAAAAGTTGTGCAAAGAGAAAAGCCTTGACTCATGGATTTATTCTGTTTTCTAAATTTGTCTAATCTGTCGTTCTAATTCTGTGTTGAAAATACAATTAGAAATGTTATCAGCTTGAAAAAGCAGCATCATTGCATCATGCTACATACATAGTCTGTGTTACTGGCAGCATATGTTTTTGGTGCTATGTTGCCATTTTTGTTGGTGTGAATGTGAAGCAAACAGTCTTCGGGTAAACTTACTTGTGCACTGAGCTACTGCAATTATACCAGCCTATGAATCCAGTGGATTTATGTATGTGGGAGGGGGGTTGTTTAAGAGCTGTCAGCCCCCTCGTCAGTGTGTGACGAGGGGCGAGACCCTTCTTACAGCTCCTTGTGTCTAGCCTTTCTCCCTCAGGAATAACAGCAGAGGCTGTGGCTGCCCCACCCTGCCCCAGGGAGGCAATGGAGAGAGACAGACCTCACACACGGTCGGCTCTGAGGGCCCTCGCATACTCTGCCCACTCCTCAGACTAATCTGGATGAGTTCATGGCAGCAGTAGGAGCCAACTATCTAAACTATCTTCCTGTCACCTTCCTTTTGCTACTTGGCCAACAGTTGTCCATCTGACAAACTATTGTTCCTACAGTACTGGTTATTACACACCCGTTTTTATAGGTGTCTTTGCTGTAAGTAACTCTGAGCACCACTCAAATGGCAAAATTTTAAAGCTGCTTTCTGCTTCTCTTCACAGTTTTTTTTTTTTTTTTTTTCTGTAAACTAACCCCATGATAAGATCCACACTGAATCCAGGTACAGCTAAAGGTCCATGTTTTGGGATTATTTCATGTGTAATATAGCACAGTGGATTTAAAATGAAGCCCTCAAATGTGGTTCAAGTCTAGACCAACTTTTGTTCATGAGAAATACAGTATGAGTTAAGGTGTTGTTGGCATTTACTACCTAGTTACTTCATTTTTAACAATACATTTCTCACAAATTGCTCTAATAGATGCTCCTAATTGCACTAAATGTGTGTTCATTGGCTGGTCATGTCAACAAATTCACTATTTTACTCTTGTGACTGAAAACAATTTAAAGAAAACCACTGAGACTTATTTGAAATGGGTAAAGAATTGTAGCAATTTTTGGAGGTCTGGCTTAAAAAGTCAAAAAATAACAATGTGTAAGTCATTCTTAGTAATTGTCTTTTCATGGGAATAGTTGACAGTAACAATAAAGAATATAATCTAACTTTCAATAAAAAGATATAACTATAAAGCTTGTGAAAAAACATTTTGCCAGGGCGCGCCTAAAAAAACTCCTGCATACAAATATATTTCTGAGAGAGTGTTGCCACTTATAGAACTTGAATAAAATCTGTGTTGCACATCAGGCGAAGGCTGAGCAAGGGAAAAGTTCTGGTGTCACCCGGCTTTGCATGACAATGCAACACTCTTAAATTCCTCCACACAGAAATGCAACATCGCCTGGAGCCTGTACTCTAAAGTTAATTTCTTGTATAGGCATGTAAAAGTTTGGGCACTCAATATGCATGTTTGTGGAATTGCAGAAGCATATTACAATCTTCAATAAGTACTGGATAAAAAGATCTAGTGTAATTGTATCTCCCTCAAACATCCAAACAGAACTAAACCACACGTACAAATGACAACTGTAATGGAATGACACCACAATAAACTCTGGGCCTTTCAGCTCCAAGCAAACTTTATTGTATTTCTGGCTGCGCCCACTCAGTTGTCTAAGGTGTCGTTTTTGTAAATGCAGTTGCTGTCTTATAGTGCACTTACACCCTTTTGTTGAGTTGGCATAAAAAGAAACTGAATGACTTCCATGCCACTTCCTGTCACTTCTGTTCAGCTGTAGCTGCTGACTTGAAACCACTTGTCTGCTAACGTGACAGCAGAAAAGCTACCACTTCCTGCATTGATAAACAAAAGAGCTGGAAGCGGTCATCTTTTTTTTTTGTTTTTTCTTGTTTTTTTTTTTGTTTTTTTTTTTAAGCTGTCGCACACTTATAACAAAGGCTGTATTACATTTTCCTGCTTGTTCCTGTCTCTCGGTCCCAGTCACAGGATCTTTTACTCTCCCCACTCCTCTAACTGTTGCTCAGATTTTTCTTTTTCAAAAAAACCAAATCTCTTGACTCTGGCCCAAAGCCCTGTAAGTCTGCAGCTCAGCAGCTAACAGCAAGCCTCTCAGAGCTACTTTGCAGAAGCAGTAGTGATGTTAGGCTATTGGATATTCAGCGGACCAATAGGAAGGGAGTGATGAAGGGGAGTGTTAAGTCAAGGGGTGGTGGTTAGGCTTGATGGAATGGGTGTGAAAGAATGGCTAAAAGACAACTGTGTCAGTGAGAGTGAGCATGTGTGAAAGATGTTTGCCCCAACCTTTTCATCTGCTGCACAGGGGGGCTATAGCCACTGCCCGGAGGTGTTCAGTTGTGTCCCGCTAGGACCCACACGCCGGCTGGTAACCCACCTCAAAGTGTCTTTCTTTGTAGTCCAGCACCAACTCAAAATCTAATGTTCCATACACTAGGGTAAAGAAGCTAGCTAAAGCCAAAAATAATTAGTAGAGTAGAGACATTTAATTAAAAGTACTGTTAAAAAAAAATCTGTATTTGTTAATGTCTCTGTAACAACTGGGCTTGTGAAAGTAAGTGTTTGCATTTTGACTTTGACTGGATGCTTCTCTCTTTGTTCATTGTCTGTGCAGTGAAATCACATTTTCAGCAACCTGCAGATGCACTCACGCAGCACCATATTCTTTGAATTTTACCTTCCATGCTCTTACATCAGATTCCAAATGACAGTAAATATAAGTGCATATATTTTGCAAACCTGGCCTGAAACTGGTGCCTACATTAGCGGCTGTGTGGGATTTTGTGTGTGCACTTATGGGCGTGTGTGTGTGACTCATACACATCACGAGAATTTGTCTGAAGCTCTCAGTTAAGCTGAGAGTTGTTGCTCCTGTTTGTCTTCAGCCATCATCACTGCTGGTGCGTAGTTTCTTAGAACTTGTAAGTTGACTTGTGCTTGTAAGTACGTGGAACTTGAACTTTCTGAGAGCATGGATCAAATAGTGTGGTTGCTGTACATTTGCTTTGGCTGCTCACCGGCTACTTATTTCACGTGTGTGAAATGTCTCTCTTCTTTGTATCTCTTTGTATTTTATTATCTTCCTCCTTTTGTTCCCTGTGCCCCGTTTTCCTTGTTTCTGTCTTCAAAGCATAACATTGACTTGGCCATTTTCCTTTTACTCTGTGTTTGTGTCCAAAACAAATGTTCTCTGAGAAGCAGGCTCTGCTCCTTTTCCTTTACCATTTGCACATGTTTCACGTATTACAGCATGCTCTGTACTCTTTGATTTCTGCTAATATGTTCCAGCTGCCTTAAGATTTATAACTCAGCTTTCAAATGAACACAGACATGCACATCTTGATGTTTGTTTCATCAAAATTGTCTGTTCCTCAACACTTCTGCTACATTCAAAATGCAAACTCTTACTCATCAGCCCTTAAAACTAGCTCAGTAACCGTGCCAGTCCAGTTAGGAAGTCAGAAAGATAGGAAATTACATGAAAAACCTTGACATTCTGAGTTATCAAAGGGAAATGCAACATAATCATTGTAATGTCTGCCTCCTCGTGTCTTTGTCTAAATGATGACGCTTCTGTTCCCAGGGAATGTAAAGTTCATTGACTACGAGTACACTGGGTACAATTACCAAGCCTATGACATTGGGAACCATTTCAATGAGTTTGCTGGTAAGTGTAACTCAAACCACTCACATATGTGAAAGTAATTTGTGTTTGCTGCTTTGCTATGGTATAGATGCACAATATTTACTATTATTTCTGTTTTATAGGCCTGAATGAAGTGGACTATAGTCACTACCCTGGGCGGGACTTTCAGCTTCAGTGGCTGCATTCTTATCTCGAAGCCTATAAGGAACACAAAGGCCAAGGTAGTGCAGTCACTGACAGAGAAGTGGAGAGCCTCTATGTCCAAGTCAACCAGTTTGCCCTGGTAAGTATTTGTAGTTGGTCCAGCGTCATCTACTCAATAATGGATGGATTGGTAGTTGGATGTGAGGTGAACACAACAGACACAGCCTGGCTTCAGTAAAATAATCATTTTAAGCCGAATGTTTGCACTGTTACAGTAAAGCTGCACCTGGTCTACAGTTTATCAGACCAAGCTGCATTTATTTTATTTTTTTATTTTAGCCTTTCTGGATTAAGTATTTGAGCTACCGTATCACCAGCTTACTATAAATCTGGTATATTAGTGTTACTGTGAGGGATTGGCCACAAAGGTGCACTTTATATTGTGTCTCTCATCAAATGTTGTTTATCACAAAACAAACTCTATTAAGAACTCCAACAGTATTCTAGTAATGGTGTCGATCACCCACATTTATTTTGTGTGACTAAACGCACATGTGCTTTGGAGAAAATAATAGGAACCGCCTGCAAAGCAAACTTGTCACTTGAAGTCTTGAACTAGTACAAATATTTACTCTGTAGTTTAAAAAGATAAAATAGTTACCTGAATAGACAAATGTTACTTCTGTATAATTCAGCCTTTCCCCCAAAATGGTCAAAAATAAAGCATTAACATTAGACATTGACCAAGTACAGTGCGGTCCTTAGGGCTTGTTCTGAATGATTCTCCACACTGTAAGCTGTTGGGTCAGAGTGGTGCATGTTATACAGATCACACAGACATAAACTACCTGCTCTGAATATGAGAGAAGGATGACTGACACACTCACTAATCTAGCCACCACATGGGTAACAATAACTAAAGATAACTTGCAGCCTTGGTGAGACAGATTCTGCCTTGTTTACTCTAAAGAGGAATAGAGGGCAGTGTGGAGGATGGGCAACTGAAACAATTGTATTTCTGTGTGAGCTGTTTGTAATTGCTGCCATAGGGCCTCTAGTTTTATACGTACTTGTGTGTGTCATGTTCGATAATTGGAAATGACATGTACTTTTAGACTGTGAGCACACGGTGAACCTTTCTCTCTCTGTCTCCTTTTTGCCAAGGCTTCTCATTTTTTCTGGGGTCTCTGGGCTCTGATTCAGGCCAGATTCTCCACCATCGACTTTGACTTCTTGGGGTAAGTTGCCATCTTTAAATAATCTAGCGAGCACACTTTTCTTTGAGCCGTTATATCTTGGTGTGGCAAGCACAATTTAGTAACTTAATCACGTTTAAGAACAAAATGTTAAGCATCCACATGGATATTTTAGGATGTTCTGTTATTTTTGCACTGGCATTTCGTGGTAACATGTCACGTACATATTTATCTCACTGCTGGCACTGCTGCTGTGTGTCTCTACTTTACAATCAGATATGCAGTCCTGCGGTTTAACCAGTATTTCAAGATGAAACCAGAAGCGGCTGCACTAAAATTACCAGAATAAAAGCCCGCACCTCCCTCATCATCATCTCCTCTTCGTCCTCAAACCTGCTCTGCACCTCACACGATGACCTCAGAGTGCCCTCTAGAGGTCCCTGTTGAGAAGAAGCCAGACTCTGAGTCCAGTTTAGTTTCTGAAGATCCCCTCTAAAGTCCACATCCATAAAGACTGAACGGGCAATGATAAACACTGTTAATCAGGATAAAGCCCATACTGTCAACATGGGTGTGTGAAGGACCAATTTTAAGATCCGCTATAATGTGAAGTCCACTTGGTTAAATTTATTTTCATTATCAATTCAGTTGATATTTGCATATCAGCTTATTGTATTTATAAGCAGCTCTTCAGATGGCTCAGCTCTGTCTAAGGCAGAGAAGAAGCATCATGTGAGCAAATACATGGCAACTACCAGCATTATTTTTTTTTTTTTGTCTTTCTTTAAAAGTTGTCCAGACATTAATCTGACTGCCTAGACACCTTCCTAATATCACATTCATGGGTAAACCCCCTCAGAACCAGCCAAGTCATAGACCACATTTATGACAACGGGCAAATAAAGCCTGCTTTATTTGCCAAGGAGCCAAGATAAATGGTAGAAAATGCTAACATGGAAAGGCCAGTCCTGTCTTTCAGTCCCATGTGATAGGAGCCACGCCACACCAAAAACACTTGAGGTCTGTCTTGTGATTCTTGTTTTCACCCCCACCCCCTACATTTCCTGTCCATGCATGGGTGGTGCCTAAGAATAGCCATGTAGTAAATGTTTTACTTTGTAAAGGTAGAAAAGGGGGTTTTAGGGGAGCAGCTTGTGTTTGCCTCTAAAATCTTCCTTAAATGAAATGGTTGTAGATCATTGAAAAGCCATTTGGTTTGACAGTAGTTCTCACTGTACTTCTAGTTTTGTTACTTTTGACACTTTTGTTAACTTAACACAAAGATACATTTTACTGTAATTTTTACATTCCGCACTTGTAGTACTAGATTGTAAAATTGGTGGATTTCACGTGGTAAGTTAGCAGCGTCCATCCTGATAGGGAAGGATTTGGAGTCTTCGTCAATATTATGAATCACTTTTGTCCTAAAGCTCCAAGGACTAAGCATTTTGTGAACACGTTCTCATTTAGAGGTGTGTGTGACGTGGCCTTGCTGGCTGTCAGATTTTTGAAGCAGAGTTGGCATTTATCATGTTAAATGATGGATGTTAAATGGTATGGAAAAGTGGAATTCTGGTAAAAGAAAGTCAAAATGATTATCTCAGGCTGCCAGTGGAACTTGAAGATAATTTTTAACAGCAATAACTATTGAAGTTGGTAAAGAACTCTTTAAACAAACTGTTTTTAAAAGAATCTTTTAGGAACTTTTATGAAAACTAAGAAAGCGTAGCTCTCGGTGATTTAACAAGCAGACACCAAAGTGCTGATCGCCGTAAACACTTGCAAGAAAAATGTTTAGAAGAACCTAAGCGTTTCAGATCCTTACACTGTTTAAATGTGACCATGACCCAGCAACTCTTGCAACTGGTTTTTGTTTAGTCCAAAACAAAATCACACGTTTGCAGAGCTCGGTGAAAGCAGTTATTGACACAAAGTTGTCCACTCATACTCATGCAGTTATAAATACATATAGAAGTGTCAGTCTGCCTTTGTGCCTTTTTTTTTTTTTAAGTCTTATTTTTCACTCAAAGCAATGAACTTAAGGATTATTACTCTTCTGTTTTTAATTAAGTGTTGCTTTTTTATGCTGGAGGATTAAGATGGATAGATAATAAAATTCTCCTGTTGGACCTAGGGTAAATTAGAAATTCTTGTCTTTTAACCTGTGACTTATAAACCCAACCATCTACTTGGTGGTAAAGGGTTTTTAATTTGCTGGTTTGGATTGTGCTGAGAGAACATTTCTAAAGGGTCTCTCGGAAAGTTGTTTGGAGTATTAAGATAGTAGACAAGACTAAGTGTACAAAAAATCCATCTGAATAATTAAACTGGATGAGTGCATTTTCACTGTATATCGAGTAATCTCTCTAGTCTTTTAACTTGAACCACTACATCTTAGAAATGCATTTATATTTAACATTATTGGAGGGGGAAAGGTTAAACTCTGGCCACTGTAGCATATGTTTATATGTATAACTAACGTAATGATAGCTTTTTTTTTTTCTCATGTGAATATGTGTACATAGAGGGAGGTTTTTTTTTTTCTAAGAAATGAATTAAGGTGGAAAAACTGCTCAATGTAAAGAGTTAAACTGGAAAAACTAAATATGCTTAAAAATAAAGTATATTTACATTTATGTCTGCTTTTGTCTTTTTTTTTCTCCCCCTGTGGCTTTAATATTGGACTGGGGGGGGGTATATAGCAGGTGTCACTGAATTTTCATTTAAAAGTTCATTTTAATTGAAATCTTACAATTTTGACCTTCCCCTTTCTTATGGGTCATATAGAGTGAAACAGCGCTGCTCTACAAACGGTAAGGGAATGTCAGTTAGCCAGACACACTGAGAAAATGCTGGAAAGGTTTTTTGTTTGTTTTTTTCCTGAAAAGTTGCTTCTCTTTATTTGGTCGTAACGTTTTCAGGGGGAGAAACATTTGGTCATTCATCCAAGTGACATCAAGCGCTAGCATTTCCAGCACCGGTAATCATTAATTTTGCAGTTTTAATCCCTACTTGCATTTTATTTGCCCCAAAAACAGTTATGTACAAAACGACGGCGAACAGGACAGGTCTGTACAAAGACAGACTTGACAAAAAGACAAAAAAGAAAAAAGTACGAGTTAAAAATCAAAGGAGTGAAAGAGTCAGACCCATACGAGCATACAGAGTGGAGTAAGGACGTTAGCGTGCTGCCCAACTTTCATCACGCACATATTTATTATTATATGGTCCTAAGTGTGAGTGCATACACTCAAAAAATGTTTAGTAACTTCAGATCCCTGCAACAAGCCCAGGTCCAGTTTACTTTGGTGATTTGGACTATTCCATTTCACAGCTGTTGTTACTTTTTTTTTTTTTTTTTTTTGGTCCCATTTGGATCTTTAGCCATCAGAATTGTTGTCTTAAGGCCAAGAAACATGCCAAGTGGATTTATTTTACCAAGTGGATCATCATGGCCTTGCCATATTGGTCCATTTGATTGACCTTTATTATAATTATGTATTTATTTTATTTTCAGTTGCTACAAATGGGACAGACATGACTGGGGGATAGGACAGGGAGAAAGAATGAAAGAAAGAGGGAGAGAAAGAAAACCAGAGGGGAGAAGAGACGGTGAGAAAGGGGAAAGAAAAACAAACAAACACCTGGATCACCTGTATGGAGAAAAAAAAAAAACAAGAGAAAGCAAACAAAAAAGCAACATAAATACAGCACCATCACAATAAACTAGCTAACAGTAGATACTAAATAATAAACGATATTGTGCAGCATGCGAGATAGACGGCGCACAATGTGCTTTGAGGCAGCAGCCAAGAAAGGTGTAGTCCGCGTCTGTGAACACCTGTGTGTACACCTGTGTGCACACCTGTGTGGATCAGCATGCTTGTATTCCAAAGGTTTCTCCATGTAACGATCTGCTAGGGAGTGTGGGGAGCCATAGCCCCGTCCCCCAGGGCACGAAGCAGGTATGGAGGAGATCCAGGCCCCAGACATCCAGAGGCCCCAGAGTACGAGGAGGACCACCAAAGGGGGGGGGGGGGAACCGTGCCACCCTCCTGGGAAGAGCTGAGTAGAGCCCCAAACGAGAGGTCACCCAGCAGCTACGGAGCAGAGGCCAGAGGGGGTTGCAGTGGCGTGCCCGCAGGCGTTCTTTCATGCTCTTAAATACCTCTCCATGGTGGTGTCTCACTCCCTTTTCACTTGTTGGTCTTAAGAGTGAGTGGAGCTTTAATCCATTAGTGTGTACTATGTAGTCCAGGCAACATAATTTCATGTTCATATATTTAAAGATAATATAATATTACTTTGACATTTCTTTTGTCTTGTGCAGAGGTGGAAAAAAATATTTGAAAGCTACTTAAGAGTTGACATAGAGATGTCCACAAGATGGCGACACAACCCACTAAAAGAAAGTAGTACCCACATAGCTCCTCCAGGCTGGCAGAAAGCTCACCACAGGGTACAGAAATAATCCCATTCAGCATTTATTATTTGTGATATTAATGCCTATTAGCATAGATTTCTATATTTAAAACAAAGGCATCTCAGTAATATGCCTTGTGTTGAACATCTACACTCAAATGTGCAGGAAAATAGTACATTTCTTTTTTCTTTTCTTTTTTTTTATGTCTTTTCCTGTCTGGAAGCACTTGCAATCAAATTTATGATCTGATTGCACTAGTGTGGCAAACACATTTCGCTTTTCCGAGATGTTTTCTATAAGTTCTCTATAGGCTCCTCTTGTTCAGGGTTTATCTGCTTATTTCCTCATTTCAATTTGTGTTATTTCAGTTATTACATTATATGTAGTATATTCTGTGACAATGTCTAAGGTAGGACAGACAGGAGAAAAGGGGGGGGGGGGGGCACAGTAAATAGAAATACACAGCGTATCGCCCACTGCCACATCTGTTAGAAGAAAACAAACATTCAACACCTGGAGTGCAAAAATTAAAAGCGCACAGGTGCATAAATTAACGATCTTCTTGTGGTGTGTGTGTATCTGTGTGTGAGATACACACGTGTGTGAGAGAGAAAGATGGAGTATGTTTGTGTCTTTGACATGAAATGTGGGTGGGAAGCTGCAATAACGCCACCTAGGAGCCAGAAGCAGACAGAGATGGATCCGGGAGAACCAGGCCATCCGAAGCCCCAAGAGTACTGAAGACCTCAGGCCACACATCTCAACGATATCTGCGTATCTGCGGGGCATGGAAAGATCAGGGTCCCAGTGTTCTAGGAACTCAAGAACCACACTGTTTGCATTTGGTCACTCACTTACCCACTAATGACACAGAGACACATATATCACACATGCACACACATTGACCCTCCCCTTTGAGGTGCCAGCAAGCAGATGCCCCCCGAATAAGCAGTGAACTGAGACGCTGCCAGAGCATCGCATCAAACCACCTGTAGACCTCCGTACCTGGCAGGGTGTGTGAAACAGGGGTGCAGGAAGATGCTGACCATCCCCACTAAGTAATAGAATTGATCAGTGGGGACCAGAGGGAAACAAATTCATCCAGTTAGTTTTGTGAGGAGGCAGACGTTCTCTCCAGATGGTTTGATCTAGAAGTAAATTTCTTTATTGAACAATACATAAAAATGTTTTTGGATTTCCAGTTCATGAGCATAGGCTTCTTAGCGATGCATAAGGCAGTATCTATTTCACATATGTCACCTATAATGCACAGCTTGGGTGAGGTTGGGATGCAATGACTAGACCATGTGGATAGGTAGGGTGTGCAGACCCATATAACATGCATATAGTTGTGAGCAGAGTTGTCTTTGCAATGGGTGCATGTATTTGAGTGTGTGAGACCCATTTGGAACAACCGTTCTCCTATATAGTTTGTTCTGTAGACAATTTTATATTGTAAGTTGTAAGTTGGGGATTTCATTTATTTTGAAGGTGTTCAGACAGTTTTGATCTGGACTGATGGAAAGATCTCGCTCCCAATTTATGGTTGGGAGGGGAAATAATTCATTAGTTTTAAATAAAAGTTAACTTTTTTTTGATCACCATTTGAGGGTACAAATATTTATTTATTTTACCCATGACTGATATTAATCTTTAATAGGGCTGTCAAAATTGAGAGCAAACAAAACAACTGCTATAATGCCCTCTGCTGTCTTAGTTTAATTGGTCACATGACTGCACCGTGTGACTAACATGCGTCATTGTTTTAGAAAGTCTCCGTTTTCGCTGTCCACACTGCGACGTGAAAGCACCGTTTTGAAATATATGCGTTTCGGGAGCGTTTTCAAAACGTTGCGTTTTCCATCAGCGAAAACGCCGTTTCAGTGTGGACAGGAGGCCAAAACGGAGAGAAAACGATGACGTAGCCTAAGTGAGATTGTAAGTAGTGTACTGGTGAAAAAAAGGTGTGATCCCTGACAGTTGGGTGATGTGAACGCCAAGCACCGCAAAGAGCGAAATCATCCATGTATTGTTTAAGAATATCTGCCATCAGTTCAAATAAACATAAGTGAACTTAAATCAACTGAAATTAAGTTCAACATGCACACAGCTACACTGATCAGGGGCCTGTTCTTCGTACCTCGCTAAGTAGGTTAGCCGGATTAGATTGTTGACGATTTCGCGTGATCCTGGATCAGTCGGTTCCCCGAAGCTCATCCGGGACTTGCTGTCATAGCAACAGAGCCGTAAGCGTAAACCTGCTCGGGAGCAGGTTTACTTTATGTAAACAGGATTAGATCGCGGCCACGCAGGTATATCCGCTTCATTTATACGAAAGCAACAGCGATATTTTTCCACTGTTTCACCATAAATAAATATTATCAATGTAACTAAAGATAATGCAGCACTTGATCCTTTTATTGATGTCACACAGATACATACAGGTCATTTCCTAAAAAGGGAAATGTACTATTAACATTCTATTACATGTATGTGATTATTACAGATGTAATTCATATTTCAGAGTAGTAATTGTAAATTACTTCGTGTAATCAAGATGAGAGACCACGGCTATAAAAGCGAAGGTGGATTTGGGAAGCCTGTCGCAGCCATGTCCTGTCCGTATACGCGACCAACCCATTGCGGAAGGTGCAAGATTGATAAGGAGAGTCCTCAGAATTCAGCGTATATTGCGGGACAGACAGGATCCTTTAGCTCAGCGCGACAGTGTGCTCATAGAGAGATATCGATATTCCCGTGAGGGTATTATTTACTTAACTAACTTGTTGACGAGGGTGTGCAGGACCACCACCTGTCTTTTTTTCCTCTGCCCTTTTCTTGGTTGCTGTTATGAACAAACTAACAGAGTATTACAGGCCAGTATTACCTTGCCAAGAGACGCAAAGCAATCTAAGAGATAAATATTACCATTCTGTAGAATACTCCTGTATTCCACTTTTACTTGTTCCCATGTTCTTGTGGGTCCTGTTGTGGCTCTAATGTGAAAGGGGATATAATATAACATATTATAATATAATATAATGCCATATGATATTGGACAATATAGTGTCATATGATAGATCTACCCTACCGCCTACTGGTGTTGGCCAGAGGGGCCGATGGCGCGATATGGCAGCCTGGCTACAACCGTAGCTGCCTCCACCAGTGTGTGAATGTGGGAGTGAATGAATAGTGGTATCGTAAAGCGCTTTGGGTGCCTTGGAAAGCGCTATATAAACCCAATCCATTATTATTATTATTATTAAATTACCTACGAGTTTGATTTGTCAGCAACTTTCTGCCAGCCCTCTCTCCTTGCTTTTGCAGCCTTTGCAGTGTTCTCTTGCGTTTTAATTAAACTGAAACTCCTGAAATCCCTCACTCATGAGTTCTTGCTCTGCTGCCGGAAAATACCGAGCACGCCCCTTGGACATTTTCGCCGACCAATCAGCGGGTTGCCGATCAATGTTTCTACTATCGATGCGTAGCCCCTTTTACGACACCCAGTGATGTCACATTCCTGCGTCCAGCTGTAGTAATCGTCAACAGCAGGTGTGTTCGGGGAACCGGATTAGCGAGCTCACGGTTAGCGCGATGATTTGATCTTGGATGTGTCATTTGATCTTGGATGTAGTAAGCGACGTACGAAGAACGGGCCCCTGGTCCTTTTCCCTGAACACCTGTGTTCATCTGCTTAAATAGTTCATTTACGCCTGGACTATTTCATTAGGTAGGTGAGACAAATATTTCTATACTCAAACCTATACTGCTACTCCTTCCTAGCGGTAAAACTCTGCAGTGTATAGTCGATACATATTACAACAAATCCATTTCTCTATAAACACACTCTAAAATCAGCTTTATTAAATTACCAATATTCTCCCCCTTCTTCACCTGGTCACTTCCTGTGACCTCAGATTAGCCAGGAAGCTATAAATACAGGAAGTGAAACTATATTTCCTCTTGTTCCTGGAACACAGGTAGGTAAGGTGAGTTCAAACTAAACCAATTAACAGGTGAAATAAATAACTTTTGTCAGAATTGATTTAAACCAATATGTTATGTTATATAATCTGTAAAAGTGTAAAACATAAACAAACCCAGGATATTAGATGTTTGCCTACTACAGAATACATATGAGATATGGCTAAATCAAAAACAAGAATGTTGACTAATACTACGGACAAATGGTGTTCTCATCCACTTTGTTGCAAACCTCTTTTCCCTGGAACCAACTCCACGTGTGACAAACCTCAGTGTGATCATGTTTAAACTAATTATTGGAGTGTTGAATGTTTCCTAAAGTTCAGTGATAGTTTGAGTACCTAAAATCAAATATGATAACAACAAAAAAACAAAAAGAAAACAGGCTGTGGCTGATTAAACTGGTGTTATTTGATCTATGTAGACATTTCTATTAGTGGGAAAGGAGAGCAAAGTAGAACGAGGAGTTGTCTGTATATACAGATTACCCCAGTTAATACAGCCATGGTGTGGTGTTTTGGTTGTGATAAAGTGGGTCGTTGACATACAGTTTATCGACTGTGATGACAGCTTGGGAGCCTCCTTGGATGAAATTCTTTCGGATCGGGAACTGGGCTCTGCGTCTCTCCAGGATCTCTTTTGGAAACTGGTCGTTCACGCTGAAGTCCATTCCTCTCAGCCATAGCTGGACTGGCCATCGGGCGTACCAGGCATTTGCCTGGTGGGCCGGTGGAGATTTTTCATTTTTATGGGCTGATGGGGGTTTTTTTTCCTGTTTTTTTTCCCGTAACGGTATAAACTCTGAAAGGTGGTGGATTGGCCAGATGCTGGGAGATGTGTAAAAATAAGTCAGTTGTTTGGTGGTGGCATCGCGGAGCTTCCACAGATTCAGTAACATTAGCAAGTGGTGGAGGCCAGCAGATGCAACACGCTGGCAGGTGGATGACGGAAAGGCAGGAGGAGCAGAGACCCGAGGCGGTGAACTGAACTTCAGGTAAGAAGTTATGACCTGCAGTCTATCTGGGTCAGATATAAACCAAGTTTAGGTGGAGTTTGTTTTCGTTGTGCTGACTTTTTACAGTCAGTTACAATAACTCGTACTGCGTACTAGCTAGCATGACGGAGTTTCTATACAGCTGGGTGGGTGCTATGATGTTACTGATAGTGAACTTTATTCATAAGGTTAATTAATAGAGTTGCCGTCCCGTATCCAGAGAAAATATTATGCGTTTCGTATTGAGCTGAAAAGGAACAGTTTGTCCCGTACTTCAGCTAGAATGGAAAAAGACACAAAGCTGGAGTTATTCTGTGCCTTTACGCTGTCAGCTGCTTCTTCTTCTCTCATTCTCTCCCCTCCCTCTCCTGTTGCTACTTCAATCATGAAACTGATCAATGATCAGCTGATCAGCTTTTGTGTCTTGTTTGTTTATCGCCCACTTTGCACCAGAAAAAGGAAACCAGTGGATGTAGCGCTAAACAACAGCATGATCAGCTGTTGTTAGAATTTATTTAATTTTACTTTCTAGTATCAGCTGATGTTTGCTGGAGCCACAGCTGTAAAGCTGCTGGTCATGATATCGGTTTGGTTATCTGGTGAGAGGAGGGCACAAAGAAATACTTTTCTTTCTTATTCTCATTTAAAATGTCTCGTTTTTATTAAATAATTATCTGAATCATACAACCAAAGTTTTTATCTGATGTAAAATGTATAGAAATCATACATATACCAACAAGACGGTGTACGTCACTGTCACAACAGCGTCTGTTTTCATTCAAAGGCTTTATGGCTTTTCCTGTAATACCTGGTGGGCCGGTCTCTAGTCAAAATGCCCGGGCCTATATATATATATATTTTTTTTGTCCCAGTCCAGCCCTGCTCTCAGCTCCTGGCTGTGGCTTTTCACCAGCTCTTTCTGTTTGAAGTGTTCGCAATTGGCCATGATCAGTCTGGGTCGACTTCCCAAATGATGGACATGATGAAAAGTGATGTTTTCAGCAACGGCCTCCGGGAGTTTCAGGTAAGTCTGACTCACCATTGTTTCCGGGTCGTCTTCTGTCTTCTCTGGTAGTTTCTTTGACAGTTTCATTGATTTTTAACATTTTCTTCAGAGAGTCAGACCATTCCCTCTGTGACACACTCTTCACTCTTTGAAGGTGGCGTTTTCAGCACCAAGTGTTTCGACCTGCTGCTGGCTGAACTCCGCGGACTCACGCATGCGTGAAAATCTTTATGGAGGATTTCCAAGAGGGCCCGGCATGCATCAAAGCTGGACAGTTTTTGTTTTGTTATTTTAATCTATGGACGCCAAAATATTCACCATGTCGTTGTTTTGTGGTGAAGTTCACTCAGGTTAGTCTCAGGATTGTGTTCTTTTGCTGCTGAAGGGAGTCGGCACCTTGTTACCTGGTTTCCCCATAACAACTTGCTCGCAACACTCGCTAATATGCGGCTGCAAACTGTCCAGGTCTTCTTTGCAGTTGTCCAGAGTGGTGAAGTTGGTTGGAATGTAAGTACAATTCCTATTGTTGTAACCTTAAAAGCTGTCAATGAATAGACTTGGCAGAGAAAAGAAATTATGGTTGAAATGTTCTCAATGACGCACTGTGCTCAGTGTTGCCAAGATTTTGCTGTGTCTCTCATTACAATAGAATAGCTTCTCCTCACTTACCCGTCTCACTTACCTGTCACTTCCTCCAAATGGTGAATTTCTGAGGAAAACACCACATTGAAATAAGCTTTGACTGCTTTGCACCACTGAGCTTTGGGACTGCGGTCTTTTGGCATAGACAGCAGTTGGTTATGCAGCCAATTTTAGTTCTATAATTAATAATGAAATGGACAAAGGATATAACTTATTTAATAAGTGGCTAATTGAACACTATAAGCAGGGATTCTGTGATGCGTTTAGTACTGTGCAGAACTGTAAAGATGAGCAGTGAACACACAAACTTTTAATAGTGCATATGTTTACAGTAACCCAAGAGTTAAATTAGAAACTCAGTCATGCCTCACACCCCAAAACCAAACAAGTAATTTCTTACCATTCTCTTGAAGCAAATCAGGCCTGCCTTTCGTCTCCCTAATGCGAGCACTGTCTTATGCAGTCGAACAATTACAACAGCGCATTATCCAACTCGCTGACTGTAATTCAATTAACTTCCTCCCCCTGGCTTCATCCACCCAGATAATACACACATTAATTAACAACAGAATCCAATATCGCCTGTTCTGCGCCTCCACTTATTTTCATTTCCCATAAAAAGGTCATAGCAGCCACTTCCAGCTGAAGACAATTAGTGTAAGTGCGTAGTAATAGATTACACTTGTATATCACCAAGACCCACGCGTCTGTGACAGGGAGTGGTGAAGTAAGCCTGTTGGTAGTCAGAGGCTATGGCCTGGGAGGAGAGAAATGCTGACACAGCTGTGATGTGCATCCATCAGAGGTGTCATTTCGCCAAACTCATAAAGCCAAATCTCCACGGAGTGGATTTTTAACAACTATTTCATGCTTCAGTTAAATGGAAAAAGTCTGGTTGCATTCTTCAGCATTTCTCAAGATTAGGGATGAGAATCGAGAACAGATCCCTGTAGAGAACCAGTTATCACTAGTTAAAATCTTGGGATTGTTAGTCACCTTGCCTATTGATCCAGCTTATAGGTTTCACTTCCACTTGAGCTACAGTCAGCTGATAGTCTGTGTGTTGTAGGAGGAAAACAGTGGTGCAGTCTGGATGTGGAAATGTGATATTTAATGTTTGTATTATTTAAATTTGGTTATACTTCATTTAGATGTATATTTAACTTGACAGTGAAATGGCTTCAAAAACAAGAAAAAGAATAGCTATAAAAGCTGCAAGTATTTGTTCTACACTATACATGAAAGTGCAGAATCATATTCAGAAATAACATTAAACAGTAACTTAACAGAGTTCCTTGGATACGCAGTGCTATAATATCTACAGTTAAAATTCCAGATGTTGCATCATCACTATCAACTGATGTTCAAACTGAAATGACTTAAATATTCTGACTTGAATGCCACTGACTTGAACAGTGGCACTCCATCGGGGCAAGCACAGCCGTCAATACTTGCCCAATGAAACATCACTTAAAGCCTACTAAGTAAAAGCAATCCCTCTCTTTCCATCTCAAACACAATTCTGTAATAAAGCTTTTCCCATTACCTGTTCAAGTGTGAGCCATTGGAATATGGAACATAGAATCTGTTGTTTTCGTGAGTGTGTCCGTATCCTGCTTACAAACTAGTGGTAAGCAGCCTTTTTTGGAGGGTTTTGGTGCATGTACGTTGTAGACTAGTCTCTGGTCTTTGACAGGAAACTTATGGGAGACTAGTGCACTAGACAAGCTGCTCCTGGCTGTGCTTTTACTGCTCTGAGAACTAGATGTGTGGAAACGTAGGTACCATAGCATTCCAAGTAAAAGGCCCTGCCATGATTCATCATAACCGATAAGTTTTACTGTATGTTAAATAAAACTTTTAATAACTCCTTTAGCACATTATCATGGAATTATGATAGAGAGGGAAACATGTCTAGTTTAACAAACAGGCAAGTTGAACAGGTTCTGGCTCCACCAGTATTTTCAGGTTAACATCTCCAATATATCACTTGGTTGACTGAAGGTTCAAAGTTTACCCAGCTGTTTTGCTAACACACCAACTTAATTTTTGTATTATTTTAAAAGAAAGCATTCTTAGTACCCTGTGTAAACCTGTGAGAAACTAAGTACATCTTTAGTGCTTCTATAAGACTTAAGAGGGCAAGTAGCTAATCAAATGCTCATGATTAACTGATCATTAACAAAATGTACTATCTCTAAAAGCAGATGTTTTGGCAGTTTGTTTGTCTGGAACATTCAGGTGTTTGTTAACTCAATGACACAATTTTCCAAGAACGTCATTTAGCAAATGAAATCTTACAATTCATAACAGTATAGTTAGAAAACCTCTGAACAAGTATATCTGCCCAGCGTTCAAAGCTTGGCTGAAATTGGGCCATACAACAGGACAATGATCCCAAGTGTATCTTTACATTTACAGCAGAATTGTTGAAAAAGAATAGAATCAAGATGCTGCAATGGCCCAATGGCTCTGTGCCCCCCATGTGTACGTGCACACACACACACACAGGTTTAAGTCCTATAGGCAGGCTAAGCTCTATTGGGTGGCCAACGCTGACACCTGTAAATTCCAATTAGCCATTGCAGGTGCCAGAGTACAATATAGAAATATGACCAGCTTCCTTTTATATCTGCAGATCAAAAGAAGATGGTACACATTTCACCTCAACCATCTTCTTGAAGATGCCTAAAACAAAGAGACAAGAAAGCAGACACAAAAGCAATCGCACATCAGTGGATTGGTATTGAGGGGCGGGGGGTAGGGTCAGGGCAGTCTCAGTCATCCCTATTCAAAGCAGCAACCTAATTACCAGAGGAGAGGGAAACAGTAATTAGCAGCGAGTCTCACCTCGTTAATCACAAAGGGCTCCTTCGCTCTATTTATATCTGATTAATGGCTTGCTTAAGCATGGCGAGATATTTATGTTTCTGTTAATTGTGTGCAGCTTGTATCCTCCTCTCAGTGCGCTCCTGCGTGTTCACACCCCAACAGCTACACACACTGACACACCTCCACTACACCTACCACATCTTTCATTCTCATTACTACTCACTGTCTGCAACAACAGTCAGAGCTGTCTAAAGACTGTAATTTGTTTCGTACCTGATTTGTTTCATAGTTATAATTAGCCTATTAGCCTGGATACCTTTCCTGCAGCTGTAACAAGGGAAGCCCCTTTTTTCACCTTTGTGTTCTTGTTTTGGATATACTGGTGCCGCTCGGTGAACTTAGCTAAACTTAAGACGAGGTAGAAGCACAATATCACGTGAAACTGTAAGCAGGCAGGGATTTTGTGATGTGTGATTTCAGGTTATTACCTTTGTTTATTTTTCTACATCCAAACACTGTTTGTGCAAGCCAAAACATAACCCTCATTTTACTGTGGAGGCACAAATGAGGGATAACCAGGGAAGGTGAGTAAAGGATGTTGACAACGCCACCTGTGGAGAGAGTTACACCCCAGGAAAGATTTTTATAGCCAATGTAGATGTTACACTGGCTACCAAGACCCACAGGCTCGTTATTAACAGCAGAGGTGAGGCAGATCAGTTCTACGAATCAAAATTTATTGAGAAAAACTACTAAAAGCATAGAACTGTAAAATCAGAGAAGTTCTTAAGGTAGCAGGGCTGAGTCTGCAAGACTGTTAATTAAAACACATTAACAAATAATGATTAAAACGACAAGGCTCGCTGCCACGGTGCTACCCTAGTAAAACAACAACTCGATAAACTAACTAAACAAAATGGTGGAGACCAAACCTACAGAGAGGAGTGCCCAAGGGTGCCACCAATTACTCACCTGTGTAGTTCCACTACAAACCTCACTGTCACTCACACTGAAATCTAAACGGTGCAATCTACCTATGCCCGGTGTGTACACTCTCATGCACCAGGGAGGGGATTCCACCTCACGTGCCTAGCCCCTCAACAGGTGGCTGCACCTCTACTAAAGCAATGAAACGACAAAACATTAAACAAATTAGTAAAAGACATATACATAAAGCAAATACACCCTAAGTTACAGTTCTATATAAAAGTATGATTAAAATGTATAAAGCAATTCTGAGTAAAAGACCATAAAACCAGAAGTCAGTCGAGGCCAGTCTATAAATGTTTGTAAGACGATAACAGGCCACAACGAGACAAAACAAGACAGCAGCAGTATGGCACAATCCTGTAACAAAAAGAGGGAAACAGTCGTCAAGGTCCACCCTACTATATGCCACAGTATAACAAACACAAGCGTCCTACTCACCACTCTCTGAAGGGCAATACTAAAATGAGCAGCTTTCCTGAGCTCTGCAGTGCTTAAGCTGCCTAATACTCTCAGCCACCTTGGATGGGAAAAGACTGCCAAATGCCTCCATGTGGTAGTGAAGGCAGCTGTTTCTTATAGGGCCTCTAATTATCAGCTGGGAAGGTGTGGATGTTAGTGCTGCATTCGTGGACACCACGTAAAATCCTACCCCAAAATGTACTTCACTAAATTACAGAAAGCTGGCACAAAACAAAACACTGGCATCTAAAATTATGGTTTAACAATAGGAACTTTTGCATAGTTTTAGTGAGTGCTGGAGGTACTACCAGTCATTCCCAGAAGTCTGTTGTAGGGTCTTTTTCTGGATAAGAGGAACTTTGAGTGTATTGCAAGTATACTTGATTGTTCATGTGCATACAAATTTTAGTAACTGCAGCAACCCCATATGTCATATAAACATTGGTAACGCATCACTTTGGAATTTGTATTAGCAATGTGAATGCAAACAGGAAAAACCTTGGAATGTATGCAGTTCCCTGAAAACCTACCTCGGTGACTATTTACCTCTAAATGGTCTCCACATTTGTTAAATATATAATTTCCCATTGGTTGTAAAATTGAGGGTCTGTTCTCATTATTTTCAATATACTCCAAAACAAAAATAAAGTTTGTGTTCCTCAAAAAAGTTTTCAGTCCCCCAACAAAGCTAATAATGGGCTGAAATATTCAAATCCACCAGTGCAATAACATTTTCACCAAATGTGTATTTTTAAGGTCTAATTTCAGCTGTGGTATATTCAGCCATGACCATGCTGCACTTCACTTCCTTTAGAAGTTTCTTACAACAGCGTAAGTGCTGGTGTGTCACATCAGAGCACAGAACACTTTGAACGAAAAGTAAGGCGTGTGATATAATATGTGCATGTCACTACTACCGTGTTTCTACTTGCCTTTGGTCGTGTAGCAAGGCCAGTGCTCCCCAAGTATCCTGCACACTTGTGGCATCCCGTGACTGTGCACTGAGCGCCACTGATTCAACCACACAGCTTCTTTCAATGTCGTGATTGCGCCTCACACAAAGACTGGAACTTAAACCGTGAGCTGAAGTGATGTTAACCACTAAGCTTGCGTCTCGGGGGAATGGAAACCTTGCTCTTAACCACAGCCTCTGGGTGAGACTCTGAATAGAAAAAAATGAGAGGTCTGTCAGCTATAAAGGGAGAAGCATTCTTCCTGTGTTATTTCAGAGGACCTGTGCGTGTCCGTCTTCACTCCTCTGCTCCTGTCTGTCTGGTGTATGTGACAGGTGTAAATGCACAGTGAGAGACACGTGGAAAGACTGTAAGAAACATCTGTTAGCTGGAGGGTTTCTGATGGGAGCACTGTGTATTTTTCCCCCTTCGTCTTCTCTCTCTTTCTCACTCTGTTTTCCTGCTATCTATCCAACATTCCAGCACAGCTTTGCCAAAGCTCAGTCGTTTGTTGCGATGGAAAGGGAGGCATAATGGGAGAGGATCAAAGAGCTAAACGAGGGGCTAAAGATACTGAAGCAGATTAGCAGCGCTTCCCACAATGCCGACAGCTGCTCATAACCACGCTGGGCCTAAAGATATTGTTTCAGATTAGCGGCAGCGCTACAATGCCCAGGCAGCTGCCGTCTGCTGCCCATATTACAATAGGAGAGGGAGGATCAACGCACACACTGAAAAACATGTGTTATCATCACAAAGGGATTGTCAGCTTCAAACGCCTTACATCCCTCTGCCATCCCTCAGGATCAAACAGGCTGTTTGCTGGCAGTTATCACAGAGCTCTCTCTTCTAGTCTAGTCACATCTATTCTCCACTCTTCTTCCCTCGCTCTCTTTTTTTTCCACTCCTATTTTATTTCGCCCCCTCTTTCTCTTTCTCAGCAGGGCCCTAATCTCAATCACCGTTATCCTCGAAGCCATCGCTTTTCATAATATGCTCCTGCCATCTCTGACAGACAAATAATCAAGACAATCCCTTTTGTCTGGAGTTTGCTTCAGTCTCCCCCGCCCCTCCCTCCCTTTCGAAATTATCAACAACACAGGATCTTATTGTGGGGCTCTTGATATATCTCAAAGCCATATATTGTTTGTCTGAATTCTCTGACAACCTCAGAGCCATACTCAGCATCATAAAGAGCGAAATGTCTGAAACAGATAGGGGATCGCTTTGTTCTTTATTGTAATGGATGATGAACTCTCTAACTCAATCCACAGCATCCTAAACAGACTGCCGCTGAATGCATTTGCTGATATGAATGTGTCACATTATGAGGCAACAATTACAAGAATTGGATGAGAATTGTTCTTGAGGGGGGAAAAATGACAGCAATTCGTTCACGCAGGAAATGTTTTCCGTCACTGCTCATCTGATTGTTTATTTTTTTTTTGTTTGTTTGGTTGGGGATTTTTTGCCTCTCCTCCGCAGGGAACCATTTCCTAACTCACACACAGACATATAGATATTTAGACAGACACATACAAATGAAGAGGTGAGGGATGAGACAGACTGAATCTGACAATTTTCACATAATAAAAAACAATTCTTTGGCTCAGTCACTGCACTTGAAGCTGCACGGACAGAAAACATTTTTGTTACGTGATTGTAATTATGGTATCTAAATATTTTTAACAATGTTTTACAGCACGTCGTGCCTCTGTGCAGCTTGCAACCTTTAAACTTTAGTAAAAGCGGCGTGATGTGTTAAATGCACAAATGCTTTTACTCACAAAAAGTCACATGCGGCATATTTCAAATGATTTTTGTTGCTTTCTTTATTTTCCCAATGAAAACATTTTCGCACATCAATTTGGGATCTTTATGATGAAAAGCATGAATGAGCTGGAGTAAGTGATTTTTCATGTTTATATTTCTCTGCATCACGGTATTCGATCATGTCTGCCAAGAACATCACGATAAAGTGAAACACCTAAAACCATCAGCAGTTTAAAAGTGGTCTTTTTTCACTTTTAATAACCACATAAAGCGTTAGAAAACCAGCTGTGAGGAGCTTAAAGTGCAATAAGTGACATTCAAGCTCTCATTCAAATTCTGTATCCAAACAAGAACTTGTTATGATCAGGATTTGTAGTTAGTTTTATTTTGCTTTGTAAATTAAATCCATATTAAGTTATTGATACAAACTGACTGTTAATAACAATAAGAAGAGATGCATTTTTTTTTTCGTTGTTCTTCTTCATCAGACAAATCTCCTTTATGTTTGGATGAGAAGTTGAGATACAGTATGATTCACCTACCAGTGTTTTTTGTATTTTTTTTATTTTATCTGTAGCTTCACCAGAAAGCCAGTATTTTAATCATATATCTGTCATTTAGTGTAATTCATGTCTTTGCCAAACCACATAATGGGTGTTATTCGTGGTATGCGTGATGCTGGAATTGGAGGTTATGCCTCATCTGCGGAGTTACTCATCCCTTTGGAAGGCGAGATGAATGCCTCTGCGAGTAAAAAGAGCGAGGGTCCGCTGGGTGCCGTCAGCGCCGGGACTTCCCCGTTTCTCCAGTAGATGCCAGCAGTGAACCATTTAAAAACACGGCCACGTCTCGCTCTCTCTCCCTCTCTCGCTCCCCCTCTAAATTGTGAGGGCGCTCTGCATCTAGCTGCTTTGGAGTTGGAGATGGTACAGATGGCTGGCCTAAACGCAACACTTATCCAGACATTTCACTGTTCGCAGAATGATATCAAAGTCAACTCAAAATGGAGGCTGTGCCATCAACTTGAAACAAATTCTAACACTTCCAACAGAATTGTATTGTGAGTAAAGTCGCGGTGGATTTGGTCAGCGTTCAGCACAGATGTCCCCCCTGTGTGTGTTTGCGTTAAATAAAAACTAGTGCTCACATCCTCTTAAAAATTCAGCTGTGGGATTTTCGGGGATAACTGCTCACAATTATAATGTTTTAATCCAGATTGAATTCAGACACATTTATTTATTTCAGAGCGTGAGAGTTTAAATCGTGCTTTAAAACATAAAAAATCGACAGAGTGGTGCAGGGAACACAAATGCCCTAAATTATGGGAAATATGAGGAGCTGAAATAGCAACGTGTGCGCTTTTGTGTTTGAAGTGCTGAAGAAAACGTTAATTAAGGTTTATTTACATTTTTACACGTACATTTAGTACAATTCCAGTGCGAAAAATAAAAATAAAATGTAAAAAACGATTTCCCCTTTTTTCTGCCCTTTGTCCTCATCCTGACATGGATTGCAGTCACACAAGCTCAGATCAAAGTCATCAAATTCCCCCACGTGGGCACGCAGACCTGCTGTCATTTTAATGTTACAGTGCAAACGTCACATCACATTGACGCACGCGAATTAAAGAACACAAATTTATCTCTCAATAGGCTCCCTTGTACCCTCAAAGTGTGTGCTTGTGTGCGCGAGGAGAGAAGACGCATGCTTGTAATGTGACATTACATTTACCAAGAATACCTTTTATTTTTATTTACTTATTTTCCTCTCTTACAGCCCGAGTGCCCTCTCCTCACTGTCTTTCTCTCCTTTGCTTTTTACTCCCATCCATTAGTTTCCATTAGTTTCTCGGTGCGCGCAACAGTTTTTGGGATTAAATAGCTGTGAAAACACTCGCAGTACCTGCCACTCTCTCAGATCCAGTTTTTCACAAAACATGTTTACAACTGGTTTCGCAAGTAATGCTCACTCTGAATGTGTGTTTTTGTGCGTGAGGTCATCCGCGAGTGTGTGCGAGTCCACTGTTTGGGCTCCAACAATAGGTTATCTGTGCCTATTTCGGAAGGCGGGGCCCCAGAGACCTGGCTCCACTGTGTGATTGGCTGTGAGAAGTTTACTTTGGAGGGTGCTGTATGGTGGATTTTTTTTTTCTTTTGCTTGGTGTTTTTTTTTTATACTTCCAATTAAATGTGGAATGCAGGACTCTTGAAGGCCATTTGAAGTGTGCTGTGTGTTTGCATGTGTATGAGCGTGCGTGTGCATGCATGTGTGTGTATGTTTGTTTGTCTCCCTAGCCTTCTCTTTCGTTTCCACACACAGAGGTCCGTCTGTGGAGACGAGACAACCTCCCAAGCAGGTAAGATGGGACCCGAAACACGCTCAGTTATTTTTCCATGTCAGTTTGATTCCATCTGCGTTTGCTGTAGTGACCTTAGGTGGAAACAAGGAGGCTGTGAACACAACCGCAAATTATTTCTTTCTGTGGCAAAATCTTCTCATCCAGAGAGGAATAACACTTTCAGCAAATGTGTGTGAGTCCCCTGTGAGTCATGCAAGACTTCTGGCTCCCTGTTTACTGTTTGTCAGAGGTGTCTTTTGTCTGGATGTGATTAGTAGCCGCCTTTTTTCCTCTTTCATGCACAGGAGTATATGCGGCCTGCTTTCAAAGGGCCCGCTCGGACCAAAGACGACTATTGTAACTGTAATGTCAGCGAATGCTTCAGTTTTTTTCAAGAGAACTTGAACACAGCGCAAACACAGAAAAACACAAATATTAGCACCCGGACTCAAATGTGAAGAGGAGGTGGAAATAAAAGAGAATTTAAACTTAATGAACATGCATTACTGGCATAGAAGTGCTTTCATCAGACTCCTTTTCAAACGTGTTTTCACATCCCCTCAGATGCAACATCACAGCACCAGTGAATCTGACAGAGGAGAGAAAGTCTTTATTTAGACTCAAATGGGTCTCATCTGAAATAATGAATATGTCCTTGAGAAAAACAAAGAGCCCCACAAAACAGGCTACTCTTCTACAGAGGCAACGGAGATGGCAGATAATTGTTTTCAAGTCTGGCACTGCTCTGTAAATGAGTTTGTTCTGTTCTGCAGGCGGCTAACTGTGGCTTTCCTTCCTTTCATTTCTCCCTTTTTCGCAGACACACACACAGCAAGCACGCTTTTTGATTTTTCTTCTCTTTGTCTTTGTTTTCTTGTTATCTGGCCTCCATGTTTACCCTCTCCTTGGCTCTCTTGATGCCCTCTTTCTTTCTCTTCGGTCTTTCTTTTCTCCCCTCTTTTCTCTCAGTTCGGCATTCTTAGGAGCGGCAGACTTTTTTACATCTTTGCCTTACTCGTTGTTCCCTTTCTTTGTCTTGTTTGCTCACTAAGCGCTAACAACAGAGGAATTCTCTATTTTGCTGTGCGTTCTTCACAACAAATAGTTTACCTTGACTTCAGCTGCCTCGTCCTGCCGCTTTCACATCTAACTGTTGTTATTCCTCCACAACAATTGATCATTCCCTCAAAACACAAGATCAGTTGAGCTCTGAGCCACTGTGGACATTTGAGTTGTGCACAGAAGTGTCTGTGTCTGTGTAGACAAGTGATAAACATGGAAATAATGACCGCTATACCTATTACAACGTACACTGTGCAGTAAATTAACTTTTCACTTTTTTTTCACTCTGGCATATTTCTATGTGAAACTATTGCGCACTGTATTTCTCAACAGCATGGATTCATTTCAAGGTGGCTTCTATCCTCCTAATGTTTAAACCATCCAAATCAACTTAGTTCTACAAAGGTGTAGGCCTTTTTCAACTTCAGGATTCAACTACAACCATAAATTGTTCCATCACCAAAAGCACACTGACTAAAGGTGCAACAAAAAAGTGTTACTTTGGTTCCAAGTTTCAGTATTTGGATTTGAGAAGAAAGCAACCAATCAGAACAGGTTTAGAAACTGGTAGTTCATCATCCTGCATAATACATGTAGAACAGGAAAAAATATCAAGAAAACCTGAAGTAAATTACTCATCTCATCTAATATAAGAAACATACTTGGACTAAGTAACCAATCAGCTGACATGTTTTTATTTATCAGGACAAAAATATAATATTTATTTAAACATTTATGCAACATAAAGAAGGTTGAGTCTATAAATGAAATTGCAGTACACTCTATCAAAAATAAAAGCTCATCCCAATAATTGGATTACCACCATAATATTTAAAGTTTTATTAAAGTTTTTTATGTGATATATATTATTATATGTCACTTTATATATCAACAGTGCTATGATTGTTACACCAAAAAGGGGACTTACTTTTTAAATAAGTAGTGCATTTGTTCACTCCTTACTTCCCATAGAGAGTACTCATTATATTACTGTTGTGTTAATTGTGTAATTGTCAGCATAACATCAAACTTTCCCATGCCCACACATCATCTCAAATCTCTGATCAGTGTTTCTATACCAAGCACACATTTTGCTCTTTACCATTACATTCTTGGCCCTTTGTGCAATAAATTAGAAGTAATGTGCAAATCACTCCTCCTCCTCACAAGCTGTAGATCACTCTGCCATTTTTGTCCTATCTCCCATATGAACCGAGGTCTACAAAGAGCAAATGAATGTTGCTAGTCCAAGTAATTGCATATTTCGTTGTGAGTTACTGTTATTTGAGAACTAAATTTGGTACAGAAATGAGTTAGATTTCAATAACACACCCAACACTGGTCAACATTGTCAACAACTGTAGACAACTGAGCAGTGAAGCTTAGAAGAAACCTATTCTACATCAACAGAATTGTCAAAACCTTCTGGCCGGGTCAAACAATCCTGCTGTTGCAGAGACAGCAGAGCATGTGTAGAGCAAGTGTTGTCACTCTAGCATTAATGAAAACTGTGGGGTTTGAGAAAAAAACAGCCCTTCGCCCATTAATGAATCACAGGAAAGTAATATATAAAACGTAAACATTTGCAGCTGAAGGGAATAAAACTTTTTTCCATACCAAAGTTAGCAAGTTGCCTAGCTAGCTAACTAGCTATCATAGCTACCATTCTTGCTAAATTCTGAGAAAACAATGAAAGAAAAAACAAACTCAATTCAATTCATAAGTTGTGAACTTTGGCTAAAGGTATGGCTGTATTTACCCGTGTCTCATTCATATAGAGAGTAGTTTAACCTGAATGGGATATTTAGACAGGCTTCCCGGGATTATTTTACAATCACAGGAAAATGCAAACTTACGCTTAAAGGTATAATAAAAGAAGTACTATCCTTCCTCCCTTTTCTTTTTCCTTTCCTTCATTCCCTTCTCATTCTCATGGGGTTTTTATTCCCAGGGTCCCACTCTGGAGTGCCTGCTGTCCCTTGAGAACCATATGAAGCCCTCTCTGGCAGGGTAATAATGGCTTTCCAACATCACCTATTTAGACTGCAAGTTTCCATTAAATCTCACCATGTCATTACAGTTCATATTCTTAATTATGCAGCAAATGTCCCCAAGGGAATATCATGGAGGCCACTACTCCACAATCTGTCCATATGGCACTTAATTAAAAGTTTTCTTAAGAATAAATTGTATTCAATTCAATTAAAACTGTAATGTCATACCAAAATAATGGGCATAGCCTCCTACAATGTGCAGCTTTTCTGTCTCTCTTTTTTTTTTGCAATGTTTGCAATGGGAAAAGTGCATATCTCCCTTCCAAAATGGAAAAAAAAAACCCTAGTAGAAAATATGCAAAAAGCAAATATCACCAAAGCCTCCTACATGCCACCGAGCCCCAGGCAACAACCGCGCTTGAACACTCGAGCTATTTCTAGATTCCACTCTTGGAATTCACACCATGACAAATGAACCATTGGAGTTTGGAATTCCTATTTATCTGCCGCGCACAGAGGCACTTGATTTGGGTGTGAAGAATAAAGGAATTATATGGACAAAAAAACAGACGACTTAAAGGATAAATGATAAAAAATAAATAAATAGATTGTGCGTGTGCTTTTCCTCTGAAGCCAGAGTTGTTTGTTCATCTGATTGAGGGCGTTTAGGTGGGCGTGTCCTTATCATCTGGATGCTCTGATCTCAGTGAAGCAAAGACAATTTCAAATATGCAGCATCTGATATTAAACATCCAGCGTACCTCCACCAAGCTCTGCAGGATTATTTCCAAGAAAAGACAGTTTTGCTTTGAACAATAAATGATATATATATAGCCTATATGTGTGTGTATATATATATATATATATAAAATCTTTTTTTCCCACATTTCCTTTTTTGACAACCAGCCTGATGTCACAACAAGTTCAGAGCGACAATGAGCACCAACGCACACCTCAAGTAATCACACTTTTGATTCAAAAGGCACCTTCCGTAACCTTCCACTCACATCTCAGAGGGTTATCACACAGACGATGAGCATTGATTAGTAGACCGGGAAAAGGGAAATGAAGTCCATTTGGTAAAGTAGGCTGCTGTTCCCCGCACCCCATCTGTTGGGTGTGAGATGCTGACTTCATCTGTTGACGACGCAGCAGTGGCTAGGGAACCAGGGATGAGTTGATTTCCCTCTTTCACTGGTTGAGCAGTGAAGGGCCCTAAAGCGTAAACAAAGTGTTTTTCTTGTTCTAAACACAGTCTTGGCTCGGGTCTGGCTTGGACTTGGCTGCTATGTAGGTGTGTACGTGTGTGTGTGTGTGTGTGTATGTGTGTGTGCGTGTCTGTCCCTCTGCTGCTCACTCAGCCTCTATCTACAGACCTGATCGGCCCAAACACAGCACCCCACTCCGAACAGGTAACAAATACACATAAAATGTCCGTACGTGCGTACCAACGGACAACCACACCCACATTCCCGCAATACACACGTGCACACACACCACACACGCGCGCACACGGAGACCAGGCTACTTTGTGAGTAATCATATTGCTGAATGTCAACACATTGAAAGCTTTCCTCTGAATGAAAACATGCATATAAAGATTTTAAGGTTGAGGGTCACATCATTTTTGCTCCAATCATTGCATCTATTTTTCATCTGCTGCCTACACACAAATACTCTGACTCACAGGGAAGAACAGTGGGTTTCAAATCAATCATACAATCACATCAATCCACGCCTTAGCTACATAAAAAAAACAAATAAACCCATGTCTTTCTATCATCGCTACTATTCACTCAGATGTGAGAGGGAAGAGAGATTATTAGAGCCCGTGCTGAGGTGGCAGATGATAGCCCATCAGAGTTATGTGGCCTCGACCTGCCCTCGCTCCACTGGAAATGGGGGTGAAACGTGGACAAAGCATTTATTTTTAAATGGCTTCAAATATTTCTTCTGCTAGAGGTATGATTGATTTAACTTAGTAGCCGGTGCACCAGGAGGACAGAGAGTTTGTATAAGAGAAACAGTGGCAGCGACGGAGAGCGAGAGAGAGAAAGAAAGAAAGCGAAAATGAATGCGTCCTCTTCCCTGCACAGGAGTATATGATAACTCACAATGTGGGCCTGAGTGAAAACATTTGCTGTCAACAGCCAGTTTCACTGTACTAAGCCAGTCTAACAGATGTGCGCTCACCCAAAGACTTGTGCAGCTGCTGCTGCTGTATGTGTGTGTGTGTGGGTTGATCTGATATCCTCGTGTTGGTGTTGTTCCCAGATCATCATACTAAATGTTGTTCCAGAATCAACATTGCAAGTGACCAATCAGAATGTTGTGACGTCATACTTTTGCGACTTTGGGAAAAACCGGCGTAAAACAAAAAACTGTACTAAAGCTGCGTGAAACCGCCTCTGTCCGCCGATCAACGGACCCTGACCCTAACCCTAACCGTAACCCTTTAATAAACAGTAAGCAGAATTGATATTGTCCTTGCAACATTGGAATTTCATAAATGCACGAATGGCTTGGCGCGCAAAAGAATAACGTCACAACAATGTGATTGGTCACTTGCAATGTTGAACCTGGAACAACATTTTCATGATGGTCTGGGAACAACACCAACACGAGGATATCAGATCATCCTATGCGTGTGTGTGTAAGCCCACTTGTCAATGTGTGTATACGCTTGTGTTTGTGCACCGTTCTGGAGGGTTTATGCGCCTTCATACCGTAAAAAAAAAAAAGCACCATAAATAAACTTAAAAAAACAAATGTGTTCTTCTTAGATTTGATGTTGATTGAATTACCAGATGAACACATTCTTGGCTATTGTCCTGGTCCCCGGGGCCGACTCAGGCTCAGTTTTGGACCACACTGAGATGGCCTCCGGAATCTCTCTGCCCTGGGAGAGGCATTCAAGAGACCAGGGGGCATCCTGCAGCCTCTCATTCTGGTTCAGGGCACCTGGGTCGCTGCCCTAACCTCCCCCTTGAGGTCTGGACAGAACTGGGCTTCAGTGCCTGCTTTGTTTCCCCAGAATCTTAAAAGGTAAACATGCTTTTAACAGTGCTTGTAGCTTAATTCCATGGATTATCTTTTTAGGGTTTTTTGATGATGATTGACTTGATAGATGTCATTGTAAGTTCATTATTCAAATGTGACATGCAAATTTGTGCATGCTAAGGAATATGCAATAATAGGTACATATGCAAAATGTAGCTGCTGTTTTAAAATGTTCATCTAATTACCCAAGTAAGGAGCTATTTGAATTACTTTAAATCGTTATAGCAGAAACTGACATCAACAGACTTTTCAAACATTTTCTACATATGCTAGTCAACTAAAAATAGTTTCGTTTGATGAAACAAGATATCCAAACATGTCACTTTGGAATCTGACAGAAATAGTGAAAAATACTCACAACCAATCATTTAATTAACAGGTGCATTTCTTTTGCACTTTATTTTCAAACAAAGAACCTGCAACATAACAAGAAACAGAGACATCCATCTGTTGCTCTTAGATCATTCACTCGGCTGCAATTGATCGTCATATTATTTCAATACCATGGAAGGTAAACAAAGAAACTGCAGCAGTCCTTAAGCTAAATGCATTTTACAGCTCTGGTAGCTCCAAGAACGAGTGTGTTTTGTCTCTTTCCCAGTTTGGTGGGCAGAATTCAGCTAAATAACCTGCTAGTGAGTGGATCCTTATTACCTTAATGAGATCAGAGAATCTTCATTTTAAATAATAAATTGTGCAATTGAATCGATAAAAGGAGACCTACTCTTTTGATTTGATTTCCTGCAGACTGGGGCTATAGCTCACTGGCTCCAAAACAGTGAATCCTCATACAGCCCCATAATAAAACTTTGCAGCAGAATAAAAAAAAAAATACATTTCTGTAGTCTGATGCAAAAACATTCTTAATCTCTTTAGCTAATTGCTATTTAGTTAATTTCAGCTAATTATTATTATTATTCTTTTAATAATAAGGGTTAGTTTCCACGTTTAGGCACGTTGCTGCTGTAAATGAAATGTTAGTATTTGTACTGTTTGCTAGGTGCTAAATAAGCTAATTTGAAGTCTGAGAAACTGAGAAAGCCTGCTTTGTGTTACAGTCTGCGTTATAAGAGTTTGCTCCTTTTGTGGTAAGTAGAATTCTAGTATTTCAGTTCAACCTAGCAATAAGTAGCGTGTATTTGCATCTGTTTATAATGTAGATGTAGCAAGATGTAGCTTGCTAACATAGCTTGCTAACATAGCTTGCTAGCGTAAGTTATTAACTAAATTTCATCTATCAACGGTCTTTTCTTTTTTTAGAAACAAGGTGATGTCAACAAATCCAATGTTCTTGTAAAACACAAAACTTCTAAATCAATAGGTGACATCCCAGTGGCTACATCTGTGTTTTATATACAGTCCAAGGTTTTTACCAATTTTACTGTCGTCTTTGTGCTAATATGTAATTCCTTCAATTGTAATAGAGATTTTTGTTAATATGTGGTCATGTATAAGGTTTAGCACTATATTGTCAACTTGTAATTCCACATTAACTTATCACATGATATTTCAGAGTGAGCCAAATGTAATTTAACGAGTAGTGTGAGATGTTACTTTATTCATCCATCCATCCATTTTCTTGTGCTTATCTCGTGTAAATTAGTAAATTATTCTATTACTTTTTTTAGAAAAGATAACCGTTAATGTACAATACATTTTCTTAAAAGCAGCACACAAATCATAGACACACACAGGAGTGCCATCATGCATGTGTGCGTGCATATGCATGACTGGCACACACACACCAGTCTTTCTTCTTGTCTCATTGGCAGACTCATATCCCATCTGCTCTCCAGGGGGGCTGACAGAGAGATAGTTGTCATTGTGGAACATCTCTGCACATGCATGCACACACACACACACACACACACACACACACACACACACACACACCCCCCTCGGTACCAAACTCATCGACACATACACACCGACAAGCGCACCCCATCAACCCCCTTACATTCACTTTCCTGCATCTTGAGTCCGGCTGTATTCTTCTCTGCTAATTGACTGTCATAACGGCGGGTGAGATTAACTTCAGCTCAATCCGCTGCAAAAGATAAAGGATAAAGATGTGGGGGCCAAACTTGGCTGGGACGAGGGTGTGGCGGCGGCGGTGGTGAAACTGGGTGAAGGGGGCTAATACCAGCACATCTTCTATTTGTTATTGATATTTACAGCCTGCTGCTAGCCACTGCCCCTCCTTTGCTCGTCACCCATAAGGATTAGTGTTAATGGCAGGCTTATAGAGTAAGCGAGCCCCTGTCAAACCGATGTCCCCTCTTAGCCATCTCTCAGATTAGCTGAAGCTTTGTGATGGGCTGCCTCTGCAAGACACAAGCCCCAAAGTATAAGGAGAAGGAGGGAACTTTGTTTAAACTTCTCTTAAAGTGGGAGAAAAGGAGCTTGTGGCTGTGTTTTTTGTGTGTATGTGTGTTTGTATTTGTGTGTGTGTGTGTGTGTGTGTGTGTGTGTGTGTGTGTGTGTGTGTGTGTGTGTGTGTGTGTGTGTGATGAAATCATGCTTTTTCGGTGGTATTAACTTGCGCTTATAGTACATTTGAAAAGTGCTTTTTTATTTTGTGGCAGAGTGAGTGGTGGCAAAGGCTTAAAGCAAATCAGGGTACTGCTTTTTAGACGGCATTTACTGGATCCTCTGGATTTCAAAATGCAGAATTATGAACTAATATGAATATAAAGAACAGTAAATAAAATGCATATACTGTATGCTTGATGTGGTGGAACAAAAACACACTTTTATCTATCTTACAGTTCATATATAAGACGTATGACCACTCTTAATCATATTAGGTAGTGATGCCGCTCTCTTGATCTGACCCCCCTACGAAATGCATGGCATTTTAAACTACCAGGGTTAATGTTAATAACAGGCATATTTCTTCCCATATTTTTAACCTGACCTAATAGGGTTTTTTTGTTGTTGCCTAAATAACTAGTAAGCAAGTGAAAGTGAGCATATAAAATCAGAGCAGGACGAATCAGCAAGTAAAAAAAGAAATGTCAGGCGCTGACGCCAAAGAATGCCTTGCTGTGTGTCTGTTACGCCAGTGGCATTTGACACAAAAGCAGTATTTGACGCCCTGAAATCAGAAATTGTTGGCAGAGATTTGATGATAAGTGGCTTCTTCACCACAGATGCACAGTCACTGTACCGGTTCTAATTAAGATTTATTGTGTCAGTAATGCTTTCCTTTGGAACACATTGGTAAAGAGCAAGATGATGCAAATGTGACGCGTTGTCGTAAAAGTCAGAGAGTTAAAGCTAATTATTTTATTTCCTTAATTGGTTATTTATTGATTCTTTGCATTGATTTGTTTGCTGCTCTTTTATTTCACGTCACTGATAAAAAATGACACTCAGCAGACCAACACATGTCATCCTTAGCTGTTCTGAAAAGTCAGGAAACGGAGTTTTGTGATTATTCGAGATAAGATGAGGTTGTTTTCATGCATTTTATTAATTTTTGCAAATGCTCAATTACATTTTTAATTAAATTTTATTTATACATTTGCAATTCACAAATGCAGTCAGCTACAATATTGGAAAGAAATTTCAACAATCACAACATTGACCCCCTACGAGCGAGCACACAATGATTAACTATAGCAGTGATGTATAAACACGTAGAGTTTGAAAAGAGGTAAGTGAAGAAGAAGCACTCAGTGCATTATGGGAAGCCCCCGCCAGCCTAGGCGTATCGCAGCGCAACTAAAGGATTGTTGAGGGTCACCCGATCGAGCCCTAACAGCATTATCAAAAAGGAAAGATGCTGTCTGTCTCCTCAATCCAAACTGGGAGCTGGTTCCTCAGAGAAGAGGCCTGAAAGCTGAAGACTCTGCCTCGCATTTTACTTTTGAAAACTCATCCAATTCTGGATGTAACGGGGAGCCAATGAAGAGAATCTAATAAGGGGGAAATCTGCTCTCTCATATGTGAGATGACATTTGCAGTCAGGGGCAGTTATATGTATTGCATATCTTTTGTTGTGTCTTTTCTGATAGAGAGAGATTATATTTCTCTTGGCATTTATTAAGCTTGTCACCGTGAGTGTGTAATATGCAGAGTTTAGGATACTATAAGTACAGACAGAATCAGTATGTGGTGCAGCCACCCTTTAAGGCACTACTCAGTCCAGTTGCACAGAGGTTTTTAATGTGGTTCCATCACACTGAACTTCAGTGTGTCTCATTTGCTTGTTTTGTCATTTAGTTTCAGACTGATTCGGTGATGTCAAGATCAGGGCTCAGCATCTGTTGCGGGACTGAAGATCGTCCTCTAGTTGGATGTTTAAGTTTGTCATCTCGTGCTGCAGACTGAATTTGTGGCTGATGAGACAACACAGTTTGTGTAATAGTCACAGCCTCTTCTGTTCAGTCAAGCTGATGGACACAAATTGTGCTTCCATTACCACAGGGGGCGTCAATGTTTTTACACTTTATTGCTTTTTCATTTGCTGTATTTCTTTTCACTGTTTTTTTTTTTTTTTACATTAAAATCCTAAATTTCAGTACATTTGGGAACAAAATATCCAAGTTAAGGCACCAGCCTACAACGGTCATAGTTTAATTACAACATTTGCCTCCCGTTTCTGGTTTTCGTAGCGTTTGCGTGTGCATGTGTCAGTCTGTGTGTAAACACGATAGCTCAAAAAGTTTCAAATGGGTTCTGATAAAATGTTGTTGGGGTGTGTAGTGGGCTCATGTTAATCATCCATTAAATGTGGCTCACATCCACCGAGGCCTTCAAGGTCAACTTAGTGATTTATTGTTTGAAAATTGAAAGAAAAAGCCTTATAACATAGAAACTATGACCTTTACAGGTGTGGTGTGAACTGTCAAGAAAGAGTTAAACTGTGCCACATACAGCAATTTTTTAAACAAAATTTTAAAAAACATTTTTTCAACTGATATTTATTACCAAACATTTAAACAAATTTTACTAACCAACGAGATGAATGCTACGCATGCACTACAGCAACATAACATTACTGACATAATCAAAATAATGTCAAGTATATTACAATAGGTTTCAACTATTACGTTTCAAATAACAAAATACTGCACATTGCACCTGCTTTTACTGCAGTGTTAACTTCTTAAAGTATGTTTAAAAAGAACAAAGAAAACAAACTAATACATACAAAATATAATAGAATTCCATTTAAGTAAATCCTCCCCGGAGAGTGAGCTGCCTTGGTGGAGGTTTGCGCTCTCAGAGTGCTTCGTGTTAATGGTTGGGGATAAGAGATAAGAATCCAAACGTGCTGAGTGTTTAAACCTTTACACAGCACTGCACATCAATGCCACATACAGACAGAGAACATGTGAGGAACAGTGAAAATCTGATTATATAGATTACAAGAAATTTAAATTTCTACTGTTTAAACAAGGATCAGGGTTGTTGTAGGTAATTATGGCCAAGTGATTTCATGAACACATTCACAAAATGCTTAAAAGAAAAAGAGGATTCTTTCAGAGTACAACATTTAGAGGAGGTGGGGGGGATTATTTCTTTCCACTTGTCTTTATTATTTATAATGCACCGTGAAGTGTCATGATGCATTATGTGTGTGCTTTGTCAATCACTGCAAGAGTTTTTAGGACAAGAAAGTGAAAACGTTCTGCATTTACTTCACATTTAAACTCCTTGTTGCCGAATCCTAAAAGTTTCCTCTTCGTTTTTCTTTCTTTTTCCCTTTACCTAAATGTTCCCTGGTCTCCTCCATCCCACGTCCATTTCATTCTTCATTACAATTTTCTCCATTTCACTAGCCTTCTTTGCCCCCTTGTCTTCTTTCCTTCACTTTTCTCCTTCCACTCCTCTTCCCTCTCCTCCCTCCATCCTGGCTGTGCGGATGACAGCCGTGCTCTCATGGCATCTGTCTGCTGCTCCCCAGCTTGTCTGTGTGTGATCAGCTCCTCTCCAGCTCTCCTCCACACTTTATCTCCTCGTCTTAGTGCTCCCTTTTTTTCACAGACCGCCGCTCAGCTGCCTCGCTGCCAACTCACTGTCGCTGTTAACTCACATACCATCTTATGTATTGCCAAAGCAGATTGTGTTTGGAGGGCAAGCAATTAAGGGGGAGGCAAGCGCAAAACTGTAATGTAATTTTGGCTGCGATATTTACGGGGGAGAGGGGGAGTGGGGTGGCGGGCTGTGGTGGTGGTGGTGGGGGGGACGACAAAAAAGCACAGAGGAGGGCTTAAGCGGGTCGGACATTGCAGAGTCAACACCGTCGAGAATAATGATTTTGAGCTGAGATTTAGTGGGACGGAATCTGGCACTTCCCTAATTACGAGAGGCCAAATGTCAAGCCTGCTCGCTGTCAGCTTGGTGGCGGGCGGTGCTGCTTTCTCTCCTTCTCTCGCTTTCACTCTCTCCCTCTGTTTCTTTCTCTCTCTCCCTCGCACGCTCTCCCTTTTTCTGCAAGTTTCTGCATGTTTTATGAATCTCATTAAAAGTCATTAAAAGTGTGGTGAGATTTTCACAGCCTCCACTCCGTGGCCCTGTAGTCCTCTTTCTATCTGTCACAGATCTGAGAGAAAGAAACACACAGAGGGAGAGAGGATTGGGAGGGAAGGGGCGGGGGGCATAAAAACTGAGACAGATTTGAGTCGGAGAGAGGGAGGCATTCGAGGTAAACAAGACATAGGAAAAAGAAAAAGAAAGGAGGACTCGAGGGCAGGGTTTCTAAGTGGATTAGGTGCTAAGCTTCGCTGGGCTAACTCTCCGAAAGGTCTAATTTTTTTACAGTGCCGCAGCATTATCACCACTTTTCAAGAAGCGAGCACTCTAATAAAATAAGAAAAAGTGAGAATGTGAACAAACACCTTGTAGGAGGGGTGTTTACAGACAATTTGGCCTATGTGGTGATCAACATCTTTTGGGCACAGCATTCTTTTCAATGAAAACTGTTCTGCATTTACAGCTCCCATTTTGGTTGATGCCCGATACAACGCGTGGTCAAAGTCAAGGTCCCTCTGCATCGCTGAGTGGGTGAAACTTCAGATCTTGCTTACAAGCCGATACAAAGACCTGTTTTTCCTCGTTTTGGGGTGGGTCGGGTCGGGGTGAGCGGGCCCTGCTCCCTGTACGCAGCGCGCAGTCTTGGCGAGGATGTGCGGCTGACAAAAGAATGAGCTTCCATCGCCATTCAGGAAAGACACGTGGATGGAGGGGTGGGAGGTGAAAACCGGCAATGTAAAGTGATTGGATGCGAGGTGCAAACGAGAGAAAAAGGGAAAGAGAGAAGGCACTAAAAGCAGTTAGTCTGACATATAGCATTCCAGTCCCTACGCTGTCGGTCACGCTCCCAATTACACCACTTCAATAGAGAGGCTGAAATCACATTGGCCCCCTGTATTTGTGCACTCCTGCTACAGTGTCTCCTTCAGAGCACACTTCCACACCTACACGCACACACACCGAAAAAGCCTCCTGCCGCCATACAAATATACACACAAAGCCGCACATTGTTGCTGACTGTGTACCTAATTGAAGTGTGCGGCGCCTGTGAGAGGTAAAAGTAGTTGTGCAACTGCAAGGTGACTTGGCTCACAGCGACAGCATACAAAGGCTCCACAGATGGTCCGGTGCTGGCGAGGTAGTGACGTCCGGTTTTGTGCGTGTGTGTGTGTGTGTGTTTGTGTGTGACTTGGCACTGCCAGGGGCCCCCTGTGTATTGGGAAGATGTAGTCTTTGTGGGCGGTTACCGGCAGAGGTATGAAATTATGTGTAGAAGGTGGCGGTCATGGTTGTCAATGTATGCAGCTGTGTCAACTTCAAATATCTGCTCAATTTATCAAGACATCACATTTTTGCAAAAGCTCAGCTCGATAGCTGACTGGGAGGTCGAGGCTCACTAGAGCCGGCGAGAACTCCATGGCACGTCGTTTTCAGATCCCCGCGGTCTTTCGCTACATAGGTTAAACATGTTATATAAGTCACTTAGATAACTTAAAAATGTTTGGCTTTTTTTTGTGTGTGTTTTATTTGTTCATGAGTAAATCGGTATGACTGAGATTAAAGTTATAGTTTTCACACAGCTGAATAAACGTCAAACAGAAAACTGATTAAACAGAAGTGTGAGATGGTAGAGAATTTATTCCAATGTCCTGTTATATTTTAGAGAGCAAAGAGAAGACGGCTAAGTTTATTAAACTCTACCGAGACAGCTGGTGACGCAAATCTGAATGTTAGACCGTCCAATTTCACAATCTCGCACTTCTAGCCTTCTCGGTCTTCAAAGGACCCGGCCCACGTAGACCGCGAAGGCCGGGTCCTCTGAAGGATGCAGCCTAGAACTGGGACACACCTAGAGAGAGACGAATGTGCAGGAGACCAATGCTGATTTGCACCACTGAGGTAATTGCTAAAAAATTACTATAAATGTGATAAATTAAGCAAATATCCATACTGGAGATCTGAATGGACCTTAGAGGAACTGACCCAATTTCTTATGAACATTTTGAACTTTGGAACCATCGTCTTGAGTCAGAAGGAAGAGTGAACTGTTAAGGTAACATTGAAGCTAATAAGTTAAAAAGACATTAATGGAGGATTTAATAGCTCAATTCCAATGTTGTAGATCTGCACAGGTGTGGGTGAAGTGGACAAGATCCTCTCTGAGAGTTGAACATTAGAAGTGTGCTGGTGAGTTAAACTGAGACTGGGCAAATCAGGCTAATTTAAAAGCTAACTAGATGCACTAAAATAAAATAACGGGTTGAAGTTAATTTTAATATTAAATGTCATTGTGGTGGGGCGTGGTCTGCGGTGCCGTGCAGGGAGGGCGGACGCACCTGCACGGCATCCTTAATCACGCCCGCCTAGTTAAAAACACGGGGACTGAGGGGTTTGGGGGTGTTGTGGTGTGGTGAGATGTAAATAAAGATGACTCTGAACGTTGCTCCGTGGTCCTGCCGTGTCTTATTCACGCCACATTGGTGCCGAAACCCAGGAGGCAGCACGGCGGGTCCATATCGTGAAGGATACAAAAAAACAACAACAGCAATAGAATAATATTAAACACAAAGTGAACCCGTCTTCCTTCATTAAATAGGTTCTTTTAGATGTTAAGGAGGAATTGACTTAACCAGGCTGGCGGAGAATGAAGACAACCGGACACCTGCTGCAGATGGGGAATCAGTGAACTTTTATTGAGACAGAGACAACCTCTCAACACAGCTCACATCAAGAGATTCCTAATATTTGCTGTGAGGATGGGTATATATTCTCTAAAACTTACAGGAGGGGGTTGTGAGGAAAGTGCTGCATTAGCAGAAAAAACAACTCCATAAAAGGAAATCGGCCTTGGGTGTTCTAGTCTCTTCGCTTGCAGATATCTTGCACCTGCAGGATGAGGCGATCGCTTCTTATCGCTCTCAAGGCCAAAGTCGTGAGCACATTTTTATTACACAGTTGCACAGTAACTTTAAAGCTGAACAATATCTAAAGCTGAATAATGTTTGATCAGGTTATATTTTCTTCAAATCCCCCTTTTGACCCATCTTAAATGGGTCAACACACAAAAATAAGTAACATTCAAAGGAACACAGAGACGTGTCGAAGCCTGGCTCGAAAAACTCCTCGGGTCTTATCATTTGTCTTTATCTGTCATTGCAGATGAGGAGAAAAGAGTCCAGGCACCACCCTGCCCAGGGGTCGGCTGCAAGCAGTCTCGGTTCCCGACGAAAGCAGTAACAGCTGTCCTGCAACCAAGGATACAACGAGTCAGTGCAACCAGGGTAGTGACACAAAATTAACAGTTCCTGTAACCTAGCAACCAAAAAGCATAAGTAATGATAAAAATGTGGAGAGTACAGAGTATACTATAATAATGAGAGATATAAACGTGAAAATGTGAAAGAATAAATCAACCGTAAAATAAACACAGAACGGTAACTGCTAAGGACATTCAAAAGTGAATATGTTAAAAAGTGAGGAAGGGGTGTGGAATAAAACAATTTATATCCAGTGGTGGGAGTACACATTCGCTCAGGCTTAAGTCCGGAGACCCTGAGAACATCGCTTAACCCTCACAACCCGACCAGACACAGTTCAACCAGATATATCCTTCAAGAGGAAGTGGGTGAGGGAAACAATTAATAACAAGCCTAATACAAAACACCACAGAGAAACAACCATTCTAGAAGCATTTAAACAAGAGAAAGACGATAATGTTCGTCACCCTCACGATCAGAGTTTTCATCATCCGTTGGCGAGGAGGTCAAGGCCAGATCCTTTAGGGTAAAAATTAAGCCTGAAAGATCCGGTTTTTTTGCTATTCTGAGCATATTTTGGTTTCTCCAGTGCAAAGCCTGACCCCTAGAGTGCTTGGACCAATCGAGGTCCGTTTCTGACACTAAACTGGACCACTTCCACTGATGCCAACCTCCCAGGGTTATATACCACACTGAGGAGGAGAGATGTACCGCAAGGTTAAAAAGATCCCCCCCTTGGTCTTTGGTGACGGGAGTGACTGGGAAGCTAGCGAAATCTATTTCGACTACCCAACTTTTATTGTTGGGGACACAGAGAGTAATCATTCTAGTCGTACTTGGGGTGCAGGAGGTAACCGTGTGTCGTTTCTTTCTAAATCGATCGGGCGTGGGCAAAACTGGAGAGGAAGTGGTGGGCAAGACCCTAGGGGCTACATTTGTCAGATTGGGACTGTCAGAAGGGGGCGAAGCTTTTGAACTTGAAGGTGTCAGAAGTGTCGGGGGCCCTTCACAGATCAGGATTATGCCAATGGGAATGAGACCCAGGGCCAGGAAGCAAACAAAGACGCAACATCTTTGCCTGCCTGTCATTTCAGGGGGAAAGGGCCAAGACATGTTTACTTAGCTTGGATGTCTTCTAATAGAGGATGATGGGGCAGAGAAAGGTGGTCCAGTTCCCCCCACCTCGCCAAGGGCGTGTTCTAGGAGTTAAAGAGCAACAAAAAGTATCAGTGACACAACTTTAAATGAGCTTTCAGCAGTTAAAACTATTGCAATGTAAAATGTAAATCTTAAAAACTCAAGCCAATATAAAAGCAAAGTCATAAAAGATGTTAAAAATAGAAAAATAAAAATGTTTAGTTCAGTATGAAGAACACCCCCTTTTGTAACCAGCCGGCTTGTAGGTTGAGCTTTGGCTCCCTCAAGTGGTTGGTGATGCTGTTGCAGCTCCTTCTGACAGGTCCTTCTGCACCTCTCTCAAGGTTCTTCCTGGTTCGGTGGCAGCAGCGCACTGTGTGTAATGAAACCAGGTGTCACCTTTCCCTTCGAGCCTGACAGCGTGGGAGGTCCGCTCTGTTATGCGGTAAGGGCCTGTCCAGCGAGGCTCAGCCCACTTTCTCTTTGTGACTTTCAGGAGGACGTAGTCCATTCCAGGTGTAGCCGCCTCTTTCAGCTCTTGCTGGTTTCTTTCAGCGACCTGTGAGGAATACTGGGCAACAAAACTGCGGAGCATGTTATAATATGTCCTCGGATCGAGGTCTGAATCAGCTTCATCCGACATTAACAGGCGAGAGGAGGGGCCAGGAAAAGGCCTGCCATGCTCCAACTCAAATGGAGTGTAACCAGAGGTTTGATTTACTGAGCATCTTATGGACATTAATGCAAGAGGCAATGCCTTAACCCAATCTAATTTGGTCTGTGCACAGATTTTAGCCAATTTAGTTTTTAGAGTTTGATTCATCCTTTCCACTTTCCCCTGGGATTGGGGGTGGTAAACTGAGCCAAACTTATGTTTCAAACCTAATGCGGCTTCAACCCTCTGCAGATCGTGGTTCCTGAAATGTGAACCATTGTCCGACCTTATGACCTCGGGAAACCCATGCTGTGGTATATAATGATTAATCAGACACTTCACCACAGTTCTACTGTTTTCACTTGCTGTCGGCCAGGCTTCTGGCCAACCTGAAAATGCATCCACAGCCACCAGCAGGTACCTGTAACTACCTACTCTGTCCACCATGTCTGTGTAATCAATGATTATTTCTTTCCCTGGGCAAAGTGGGATGGGGAAGTACCCTGCTATTGGCTTGAAGGCGGGCTTGATTCCAAATTGGTTGCACTCCTTACAGGTTTTAACCATGTATTTTGTCATGTCTTTTAGATAAGGGTGCCACCAGGCGGCTAAGTTCCTCATCATTTGTGCAGGTCCCACATGCCCCACTCCATGTGCCTCTTCCATTGCTGTCTGTCTGACCCCTGGCGGTAGAATGGGCCTTCCATCTGGGCCACGCCAAACATCTGTGTTTGTGGCCCCTCTTGTTACCCATAATGATTTTTCCTGGGGGCTGGCTTTGTCCTGTAACTCTCTGATTGTGGCTAGGCCTAGTTGTATGGGTGGTCTTTCTGGAGGGGGTGTGGCTTCTGGGTCCATTACCATAATCAGGGAGGGTAAGTAACCAGCTGTCTGCTTAGCTACTAAGTCGGCCTGTTTGTTACCTAATGCCACTAAGTTCAATCCGGCACTGTGTCCTTTGCATTTTACCACTGCCACCTTAACAGGTAACAACAGTGCTTCCGCTAATTCCCTCATTTCTATCTCATGTTTAATAGGCTTTCCGCTGGCTGTCAAAAAACCAGCTCTTAGCCACTGCTTGAGCTCCACATGCACTGCTCCCACAGCATAAGCTGAATCACTGTATATATTCACTTTCTGTCCCTTTCCCATCCTTAAGGCTTCAATCACCGCTCTCAGTTCAGCTCTCTGTGCAGACTGTTGTCCTGTCAACTGCTCTGCTTTCACTGTTTTCCATCTCATGTCTGTCTGTTCCACTATTGCCCATGCAGCCTTCAACATTCCACTTTCAGTTCTGAAACAACATCCATCTGTGAACCAATCTTTTTCTGCATCCATTAGAGGTTCTGCCTGCAAATCTGGCCTGATTTTCTCCTGTACCTGCACAACCTCTTCACACATATGTGGTTCCCCTGATCCCATGTGATCAGCCATGTTTATGCCTTCATGTGAGTAGGTGATGTGTGGTGCTTCCAAAATGGTACTGAGGCGTCTCTGCCTGAGTGAAGTGAGTGTGAAGGCCTGTGAGGAGACGTAGGCCACCACACTGTGTGATGTCAAAATTTTTAGTGGGTGGTTCATCACTATGTGTGCTGTTTTCTGAATGATTTTTGCAAGTCCAGAAACGTGTTGTGTGCACGGTGGGTGGCGTTTTTCAGTGTTGTCAAGCATTACGCTTACATATGTCAACACTTTTCTCTCTCCCCCTTTTTTCTGGAACAGGATACCATTGATATGGGTTCCAGTTCCAGAAACATCAAGATGAAAAGGCAAAGCATAATCTGGCACAGCAAGGTCAGAGGCGACAGAAAGCTGTTGTTTTAACTTTATAAACGCCTGTTCTGTTTCTGTAGTCCATGAGAGGCGAGCAGAGAGGTTTCTCATGCCTTGTTCATTTACCAAAACGCGCAAAGGGGAAGTAAGGCCAACATAGTCTGGGACATAGGTCCTGCTGTAACCAGTCAGGCCCAAAAATGACAACATGTCTTTTACAGTTAGAGGTTTTGGATGGTGCAAAATGGAGTTCCTGTGTTCTGGGGACAAGGAAATACCGGACTGTGAGACCATGCGGCCTAGAAAAGAAACCTGTTTTCTTGCAATCTGTAGTTTGTTTTTGCTCACTTTAAAACCTGTGTTGGCCAGGTGGTGAAGTACCACTCTGGTGGCCTCCAAACAGATGTCAGCCGTGGGGGCAGACAGCAAAAGGTCATCCACATATTGTATTAACATACAGTCAGATGGTAGTGGGCTGGTTTGTAAAAGTTCTTTCAAACACTGATTAAACAGTCCTGGGGAGAGGGCAAATCCCTGTGGTAAGCGAGTGTAACGCCATTGTCGGCCTCTAAATGTAAATGAGAAAATGTCACGCAGTGACTCACGAAGTGGGAGGCAGAAAAAGGCATTAGCCAAGTCAATGCAGGTGAACCAGGCATGAGATGGTGGGAGGTTGGTCAAGGCAACATAAGGATTAGGCACAGGCAAAGTAGGAGTGCCAAGTAAGGCATTAATCCTTCTCAAATCATGTGCCATTCTGAACTTCCCCGTGCCTTTTTTCTCAACGGGTAGGATGGGCGTGTTCCACTTAGAGCAGGAGGGCTCCAAGACACCGGCAGTGACCAAACCAGAAATTGTTTCTGCAATCCCAGCCTCAGCCTCCGGTCTGTGTGGGTACTGAGGCTGCCACAAAGGGGTAGCAGATGACAGTTGAAAAGAGACTGGCTCCACATCAACTAAACCTACATCTGTGGGTCCAAGGGACCACAAACAATCTGGAAGAGAGTCGAGTAAAGGCGCAGCATCACAGTGGTCTGTGTGTTCTCCTCCATGTGACCCGCTGACCACTCCATGTTGCAGTGTTGAGGAATTAAAGCAATCATTTAAAATTTGGTATGTCTTGGTAGATGGAGAAAACAAAACCTGTGGGAGTTTTGTAGGTGTCCAGTCAGTGGCCGCAAGGGAACGTTTAACCATTCCACCCAGCTCCTTAGCCTGGTGTCCAGGATGTAAGGCCAGTGACACATGGGGAGCTGCCTCATCAGACATCATGTACCACTGTAATTGATCTGTTGTAAAAGTAACCGCTGCTGCCACTCCCTCCGGTGCCGCAAAAATGCACGACATGTTCAGAGACCAAGCCCGCCCCTCACACTGCTCTTGGAACATGTGCTGGTACCAGGTGGTGTCATGCCTGTCATAAAACAGTGTAACATGAGGTGGGTCAGTTAGGCCCTCAGATCCGGTTCCAAAACAATGGGACATAGAAGAGGGGGCTCTACTACTAGCTGAGGATGTCGCCGACAGAGAGGAGCTTCCTGGGCAAAAATGCTTGGTATCTATGGGAGTTGGAGCTACGGGCGGTTCTTCTCCAATAGTCATTATGCCACCAGAGATATTAAGTACCGGATATATGCCTGCTGAGGGAGGAGTTGAGGCAGAATAGGGAGGTAGCTGAGACCTATTTTTCTTCATGTGTGGTTTTGCAGTTTCCCATAAACACACCCAGTGATTAAATTTAGCTTTGCGGCCTGCGTGCTTATCTGCTTCCTTTCTGTGTCTCACCCCGCTCATCACACCTGCACCTGCTGCTGCTGAGTTGGCTTCTTCCTCTTTCTCTTTTGCCTGCATAGCCTTATTCTGCCAAATTATTCCCCAGTTACCACTACTCCCCTCGTCCTTTCCCTTTTCTTTCATTAACCTTTCAGCTGTTTTCCTCAATGACTCTTTCTGCTTTTTTGCTTCTTTAGGCTGGTGTGTGGAGTTGATGACTGTCTCAACACATGTTAATTGTTCTCCCAATGTGCTAAGAATAACACCGGGACCCCAACCATCATCATTAGTTTCTCGATCTAATTCTCCATCCATTTTACTGTCAATGGAGGAGTGTTCTTTTATTGATTTTAAAGGAGAATTTGGGCCAGCTGGGTTTCTGCCTCTGTTAGGCACTAACAGCTGGGGCGCTGCTTTAAAGGTGAGTCAGCACTGAAATATCCCTTCAGGTGTTACCAAGCTTCTACCAAACCGGGGTCTGGCGGGTAGCCTTGCCTAGAGCTTCCTGATAGGGGTGCTAGTTGGTTGTCACCTTGTTCACACGTCTCATTCACACTTCATACATTACCTGCAGTCACTCATTACCCTCCTTATGTATGTAATAAATGTGTAAAAAAAAATTCTATGTGTGGTGTATTATTTTAACCAAAAGAGGAACCTAGTTCCTTTAATTGTGTAATCTGTGAACAACGGAGAACCAAACTGTCCTGCCCAGTGTTTCACAGCAAGCATTCAGCGTGTATTTATGTGTGTCCAATATCAAACAGAACATCAAAACATTTAAAACACTAAAATCATCAGGGTTTTAAGAAGAGATCCGTTTTCTCCTATTGATCAAAGGGACCCCTCCTTTGGACTCCAACCAGTACTTCTCCTTTTTAAGTTTTAGAGGATCTTTTCTAATAAAGTCCTCTGGGCCTTCCTAACCCTTCTGTAGTTTAGAGAATATTACTAAAAAATATTCTCAAGGCCTTTAACCTTTTAATTTGTTTAGAAAGGCGTTACTAATAAACCCTTTCAAGGTCCCAGACCTGCACTGAGGTATGTATCCGACACCGGAGAGCAACCCGTCGGCTGCAACCGTGGTCAGACCTCAGTTCACTCTTATCTTTATTCACTTATTCACTTATTTCTTATTCACTTATCTCTTATTCACTTATTTCTTATTCACTTGTCTGATTCTCAACAAGCCTTAAGTAAGCCAGACAATTTTGGTTATGAATTACTAGGAGTTTGGACACTAAGTATTTTTATAATGTTCAATATAGCAGAAATAAAAGGTCTGCTTACCTTGTTTTTGTGTGCACACAGCTTTTGTCCAAACTCCGTTCACTCAGACCACGGCCGAAGTCCTCCCATCCGTTCCAGTTGACCTGGAGCGGATCCTGTTCCGTGACGCCAATTGAAGGATACAAAAAAAACAACAACAGCAATAGAATAATATTAAACACAAAGTGAACCCGTCTTCCTTCATTAAATAGGTTCTTTTAGATGTTAAGGAGGAATTGACTTAACCAGGCTGGCGGAGAATGAAGACAACCGGACACCTGCTGCAGATGGGGAATCAGTGAACTTTTATTGAGACAGAGACAACCTCTCAACACAGCTCACATCAAGAGATTCCTAATATTTGCTGTGAGGATGGGTATATATTCTCTAAAACTTACAGGAGGGGGTTGTGAGGAAAGTGCTGCATTAGCAGAAAAAACAACTCCATAAAAGGAAATCGGCCTTGGGTGTTCTAGTCTCTTCGCTTGCAGATATCTTGCACCTGCAGGATGAGGCGATCGCTTCTTATCGCTCTCAAGGCCAAAGTCGTGAGCACATTTTTATTACACAGTTGCACAGTAACTTTAAAGCTGAACAATATCTAAAGCTGAATAATGTTTGATCAGGTTATATTTTCTTCAATCGGAGCCAGGGAATGGAGGAGCTGGCCCAGAGGGTGGCCGAAATGGCGGCCGCCCAGCGGGAGCAGGCGGCGGTGGTGCGTCGCCAGCAGGAAGAGCTGCAGGACCAGTCCGAGCGGCACCTGGAAAGGATTGGGGAGCTGGCGGCGCTGCTCTGGGCCTGGGCGCCACCCCCACAGGTGTGTCCCGAGGACAGTGAAGCGGTGGAGGAGCCGCGTGAGGCACCTCAGCAGCCGGAGGTGGCAGACGAGGCGCGCGGGGATCTGCGCCTGCCGGAGGAGGGGGAACAGCCAGGTGAAGGGCTGCTCCTGCCGGGAGTGGTGGATGAGCCGCTCCAACCGGAGGCGGCAGACGAGGTGCGCGAGGGTCTGCGCCGGTTGGAGAAAGAGGAGCTGCACGAGGGGCTGCTCGAGCCGGGAGTGGCGGCGGAGGGAGCAGTAGTGACGGAGGAGTCGCGCTATGGGCTGCTCCAGCAGGGAGCGACAGCGGTGACGGAGGGGCCGCGCAAGGAGCTGGAGGTCCCAGTGCCAGGGGACCTTGCTCGAGTGGAACTGGCGAGCGAGGCGGGCGCCAAGCTTGAGATCGCCGTGCTCGCCAGACCGGCCTCACCACCACCAGAGGCCTGTACACGCCACACCTCTGCCCAGCCACCTGTGAGCTGGGGCTCACGCTGGTGCTGGCCGCGCCGGGTGCACCTGTCACGTGTCCGACTTCCGAACCAGCTTTGCCTGCGCCGCTGGATTCGCGGGCGGCCGCCTGAACTCGCACCTCCCCGTCGCTTGGCCGGGGCCTGGGGGTGCCAGCTGTCCGGGCTGATTCCCTCTCCCACTGGCGGTGGGGGAGTAGGTTCGGCCGGATGGCTCCCCGGCCTCAATCGGGCGATGGGGGTATGTGGTGGGGCGTGGTCTGCGGTGCCGTGCAGGGAGGGCGGACGCACCTGCACGGCATCCTTAATCACGCCCGCCTAGTTAAAAACACGGGGACTGAGGGGTTTGGGGGTGTTGTGGTGTGGTGAGATGTAAATAAAGATGACTCTGAACGTTGCTCCGTGGTCCCGCCGTGTCTTATTCACGCCACAGTCATAAATCGATTTTATTTTCTTATTGCATTTGATACCCTGCACTGTATAGAAACGATTGATGTCTCTGCATAGTTTCATTGTGCCAAAATGTTAAAACACACTGTAAAACTATAACCTGTGGGCTTTTGTATATTTTTTAGCAATTTTGCAAAGGTTTATTTGGTTTGAAAAGGGGGGTTATACTACAAAAAGAGAAAATTACATTTGAGAAATATTTTGGTAATTTCAACTTGTACACTTGAATGTAATTAACTCATTCACTGCCATTGACGTCTATAGACGTCAATTACGTTTTTCAATGGGAGGGGCTAGAATACAACCTCGGGCAGCTTGTCAGTGAACATCAGACTGCTTGAAATGTATTTTTCACAAAAAGCTCGTTTTCTCCCTTTTTTTGGTCAAAACAGGCATTTTTGGTGGAACCCACCTCTCTTCTACAGCTGATTACTAAAGAATGGAAAATGGTAGAAACAAGCTTTTTTTTTTTTTTTTTTTTTTTGGATGGAAGAAGAGAGTCTGTTCTTCATTTTGGTAGGTTCAGCATTTATATGATCATAACACACAGTTTTCTGTGGCTCTTCAAAAATGAGTAAAAATGCTCAAAAACCCTGGCAGTGAATGAGTTAACATATTGCGTCATCGCTATGCAGTGCAAAGCAATGCTCCTGTAATCCCGTTTGAAGGTGCAGTACTGCAAAAAAAAAAAACTACCATAGTTAATGGTTTATTCATGATTTCTGTTAAACATGCGGACCATTGATGAACAAATAAGCTGCATGTGATTTAAAAATTACATTCCGATTAAGATGCACTGTAAAGACTATTACAATTAATGGTTTGTGCTTGTTTTGGTTAAAGCACTTGCATTATTTATCTATGGCTATATACATCACTATAAAATGTGAACTTAATTAGTAGTAGCCCTGTTGTTTACAGGTTAGGTATTTTGTGAATGGTAAATGGCCCTTATTTATATAGCGCTTTACTAGTCCTTAAGGACCCCAAAGCGCTTTACATATCCAGTCATCCACCCATTCACACACACATTCACACACTGGTGATGGCAGCTACATTGTAGCCACAGCCACCCTGGGGCGCACTGACAGAGGCGAGGCTGCCGGACACTGGCGCCACCGGGCCCTCTGACCACCACCAGTAGGCAACGGGTGAAGTGTCTTGCCCAAGGACACAACGACCGAGACTGTCCAAGCCGGGGCTCGAACCGGCAACCTTCCGATTACAAGGCGAACTCCCAACTCTTGAGCCACGATCTGTGAGGCCTGGATTTCTTCCTCACGAGGAAGATGGCGAGCCTTTCCCTTTGAACCAAACCATAGCCATTCCGAGTTGGCCCAGAAGGGCAGGTTGCTCTTCCCTCACTAACAATTGCAATAGTGCGGTACGATGAAATTGCAGCAATCACAGACTTTTGACCTTCCGAAATTGACTTGATTAATCACTGACTATTAAGCCGGCAGGACTGTGTGTGATCCTTGGGTATACTGGGTTCCTCCTACGGTCCAAAGACATGCAGTAAGTGGGGCTTAGGTTAATTGGTGAATCTAAATTGTCCATAGGTTTGAATGTGATTGCAATCATGATCAAGTATGAATACAAGAAGTTGAAGAAGATGAATAGATGGATGGAACCACAGTTCTGTAGCTAGCCACCAGGTAGCACTTCATTATATGCAAGCTAGCTCAACTTCAGTAACCTTTCAAGAATTGCTGCTGTTTAGTTTCTTTCTTCGTTTATGTTTGAGGTGAAGCACAACCATAAGTTTTAGTTTTTTAGAAATCCCTCAGTTAGATGTTGGTTTCTCACTTTTAGGTGAAAATTAGCAAGCTAACATCCTGCTAACTCCATTAACCTTTGTAAATTCTGTTTTTTATGGATGCCTGGATGTTACACTTTATTGTAACACTGTAACCATACTGGAGCTTGTAGCATGAAAAAGATCCTAAGCACAAAGATTTACCAGTGGATGGTTCAAAGGAAGAAATGAAGGGTTGTGGGATGGCAACTGTAATATATTTCAAAAATGAATAAAAATGCTTTAATTTGAATGAATAAGTAAGTAAGTTCTTCACCTTAAAGGAAGCACTAAATGCTTCTTGTGAACTTTTACTACTAGAAAAAATTACCCTGTGATGTTGTTCAAGTGCGCCACTTATTATTTGTCAGTACTATTTTAAATAAGATTAAGTGTTACTATGAAAAATATATATTTTTGCACATATGCATTTTAAATGCATATGCGAGAAGGCAATGTGGCGTACTGAAAAAATCCTCATGAAATATTCATCATTTAACTTTTTTTTTGAAATCACAAGTACTTTAAATTATAATGGCAACTGTATTTGGTTAAACAATAGCAAGTCCCTGTTTATTTCCCTTTTTTTATCGTGAGGAAATGTTTAGTTACAGAAGCAAAACAGCAGCTTGGCCCAAGAGTGATGTCAGCATCAACTCTTTATATCACCTCTGTTACGATCAACCAAAAGACCATAAAATTGATAGACTACAGCATGTGGTGACAAAATAGAGGGACAAATTGCAGTCCATAAAAAAGAAAATGGAAAAAAAAAGAGGGCTGAAAAGAGGGTAATATTAAAAGAGGCTTGTGTGTTGTTTCCTCTAACAGTGACTTGTTCAGTTTATTTGAGCTCACTACATGCATTTAAAGAGGGGTCAGAATAGTTGATAATAGCCAAAATAATAATGCAACAATGACTGTGCTCCAATAGACCTTTTTGTACAAAGCTACATTTATTTCCTCATAGAATATCTTAAATAGTCCAAATCTAAACAGGAGTTTCTGATTGGCTCATCTGGCCCCATTCTTAGTTCAGACTGAAGCTCTCTTCCAGCGTTCATATGTGAAAAGACACAAATGAAATGTAATTTTTGTTTTTCACCTGTTTCCTGTTTAACCCCCCTGACTCATGTCATATGTGAGTCAGGTGGGTTGGGAGGATGCTGAGAACAATCAATGGAGTAAGAAAGACACTGAAGATACAGATGTCATGGTAACGGTGAAAGATGTGTTTTAACACTGTGCCTTCTTGGTTATACATTTGGCCAGAAAAATCCATGAGCATCCCCAGAGTAGATGACCATAGTAGTTTGTGTGACTACGTAAAGGATATGCAATCAGTTTTGTTTTTGTTTTTTCACTATACCTAATAGATTTATCTGAAAGTAGGAACAGTTCCACTCTGGTACTTAAACCTGTTATATAAAATTTGAGGTCCTTGTTTTGATTTTTCACAGTGCAATTTTACTGCTTGGTTTACTTCCTACTGCTCGCATTAGCTGCTAGCTAGTAAACGTGGCTGAACATTTACTTGCTAAAGAGTTTGTTGTTTCAATCTGGAAATAGAGGGGCTTAAAAAATGAAAAGAAAAAGAACTTCATATTCATCAGGTGCCCAACTAATAGTTTTAAATAGAAATCTGCATGCTGATAAAATCACCATAGCAATATAAAAAGTATGCCAGATTTATGTTTACAGTTTGTATAGAAATCTTTAATCAGGGGCTTAAAAATCACACAAAAAATCACTTGAACATTGGTTCCATTCACATATGAAATTTACACATTTACACCTTCTTTCTGCATAAAATTAGCAGCATCACATTCAACTATTTCTAACAAAAATCATTCTGGTGACAAAAACAATGTCTTACACATACTTTGTTTTATTTGCAAAGTAAACGAGTTAGTGAACTGATGATATATCAACCTTCTTCCTACTGCTTCCTACTTCCTACTCCTACTCATTAAGGCTGTTGTCTTTTAAATGTGTTGTAATGTAATTGCATCTTGGTTTATTTCGTATAAACAAACCCCTAAAAATAATCAGTCGTCATTGTCAACCTCTGTAGCACTATTCGTGTGCAGCATGTTATTATGCTTAAACCTTACACTGTAAATACAGCCCATCTGCTCACAGTTTTACATACACCAAATATTTAAACCTTTCAGAGATCAATGACTCTGAAACTAAGATTTCAATTAGTACATGAAGCTCAGAATCAGTAAGTTTTCATAGTGAGTCATCTGAACCACACAGCAACATATTAATGACTAACCTCGTGCTGTGGATGGATCATCTCCGATGATGACCAGAAGATGTCTTTTCCCTGCCATATGATTGCATTTGTCTATGCCCATTGGGGACCCTCACATTAACTTTAATTAAGGGAAAAAAGCTCATCTGCATCAAGCTGCTAATGTGTTTATAATATCCTAACCATTGCTCTGTAGTGAGCCACTAGGTAGCACATCATTATATACCAGCTAGCCCAACTTCAATAACCCTTCAAGCTTTGCTGCTGTTTAGTTTTCCATCATCATTTATGTTAGAAGTGATACTACACATCACATGTTTAAGTTTTTTAGAAATCCAGTCAGAACATTATGGAATTAGCAAGCTAACTTCCTCCCAACTCACGACTCTGTTAAACTTCATAAATCCTGTTTGGATTCATGGGTGATCACCTGGGTTATCGGCCACATTGAACATTTTATCGGAGATGAAAGAGTCTGGGCCATTTCAAACTCTCCATGATGCCACAGTGTTTGTTTGAGTTTGGAAAGAGTTTGGGCCTAGAAATGACTAATGGCAACCAGTGGATCAAACCACTATGAGGTTACAAGGGGGAGACCTTTTTTCCCAAAGTCAAGGGCCAAATTTACTAATGTGTTGCACCAGCACAAACTGGATTTTGGTGTAAAAAGTGTACTGTCTGTATTTGCAAAAAAATCACAGTAACAAGATGGCATGTCAGAGGTGGGAACTCAGAGACTTTTGTGACTGACCCTGTTGCTTATGGCATTTACTAACATTGTGACACGCAATCTGCTGCTAATTGTGTCAATATTTAGTCATTGAAAAATACTGAAATAAAGTGACTGCTCCTGTATTTAGAAAACAGCCCAACTTTTTAAAATCATCCCTAAAACTAAACACACCTATCAGCACTATTTGGATAATTGCCTTAAACATGTTATTTTGACATTTGGTAAATCTTGCCCAAAATGTATCATTTTGTTTATATAACATGTGACCCAGACACCTCTACTCTCACCCCCAAATTATTTCCTCCTTCAACAACATAATCTTGGGGCAGTACCCCAGGGCCCCCTTTAAACCATGCCCCTATCTCGCGTTGATAAAATGTCATCTGTTTCAGAGTTTTGTTTATCGATCCTTCACCCATGACACACATTCCAGAGTCTCTGGCTATTTGGGAAAACATTTTACAGTTTTTTGGTGATAAGGTTGCTGCTCTCAGGTCTCAGATCACTTCTCCTGCTAGAGTCTTTGACTCCATTGGGCCTAGCGTGCTATCCATTATTAACGCCTGTCTTCTGACACTCTCAAAAAATGTAATCATGATCTGACAGTCTAAACTCCCTTTTCTGTCCAAGGTGCTAGAGAAAATTGTCTAGCTCCAGGGATTTCTAGAATCAAATGGTGTTACTGAAATCTTTCAGTCTAGTTTCGAAGCACATCATAGCACAGCAAAAGGTACCTTTTAGTTTTTAAGGATCTTTTATTAATTGCAGACTCAGGTAACTCTCCCATTATTGTGCTATTAGACCCGAGTGCTGTGTTTGATACAGGCTGGGTGGCTTTTCATCAACATCAGCTCCTGTTACATGTGGAGTTCCTCAAGGACCTATCCTCAGCGCACTTGCAATAACCCGGCCGATTCATTCATCTTTACACTACCTCACACTCGACTCAACGGTGAGTTATTTGTTTGTTTTGTTTTGTCACAATTAATGTACATGCGGAGCCGCGATCGCACATCCTACAATGCCGGTAAGCTAATGCTAGGCTAGCGACAGTAAGTGCAATTACTAGTGTCATCTATTGAATATTGTTGTTTTTGTTTATTCCATTATGGCCGAATGTTGATTTAACGTATCTAGAGTTGAATGAGTGATTTGATTTTTGTAGTTTTGTCCGTTTTGGATGTTTTTTGTTACTTTTCTGATGAAATGCCGAAACGGCCTATGAGATTTTGCATTGAGTTAAATTCCATTTACATTATTGAATCTGTTGCGCAACACCTGTGATTAAATGAGTTTTGTAAATATATTTGATTAACTTTGGATAATATTTATTAGCTTTAACGCTGATATACTTTGATGGGACCCATGAGAATGTCTTTCTATAATAGTATTTAGAATGACATTCATTATAAGAGATGATGGTTTATTGATTGTTGTATGAAACGTGGCATTGATTACTTGACTTTGTTATTTATGGATTTATGTATTTATTTTGTCACAGCAGTAGAATGCTGTTTCATTTTCTTCTGTGAATGATAATTTCTGTTTTTTGACCTTGTTTAGGTCAGGTTTTTTTTGTTCTCCCGCGATCAGCCCTGATCAGCGCGAGATGGCGAGCCACCCGACCACCGCTACGTTGCGGTAGGAATTGTGAACCTATGGACTGAATCACAAATTGTTGACACATGACCTATCACAGGTCCATGGAACTAAACTAAATCACATACTGGACTACACCTCATCCCACCTCCTTTTGGAACCTACTAAGCTGTTTTGTATTGTCAACATTATTTTTGTTTGTGATATATATGCATATGTTTTTATTTCTTTTGTACATCCGTCTATACACTTCTCATAACAAACATAATATATATATATTTGAGCTCTACTTTTGTTTCCTGTGTTTTACTCACACCCTCAGGCTCCATAGTCGAATCTTATTCTGATAGCTCATTGTCTATGAGGCTGCAGTCAGGCGCCCTGGTCCTTTAACCGCGTTACACACTGCTCTTTTATCTCTACATGCTCCTGTTAGCTTCAGTTTTCAAAAAATAAATGATCTCATTTTTACTTTATGCCAATGATTCTCAAATGTACTCTTTAAAAGTGTTGCCGGACTGTCTTGCCACCATAAAATCTTGGTTTGCACTGAACTTTTAAATCATTTTAAATCTTGAGAACTGTTTCACATTTGAGATAAAAAAAATAACCTCTGTTGTTAAAACCAGGTTCCTTCAGCTGAGGGCCCTTGTGAAGCGTGAAAATGTTCTTTCATCTGCTAACTTTGAGAAAGTATTTCATACCTTTATTTCATCTAGGCTTGACTATTGCAATAGCCTTTATTTTGGAATCAGTCAGATTCTACTTTCTTGTCTGCAACCTTTACAGAATGCGGCAGTTCGGCTCTTGACAGGCGCATGTAAAAGGAGATCTTATTTCCCCTGTTTTAGCTTCTTTGGCTTCCAGTATGTTTTAAAATTGATTTTAAGACTTTATTGGGGGGGTTTTCAAGTCACTATGCACATTCCCAATGGATTTTTAAGGCTAGCCTCTGGTTTTCCAAGAAGCAGACTAAAGCAGCGGTCCCCAACCTTTTTTGTGCCACGGACCGGATTACAGGGAGTGCAGAATTATTAGGCAAGTTGTATTTTTGAGGAATAATTTTATTATTGAACAACAACCATGTTTTTGGAAGTAGTTTTTAGTTTGTTTTTAGTTTTAGCTATTTTAGGGGGATATCTGTGTGTGCAGGTGACTATTACTGTGCAGAATTATTAGGCAACTTAACAAAAAACAAATATATACCCATTTCAATTATTTATTCTTACCAGTGAAACCAATATAACATCTCCACATTCACAAATATACATTTCTGACATTCAAAAACAAAACAAAAACAAATCAGCGACCAATATAGCCACCTTTCTTTGCAAGGACACTCAAAAGCCTGCCATCCATGGATTCTGTCAGTGTTTTGATCTGTTCACCATCAACATTGCGTGCAGCAGCAACCACAGCCTCCCAGACACTGTTCAGAGAGGTGTACTGTTTTCCCTCCTTGTAAATCTCACATTTGATGATGGACCACAGGTTCTCAATGGGGTTCAGATCAGGTGAACAAGGAGGCCAAGTCATTAGTTTTTCTCTTTTATACCCTTTCTTGCCAGCCACGCTGTGGAGTACTTGGACGCGTGTGATGGAGCATTGTCCTGCATGAAAATCATGTTTTTCTTGAAGGATGCAGACTTCTTCCTGTACCACTGCTTGAAGAAGGTGTCTTCCAGAAACTGGCAGTAGGACTGGGAGTTGAGCTTGACTCCATCCTCAACCCGAAAAGGCCCCACAAGCTCATCTTTGATGATACCAGCCCAAACCAGTACTCCACCTCCACCTTGCTGGCGTCGGACTGGAGCTCTCTGCCCTTTACCAATCCAGCCACGTGCCCATCAAGACTCACTCTCATTTCATCAGTCCATAAAACCTTAGAAAAACCAGTCTTGAGATATTTCTTGGCCCAGTCTTGACGTTTCAGCTTGTGTGTCTTGTTCAGTGGTGGTCGTCTTTCAGCCTTTCTTACCTTGGCCATGTCTCTGAGTATTGCACACCTTGTGCTCTTGGGCACTCCAGTGATGTTGCAGCTCTGAATTATGGCCAAACTGGTGGCAAGTGGCATCTTGGCAGCTGCACGCTTGACTTTTCTCAGTTCGTGGGCAGTTATTTTGCGCCTTGGTTTTTCCACACGCTTCTTGTGACCCTGTTGACTATTTTGAATGAAACGCTTGATTGTTCGATGATCACGCTTCAGAAGCTTTGCAATTTTGAGACTGCTGCATCCCTCTGCAAGATATCTCACTATTTTTGACTTTTCTGAGCCTGTCAAGTCCTTCTTTTGACCCATTTTGCCAAAGGAAAGGACGTTGCCTAATAATTATGCACACCTGATATAGGGTGTTGATGTCATTAGACCACACCCCTTCCCGTTACAGAGATGCACATCACCTAATATGCCTAATTGGTAGCAGGCTTTCGAGCCTATACAGCTTGGAGTAAGACAACATGCATGAAGAGGATGATGTGGACAAAATACTCATTTGCCTAATAATTCTGCACTCCCTGTATGTCCGACAATATTTTCATGGACTTTAAGGTGTCGCGGATAAATACAACAAAATAAAACCAGTACCGGTACCAAAAAAAAGAAGATTTTTAAAGCCCAGAAAAGACTGCCTCTTTAAATTAGGACCTCTGACACTTGACATCTTCAAAGCTGCTTCAGAACAAATCTTTGCTGCCTATTATTTAAATGTGACTGATTTTTGACACTTTTCTTTTCCTTTGTTTTCTTATTTTGTCTTTTATTTTGCTATATTTTCCTGCTCTCTTGTTCCATTTAGTTGTACAGCACTTTGGCCAACCTGTGTTGTTTTCAAAGGTGCTTATAAATATGTTGACTTTTTTTGAATCCCTGTGTAATGTAGTGCAATTTTTCGTGTATGTTAATACGACAAACAATATAAATCTTTAATACATTAGATTATTTACACCATCAAATAATATGATCACAAAAACATAGGAAATATTGTGGTAATATTAAACATGTGGACCATCAGAAACCTCTTATTTTATTGTTATTTTACGTTTCTATCCTACATTGGATGATTTATATGTGCAGTCTAGTTACTATGTTGTTAGATGTGATTCAGATATGTTGCTACAGGTGAAGTTAGTCAAGTTTCCTTTCCTTCTCGCTCTGTGTGTTCTTTTATAGTTTCGACTTTTTTTAATACCAGAGTACATTTTTCTCCAGACAGCGTGAAACAGAAAATGTTGTAAATTTAGATCAACTGAAAAGAGAAGAAATAATGTTTAAACAAGACACCAATGTATCATCCACTTAGTCTGGCAGACATCAGGATCATCTGTTTTGGTTGCTTCAGCCTGCCGCCTCACCCATCCACACCACTATCCACACACACACACACATACAGCCATCGCTCCACTCCTTAACCTCTGAGTGACAGCAAGCTGGAGAAGTGATGTGAGGAGCAGTGGAGAGGCGAGAAGTGGGAACATGTGGGGGAACCCCTACTGGGCACGACGACACATACCCACGCACGTATATTATACACACACACGTCAGACAGAGCCCTGCAGTCCCACCTTTGACACTAAGCTTCCAGAAGCAGGGAACTCTGGCTCATCCTCGCTAACACAGATTGGCAGGTGAAGCTAAGCGCCCTCTCGTTTCTCCTCCACTCCTCTCCCTTTTTGTCCGTCTTCTTCTCTTTCTCCTACCTCTGTGCGTTTCTTTCTTGCGCTCACTTTCGCTCCTAGTCCTCTTTTCCTATAGCCATCTGTTTCTTTCTCATACCCCACCACCTCCCTCCTTTCTTTCTTTTCTCTCTCTCCTCTGTCTCTTCCCCCCTCGGAGGCTGCAGGCTGGGGTTTGAACTCATCTGTCAGGATCAGAAAGGGTCTGGAGTGACGGGAGACTCCTGTTTCAGGAAGATAAACAGCCAGCACAGATCAAAAATACTCTCCCTTAAACAGGCAAACACACACATTCAGACACGCACACCTACTCGCACGCACAAAGGTGCACACGGAACGATCCATCTCGTGCGACGTCAGATCGAGGGTGTTAGCTCGTTGTCAGCTTAGACAAGGTGCGGCATCCAAATTCAGCAGGCACCTGGTTATTTACAAAGTTAATCGCAGAAAATTCTGCTAAACTTGGCCAGAGAACTCAGGCGGCCTGTGATTGACAGTGACCGAGCAGAGACGCTGATATAGATCTTTAGAGGAGGCGAACATATTTTTGGATGAGACACAGAGACATCTGTATTGAATGATATGTCGAGAGCAGCTGAATATCTTAAAAAAACGAACTTCCTGCTCCCTCTCTCTCTCCTTTTTTTTCCATTGCAGACGAGAGCTACTTCAACACTTGCCAAGATGACAACGGTTGCCCAAATGTTCTATTTGATGTTTCGAGCCTCAAGAGCAAGTGGGAGAGAAAGAGTGATACAGAGGGGAGAGGGACCGAGGGAAAACAGAGAAAATAAATGGCAATAAGAGAGGGAGAGAGGGAGGGAGAAAGGGGAGAGTGAAAGCAAATGAGAATGAGAGGAGTGGAAAAGAACATTAGCTCGAGAGGTGCCAAGTTCACTATCTGCCAGCCTGAGGTGTGTGCAGTCCCGGGTGTCGTAGTGGCAGTGGAGGGGCGGGAGGGAAAAGAAGGGAAGGAGGGGTGAGGCAGTGGGTGTCAGGTATGTCTCTCTTTCTATCCAAGCATTCCAGCGTGCGCTTTTTTCTTTTTTTTTGCTGCAGCTGCTGCTTGCCCGGATAACAAATCATTCCCTACAGCGCCTTCTGGTAACCTCGTCATTCCCGCTTAATAACATTTGGAGATGCTAAGCTTGTAAATTAGCGAATCTGGACCGAGGAGATATTATTTATGCTTGTCTCCCATCCTGAAAGACTTGTCTTGATGGGTAAATTGTGTTTAATTCTTGGAGGAAGCTGTTTTTTTCTGCGCCCCAGCGTGAGATGAGATTAATCCCTTGACAACCTTTGCGGGCGCACTTCAAAATTGCTCCCAAATGTCACCACAGCCGCCGCCGCCGCCACTGCTGCTCCTGCCACCGCTGAGATTTGCAGAGGGTTGGAAAGAAGGGGGGGGGGCACCGTGCAGAAATCGGGGACACTCACGTTCCTCCCCTCGCACACGCGCGCATGCACATATTTTCTTTAAGTGTGTTTTCGTTCCTTCTCCCTTCTTAGCATTCACAGAAGAAGAAAAAAACACACACACACGCAAAAAACTCGAGGCACAAGCCATCGCCCGCCCACGTCCACAGACACACACACACCTTGCACCCTCCTATAGATTATGTTCTTGTTACACTGACACACACAAATAAAACTGTCTCACCTCGAACTGTTTGAGCAGCAACAGCAGACACACGCGTTCGCACGCAGGAGCAGTTGTCCTAACGCGCACACACACACACACACACACACACACACACACACACACACACACACACACACACACACACACACACAACACTTACAGCTTGTTCCCCAGATTGCCTTTTACTAATTTGTTCCCTCCGAGTGAGAGTTTGTCTTTGATTTAATGTGTCTTTATGGCTCTTGGTGAGAAGACAGTTTTAGATTTATTTAACAAGAAGACAGACATGGTTAGAGAGGCCCCCGCAGCCTGGAGTTGCTTTTTTATTTTGCACATAATTTCAAATCCTGACACACAAAAAAAACCCACCTCCAGGTCTCTCCACGCAGCTCTGCGCACCCTTGGAGTTTGGGGGGTTTGTCCAGAGGCTTCATATCCCTGATCAAAGTCATCCACCCTGTTTGCTGAGCAGGGGGGCCTGGATGATGAGTCTTGGTCCTTGTTCAAGCTCCTCCGGAGGGTCAAGATCAGCACCCCGGAGCAGAGCACGGGCAGCGAGGGTATGTCTCTCTTAATGACCCACAGAGTGGCAAACATACCAACTGTCAACACTCATCCTCCTCCTCTTCCCCCACATCACTGCATCGCTGCGTTTGTTTCTCTCTCCGCACCGTCTCATCTTCATGATTTACTGGTTGTTGTTGGTTTTGCATGTGTGAGTGTGTGTCCACTCACACATGCAAGTTGAACGGGGGCCCCGTTCAACTTGCAGCTGGGATGTGGGGAGAAAAGAGGAAACGCACGTAATTAGATTGTAAATGCTTCATGATATCTGAGGACTTCAAATGGCACAATCAGAACGATGAAGGCTCTGTGTTTGTCGAGCGCGCGCGTAGTACGTGCGACAATAATGGCGCGTCTCACATTATCATTATCCAAAGGCGGCCGCTGACCTCTCCTGCTCTGCCAGCTTTTTGCCGTGGCGGAAAACACTCACAAGTTCATTTCACACCAGCGCGCGGAGAGTTCAGCGGGAGCCGCGGCGCGCCTGAAAACAATGAGCTTTAATGTGTTAAAAATGAGTTGCAAAGTGCTGTTACTCAAAGTTCCACCGACATCTGACCGCCGCATTCAAACAGAAAATGACGCGGGTGACTGTTTTCATGCAACAAGTCATTTCTGGTAATTACAGTTATTTGTGGCAACCGTCCCCTACACACCAATTACACCCGTCTGGGGCATTTCAGAGACTGTGCCTATCTGCTTTGAGAGAAAAAAGAAAAGAAAGAAAGAGCGCCGTTTAAAGCAAACAATTGTCACATAAAAAGATAAACACTAAAATAAAAATTTGACTTTTTTTTCATTTGTTAAAAAATCAACTTTTTCTCAACAACACCAAAACCATGACGTTAACCTCTGACCTCCTCTGGCTAGAGAGGATTTGTCCACTTCCTGTCTGCTGGTCCGCGTCCAGGTCAGTTTCTCCGGGGCCTCTGAGCATGCTCATTGTGACCACGTTTATTTTTAGAGGAACTTTGATGAAATATGTTTCTTTGGTGTGGAGGGGGGGGTATTAAAGTTGTTTTTGCAGAGCTGAAGAGATGTCATTTAAACAGAACATAATCCATAAGCTGAATTACAAGCAGAGACGTCCGTTCCCTCCCAGCTCTTCCTCCCCCCCCTCGCCCTCCTCCTCTGTGTGTGTGTGTGTGTGTGTGTGTGTCTGTGACACAGCTACATAATGTCTGTCTGTCGCCGTCTGAATGTAGGCTGTAAATCTGGCAACGCACATGTAACGGGCACACACACACACACACACACACACAGAGCTGTCCTCTTGCTCAGTAATGCTTATTTATTGGAACACTTTAGAGCCGACGTACTTGTGTCTGTAAATTGACAGCTTGGCACAGTGCTGCAGGGAAAGAGCTTGCTGGACCGCCGCTTCATTTCAAGACCGGCTGATTGGCAAGAATGAAAAATAGTTCCACTGTTACTGTACGCCAGTGACATTTTAGTCCAGAAAAAAAAAAGAAAGAGAAGCAGATTTAACTCTCACCTTCTAACGAGCCGCCATTTGTAAATGCTGCAAAGTTTAAACAGATGGAAGCGCTCGATTTCCAAAGGTACGTTTTGAGTGATTCATCGAAGGAAGCTTCCTCTTAAAAATAAAAATAAAAATAAATCGTGCTGGATATATGAAGATTTTACACAATAATGAAATGAAATAACAATTTATTTTTATTGTTTGTTTTTTTATTCTGCGCTCAATTTCTCTGGATTAATGTAAAAATGATTTCTCTGAAAGATGATGCACACCTTTAACTCGAGACATTATAAACAGATCATTTGGGATATACTGCAGAGCCGTGATGTAAAAACTGATCACTTTCAAACAGATGCATTTATTTATTTAGCCATATTAACGCCCCACTTTAAAATACAGGTCTTGATCAGGCAAACATTCATATCTGATAATTTGGTCCATAATCTCCAAAATGTAAATGAAGCCCTCACGTTATTATCCAGGGCCTGCTTATTTTTTAATTTCAGTTTTGTTTATTTTTTTTTGTAGTTGTTGTGCTTTTTGCTCCCCTGCGTGTTTGCCTGAGAATCATTTAGAAGGCCACATTTCAGATGTGCTTCACCTGTGGGGGCGGGGGCACATCAGCGGCGTCGTTTTTCGCCGCGGCGCGGTGGATGCAGTGAGCTCGGCGCGTTTGACGGAAATCGCTGTTATTTCCAGTCGTGTTATAAACAAAAAATATGCACCTGCTGATCAAACTGTTCTTTCTCTTCGGCTCGTCTCTGTAGAGCAGAACGAGCTCCTTGAGCGGGAAAAAGCCGTGACGGCAAATCAGAAAACATTTGGTTAAACTTGGTTTCGACCACGTCAGTGACAAGAAAAGACGTGTCCATCTCGTTGTGGTCATCCACACTTTTATGTATATGTATAAGCAAAGGACAAATCAAGCAAATTATGCTTCTCTTGTGGTATTTTTGCTCACAGTGGAAATGCAGTTCTTTCACATCATAGTTTGTAGTTTCTGGGTAATTACATTTGAAAATTGCCCCCACCCCCAGAAAGCTCCACTAATTTGTGCTGGTCCAACTTTAATGCACCTGCTGCAGCATATACACAGATATACACAGACTGTTAAATATATGCTTTACACAGAATCAGGTTACTGATGGCCAGACCTGCTCGTGAATTTAGAGCTCGCGTTCTTTTTATTTTCAGTGAAAAAACTCAGATCCACCTGGCTGCTCGCTCACCACAGAGAACTATTGAATCATTACTGACAATATAAAGTCAAAAGTTCAGATACTGTGTGTGGACATGTTGTTGGTGATGCTGATGTTGGTGTTTTAACGCCTGTTTTAGGAGCAGACCTTGATATCGGCGCATAAAGCAGGACGTGTTCTTTATCAGCTTTAAGCTTCATTGTTGTCAGCGTGGTTGCTCGAAGGCCTGCAGCCCTCGGCTCTGGGAGCTCTTCCTGAAAAGTGTTTACGGAGCTGTGTTTTGCGGTCGGTGTGGTCTCCCGCTCGTCCCCCAGGCCTCGTAAAAGAGCCTCACCACAGGGCGGCTCAGCCACAGACCGCAATACCAGAAGTCACACATCTGTCGAACAAGCGGCGTGCCGAAGCCTCAGATTTATGTCCGGGGGCCCGACGGGACACGAGGGAAGGGCTGCACGCTTCGCTGTGGGTTTGCAGTCATTTTAGCTTTCTGGCGCAATTCACAATCATCAAACGCTTTTGTTGCATGTCTCTTGAAGGTAAAGACGACTTGGATTCATAGAGACACGGGTCAGGTAGGGTTGCACTCGAATTTTCATTTGCTTTTATTGAAATTCCATCTCAATTATCAGAAACACTAAAGTCCCACAGATTCAGTGAGAAAACATGATTAGTCTTTCAAAGTACTTATTTTTCATCTAAAAGAAGCACAGTTTTGCTTTTTATATTATTTATTATACTATCTATTATTTTGTAATCACTTTTCTTTTATAAAATAGTTGGACCGAAACCGATGAGGTGAAAATAAATTGCAGTGATTGTGCATAATCGTTGGAATTTCCCATTTGATTAATGCAACCAAAAGCTTTTCATTATCCAGAAAGCATTTCGGTTACATAAAGCATTCATTTGAATTCGTTTAAAGCATTTTCAGAATAGTGTTTCGTATTGTGAACGAGACAGTTTGGAATTTCAATGAATATCAATGCCGTGAACATTTCATTGTCCTGAATCTTTCTCTTTCTCTCACACATACTCACACGCACACACGAGCACGCGCTGCTAGCCCTGCGATGATGGCTAACGCAAGCCGTTTAAACAATCGTCCCAATCCCCCCCTTATCTTCAGGAGTTATGCCTCTAAATCTACTCATAATACACAGCTCACTGAGGGTGTAATCCCCGGGAACATCAGAATAAATCCACGCTATATCCGCTACATGCAGACCAGCAGGCCGAGCCAGGGCCATTATGGAAGGGACGGAGGAAGAGGAGGTGGTGTGTTAGCGAAGGCCGTTAATGGGTTGTCTATGAATACATATTAACACCAAGCCATTAAGACACCTCCATCCAGGAAATCCCTCTGACCCTCTGATGATACAACAGCTGTCCAAAGTTGAAACTTTAAACCCGCAATCCCTCCGCTGTCACGTCTCTTCCTGCCTCTCTTTTCCCTCGTTTTACTCTCAACCATACTGTGGCTGGATTGTCCTGGATTTGTCCCAATAGAGAGGAGAAAAAAAATCTTCCACACAGGACCCAGAGGCAGAGAGACGGAGCCAACCGCTCATATTTGGGGCCCGATGAGAGAGGACGCAAAACCCAGAGGAGGACAAATAAATGACGACAATCAAGAGGGCACTTGTTTTTTGGGGGGAGGCGGGTTTTCGTGCGACCTTGTTCGACCTTTAGTTAAAACAAACAAATCAAATTGATCGCAACTCTGACTCAAAGTCAACTGTCAGGACACATGGCTGTCTGCTGCATGGCTCGTGGCTTCCGTCCTGCCATCTGGAGAACATGAGTTCTGGGGAAATCCTTGTCATTTTAGAAAAAAGTCCAGAGGAAGATGAGGAGGAATAAGTGGGCTTTTTAAATCTTGGAGCAAAGTGAAGTGACGGGGCGATCAAATTAAAAATGCAAACTTGAGCACTTTCTCTCCGTCTCTCTCTCTCTCTTCGCTGCTCTCTCCCCGTGTCTCTCCACCCTCCTTTCCCAGGCCTGAGCGAGCAGCCAGCAGAGCCATCTTAGAGTCGGGAGGGGGGAAAAAAAGGAAAGAAATCGAGGCCCCTGGGCTCTTTGGCTCCTTGGCTGGACGACAGTTTCCTGGCCTGAAGGGGTCAGCGGTGGGCTGTCTGAGAAACTGGCAGCCATTGGGGCTCCAGAGGGGATGTTTTTCAGTAAAAGAGGGGGGTGGGGGGTGTATCTTGTGGCTGGTTGGCACAGAGCGGACACTGACAGTTTCCAAATAGTGTTGTTCCTGCCAGGGCCCGCTGAGCTCTTACACATTACACCAAACACAGGAAAAGACCAGAGGCACTTGAGGCCTGGTGTTATAAAGCCCCTGACAGACTCCTAAGAAAACGATAGGGTGCCTTATTTATTTAGGGTGCGCACGGCAATGTTTTTATAACTCTCAATTCTCCAAACAATTATTCATTGCAACATGGTGTATGGAGAGTACGTTCCCTGGCAGGAAGAAGCCTTCATGATTGCTCTAATAAGTGTTTTTTAATCATCCTTAATTTTTTTCTTTTTTTTTTACATGCTATATAATATAGTATTATTGCACTTTACTAACATTTGACAATAAAACCTTTTCACAAACTTTTTGGTTGAATCTACATTTGGTTGCTTTAGGATCAAAACTGCTCGCATTACATTAATATCAGACTGTATATAGAAGATGCACACATCCACCATGACATCACACACTGGTCAGTGGACTGTTGTTCCGAGGCCTTAACGTCCGCATTCGGCTGTTGCCATCATCAAGCTGGAAGTGATCATAGAGGAAGGAGTGCTCCACCACCACTACAACCACCACAACCACTGGGACAGAACACTGTTAATTATTATGAGAGTACGGACCAATGGTGGGATGTAACTTAGTACATATATTGGTAAAGTATATGTTTAATGTACTTGTACTTGTATGTCTTACTTTACTTTGCACCTCTGCGCTGATACATATATGCATATATTGTTCTCACACTGTTTATTAATCCTGAACACGCCTGTCAGCCAAACAAGCCACGCCTGCTAACACTGCCTAACTGTGAGCTTCAAAACAATTAAAACAAGCGAGTTAAACAGAAGTTCAGCTGCTTTCTATTTGTCAAAGATGGCTCAATAAACTTTTGGAGCCAGCCTCCAGTGGCCATTAGTGGAACTGCACTGTCGCTTCATGTTTCAGTCCCAAATGTTGCCACCCAAGCTTCCCAGTAAAAGCCCGAGATTGGGACAGTGAGGAGAGAAACTGGGAATCAGTCACCACAATCATTTGTCATAAACATAACCAATGAAACACTCAGCGCTGCAAACATGCTGACAGACAAAGGATGTGATCTCTCGTCGAGTCTGGCACTTTCTATAAACGATTATTTTTACTTTAAGCTACAAACATAAGGAGAGTCGGGTCTGAGCAAAACAGTGAACCTGCGCGGCGGCTCTTCCAGCTCCAGCGTGTGACTGTGTGTGTGAAGCAGAGGAAAGTGTAAAGCGTTGCTGCCTTACTGCTTTGCTGATAACGCAGCCAAGCGCTATATGAGAGCAGTACATTTACATAATGAAGCCATAAGTTAAACGATGAGCCGTTTTACCACGGTTTACTGCGGGTCAAGAGCATCGCACTTAATTAATCATACCTGTGGGTGCAGTGTCACCTTCTGGACACATGCTGCACGCTGCACTCCCACACGCTCACCCTCGTTTCAGCATGTGAGAAAGAAAAGAGGGCGTCTTTGATGCAGAGCAACTGGTTCAGTCGTGAAACCGTGATGCCAGCATCTGACGTCAGGCAGAGCAGTGAAGAAAGGCCCGCGTGACCTCTGTGTGACCTCTGAGCACGACTGCCTGATGAAACATAGTTACAGCCTGAGTCTGCGCTACCTTGAGAGTGAGAAGGAGTGATTGCCTTCCATCCAGCACTATGTCGAGGATGCTTGGGGGAGAAACGCAGTTGATTTTTTATCTAAAAGAAAAAGAAGAAAAAAGTTTCATCCAGCCTGCTGTGCACTCTTCCTTTTCCCCCCTGTATGTGAATCATATTAAGTTTAAGTGTACCTAATAATGACTCTATTATTACATGTTTGTCTTTGGGAAACCCAAAGCTGCAAGGCAACCAGTACATTTCACACAACGTACTTAAATACTCAAAGTGATTTATACATACATGAAGTCATGAAAGATAAATGACTTTTGAAGCTCGACTGTGTTGTGATGCTGCAGCTAAAATAAACTCCCTCATGGTCGTCCTGTGATGTTTCCATCCGAGCACATTTTTCTCTCTTTAATTGTTCTTTGTTCCTTTTACTTTAAATCTTTCTCAGGTGACTTTCCCCCCTTCGGATTGACAAGCTCTTCCATCTCCTCGCGTTCATTTCTCCTTTCACAGCACTTTTTTTTTCCAGCCTCCGTTACATCCCCTCGCCTTTTAATGTCTCCCTTTCAGCCTTTTTTACTTATTTGTTTTACCTTCGTCCTCTTTCTTTCTCCCCTCACCGAGTCTTCCTTTTAATCCCCGTGTCTGCTCGGTAAACCCCTCTTTACCCCTCGTCCTCCTCTTATTCCTCTTTACCCTCGTCCCTCGGCTTCTCCTTCGTATTTCCATATCCCCGAGCTGATTCCCCTGTCCCCCTCACTTACAGCCTGTTGTATTCCCTGTCTCTCTTCTCATCCGTTTATCACTGGCCCTTGTTCTGTTAATCCCCGAGGGTTTTGTTTATTTGTGTTGGAGCTGCTTTTACAGCTTGCGACTGACCCCACCTATTTTCTCACCAGTCATTTGAACAGCAGGGCTGCTTTGCAGCTACTCCACCAATTAACATACCATTAGCATAATATTTGCATGTGTGCATTAGGGTGTTGATGGGAAGAGAAAATAACAGTTTTACAGGGTTTTTTTTCATGCCACAAAAAAATATACATATTTCACGGACTGACGTTAAAGCACCCACGGGCTTCTTTATCTCGCTTTGATTCTGCTGCTGCGCGGTGAAAAATCATCCTGTTTTCAAGTTTACTGTGAAAAGTTCTGCTGCTCTCGTGTGATTGGCCCACCTACACGTTAGCATCTGATGGTGATGAGTTCAGTCATTTCTACTTGTCTAATTTGTTATGTCACCATTATGGTTCGATCAACCTGTTACATAAACGTCCATGTTTTTTACCTTTTTAGAGTAAAAGATAACAAACAAGAAAAACTTGGTGAAGGTCGGCTGTTTCCTGCGTATGAAATATAAATGAAGACTTGTATATGTTTTGTAAATATTTGCAGGAGGACGACAGGGACACACGAGGTCAAAGGTGAAGGGTAGAGGCTAAAGAGGAGGGTATAACGGTGCCCATTCAAAGTCTTATGAATGAAAGAAGAAAGGAGCACAAATCACTGAGAAAGACACACAGACGAACACTCTGCACAGATGCATGAATGGAAATAAACAAATGTCGATGGAGACGCACCGACGGGGATACAGAGGGCTGAAAGTAGGCCAGCTGCCGGCGGATTGAGCCGGCGAGCGTTTCATGTGAGAGCTGCGGCTGAAGCGGAAGGGCGACGTGTCAGGGGCGGCAAGCCAGTTTTCCCGGCCTCGACTGGGGATCAGCCCCCTGGGCCTCGCTGTTCCCCTGCGTGCCACGCCTGTCTCTCACACGCCGCCGCTCTCAGATCTGTCACATTAGGCCCGTCGCTCAAACACCGGCGACGCTTTGTTTTTGTTTGCCTCGTGTCACGCCGATTACTCCGCTCGTTGGAGGACCCGACTGAGGGAAGCGGATGAAGTTGCGCTCAGGTCACGCCGGCCATTTACCGCTAATGTCCGCTTGGTCACTGGCCATGTTTTCCAATCAACACCCCCACCGCCATCTCACCCCGTTTGTCTCAAGGCTCGTCTCGCATTGACTCACCCCCCTCCCTCCCCAAGAAAGAACAGATGCCAGACACAAGTGATTGAACGTAATTTGTCATGTTTGCATGCAAAGACACAAGGACCGAGCGGGGCTGTCATGTGATGATGCGATATGTTCTACATGTGAAATGTCACACATTAATCCGCGTGCAAAGCTCCTCACACTTAAATCACGGAGAATAAAGTGACTGGGTGGCCATGTGCCAAAATGATTTTTTTTCTTTTAAAAATATATTGAATATACCATATGCCTGCACGTCTATATTTTATTTTACATCTCTGCACCATGTGACTTCGTTTTTATGGTTTGAGTGCAAACACTTTCTGATAAGGGATTATTTTATGGACTCTTAATGCATCAGCCACCTGATATTAATGGCCAGACGCACAGCCTCTTCTCTTATTTCACTTTTCTCCCCCCGCTCTTATTTTTTCCCTTTTTTCTTTTACAAAATGAGACATGACTGATGAAATATTTGGGGAAAATGGCAGCTTAAGTACTTGCTGAAATCATTTTTATGATGCTTTCATTTTGGGGGGGGTAAATGATGCTGCAGTTTGTGTAGACATTAGTATGTTAGACTGAGGATTAGCTGCTCTGCCAGGATCAAAGATGAAAGAAGGAGGAGGGAAAAAACAGACAACTAGACCCGCAATCGTGTAATGATCTGGGTTGTAGTGTAGAATTAATATATAATTGCATTTTTAAAAATTGTGTTCGCCTCTAGAATCAATGAGATAACAGTGCATTTTCAAAATAAAGGACCTAGTTTTTACCCTTCTTTTCTCATTTTTTAAAATAAAATAATAAACTATATTTAAACAGGTTCATTTTAGATTCAACGTATAGCAACAACGGCGATAATTATTAGCAATTTAGCAGTGTGCTGCTATCCTCCCCAGCTTTATCGATAAAAACTAATAAGTAATAAAACAACATTAATACAATCAAATTCAATTCCAGGCTCACACTGCATGATTTCAAAAGCAATTCCCGCCTTACCCTTTATGTGTGTGTGTGTGTGTGCAGTCCTACCTCCTGCATCGTGCAGTATAAATGGAGTTATATATAATATCTAGAAGGCCTGTTGGCCCTGGCTGCTGTGCTGCACTCAGCTCTCTAGCTGCTCTTGTCTCTGTATAATCCTCCTCCTCATGAATACATTAACGCCGGAGCCTTAAACTCAGCTTAGCTGGGGGCTCAGCGTCACAGCACATCCTATTACCGACTTTAAATCATTAATGTGACATCGTTTTCACTCAATTTCCAAACACCCACGGTTTGAAGAAAAAAAAAAAAAGCTGTATATTTGAGCCGAGGCAGTGCAGGCAGAGGGCCGTGCTCACAGTCACGCCAGGTGCGCGTTCACGCATTCAAGTTTTGTTGTTTTATTTTTTTCAAGCGATCCACGGGCTACTGGGCCTGCGCAAAAACTTTGAGCAAATTAAATCAGAAAAATAAGCAGGCATTCAAATGTAAATATGTGCTCATTGTAATAGTTTCCCCTCTTTGGTCTGAGCTATTGTGATGGAAATACCCGCTAGATATAAATGTGGTTTAAGCTGAGCAAACTCCTACAGTACACCTTAGGGTGTGTGTGTGTGATTTAATCTGAGTATAGCCACTGTTTGCTTCCTCCAGCATCTCACGTACTGCTGACAATAAAGAAAAAAAAAAAAAAGGGGGGGGGGGGGATCTGAATCCCCTCTCTGCTCCTCAACTATTCACACATAAACCTTTTCTCAGATTTTACCTCCAGGCCGCCTCTGAAAAATTCACAAAGCCCAGAAGGAAAAAAAAGAAGTCGTCCTCTTAATGTAGGAGTTGTGGATCTTCCCCCATCCTGCCTCTTTATTGCATCAAAAGGGTCTCTGTGTGTGTGTAGTTATGGTAATTACCAAAGCACGTAAAATCATCTCCTTGGAGTGCATTTAACTGTTTTCACGCACAGCGCGTCGAGCCGGGCTGTGGAGGGGGTTTAACATATGGACACAGATGGGGGGGGACAGTGCTTTAATGGGCGCCCTGAGTGGGGTTTTGTGTTTTTTAACCCTTCAGAAGTGGAGGCACGAACATCCCCAACCTTCTTAAGCGAGCATCAATTAAAGATTTCACTTTTAAAACTGGTGACAGCAGCACAGCCAGCACTCTGACAGGCCGGGGAGGCTTATATGGACACTGCGAATATAGGCTACTCTTCTTCTTTTTATGATTAGCACACACACACACACACACACACACACACACTTCATCACTTACACCCCCCCTCCAGCCCGTCTCCCCGTGTTCCCTTGTTGTGCTTAATTAGGTTATCAGGTTGCTAGTGGGCCATGATTCTTCTCCACGCCTCCCAGCTGGCCCTCTGATTGGAGGGGCAAGAAGGTGGACTTGGCATAATTAACACGTTGTTATGGAGATGATTGAATCGTTTGGCGACACATGGGCTCACATTAAGCCACTTTAGAAAGAGGAATGAAGAAACGTCGACACTACCAGCACTACTACTACTTTAAAAAGTTGTCTGTCTGCTCGTGTGTTTATGCTGTGGTGTGTTCACTGCACTATACCTTAAAAAAGAGGGGGGAAAGTGGCAGTGTACATTTGTATGTTGGTGTGGGGAACCGTAAAGCCGTGTGAATGTGTGGAGGAAAAGAAGTGACCAGGACCAGGACAAGTTTTTTTTACTGAACACATTGCTGTCTTTATTAGAGCCTTGTCTGGCAGTAATACTGAAAAAAAGTGAACTTAGAACAGATGGTGGCAGCCCACGGCTTTTTTTCCCCTGTTTTTCTTTATTTCTTTGATATTTTTCTTCTTTTTTTGTGCGAGCACTGTGACTCTTGCTTTTCTGTGGCATGGATAACATCAATAAAAGAGACAGTAGGGAGAGGAAGAAAAAAAAAGAAATATACAACTTATATTACACTGTGTTATGAACAAAATATAAATCTATAACTCTATGTTATATTTACATAATTATCTTTCTTGAATTTTCAAGTTGAGATGGTAAGATATTTTTTTTTTGTTTACTAGTAATAATTCTCACTTTGTTTTGAGCTCCACTCATGACTTTGATTGTCTTAAATAATATCATCATCATCATCATCATTTTCATTGTCTTGATATGGGGACGGACCTTGCCAGCAGGGATGACTGATCTCTTAATGCCCCACCCAAACACCCACCCTCCTGATACTGTTTTAAAAAATGGACTTATTCATTTAGTCCCCTCTTTCCAGCATGGGGTTCAACAAAGGTGTGATAACAGGGGTGACTATACAGCAAAATTAAGACCCAGAAGCTTGTTATGTGGCATGTAGGAAACATCTAGAAGCGAGAATGTGACATGAAAACAGCACACCTGAAGAGCAGTCATGGCTCCTGTAGCATCGTGTGGAGCTCAAACAAAGCAAAGGGCTCCTGATGAAGATACTGCAGACCCACACGCGCACACAGTGGAACAGCCTTGGTGGATCGCAGTAAACACTGCTTTCTCATGATTAAAAAAAAAAGTCACTGCTACCACAAAAAACAAAAACAACAACAACAAAACAAAAAAAATGTCTATATACAGGATTTTTTTTTCAAGAAACAAAAAGGACAGCATAGGATTTGTTTGGTTGTCATGATAATCTCTTCATTTGAAATGTGCCTGTATGTGTTGTATCTGCACATTTGGGATGTACTGATATATCGGTTGAATATATTATCAGCTAATATTGACCCTCGTTGACAGATATTGTCAAATAGGTTTTATTTGGATTAATTCTTTAAAAAAATCCAATAAAAGACTCTAAAACTGGTCAGGTGGTATCTCTTTAAAACAATTTCATTGCTTCACTGGTAAAAAAAAAAAAAGACAAAGGGGGTGTATAAATACCCCCCACCCAAAAAAATGTATATTTATATGTATATATATATATATACATATATATATACATATATATATATATATATGTATATATATATATATATATACATATATATATATATAAAAATGGCCGATATATCGGCCTAATATCGTTATTGGCCGATATTCAATCCTGCTGATTTCGGGATATTAACAAATAAGACATCCTTTATTCTGAATGTTCAAAAAATGTGTGATGAAGATCTGAAAGACTTTCAAACAGGTCAGTATATTTTTGTACAAAAGAAAGACACTGAAAAAATATTGGTATTGGCTGTCAGCTACATTATAAACATCAGTGTTGGTATTGGCCCAGAATTTCATCGGTGCATCCCCCAGTGCGCACACGTACGTGTGTGTGTGTGTGTGTGTGTGTGTGTGTGTGTGTGTGTGTGTGTGTGCGCGCGTGTGTGGATCCATGCCAAAGATGTTCCACTGTGTCGCCGTGAGGCAGCCAAACTAGTAAACGGGGACGGGTCTCTGTTCACAGAAAAAGTGACAAACCAAAAACATGTAAAAATTTAAAAAAAAAAAGAAGAAGAAGAAGAGGAAATTCACATTATACATTATGATAATCATTACAAATAAAATTATAATAACAATATAAAATCATGTTCTTCTTCTCTGACTGCACAGAGTCTGAGTGCTTCTTAGAAATGGGTTCGGACATGATAAAAAGGGTTACGTCTTCAGTTCGGACGAAGGCTGGCGTCCATGTCTTTCAGTCCAGCTCACCCGCCCGCACAGGATTAATAGGAGGGGATCAAAAATAAAATAACATAAAATAAAATTGCAAAACAAAGCAAGGTAAAATGACAACTTTTTGTTTAGATCTAAATACCTACCAGCTAAATAGAATAATGCTTCATTGACTGTTTCATATGGTCATAAAAACCCAATAAAGAGGAGAAAAATAAATTATACTGTACATAACTTACTAAACTTAGGAAACGTTGACCATCCTTATAATTATTGTTAATAATATTATTAGACTAGAGGCAGTTTGAAGAAAAATAATAATAAAATACAGTATTCAAATACAAACAGAAACACTGACTGGCTGACTTCACCTCAGCTCCGCCCACTGCAATACAGCAGGACAACGTTGATTGGAGGGTGGGGGGTTAGGAAAACACTGGACAGAACACAGTGTGCGTGTGTGTGTGTGTGTTACAGGAAATAACAGCAGCAGCATTAGTTGCCTGTCTTTCTGCAGTATTATTAGCTTTCTTTTTGCGAGCGCGTGTGCAAACGTCCAATGGTGGAGCACACACACTGACACACACTCGCACTGTTGGGATGTTTCGATCGAAGTCGCACTGATGTGTGGGGTTTTTTTGCCCTGGACGAGATCGAGATAGAGGGATGGAGCGAGAAGGAAACCGGTGGATTGTCTCGCAACACAGTGCTTTTGTTTCTGCTCCGTGACGCCAGAGAGACTTCCCTTTGCTGCAACCCGCCCCTCCCCACACACCGAAAATCCACTCAAAGTGGGACAGTCCACTTTGTGCTGGTCAGTCCCGGCTGGACCGTCCCATTTGATTCCATGCGATGCAAGGAGGGGAGGGGGGGTTAGCGGGCGGTCACAAAAAAACACAAAGGGGGAGAAAAATTGGGGGGGATTGCTGACAGCACACTGCGAGGTTGAAGAAAAGATATCTTTTTGTTAAAAATAAATGTCTCATGTCTTTCAGGTGCTTTACAACAAAAGGGGAAAAAAAGAAAAGTCTCTTTTTTCTATTATTATTCAAACTTGTAGCACAAAAACAACAAATCACATTCACAAGCCACTTATTGGCACCGTGTACCTGAGTGAGAATATTATAGAACCAAAGAACAAAAAAAGCTGTTTTATTTTTAAAAATGTCTCTTGATAATAAACAGGTCCGCCATCTTAAAGTGTCATGTTAGCCTTTGACAGGTCCTCTGTTTTTCAGTTTTTCTTCAACAAACGGGACTAAAAGGTTGCTTTCTGAGAGCCATGTTGCTTTCTCTTCACTCGTGGCATTACACTCTAACACCTGCAGTACTATGTGGGTATTCCTCAGCGAGCTTCAGAACTGCCTTGGTCGTCTCTTCCTCCAGTCAGTGTGTAACAGTCAGTGTGAGTGACAGGTCCTGTGCTTCGGTTGATTGATCAAAAGATGCTGGTATCAGGACTCCGGGGGGAGAGGAAGGGGAGGGGAGTGGATCTGGCTCTATTAGAAGAGTCCATGTTAGTCGGGGGGGGGGGGGGTGAAACTGGTTCCAAAGCGATTGGCAAAAGTGAAAGGTTTCTTCCTGATTGGTGGGGATTTTGTGAGATTAACCAGCGGTGATTGGCTTACAAAAAAACAAAACAAAACACAAAAAGCAGGCGGTGCTGATGCCGTCCTATTGGGTGATATGGTTCTCGTTATCGCTGGCGTAGTCGCCATCTTCGTCCTCGTAGTCAAAGTCGTCGTACACGTCGCCATTGCTGTCGTCTAGCCTGAGCTCCTCCTCCTTGATTCGCGGCCCCTCCCCCTTGAGGCCAGGCATGCTGGGGTTCTGGTGGTGGTTGGCGTTGGGCTCGGGGCTGCTGGACATGCTCGAGTGCTCTGAGGGCATCTGGGGTGAGGGCATCCCCGCCATGGATAGGGCACCTGGGTAAACGACGCCTGCAGAGGACAACGGCAGCTGACCCTGCTGCCTGCACGCACAGAGGAAGAAGGCTGTCAGCACATTAAATGCAGCGCTCGCAACACTTTTGAAATCACATAAATGTTGAGATCCCTCCCTGAATGGTGACTCTCTCTCTTTGAGCCATTAAGAAAATTATTACACAAATGGGGAAAAACTAAATCCCTTTCATATCTGTGTGGTAAATATAAACCTACAGCCTGTGTGCTGTTAGCTTAACTTCTCATTAAAACTGGAATTGAGAGAAAACTGACAGTTTGACGTCTTCAGTCTTTTCTCAAGCACCAACAGTGATTCTTAAAGCATCACGTCTGAAACCTCTGACATTTACAGTCAGCGTGTTTATAACCTGAGTGCGTGTTCTCAGCTAAACACTCAGAAACAGCTCTTACTTTCTAAACACAATACTGCACTTGATGTGGATGAAACCTCATGGCCTGACCCACACAGAACGCATGATTTATCCTGATGTGTTTTTTAGAACAAATGTTTCTTTTTTTCAGAGAAGAAAAAAGAATTAAACTGCATTCAGTCTGTAATGTTTGGATTCTACATCCATACTTTACACATCTGGATATCCATGTGCATGTGTGGTCACTTAAGTATATGGCCAAACTTTAATGCAAATGGCTTCGCCATGTACGCACAACAGAAAAAAGCCACATTTGTAATTTTTACTCTCTGCTAATAATATTGTTATTAGCAGAGAGGTATGTTTATTCAAATAATGGTTTATGTTTCATGCAGGAAGACAAAACTGATTTATTTCTCTCATAAGATTTTTGGAACAATGGTTTGATTCATCGAGAGAGTTGTTGTAGTTTTTTGTTGTTGTTTTTTCAACAGCCTTTAGTTTCAAAATACAGGATCTAAGCATATAAAATTAATAACATTAATACAACTGTAAAGGGACAAACAAAATCTTCCTATGGGCAACCAAAGGGTTCAATTCTAAGTGGATAAAACCATATAAAGCATATAAAACTGTAGCTGTTGCTTCTCTTGACTCATGATTTAGGAAAAATAAAAAAATAAAAAAATCAACTCAAAGGTAATATCCAAAAAAACCATCCAAACAAAACTGTGCATTTTGTGCTTATTATCTCATAACACTCACTGTGACCCCTTGTGAGAAAAGTAAGCCTGCATCCTGTAGTTTAATTTCTGATATTATTATTATTATTATTATTTAAAGGACTGTATTTAAAAACACTGAAAATAGGAAATTTAAATCACACTAAAGGAGAACACCTCCTGCTTCTGTTTATAACTAATTCAGCATCTTGTTGTCACGCCTGTTCCGACACAAAATTCAATTTGTTAAGGTGAGGGGCGGGCCTCGCTGCAGGTAGGCCGCAAACAACAAAAGGAAATTATGCAATTATGCGCTGACTTGCTTTCTCCAAATTTCTGCTGCGATCTTTTTTTTTGTTAGTAATTCATTAAAAACTGAAAGATTGATTGATTTTTTTTTAGGCATTTGATGTGACAGGAAAACAAAGAAAAATAAACAGTAACTCGTTTAAAATATGAAGTACAAAGTCAAACCAAAAAAAAGTAATTGTTAATCCCTGTTTTCTTACTGGAGAAAAAACAACCAACAAACAAAGAAAGCCAACCCACTCACCCCACACTGAAGTACTGTCTCATTTCCTGCCTGCGGGACCTCATGATGGCCTTGTACTCGCCGATGCGCAGCTTCTTGCCGTCCACCAGGCAGGTGCGTTTGGGCCGTGGCTTGTACTTGTAGTCGGGGTATTTTTCCAGGTGCTGCTTGCTGAGCCGAGCCTGCTCCTCGTAGTACGGCTGCTTCTCCAGGTTGGTCATGGCTTTCCAGCGTGAGCCTGCACACACAGAGCATGTATTGTTAGGGATGGCTGCGTGTCTTTGGAAAAAATAAAATAAAAACAGGCAGATGGGGGGTTTCCAAAGAGAGCTTTTGTCTAAGGGAGGAAACGTGTAAAACTGTGAAATGTGATCATAGAGCAAGACGACAAATAACAGCACAGAGATGAACGATAATGAAAAGCTGGCATCGATGTCGCTGCACTGTGAGCGCCGCTGAGATAATGTTGGACGTTTCACCCGGAAAGAGAACGCATAGAGCGCTAAAGGAGGTTAATGAGGGGAGCAGCGGGGACGACAGGTACTCATCTCAGCTAATGAGGACTTCACTTAACCTGCTGTCATCTCTCAGCTCAGTTTCTGCTTGCAGCATCAGCGCCCTGCATGTGTGTGTGGGTGTAATCTTGAGTATGTCTTCCCCCTGTGTGTTTCATATCTGGTCTGAATTTGCACTTGACTACTGTATGTTTAATGGTTAAAAGCTGTCAGCGCTCGGCTGTTCGCTCTCTCGGTCTTTCTCTCTCTGTTTTCTGCGATCTGTTAGCAATCGAGAGAGAGGGAGGGAGGGAGAGGGAGAGAGAGGAGGCTTATTAAAACCAGATTTCCCTGTGTTATAAAACGCTTAGGAGCTCTTTAAAATGTCAGGGCCGATCCCGGCGGTCTGGGGGAAATGTCAGGCGGCCTCGCGCTGCTTGTTTAATGCATAATGAATTATATCATCATTTGTCGAAGCTGTGCTCTCCCTAACCGTTCATTAACAGCACTTACACAATGCCACTGCTTGTAAGGAAATTACAATTAGTGTATGTGTGCGAGTGTGTGTTTAAGAAAGTGGAAAATACAACTCACACCGCTCTTCCTTTCTCTAGGGTTATTCACATGAGAGGGTGGAGCAAAGCCACTTGTCATTCACACCGTGCGAGTGTAGGTGTGTGATTTTTACCAAGGATCTTGCTGATGTTGGAGTTGTGCATGTCGGGGAAGGCCTGGAGGATCTTTCGCCTCTCGTCCTTGGCCCAGACCATGAAAGCGTTCATCGGCCTTTTGATGTGCGGCTCGCTGCTGCTACGACCCCGAGACTCTCGGAATATCCTGGAGTCTGACACGCTGGGAGAGCCTGGGGAAGGGAACCAGGGTGTCAAACGTATACAGAAAACTGGACAAGTTTTGTTCATTAGACGAGCTAAAATGCTGGGAATTTTTTTTCATGGGCGAGAAAAATCTGTTGCTCATTAAGCTAAATAAATATCATAAAAATCATTTTTCTCATATTATAAAAAAGTCTGACTGACTCACTGATCACACGTTTGGGAGGACAGCGACTACACAGAGTTTTACTCTGTATGCTCAAGTTCATAGAAAGGTAACGGTTATTTTCTCTTTTATTCAGGAAAAACAAAAAACAAAAAACTTAATTATGAAAATTATTGATATCATTAAAAGTCTTTCAAATCTTCATTACTCTGTCGTGGAACAATCAGTGAGCGAAATATCGTGGTGAAACAGATAAACAGCAAATTGGTAAACATGACCTCATTTGCAGGCAGGCTGATATCAGTTAATATAAATATTTGGCAGATATACGGTACCAGCCCTGGAAGACTTTCATCTTCTTGTCATCGTTCATCAACACTCACAGCCTTTTTCTCAGTTTAGTGACTCCATGCATAAACTGTGTGTGTGTGTGTGTCTGTTTCCCTACCGTCAGAGTCTCCACTCATGGTGAAGTCCAGCATGGCGTGGCTGAACTTGTTCTCGGCCTGCTGCTTCAGCTGTTGACTCAGACTCTCCAAGGCAGCTTTGTCCTAAACAACACAAACAGTTCACAGTTGCAGTCGGTCAGTGACTGAGTCAGGGAATATGTGAATGAATGAAACCACAAACCTGCAGTGATGCCGAACAATTTCCTTTTGCACCCACAACAAGTCATTCTTGTGACTGACTCTGTCTCTGATTTCATAACTATGAAAAGCAACGACTGTCTAATGTTTAAATGTGTCACAGTTTCAGTGACCGGAGAAGCCGACTCTCTGTCGAGAGATGAGAAATTCAGGAATATTCCTCATACTCGCCTTTGATCTGAAACAAATCTGTTTATTTATCGTTTTTCTATCAATACAGAGGCTGCAGACAAATGACGGTTGTAATTTAAGTAGAAAGGCAGTTTGTGTTTTGGTTCATTTCAGTGTCAGTTTGTGGAAGCATCAAATTGTTTGAGTGCGTTATGCCCGCATGTTTGAACACACATCTGTGTGTATTGTTTGCATGTGCAAGAATGTTGATTACATTTACTCCTATCTGGATGTTTGCCGCTTTGTGTGTACACTGCATATTCTGTGTGTACAATGGATTGTGTGAGTGGGCTTGTGTGTGTGGCAACTCCTGGCAGCCACCTGCGAGAGTGGAGTGCTGCGGCTTGCCTCTCTCTTGCAGAGGCCCCCAAGGGTCGACGCATTAGAGAGAGAGAGAACGAGAGAGTGCAGCACAGACGAGAGCGAGGCCACGCCGCACGGCCCCCTGGGTATTTATTACAACCAATAAAAGGCTGATTTACTGAGCATTTACATGCTTAATGCAAGCAGCCGGCACACTCTGCGCTAGAACTTGACTGCAGACGAGCACACACGCTCGCACACACGTACACAGAAGCGCACCAGCGCGAGCGTTTTACAGTTTAATTATACGATTAGGAGCGCTACCCAAAACACTGTCGTCTTCTAAAACAACCTTCCAAAAAGTGTCCCTCTCCATTTACATGTGACCCTGGCGAGCTGGCTGGCTAGATGGAGGGAGGGCAGAATGATAATGAAATGCATTTTCTCTGTTTTTAGTCCAATAGAGTTTAATTGTTAGCGATAATTTCCTCCCCAGATTGGAATAAATACTGCTAAAAAGACAGGAAGGGAAGCGGGAGAATAAAAGCCAGAGGCGCGCAGCGAAACATGTTTTCGCAAGCCTTTTAAAAAGTATTTTATTTGGAATTTTGTATGTTTTTATAAACGCTCAATAACCTGCCAATGGGTTGGAATTATCCAGCCATTCTGCATGCAAATCAGAAGTATTTAAAGAACCTTCCTCATTTCGCACAAATGAAAGCCTCATTCAAACTTTCTTCCACAAAAAAAGATAAGAGCACAAAGTGTGCTTCTTACTTTTAGATCATAAGATTAAATGTGCTGTTTCGAATGGTTTTATGCCGTGTGTCTGTGTGTGTGTGAGGCAGAGATGGAGATGAACAGGCAGACCGAGTGGATGACAGCCTAGTCTGACATTAAACCCCAGTATAGTACATGAGAAACGTGGATTGAATGGCTGACACTGGAGCCAAGACACAAAGTAGCGACAAAACTAATCCTGTGTGTGTGTCATGGATGACACTGTTGTATGTGAACGGCGGGAGCTCGCCTGTTTCACACAAAGCCAAAGGGAACAGGAGTCAAGGTGAGCGTGTGAGGATGCAAACGAGTTATGACTTACAAAAAAATATTCCCAGTGCCGAAACTAAAAATGTTTTATAGTAACAGGATTGCATGTCAAAAAAAAAAGAAATGTAAAACAGAAATAAGAATTTCTTTCAACAATTCTCCCGTTATTATTAATAAGTAATTATTATATGATTCCACAGTACAACTGATATAAAAAACTTATAATAACAGGAACTTGAACTGATCTAACGAGACATGAAAAATGTCAGTGTTTAAGCACCTAAATGTCTCCACGTAAGGAACAAACCGTAAAATACGTTCCCTTACTCACTGGTATAATTATCATATTTCCAGTTCTCACTGGTTATAGTCATGTGTAATGCAGTATGTTACTATCTGTGTACAATGCAGAGATCAGTGTGGGTTAGACACTTTGAAATGTGTCACATCAAAGTAAAAAAAACAAAAAGGAGAAAGAAAGAGAGGGATAGAGCTGTTGAATGTCAGCAGTGCAGATGCTTCCAGCATGCTGTTACCCTGCATGTATGCACCCGAGTGTGTGTTTGTGCGTGTGTGTGCACCAGCTGACTCCCAATGTGTTTAACAAATAACCACAATTTGGCCACGCTGCCGAGGAGCCGGCGCCGTCATTTCACATTACCGTCTCCTTGACGCTCTGCTCTGCCACACACACACACAGCCCTGCAGTGCGCCTTACAGACACACTCATTACCTCTGAGATGCCTCTGGTTTTACCTTATCTGGCCCTGTTTAGCTTCAACACATTTCAGCGAGAGCATTGTACACCGATTTACCTCCTACATAGTGCAGCGAGGATGGCATATGGCACGACAAATTATTACACGCTGACAATGAGACGGTACAGCTTGTGATGACTTTGGAGAGTCGGGTGGATTTACAGTATGTGTTCAGTCCCAACAATTCAGATTTTTAATTTTTTTCCTGGTTTAAAAATGTGTATTTATTTGTAAGAATCCACATACACTTTTAACTTAACTGAACACTTTGCCATAGAAATGAGGTCATAACTTTGATTTAGTGTGACCCAAAAAAAAAAAAAACATTAACAAAATGAAGAAGTAAAATAAAGCCCATCATGTTCTGTTACGTAGATGCAATTTTAAGTGCTTTACCTTGTCTGAGCGGCCGTTGTTGAGGCTGAGGTTGCTGACGGCTGCCACCTTGGCATCCAGCACCTGCTGCTCTCTCTTCAGCTGCTCCTTCATCTGCCGAGCCTCGGCGAAGGCCTTGGTCACCGCCTCGTGGTCGTTCAGGTAGGCTGTCGAAGACAGCGACGACAACAAGTCTGCTGAGGCGCAAAGACGGCAAGAGACGGAGACACACGCACACAAACACACACGCAGAGGACAATCAATTAATGTGGATAATCATTAGTGAGTGAATATGTAGGTGGGACTCATGTTGAGCATCTTCATCTCCTTTATTTCCTTTACAAGAAAAACACTGAATAGCATTTTGCTTTAACAGTTGAGCTCGGACGGGAAAATTAATATGTCTTGAGCGTGTGCTTGTTTATTTTTAGGAACCTGGCAGGAGGTTTTTCATGCAGAATAAATCTTCTTCTGAACCGTGAGGTAAAGACATTAACATACACTTGATGAGGGGACTTTGCCAGAGCATCTGTGTATGCCTCTCTCTGTGTGTAGACTCGCACACTCACACAAACTGACCATTTGACTGTTGAGCTGTGGATGTGAGTCAGAGAGCGCCCCTAGGTAGCCTTGTTGCAAGCTGCCCACCACCTCCCACCTGCCATCAGCCTTAAATACACACACACAGCCACTCTAAACCACTCAATATCCTTTAAACGACATTAAAACTCACTTTCGCACATGTGACGGCTGTGACTCTTTTCATCTGAGCCCTCACAGTCCTGCTTTGAAGAGAGGTGGCCACACTCTTATTACAGCTAAAAAGTCCTGCTAATTTTCCCAGTTGTGAACATCTGCTCCGCAAAGATCAGATCTCCCCACTCCTTCTCACTGCCTATTACTCGTATTATTTCTGCAGCTTAGCTTCTGATGAGGCATCTGCTCTGTGTGCACTGCTATCGCCTCTCCCTATCAGTCGGGTAGGTTCTTAACAAAGAGCCCCGGCTGGCTTATGAGGCCTTTATCTGCGCTAATCCGCACCGCTAATGCCATCTCAGGCCAGATTACCAGCTTCAGATTGGTAATGACAGAGCTGTGAACTCTTACAGAAGTCATAACCGGAAAATCTGGATGTGGAAAAAAAAAAAGAAAGAAAAGAAAAGAGAAAAAAAGGGTAAGGGGCAGCAGGGTTGGGAGGGGATGGAAGAGGAAGAAGACAGAGGGTGATGGAACTGGGTGGCGGTCAATTTTAATCTGGAGTCAAAAATGGGGTTTTTTTTCGTGCCTACAATCGTGTTCGTCGCCTAAACTGACTGCAATGCCAGACATCCAGACAAGTAGATGTGACCCAGATAGAGGGGTGGGGTTGGAGGGGGGTCTTGCTCCCTCGGTCAACTTTTTTCTGAAATCTCTACAGACAAGTGTGATACATTTTAGACCACACACACAAAAAAAAAAAAAAACCTCATGCAAGAGGTCAGGGGGAGCTGCAGCGCTTTATGACAGCGACAGAGACGAATGTGTGATCGTGGTAGAAGTTACAGGAGCTGACAGCACTTCAGTTCAGTTTGAAATGAGGAGATGGACAGACAGACGAAGAGGCGGAAAGAAGACACATGCCTCAAGCTTGATAGGTGTCAGAATTTGAAAGGAAGCAGGACAGTAGGGCGGATATGAGCAACAGACAAATCCAAACTCACGCATATTGAAGCCTTAAAGAAAAAAAAGTCGACTTTCTCCAAACTTTTTCGTGTTGAACTGTATTTGATTATTAGCTCCAACATGTAAAAAGTACTTTTGTTTAATTTTTAGCTGTTTGTGCTCGAGATTGTTCTGATTCATTTTTGTTCGGGAAGCAGCAAAATAACACGGAACAAGCTTTCAGATAGCGATGTAAAAATAAAAACAGCATATCCCACAGGAATATGGTGGAGCAGAGAAAGAAAAAAAAGCTCATTTTATGATTTCTATAGTCTTAAAGAGTTGACCTGAGAGCAGATGACTGAATTCAAATAACCTGAAAAAGGCAGACATAATCTGCACCATCCTGACAAACAACTCGCTTCCACATCAAAACAACCACTTCTCGACTCCATCCCAATTGGTCTGCTCCTTCCATCCCCGATAAACTACGTAACAGGAATCCCAATGCGGCTGTGAGTTGTAATAGCAAACGCTCCGGCGACCGGCTAAACTCAGTGGCAACAGATGGGACCATGAGCTGCAACATAACTGGGATCTGACACACTCGTCCCCACGCTCAAATAATTCAACAGGGATCACACACAAACTTTAAACACTGTAATCCATTTTTCTGAACAAAAAACATCTGGGACTGAAAATCCACTAATCTGATATTAAATCCGCCGATTTGTTGAAAAACAGTGAGATTAGCCGGGAAGTCGGAAAAACTGCCTATTGCACAGGAGGAGGAGGTGGTGGTGCTGGGATTGTGTTTCTGTGCGAGTGTGTGTAAGAGCCTTTGTGTGCGTCTGAGTGAATGTTTGAGTGCGTGTGCTGTCATTGTGTCATTAATGCTGGGTGTTTGCGCTGTCCCGGCTCATGTAAGAGGCTTGTCTAATCTCATTGGTGATACCTCCTGTCTGTCATGCACTCCTCTCTTTATTATTCCCCCGCTTAGTTGCATGGAGGGGAAAAAAAGTGCTAATCCTCATCTCTCTCTCTCTTCCCCCCCCCCCCTTACCTCCTTTCCCTCACTCCTCTGTCTCTTTCAGTCACTAATAAACACATAACAATGAAGCAGCCCCGCGGGCAAATAGCGACATGGAAGAACAGCACAAACACACTAATTATAGCCCGTTACATATGTGTAATATTTGAACTATCAGTGGTGCGTGAAAAATGGATTAAGAGTACAAAATAGTGATTCATTTATGTCATATTTTGTACGTGTGCATATGGCCGGGTCTGATTATGGTACTGGCACTCGCAACAATGGCACCACTGCGAGAAGAACGCTATTCTTGTCATCAGAGCTATAACTGTTTTTCTAAAAGAAGTTTATTGTCGTTGTGGTAACAACTTCCAAGCACCTTTCACAGGAGAGCATTGAAATATATAAGTGCTTATGGAACTGTGGTAAACATCCACTGACAGCTTATTGGCAGGAAAAGAATTCATTGTTTAGATCAGGGACACCAAAACATGGCTATAAGTTACATTTCCTATACTTTAAATGGCTTTGCTACAAATTACATCGAAGGCTTATCAAGCCAACGGTATATTCTGGGGCATTCACTAACATCACTGAACGAGGCTCTGCTGGTTATTTTGAGGTTTCTTCCTGTAAACTAAGGATGGATGGACTGAATGGATTTGCCATCAGAGCTCCCAAACTGTGCAGCAGTCCCTCTGAATCACCACTCTGGTGAATCTCATGATACATTCTTTATTCAGAAAAGATTTTTTTTAATGAAAGTTGGACATTGTGACACTTTTTTCTTATCACGTTTTCTCGTGATTTGTTTGTTTATTTTATGATCCTGGGATGTTTTTATCACTTGTGGTTTTCTTTTGTTCTTTTTTGGAGTCTTCCTGTAAAGCACTATATCATTTTGTTAAATACAAATTTGATGAGTTAATGTTTATTTTTGGTCCATCAACCTATGAACAAGTATGTGGTTTAAATAATAAACATGCACAACCAAACTACTTTGTTCTAAACACTGAATACCCAACTTTTGGCCAGATAAAATGGCTTAGCTGGTCTGTGTAATCCTGTGTAAACATACCTGTAGTGAGTTCAGCACCTGTCCCAATCAATGTGGAAACTGGAGTACCAGTTGCCCCTCAGTCCAAGAAAACAGATATTTTGGTATAGGTTTAACTATTTTACATCTATGTAGGTGTCTAGCTTTGCAGGAGTATGACATCAGCACAGTGCAAACTGCTGTGATTGTTTTTTGTGTGTGTGTGCTGTGAATGTGTGAGCATTTAAATCCACTTACCAATTGAGCTGACTCTGGTCGGTGGTCCTCCAATGCTGGAGGGGGCAACGCTGTGCTTCATGGAAGTGGGGTCCAGCTTGTTCGCAGCAGCAGCAGCAGCCGGCACCTGTGGGGAAGTTGGGGGGGAGTTGGGTGACTTGCTCTCGGATGCCTTAGGCTTGGCCGACAGGTTCAGTGGCTGTGCACCCTCACTGTCCTGCAAAAACCAAAACAGCACAGTTTCGCCTGCTGTGACCACCGAAGGAATTTGGAAGCGGGAGGCGCGGGGCCCACCCTCGCCCTCCCCTCACCGAGACCACTTTCAATGGAGGTGTGCTAATCAAACGGGAGCCCATGCACAGCAATCTGAGGCAAGCCCGGGCGGGACGAATCACAAGGTGCATGCCACTGCCCCTTTCCAAACAGCTCGTAATAAGCGAAAAGATAAAACATAAAAATAACGGCACATACAAAAATAAATATTTGCATATTTTGGTGCGAACCACTGACATTCACATGCAAAATAACCGACTTCCTGTCACAGCAAACTCGACCTTCAAACAAGGCAGTTCATGCACGTGCACACTCCACATGCAGGCTCCGGCAAACATGCACTATGGTACTTCACATGCTAAAAACAACCAAACACACGAGGACGAGAAACACCTTGAACTCATTCGTAAAACTACAGTCTTTCACAGAGAAAAACACCTCCCTCAGACAGTCTTTAGAGGTGTGAGAGTCTTAAGACACTGAACAGAGGGCTGTCTGTCACTTCAATGTGCACTTGGTCCATTAGAAACGGGGGACCTTCATGGTCGGGAACATGCATGTGGGTGGTGAAAAGCAGAGAAGCCCTTTCTGCCTCACCCAAAAACGCACCCATAGCACCTAACAAACAATCAATACGATTCTTAAAGCAGCTGGTTTTTGAGGTCCATTTTGTTAACAATATTTATCAGAGATAAACAGAATCCCTCCACTTCCTATTACTCGTACTGCACAAACCTGGGCTGCAATTAAACCAGAGGAGCAGAAGGGGGCGCTCGTAAGATAGCCTTCAATTAATAGGAATTAATGGAGCTAAAATAATTTTTCTCAATCTGATTTTTATTTTTAGACCAAAGCCTCAAATTTTATTTCGCTATTTTAACTTTTTAGAAAATATGTCCGAGCTGAAATAGAATAACTTTATCTTCCTTAAAGGGAAACTTAGTTGTCCCATAAAAATGATAGCATTTTGCTAATGTGTGTTGATGGGTCATTAAGGTTAATAACACAAAACATAAAAACTAAAACATGGTTAAAATGACAGAGAACGACATGTGTACAAGAAGCAGCTGTTGGGGGAGGTTGACTGTGATCGCTATCATGTGGCTGCTCGTAGCCGCTGCACATTTCGTGAGTGAAATCAAAATGGTGCGTGCTGTTAAGTGGCTTGTGGTGTTGTGACACCCCAAAGATATTTGACAACAAATAAATGATGATCACCTTCTATTGGAAACAGAGACCATTTTTGGAGAAAAAAAAAAGTTTTTATCTTTTATCCTGTCTTCCTTCTCTCACCCCAACCGGTCGCAGCAGATGGCCCCGCCCCTCCCTGAGCCTGGTTCTGCTGGAGGTTTCTTCCTGTTAAAAGGGAGTTTTTCCTTCCCACTGTCGCCAAAGTGCTTGCTCATAGGGGGTCATATGATTGTTGGGTTTTTCTCTGTATCCATGAAGCGCCTTGAGGCAACTTTTGTTGTGATTTGGCGCTATATAAATAAAATTGAATTGAATTGTTCTGTACCATCTTCTGAGCGCCCCGCATGAAATCGGAAATCCAGACACTAAAAAAACGTAAAGTATTCCTAAATTCTTTGATTCGATTAAATTCCCTCATCCATCTATCACTGTGTTGCTCGGCACACAGCAACATCCTCAACACAACAGGCAGCGCTCCTTAAGTAAATCGCCATGTGGACCACCACTGTTATCATGTTAACTGTCATGGCAACATCACCCCTGCTGATGACCTAATCCAATCAGGAGGACCCTTAGAAGGTCACATGACAGGAAGGAAGAATTGGATCGCAGAGGGGCCAGATGTACACAAACCACTCTGTGTAATTAAAACTCCACAATTAAAAGCCAGACACAACATGAGAGGATGGACGGCTTAACGGGTCAGCCAGCTAAAGGCGCACAACAGAGTCAAAATGAGGCCTACAAATACAGTTTCCTTGGTTGTTTCACAACATTCATCTTGTGTATACTTTGGAAAACAGGATAAAAGAGAAATTTTGCCATTACAGGTGTAGCAAAATTTAAGCCTTACAGCAGAGAGAATAGAGACATTATTTGTCCTTATTTTCTGGTCATTAGTCTAATTGCTGCTTAGGCAAAGTAGAAACTGGCATACAGTGGAAAAGAGAAACTGTTGTGTGTATGTGTGTGGTATATTCACTCATTAAGGCCGACTTTCCCTGATTCCCACTCCTTGAGTCTTACTAAGCCTTATGAGCCCCTCACAACTCAATTAAGCCTTTCCAATTAAGCCTCCCTACATGTGTACGTGTTCATGCATGTGCGTGAGTGTGTGTGCACGCAATGAGGCCTAACCGGATTGTCCTTCATTAGGAGGGGTGGGGTGGGTTGGGGGTGAGGGCTTTCTAAATAGATGGAGGACCCCCCAAAGATGCCTTCAGTGAGACAATGGGCTGGAGAAGATGAGGAGAGAAAGGAGAAAACTGAGGAGGATCTTCTCAATCCTGACCCACATTATGGTGGGCTTTGGCTGGGAACGTGTTTGAATATTTATTACAAATAGATAATGCCTATGCCTCTTGTACAGTGGATTGGGGGAGTTTCCCTTTGCGCCAAGCCAAATCCTGTGGTGGGAAGGTGGCCAACCTGCATTATGCCAGTGTGGAGGAATTAGTTTAGACAGTGGAGCTGAGAGGCTTGGACCGACTTGTTTGTGTGTGTGTGTGTGTGTGTGTGTGTGTGTGTGTGTGTGTATTTGTCCGCGCGTGCACGAGTGTGTGCGTGTGTCACTGTAAGACATTGTTCAACAAGCTCTAAATCTCATGACAGTGTGTGTGTGTTTATGTGTGTGAGAGGCCTCTAAAGCCTCTGAAAGGCTTGGAATCTTGAATTAATACAATTGCTTTTGTGTCTCTCTTGGCTGATGAAACAGTCTCCAGCTTTGAGACCGAAAACATGCAGAGGGACACAGAGAGACAGAGGAGAAGCAGAAGGGGAGAGATAACACGTATAAAAGTAAGTGTGTGTGTGTGTGTGTGTGTGTGTGTGTGTGTGTGTGTGTGTGTGTGGGCTGTATTTCACTTCTGTGGATGCCGACATGTGAAAGCGACATCAGGGTTCTGCATCTTATCGCAGGAGCTGACGGTTCAATTAACAGGACAAGTGTGTGTGTCACTACAGTTTATCCCAGTCAGGCCTGCGTGCGTGTGTGTAGGTGTAGAGGGGTGTGTGTGTGTGTGTGGGGTGGGTGCTAAGGACAAGACCCTTAAATGTGCCTTTCACTCTTCATCTCTGCATCTCTCCTCTCTTCCGCATCTCTTTCTTCCCTTCCAGCTATAAGTGACTGTTCAGATATTAATTACACTGTCATAGTTTCCTGTGTGGCACACACTCAAATTAACTTGTTGATTTGTGGATTTTCTATCTGACTCCAATCATGCAGGAGTTTTGAAGATAAAACGGGCAGGAATATTGAACACAATATACTTCTATTATTTGAGTAAATGATTTTCATATATGCCCTCTTAAATAATGAAGCACAGTATTATGAGTTATAGCAAATTACTGTAGACCCCTGAGGGTCTCCTGAATGCACTTTAAGAAGCACTGTACGAGGCTATCAAGGTTTCACAAAGGGAATTCTGTACCCACTGATAATGCACATCGCCATTAAAAGGATAAATAAGCAATGTGCAGAAAACATATTACTACACAATCAAATAGTCTCAAATAGGGATGCAGTATTGAAGCAACCGGGTTACGTGTGATGCATTGAAACAACATTGTGTGGGTCTGTATGCATCTGAAGATCCACTCTTGCATATAAGAAAGCTGCATGTAATTGCAGCTGCAGTGATTTGACCGTGTGTGTGTGTGTGTGTAGGTTCTAGTTGGTGCCTAGCTCTACACCTGTGTGTGCATGTGTGCTTGTCCGTGTATCACCAGAGGGTAAAGCACTTAAGCAGTGTGAGCCTGAGTCCAAACAGCTGTGAGCAGAGGCGGGCAGTGGGCCTTTAAATGACTAGAGACCTGAGATAGAGCCACAGGGAGAGCACACCACTGAAATATACATGTCACTTGACCAGAGAGAGAAAGAGTGTTAAAGGGAATCGGTGAGAGCACCTCAGTGGTCAGCCTGAAAGAGAGAAAGAGGAAGAAAGAAAGAAAAGAGAAAGAAGAAATCAAGAAAGAAAACTCTCCAAAGCACTTATCTAATGTTTGTGAACAGCTCTGTGGTCAGTCTGCGATTTTTCCTCTATGGAGACTGTCGGGGTCCGCCTTGGTCCACTCCCCAGTCAGCCACTCCCGCTGGACTGGGGAGGCCATTACGACTCCCTGCTTCTCCTCCACCACAGGCCACAGCACTTGCCTGTCTTCCATATATATGGTAATAACGTGTGTGACAGTGGGGGCAGGATGGCTGGATGGCAGAGTGTGTGTGTGTGTGTGTGTGTGTGTGATGGAGATGTAGGGAGGGGCTGATGGACAAGGAAGTAGGGGTGCAAGCTCTGGGGTCAACCACATGCTTTAATATCTGTCATGAACCAGTCCTGTGTGTGTGTGTGTGTGTGTGTGTGTGTGTGTGTGTGTGTGTGTGTGTGTGTAAGTAAACACAGGGGTTGGAACAGGGCAAGAACAATGCAGAAATTAACAGAGACGAAGTTAGAAGTAGCAAAGAAGATGTGGAAGTGGAAATAAAGAGGACAGGAAGGAAAGAAGAGTTTAGGAAAGACAAAGGAAAGAAGGAAGGAAGGCAGAAGAAGAGGAAACCCGGAAGCTTTTATTTATGTGGCAACAAATGTGAATTCAGCTTGTCGAACTTGGTGGGATTTTGATAGTCTAGAATTACTTATAGACACAGTGCCTGTGTTTATGACTGACTATAACATTTATGAGGGTCACAGAGTGGACAGAGGGTGGTAGGAGGCATGGCTGTTTGTGTGTGTGTGTGTGTGTGTGTGTGTGTGTGTGTGTGTGTGTGTGTGAGAGAGAGAGGTGGTATGTGTCCCAATGGCCAACCAGATATTCATAGAATTCCACTTGGATGGTCACAAGGCTTCTCCTCGCCCCTATTGGGCAGCCAGCCGAGAAAACGGCAGAAGCACCAATACATCCTGAATTCCGACCAGATACCAGCTGGAAGTTTCTGATCAACCTTTGGTGTTTGAGGTGAACTGATCGAGGACCAAGTTGTACTAAGGTATAGAATGAGAATAGAATGAGAAGCAGATCGCTGCTTGGGGCACTTGTTTGATAAGAGAAAAAAAACATAAAAATGTGTTTGCGACACTCGGGAACACATTTTTCAGCTCATGCACCGGAAGTCATTCACTCTCAGCTAGCGTGGTCACACTGGAAAGGCCAGCGTGTGTGCAGTTCGAGTAATTAGGCTGTTAAAGCCTTTTTGAGCATTAATTGACTGGATTTTTTTTTCTCCCCTGAATGAACTGGAAGAATTTACCCGACGCAGTAAGAATATTTCAACTACCATCAAGAATTTTTTTTAAAGAAATAGAGACTGATGCTGAATTGAGAAAATAAAACTTATGGAAAATACTTCCACAGACAGAAAGCTGAAATATTCCATTGACAGCTTTCTTGCAAACTTGTCGAAAAATAACACTTTAGTGATATCAGAGACAGGAATTTGAAAAGCAGATGTGATTGCTAATTAAAAACTTCAGGAATTAAATGTTATTTCCTAAGCTGTGGATTTTTTTTTTTTTTAAACATTCATGAAGTCGTGCTCGTTATTGACGAAGAAACCTTGTTAGCCAGCTTTCAAACCACAAAAACATGCGCACACACACAGATATGTTACATTTCTTCTTTCTTACCTTGGTTTTATTTGGTGGCGGGGAGCTGCGGACCTTGTCACTCTGTGAATGTGTGTTGGTGGGTGGCGAGTGCGTGCCCAGGTTGGCTTGGGGAGGAAGGCTGCCTCCATGCTGCTTGGCCCCAGGGGAAACCTGCATGGCTGCTAGCTGAGCAGCATACAACTGCTGCAAGGTCAGAGAGAGACAGGTAGAGAGACAGGGACGGGAGGGGGAGACAGGATAGAGGCAAGAGTTGGGTCGGTGGGACAGCAAGAAAGGGAGAAGAGAGGGGGTAAAAAGAGAGGGGAGGAGGAGGAGAAAAAAAGGAGAAGAAAGGATGACATGAATAAATGAATAGTCAAGACCACAAAAAAAAAAAAGAAAAGAAAAGAAAAAGGCGGCTAAAAAGCTCTGGAAGAAGAGGCCATTAGTGGCCCGGCCTCTGTTTGTGTGACAGAAAGATAGAGTGGGACATCTCCACTGTCAGCCCCCCTCCCACCCCATGGGAGAAGCGCTAACAGCCTCTCTGACAGGCCTCAAGACGGCCATGTCCCCTCCAGGTGCATCGTGGGAGAAAGGCAAACACTCTGCCTATCGAGGTCACGATGGCGAGCCCAGCTCTTGCTCAAGGTAAAAAAAAAAAAAAAAGGTGATGATGGAGAAGGAGAGAAATTTGTGACGCTACATGCCAGATGGGACATGCCAGGAGTGTCTAGTGGCCCTGTGATGTTTTTAATGCGTCGACAATAAGATGCAAAAACAGACGCAAATGTCGTGAAATAGGTTTAAAATAAAGATAAATTGATTCAATAACTACAGTAGGAGGCAAAAAAAACCAAAACACTGTTTTCGTTATTCTTATTTATGTATTTAATTAATTTCCAATTAAATAAAAGCATTATGGTGTGAGCTGCGATGGTGCGAACATACTCTGGGATATTTATGCAATAGCATTGTATCACACAAAACAGTCTCTGGCCAGTATTTCCACAGCAACAGACACAGCATAATATTCACAACTTGGACGAAGCTTCAATATTCATAAATGCCTCTTTCTGTCTTTCTGCTCAAAATCATCCCGCAAAGCTCAATTACTTTCATGTTGGCTAATACAAATCTCTAAGACGCTGGTTTTGTGTTCCTCTGAATTGTTAGTGCTTCCTCTGAAGAGCAACATAATGGTTGTTTTTGCACGAAGTAACTGATGTGTTGTTTTTCTTTTCTTTTCTTTTTTTGAATAGTTATAATTGTTATTATTTATTTCTGGTGGAATATTTTTCTGGAAGAAGACCATCCTTTTTTTTTTTTTAGTTTAACTTCCGTCCTTCTGTTGGTGCTTGGCTGCCGGCCACCGGCGTCAAACAAAGGCCTGTTTATGCAAATGGACAAGGAAGAGATGCTGTCACTGCTGTTTCTCTCTCTCTGTCCATTTGTACCTCACTCTATCTCGCTTGACAGCCACATTAGCTCCTTCTCCTCTTTGCTATCTTAAAGTAAGACATTTATCTCTTTACCAAGGGGGAAAAAAACAGAGACATTCAAACTGTTGGCGTGCGCGCACACACACACACACACACACACACTTGCACAGCGGCATACTTTTTGGAAGAATCTCATATTTGAATATGAAATAATCTCTTCATGACTGCCATTCATTCAAATAGTACAATATTTACTGTCCAACAATTCAACAGCAACGCAAAAGCATGTTTTCTACGACAGTTCTCTCTATCTTTTTCTATTACTTTTATTGATTTTCTAAACTTGTAATTTCACTCTAAAACAGATACCTGCCATTCCAAGAATTGCATTCAGAGGTAAAATAAATAAATAAATCAAAAATACTGTGAAAAGTAACTTCATCCCTGATAAACACTTTGGAGTTATGGAGGGAAAAAAAGGGCAATCCACATTTTTCACTGACTGTTGAGAGCCTTGCCCCCCCCCCACTCACTCTAAAGTGTAAGGCTCTCACACTTTACTGTTTGCTCCTGAGTAGTCTCTTGTAAGTGTAAAATACACATAAGCAAGTATTTCTTCTCTGATGAGTATCTGTATAGATTTCTCAAACATGAGTGAAGTGCATGATTGAGGTACATAATGTGCACTGGATGTATTGCTGCTGCTGTGAGTTCCATGGACGCGGCACAGTTGACCAGCTCGCTGAGATCAGATCAGCCGGTGCTTGTTCATTGCTCTTCAATTAGCTGTACTGTAGCTCCTGCAAAGGAGGGGAAGGCGGGTGGTGTGGGGGTGGACTTCCAGCCGAGCATGAAAACCCCTCACCCCCCCCCCTTCCCTGCTAGCCAAACCCCCCCGGCGAGTGGACCACAGGCGGTGTGTCTGTGTGTGTATGTGTGTCCTGCCATATTCGGACCAGTGGTTCAAAGGCCTCTTTATTTACGGAGTGAATTGAGTTCCATTACAAGGCCAGCTCCCGTCACTCAAAGCCTGCTCAATGGGCCGGCGAGCAATGACACACACACACACACACACACGGTACAGAGGGCAGAGGCACTGTGGAGCGTGCCCAGAGCGTAGCCACAACGACATACATGTCAACAAACAGGAAGTGACAGCGCAAAGCCCCCTGGGGTGACTAGAGGAGTGAACACACACACAGATTGGGGAGGGGGTGCAATTGCAGGATGAGACTAAGGAATTTGAAATGTCACTCACAACCCAGGCACACTGCTGAGCTGTACAGCCCTTCCCTATTTATGTCCCTAATCCCTTAATGTGAAACAAGCAATATGTCAATAGAATTTTTACATGTGTGTCTGTGTGTGTGTCTGTGTGTAGCCCGACCTCTACTGACATCAGGTGGGGAGGTGATGGGAGACTGCTGGTGTTCTCTGACTGAAAAAACATGGGGTCACTCTGTGGTATTAGTAGTACTGACACTATCTTGTGTGCATCTTCCCTGACACACACAATAAGCTGTGTCCATTCTCTTGTTTTGCTGTTTCTCTTGTCAGCTTAGTCACTGGGGATCTGTGTGTGTCTGTGAATCTTGGTCAATAATCTGCAGCCTTAGACAGATTACAAGCTTGCCTCATCTTTGTTGTCCGAGTACGCGGGCGCCTCAGAGCGGTCTGAGCTCTATTGTTTACGTGGACATGAGGACTATTGTATAGATCTTAATGGATTCTTCTCTGTCTATCTAAGCGTGTTTTTTTCACCCCCACTTGTGGGTTGTTTTGGTACTTAGAGGCAAAAAAAAGAAGACAAGCCTCGGTAAAACTGATAATGAGTCAGAAGCGTCTGACACAAACGCTGTCCGATCTTTACGTCTTATCAACCTCTTCTTCGATTTTGCTTTCGAGCCTTTGTTCTTGTTTGGAAACCTATGTGAGATTGAACTACAATAAACTGAATAAAAACAACCCACACAGAGAGATTACTTCACCACAATATAGTGGTCAAGTTTAAATAAAATAACTACAATGCTTTCTTTAAACCTTGACAGCAAACATCTCAAGTATTTTGGCTATTTCTTTTTCTTTGTGCTCTCTTTAAAGTATTGAATAGAACGAAATAACCAATATTTAGCTTTTACTTTAACATCGCTGGGTTACTTAAAGTGAAAAATTTCTCAACAATGCAGTCTATACTTTATTTTGTAATTTCACCAGAATTTAAAGCCGGAATATAAAAACTGCCGCTCAAAGTACGTGGGACTTATACACCAAAATGTTTCTATGAACTCTATTTTCTATAAAAATCTATTTTTCTCTTAAGGGTTCAGAAGTTTTATCTGCTATCCCTGCTGCTCACGGGCTCACAGTGCAATCTCAAAAATAAATCTCTCAGCACCTCCAACACTGAAGCATCTGAGAAAACTGCTGTGTTGCTATCTGTCTTCCTTCCAGATAAGGTTTTGTAGAAAAAAAACGACTTGCGCGATTGATTTCTCGTTTACCTCTCTCATCTGTTCCTCTTTCCCCCTCCCCTCCTCCCTCTAACCGCCTATCCGTTGTTCGTCCATCTATGTCTCCGGTGTACAGTGCGGTAATCCAGGACAATATGTTCCAACATCTGCCTCTCCATATGATGCCTGACCCATGCCATTGACCCTCTTTATACCACGCCGCACACACACACTTTGTTGCGCACAAACACACTTTATTCCAGTGCTTACCTCCGTTCCCTCATCTCTTTTTCTCTCTGTTTATCCTTTCAGCTGATCATCCTCTGGTACTTTTGCCTTTTCATCGTTACCTCAAATCTCTCTCTCTCCCTCACCAGGATAAGTGGATTTTCTTTTCATTTTTCAATTCTCTGTCTGTCCTTCTCAGTCCATTTGTGTGATGTGGATGATATCAATGATATCAAGGGTCAATAGGGAGCCAGATTAACATGCTCTAATGCACAATGTCACACTCATCCCACAGATTAAGATGCTAAATGCCAACCTTGTACACTCCAAAGCCTCCACTGCCTTGAAAAGCTTCTGTAGAGGATTCAGTGTTAAGCTTCTATTGACTTTAAGAGCCACTCTGTTGATTTCTATGGAGGACGGTTCAAACATAGAAAAAAAGCTTTAAAATCATTGAGTTTAATACATTTTTCTAAGAACTGCACTTATCTCGACACTGTGCTTTTGAAAGGTTTTCTTTCGGTCTTCTTTCTTTCTGTGTGCACATTGGATACACACAGATTAAGCCATTATTCCAAACTTGATTTCTTGCTTCGTATCTACAGTCTATCAGCTGCAAGGAACAAGATTCCAAATAGGACTGAGATTTCTGCGATGACAGAAATAAAAAAAAACTGGCACAAAAGAAGTTTCAGTCAGAATCACTTTAGTCAAAAGAAAAACATTATTTTTTTATCTGCGATTATTTATATTTGGCTGTAAGGCTGTACTCTGTTTAGAGCAGCAAAAGGACCCTCATACAGAACAGAGGAGGCATTAATGACCACAGATGAAGTCACACAGTGTGAACGGAGGAGCTGTGGTGGAGGTGGGTCGCAAAGCGGCTTCCAGTTGTGCAGGAAATGTGGGCAAGTTTAAGCAAATACTGCGCCCTGTGTAAACTTTGCCACTTGGATGCATAAAAATGTATAAAAACGGAGCTATCAGCTTATATGAGCTGACTGCCTGACAACTAACTTTATGCAGGATTGTGTCAAAGTAACATTCTTGTTCATATTATGGACTTTAAGGGAGAATTCATCAATTTAACAGTTCTCTAACTTTAAATTACAAATATGTTTGTTTTTTTACATTTTAGTGGGTTTGCAGAGTCCTATGTCACAGAAAATAGGACATAAAAGACAGAGGTGTTAGTTGATAACGTGCCAACAAAAGATTGTGGGGTTCTGTGTTTTGGCACTTGACAAGGAGTGGAGCCAAGGGGTATCCACAGCCACGACAGACTAAAAGCTGGCCACCCAAGACAACCAGTGGTGAAGCCTATTAGAGGCTACACTCATACTCATAAAACTAGAGTTACATAGAGTAACAGCTGAACAGTTTCTCTGTGGCTGTTGTTCCTACACAGACAGCTTAATAACACAACTGCCCAGTTAGGCTACAGCTCTCCTCTAACAGCTTTATCAGCAATAAAAAAAAAAAAATCACATTAGCAACTGCTCAAAGTGTGAGCTACATAGAGAAGCTTAATATATGAGTGTATTTAAAGGAAGTATTCATGCCTGCATAGGCAAATAAGTGAGTGAGCAAAAAAAAAAAATCCTGCACCTATACACTGGAAAAGGAAGAATATCCATAGCTCAGACTATACTGCTTACAGTTTCATCAATGCAAGCTGCTTGTACAGGAGCCGCTGCTGTTTTTAAACAATAACTTCAGTCATTTATTAGCAGAAAATTAAGAGGGATGTATAAAATTGCCAGGTATACTAATTTAAGCAAACTGAACCAGCAAGGTACCAAATGCAGTTTTTGATCCTATATTGTATCAGTGGGTGTATATAATATACCACTTTCCCCAAAGTGAGTCAGTCAGATGTGCTGTGATACCAAAGTTAACGACCTAAACCGGATCAATAGTGCTTAAGATAAGAAAGGCTCTTTATGGACTGTCAAAAAAGCCCTTTAACTCCTTTTCAAATCAAAATATATTGGATTTGAATTTAATTCAATTTGGACAACAAATATAGATTCTTCATATTGTTGAAGACTAAACCTTAGACCCCAGGCGCACGGGAAGTGTAGCATATGTGAGAAGCGTGTGTACAAACTGTAATCACTATGTTTGTGTGTGTGTGTGGTTCAAGTCCAGCCCACATGTTGAAATAACACACCCGTGGGCATGTCTGCATGTTCCCCTGAATGCACCTTAGTTTATTGTCCATTGTATCTGAAAATCTTTCATTTTCTGTCTTCATTTGTGTATGCGTGTCGGCTGAATGGGTTCACTCGTGTCTTCCCCGCCAAACCGCTGTGTTGCCGTGGCGACCCGGGGGCCGAGCTAACTGTCATGTCTCGTCTGGGCGACAGAAACACCTCCTTATCAAATGAGGGCGCAGAGACAATCCCAAAGGAAATCCATCCACATTGAGACATCTGTACTTGTGTTAGCCCTGGCAAATCCGTTTCTTTGTGACAAAGCCTTAATCTCAACGTGCGCCTGCGTTTGTGTGAGCGTGCATGTGGATGTGTATTTCTCTTGGAGGATTGGAAGAAAGAAATCTGACTGAGTGAGATGGGTTTTCCTTTTTTTTTTTTTTTTGCACTTGTTGTGTTCTTTTGCCCCTCCCTGCTTGTGTGTGTGTGTCCGATTGCAAGGTGGACAAAGCTGTTCGACTGGAGATTTTGAGTGAGTCTGAACACAGTCGAACATATGGACAGCTAGATTGAGGCAGTGATAACAGACAGAGAAAATTATTCTGGGGCTAAACACAAACGTACACACACACACACACACACAGGCGCGCAAGCAATAATGAAATCAGTGACGACAGCGGGGTCCGTTCTCCATGATAGAGTTACACAGCTATTCTATTCTCCCTGTAGTGTCTAGCATATGGAGCTGCACGTTTTGGCTGACAGGTGCAAATATATTACACACCCTCTGTCTGACCTTTAACCCATATTTTCTCATCATTCCCCTTGTGTGTAAGTGAAAAGACGTGGAGAACTACATGAAAACATGTGTGTCAAATGCAGCTGTTTCTCTCAGATGTACACAGGTGGCCAAGTGTACTGAGGGTGAGCCCTGCACTAGTGCTTAATGTGTTTCAGACAGGCAAGTGAGAGGATGCCAGTGCAAGCTCTTAACCCCTCTGAGAGGGGGGCCCAAAGCCGACGTGGATCTCTGAGTTCTAGTCGTGTGAGGGCAGACAGTGGTCAAGATTACATAAGTGGCCGCCATAGGGGCACCTATTTTACATACACACAGAGGAAAAGCACGAATCTCATCCTCCTTTTAAGCTGGATAACAGATGTCAGCTTGTTTTCCCACCTGTGTTTTACCTTTCCTATTTAACTCTCTCTCATCTCTGCCCTGCTTTCCACAGAGTCCCCTGAGGTGCATGTAGATGTAAGCTGCCCCTTAAATCCTGGGTTCAACTTTGTCATAGTTTCCTTTGTTTGGTCAACATCTCCGAAACAGATAAAATGAAGAATGATTGATTGAAGAATGATTTAATGCTTTGACTTCTGGTTTGTGATGCGAAAAGTTTTGGACACTTCATTTTAAAGGCATGCTTGAGTACAGTGATCCAAACCTATTCCTTAGGTTAGAAATATCCCTCTTTTGGTTTATTCAGAGCCTTCGGTAAAGTCTGTGCTGTAAAGGGAGATTGAAATGTCTTCAGCATCACCCCCAAATTACCTCTGACAGCCAATCTGAATATTTCTGTGCTCTGCTCTCCATGCCGGCTCCCACTGAACTGCATCAACCACATTTGCTCCCTATCACAGGACAAAGCCGAGGGCTACGCTTACATTTGTCACATCTCTCTGTTTGTGTGTGCTTTTCTTTCCTGAGCGCTGATCTTAAAGATCATGTTTTTGTGGGATCACTTTGGTGTCAACACTTTGGCTGAAAGTGACAGCTGCGCATCCCCCCCCTGTGGCTGTGTTTGTGGTCTTGTCTAGCTCAGTGAGCAGCAGAATGTGGTGTGAACACTGTCAGGGTTAGGGGAATTGTTCACAATGGCATCATCCCAGTGAGAAGAGAAACGTCTGTGATATATCTGAAGGTTTGTGGCTACTCCTGGAAGTCATTTTTATGTTTCTGGCCCCTACGTTTATTTCTGAGAGCTCAGCTGTAGGTGCTATAGCCTTACCTGGAGCTGTAGGGGTCCCAGACCTGGTGTGGCGGCAGCAGCAGCAGCCATCGTTGTGGGGATGAGCTGGAGAGGGTAGGGGTCACCTGAAGACAAGAATCACATTTTTTCTATATAAAATGAAATATCAAATTAAAAACAATGACTGCTTTCGAGCACTTTACACACCAATGGCACCTTATCCTCAATTTCTCCACCTCCCCCCTGTTAGACTAGGATGGCTCTGTGACCCCTTCTCCACCCACGTCTCCATTTTCCTCTCCTATCAGCCTCCATCTCTCTTGTTCACTCTTTCCCCTCATCCTTTTGTTTTTCTCCTCCCTCTCATCCCGCTTTAGTCTCTTGCTCCCTCTCTCCTCTCCCCCATAAACCCTCTCTCCCACCACCACCACCGCTGCCACCTGAGTCCCTTTCTGCAGCTGTTAAAGCCATCCTTTGTGTCCGCTGCCGGTAAGGCCCTAATGAAAAGCCTGATTGTGTGTCCTCCTCCTTAATACCCCCTGACAAAGAGCAGTGAGGTGAAGGGATTCTGATAAAGCCGGCCCCAGCACCGTAATTAAGAGCCGCGACTGCCGATTGCTGTTCTCCGCTCTCCCTTTTTCCCCCTCAACTGTCTGTTCTCCTGCTTTGTGGACACAGCGCTGCTTTCACTGCTCCCCTCACTCTTCTCCTTTGCTTCTTTCCTTCTTGGTGCCTTCTTCACAAGTTACTCGCTACCTCTCCATTTTGTCTCTTCCTTTCCTTCATCCCTCTCTCGCCCTTCTGTCAGGAGTGATAAATCAAGAGATAGATGGATGAACAGGGCGGAAGAGATGACAGAAGCGAGGTGGAGAAAGAAAGGGGAGAAAGGGGCGAGTTTGGATTATTAGTTAGTAAGTGCAGATAGGCTGCACTGTAATTACTCAGAGAGAGAGAAAGAAAGAAAAAGAGGGACAGAAAGGTCAGAGATAACAGGAAAGAGAAGGTGGAGGGTGAGGGATAGCAGCGAGAGGAGCAGAAGGGAGAAAAGAAGAGGATACGGTGTTTAATTATGGTCATATTGTGCAAACATGCTGGTTGAAAGCTCCGATGTGTATTTGAACTTGCTCTCTAACTAAAGAGGAGTTGGTGGACGAGATCGGGCTTTTGTGCTGATATCTAAATCCAGGAAACTTCTTTCATCTGAAGAAAACTTGAGAAGCTTCTCAGTGCTTGACCTTGCATTTCTGACCTGAACCTTGAGCACAGTGATCAGCCTCTTGGCTCTATCTATTGTGTGTATTTGCCCGTGTACGTTTTGTGTCCTAGCTTGGCACAAGCCAGACTTTCCTTACAACATATTTTCCCATATATCTTCACTCTTAAAAATAACACACACAAAAAAGAAAAAAAGAGGGTGAAAGCAAAGCTGAGACATTCCTTTGTCCAGTTGGGAAGGAGGGCAGGAGGGATTAAAGAATTATTTCAGGACTGTGTATTCTAGGAGATTGGTCTGTTCTCCTTGCTCCCTGGACAAACATGAGCCCAGTGGATATTTATGCTCCTCCTGGGGGTCGCTGTAACAAAAGGGAGAAGGACAGAGAAAAGCAAACATGTTGCTCTTGGCTCGAGGACAGCGACCTAGGCGGACGAGGCTGAGATTTCTCACTGACAAACAGACGAATGAGGGAGATGGATGAGGGCAAGTGATATATACAAAAACATTATCAGTGAGACTTTGATGTTACAATTTTGCACATTTTTTATTTTTAAAGAGGTATTATAGAATCTTTCAACATGAAAGCAACAGTGAGACGATGCAGTTTTCTTACCATACAGAGTAAAGCTTTCTGTGTTACTTTGTTCTGAACAATTTCTCAAGTTACTCAGACTTAATTTTTGAAAAGAAAAACCTGTGTTTTGAACTTGGGATGTTTAGTTTAGGTTACTCATCTCTAAAACACCCTTTGAATCACTTTAGTCTCATCTCCAAATAACAAACAAATAAAACAGAGTTTGTCAAACTTTAGAGCAGGAAACAGCATATTTAGGCCAAAGTTTTAGGTTTTTCCTGTTTACTCTGAAAGTTAAAGATATAAAACATGGCCAAAATTTCAAATAACAAAGTGATCTCTTAGTATGAAGTTGCACACTCAGACATGTTTTGATCCATATGATATCATAAAGAGTAAACATTAGATCAAAGATCTTTGATATGGTCATCTCAGCCTCTCCTCCAGACTCAAGCACAGAAATGCCACCCAGCTTCTGCTCAAAGCTTCTGTTTGAAAGTGTGGGCCCATCTGGGTTTAAGGAAGAAAATCTAAACTGGCACGTTTCAGACTGTGGATGAATTGAGGGGCAGCGTCAAGGTTTAGTATCAGATTAAAGAAGAGTATTTTGAACTGTTGTTCATGCAAAGCTACCCTAAAAATAGCTGGAATTAAGCTTCCAGCTTTTTTCAAAAAGTTACAACCATAAACGCAGGTATGTTTTGCACTTATTTATTCGTTATCCTCCCTCGAAGACGCTAGCTGATTTCTTAAACTGCAGCGTGAAAAAAGACTGCGTTACTGTTCAAGTGCTTAAACAGGAGAGGCTTGGAATGCGCAGAAATCCATACTGTGCAAATAAAATGTATTCTTGTCTTCCAAACTGCGAAGCGCCGTGAGAATATGTCAGCGCACAATGCTACACATGTCCTATTTAGAGCTTCACCACCAAACTACATCGACTCACAACAACTTCGAAAGTTGCCAGAGAGTTTTCTCAGGGGCGGCTTGGCCTGCCGCAGTGTGCCAGTCCGGTTGAAGTTGGCTGAGGCAGTGAAAAGACAAGCCCACTACTTGACAGGGTATTTACGTGGGCAGTGGGCGTGGGTGAAGATGGCACTAATTAAAATGGAATGGACTTGTTTGGGAAGCTGTGAAACTCTAAGTGGGGTGGGGTGGGGGGGAGTATGCACGAGCCTGTGCGCACACTTACATATTTGTGTCTGATTTGTGTGTGTGTGTGTGTTTGCAATTCCACAAAGCCATTTCTGGCTGTCTGGACGTGTGTGTGCGCGCGCGCGTGTGGGGGCTGCTTTGGAAACATGTTCTGGCTGCGTCCCGTGTTAATGTGAGGAGAACCTGGGGCAGGTCACATTACCACCCTCCCTCCCCCCCCTTCTGCTAACCCCCCCCACTGTGCATTTATTCTCAGCATCCCCTGGCAAGCACCAACCTCTCCTTTTTTCCTCTCTCTCTCCCCATCTCTGTGTCTCTCTCTCTCTCTCTCTATCATGGTAAACAACACATTGCCACACAGCCGGAGCGTGATAGCCAAAAAAAAAAAAAAAATTCTGCAGGACGCCTTCATTTTGTTGCTTTTATACATCAAAAAATAGACAAGACAAAAGGAAGGAGCCAAAAGGACTGAGTGAGAGAGGGAGAGAGAGATAAAGAGAGTGTAAACAGGAAGGGTGTATTTGGACTGGTTTTTCTATTAAGAGGGACATGTTGTTATAGGGGCGAGCTCGTCTTTTGGGAAACAACCAGACTCCTTGTGTGGGAAAATGGTAGGACTCTACCTTGCTTGCTTGGTGAAAAACATGTGAAACATCACACATAAAAGCTACTCTGAAAGTTGCACCTATTCATGAATGTACAGCATGTGTGTGCGCGCACGGATGCCACTCACTGCAGCCAGGCTTGTAGTTGAAGCCAGGGGGCATTAGGAAGCCCTGCTGGGCCGCAGCTGCCGCAAGAGTTCGCTGGTCTGGGGGAAAGACAGGAATCATCAGTGGAGGGAGTTGGCCCTGGACCTGCTGATGAAGGAGGGGGAAGAACAAGGGGGGAGGAAAAGGGGGAAAAGAAAGGGAAATGAGAAGGCATAAACATTACGACCTGTCCATTTGTACAGCTCTTCATGTGTGCATGCACTGGGAGCGATATGAACAATGCTGAAAATAAAGGTGTGTTTGCACAGTGACACAATCAAATGCATTCATATACATACACTGTATGCATGTAATCAATGCGGAACACACGGCTGTAAAGAGAGCATCATGTCATTTCAAACACAAAAAGCCACGTCACGAGGACAGTTCACTAAACTCTAACAACAGCTGGCCTTTTCGTTTTATTTGGAAGACGGTGCTCTCTTCCCTTCTCCCTGCATCAAACCTCCCACCAACCAAAACACACAGACACAACGCTGTGTGCGCGCCTGTCGGCAGAGAGCCATACGACTTCATAAGGTTTCCAGGATTTTAAAAGGAGACGAAGGGAGAAAAAAAAAGAAAAAAGAAAAAGAAAAAGAAGCTCCTCCGATGGGTGACTTTGGCAGGGATGACAGGAGAGAGAGAGAAGGAGAGAGAAGTAGGAGACAGATGGTTGCACTAAACAGCGTTCTGCCAAAAACAACACACAAAGACTTGCGCGTGATGGACTGACTGACAGTTTGAGAGGAAAGATAGGAGAAGATAAGGCGAGGAAGACATGGAGAGTGGAAAAAGGTGGGAGAAGGAAGGAAATACTGGAGAGTTTCTACCTATAGCTAAGGTGTAACGCGAGATGAAGACAGCAAAGCATCCCAAAGCAAAGATGGTGAAATTGTTCTAAAAAAAAGTCAGAATGTAAAAAAATAATGCGACAATCTTGCGTAATCCTCTGAGCCAGCCCTAGGACACATCTTGCCCTCTTTGTTGTTTTTATTCAGTAACGAGAAGCATACAGTTTGCCTTTTTTATTGGCCACCAGTTTTTTGAATATTAAATGGCAAGATTACAACAATGCTGCGCCCACACTGTACTCAAATAAAATTAGAAGTACAAGAAGCAGGTCTTGGAAGTGTAATATATTTAATTAACAATTTCACAGCTTCTGTCAATTTAACTATACCTTTAATGATGTCTTTTTCTGTTTTACAGTATAAACAGATTTCTGTCAGGACCACTACAGTCAAAAGGAAGATTGTTTTTTCCATCTGCAGTAATTTGTATTTGGCAGTATGCCTCTGTTCCGGGACCTCCCTGTGCATTTGTGGAAAGACTAAATTCAGGAGTAGCTCAGAACAGAATAGGCATCAGTGACGTAACAGATGTGACACTGACTGAGTTTAAAAAGGGATGAAAGGAGGTGAAGTTGGGTTCCACAGCGGCTTGCAGAGGCCACACCAACCAGGCTGATGATATGCAGCTTTCAAATATGCAAATACGATGCACAGAAAGCTATTAGCTGAGCCATCAGCTGATGTTCAATTTAAAAGAAAAAAAAGCAAAGGAAAGACGGGCATCCTGAAGATTCCATGTTAAACTGTGAGGCTTCCCCGCTTAAATCAAATCCCTGATAATGTCTTAAGGCCCATGACCTGCACATGTCTGGTTGCAAAGCACTTTGCTCCCTCTTTGCAACTAATCTCTCTTCCTCTTCTTCTGTCACTCTTATTTTGCCAGGAGACCAGAGAAGGTAATGGCTGAATAGGATAATGGGTGAGTAAAAGCTGACTGATGTGGAAAATTGATCTGGAATGAAGGAAATGGCTGCACAATCATAAAGAATGGTGGTGGTGCCACGGTACAATCGGGTAATGTCTCAGCAATGTGAGCCCTTTAAGTGGTTAGTGTTTGAGACAGGTAAATAGAAAAAAAGAGAGAGAGAGTGGCTGTCGCTCAGTATCAACAGTGATTTTACAGTGTACTGTAAATTCCTGTGCGTGTGTGTGTGTGTGTGTTTCTGTGTCTCCTCCTCATCCCCCTCCTCCCGCTCCTGTGTGTGTCGGCACGCGGCAGCCAGCAGCACTGTAATCAAACTATCACAGCGCAGCTCCTGTTCCCCCCTTACACCAAAAACAATAATTACTCCACCATTTTGGTTAACCATAAACCGTCGTGCCGCCTGCGACGCACGATCAGAAGGGGGAGGCGTTCCAGAGCGACGCTCGGACAGGACCCCTGCGGGGACGAATCACAGACAGAACAGTTCTGCTTTGCCTTTCAGGCCTAATTGGACATATGCTGGAGTAGAGCTGGCTAGAAATGCTGTAATATACCGGAGGGAGGAGAGGGAAGGGGAGCAGAGGAGCAGAGTAAGATAAGTTTGAGGCAGATGTAGCACATATATACTATACATACACACACTAGTATATCTATATTGTGTGACTCAGTGTCTGCACATGACTTTGCTTCTTTCTTTGCCAATGAAAACGCCAGAGAAAAGCTACCTTCTCCTCTATATCATCCCCTCCTTTTCTAAATCTCAGAACAATATGCCTGCATACAATAGGCAGACATTAATCAGCCTACAGAACTGTTGCGCATTATGTACAGTATGAGTCATCACAATGGGATAAGAAGATCAGGAGGAAGAAGAACAAAGGGATGAGAAACAGAGACAAGAGTGAGATGGGGAATGGTTTATAGAGAACAATTCCCATACATAGGTTGCTCTCATAGTAGCTGAGTTAGTGTAACAGCTGCTGAGCCGATCAGTAGCAGCAATCGCCTAACGTGCTCACTGACACTCACACTTATCGACTTTCATAAGCCACACAAAGCAGGAAACGTGGGTCGCAGCAAGCTGAGCGAGGGACTCAAAAACTGAGAGTGTGTTTGTTTGTGGAGTGGCTATCACATAATACAGAGGATCAATCACTCTGATACTGTAGGAGCTTTCTTTCCCATTTAATATTGAATATACAATAATGCCTTAAAGCAACTCACGAGCTCTGCCTTGTGATCACACCGTAAACTTTGAAACCAACAAGAAGAAGAGGGAGGGAGAGTGCTATAAAAATCAGAGACAAAGATGAGCTGACAGAAGGAAAAAAAGAAAAGCGGGAGAAAGTAAGAGTAGGAGAAAGGGAGAGCAAGGCTGGATCTATCAGACAATCTCCAGATCTCACATAAAGGAAAAGGCACATCTTAAACAGCAGGAGCTTTGGGAATAATGCGCTCCTCAGCTTCTCTTTCACATCAGGCCCAAAGCGAACATGAAAACCTACAATACACACACACACACACACAAATCTTCACACTGCTACTGCTGACGTGGAGAATAAGAGGCGCTGCCGCTTTCATCTGCAAACCCCACCTCCACACCCAAAACAGAAACCTGAAACGAAACCGGATCTGAAAAATGCCTCTAATCAGTGAAAGCTAAATGCAAAACAAAGAAAAAAATTACTCTAAGCAGAAGAAGAAGAAGGGAAAAAAAAAATCACATATATTAAGAACAAGTGTGAAACTTTTTCTCGAGAAATTTCACAGGGGCAAAGGGGACGGAAAGAGAGAGAGAAGTTGACAATTCACCCTGGCGAGACAACTTCTCAGGAAATAAACAGCAGATAGAGAGAACAGAATGAACAAGAGAGGGAGAACGAGTGAGAGGAAGAGAGACGGAGAGGGGAGCAAGAGTTGGATAATTGGCAGCGAGTCGAGGCTGCGTTCACCACGCGCCAGGCGGCACAGCTTGAACTTAAAGCGCCGCTGCGGCATAATGAAGATGTGGCCGCTAATTAACATATGGGGTGCGAAACAGGTTGGTTGGCACGCGCTGCGCTAAAAACTCCAAGGTAAAGTTATTATTGGGGAGTAATTAGCTCTATGAAGTTAATGCGCCGAACAATAGCTGCCAGCGCCGCACAATATGGCTCGCATCTGAGCGCGCGAAAAAATAGCCCCCGCTAAAGTGCGAGTCCCACAGCTAAAATCTGTTGGCGACCATATGCTCCGGCAATTAATGCAAGACCTGTATGACCTATTGCTGAAGAGGGGATGTGCGAGCGATAGAACCAATAATTAATTTGGAGAGAGAGAGCGAGACCGAGAGAGAGAGAGGGAGCTGGCTTTTAATATTAGTCCATTAACTTTCTATGGACAGTGGGCTATTAGGCCAGTGTGCTGTGAATGTAGGGGCATGGTTCAGGTGGCAGTGCCACTGCAGGATGCACACACAGGTATATCTGTGCCTGAGAAAGCGTGTGTGTGTGTGTGTGAGAGAGAGCGAGAGGGTGGGCCTCAGTGGGAAAGGCTGTTTGGTTGTAGTCCAGTTTATTAGTGCATACGTGTGTGTGCATGCTGACACACACTGTGTAAGGAAAACACAAATTACACTGGCTGCGGTGTAATGGGGGTGATTAAATAATTACACAGCCAATTGGGTTAGCTGCTCCTATGCAAAGACTACAGAGGTGCTCCTGTGTTACGTTCATGGTCTGCACCGTGTGCGTGGAAATCAATAAATGTTTTTCAATGTTTTTGTCTGCCTCTTCCCAACAATGAAAAACACAGATAGAGACAGGAGTTTGTGCTTGTGATTGCATCAGGTATTACACTTAGCTTTGTGTATGTGAGATAGAGTTACCAGTGTAGGATGGCCTTAATAGAGACCTTGTTAGCTGCTGTTGCCGCCAATTCTGGGCTCTCTTAAACCAGTCAAAGCATCAGGTGGCTTTACTCATTTTCTGATTTTTTTTCTCCTTTCTCTCTCTCTGCTCTGCTGCCTTTGACCTATAGCAGTAGTGATTCTTGATGAGATTAAAGACAGCACACAGGGGCAGCGCTACAGGAGCAGACACAGTTGAAAGTGTGTGTGTGAGTGCTTTGCATGAGTGAGTTTTGATTCATTAGGCAGGCCACACTTGTGTTCTCTCATCCCTCTGTTTCAATATATATTGTGCATTTGTGTCTGGCAATTCTATAAAAATGTGTGCGTGTTCTCAAGGTAAGCCCTGAGCCTCACGGCAGGTGAGCTGCTTTCATCCCTGTCGCGCTTCCTCGCACGGCAGCAACAGTCGTCCCCGGCAAACACCGGGGGGAGCCTCGGAGACAAGACGTTTAATTAGAATGAGACGAGACGAGAAGGAAAGTAAAGGGAAGTTTGAGAAAATGTGCTCACCCCTTCAAGCTTAACAAGAAGGCCCCTAGCAGGGGGTAGGAAAGTGTGTGTGCATGTGTTTTTGTGTGTCTTGTACGTCCTTATGTTCACACATGTTCCTGTTTTGGAATTTCTGTGTGGACAAGTTAGACTGAACCCTTGGAATGAACACAAAGTTTTATAACATAAAGGGTGTTTTTCAAGGTCTCTGCTTAACCAGAGGGAAAGGTTTCGTCATGTTTGGGGTTTTGGTGTAGGATTATGGCAAAGTTAGAGATAACGTACGGTCAGGACTTCAATTAAAGGTTAGGTTTAGACGGTTTATCACAATAAAAGTAAGGGTTACATCCAGGGAAGATTGAGGATTAGGACAGTGTATGACAGCTCACTCAAAAGTAAAACAATGTGAATGTGAGGGAGAGTGTGTGTGTATGTAGTGGATGATTAAAATTAATGGATTGTAAGTGATGCTAAATCATGGATCATTTCAGGTAGAATCAATTAGAGTGAGAAGACAGCCAATCACCGACTTGTGAAGACTAATGAGCGTCTACACAATGAAGGTGCACATGTGCGTGTGCTGCTCCTACTGTATGCCATTAGCCTCTGCTGCTGTTATGCCCGTCTGTGCAAATGAACTTTCTTACACCGCATTCGGCGAGTGCTGCTGGCCTAAATAGCGAAAGCTAACACGCATATCGCTAGCCTGAGAGGGAAAAAAAGAGAAAAGAAAGCAGACACAAGGACAATAAATAATTTGTCCTCTTTTCATGAAGGATGTGTGTCACTCTCCTCTCTTTTTCATGAGCTTGATTATTCGTTTCATTTCATCACCTCTTCCAAGTGGACGGTTGAAAGCATTCTTCACAGGCCTTTGGGGGTTCAAGTCTAACAAAGCCAAGGACGGAGACACACAAACACAAACACACACACACACACACACACACACACACACACACACACACACACACACACGAAGGGACAGCTGAACTCAGCCTTGTTAGGGGGAAATGCAATCACAAGGGGCTTATCATACAGACACAAAACACACATACACGTACATACACACCCGAACACACTGAACCTGGTGCCCTCTCTCTGGCAGGCCATTGTATTGTGGGATTGTGTGGACAATCTCTTCATGAATGATTAAGCAGTGTATTTCTCAACCAAGTCTTTGATGACGAGTGTGTGTTTGATCATCGAGCGAGTGTGCAGCACTCTCCACGACCGCTTGTGATATGTGTGAACGGGCAAGGGAAGGCGTATATTTTGGATGTTTGTCCGTGTATTCGCATACTTTGTTGTGTGCAACATATATGTGGATGTCTAAGTGTTTTGAGCTGCTGTGATGAGCGCCTGTTGATTGTGTGTCTCTCTTAACGAGGCTGCCTACAGCTGCCCCTGCTTGTGAGAAACTATTGTTGGGCCCGTTCAATGGAGAGACGCTTGTTTGGGAAAAGGTTGCAAAGTCATGGGAAAAGAGAGCTTTGTCTCGGCGGGGTCGTGAGGGAGTGAATCATGAGCGGACGTGTTTATGGCTTCACACACACAGCTGTAGTGCGCGCGCACACACACACAAGCGCATGGGTTAAGAAACGAACGCATGGAGAAGGCACAGAGAACTTCTCAGACGCAAACATGTGCTCGCTTTTTTTGTCAGAGAGACAAAACGCGGACAATTAAGAATTTAATTCGCATAAAGCAAATAAACACAGCTGCTTTACACAGTATCGTGGACACACACAGACACACGTCCTACACACATGCTATCACAAGGTTTCTTATCACACAAACCGTGTATGGCTAAACTCTCAGGGGAAAGGGAGTGTGTGTGTGTATGTGTGTGTGTGTGTGTGTGCGCGCTTTCTTGGACAGGGTGTCTCTTTATGATACAAAGCCCAGCTTTCTCAGCTTAAAATTCAGTGTCATCTGCCTTTACAAAGGGCTGGGCTATTCGTTCCAAGCCACCTGGACCAAAATAGAGGCTCCAGTGTATGGACCCAAAAGTACAATACTTCCATTTTTAAGTGTTACATATATAAACCCACCCATTTTCTCAAGCCGAGGACCAGGCTCACATTCAAAAGGGACTTTTAATTTGAATTACTTTGCAGTTTTATTTGACTTTACTGGCTATTTAACATTCACTTTTATACACCACATGATAAGATTTGGCCATTACTAAATAAAGGCCTATTGATTTTGCATTTCATAGGATTCGGTGGTGATGAAAGTCCCTTACAAATCTCCTTTGAAGCGAGAACTCATACAACAACCACCCAACTCAAAAATATCACGCAATATTAATCACATCTACAACTGAAACGTTTATTTATTTATTTTTTAAACACAGGGTACTACTTGGCCTGCAGTATGAGAGTGTGAGGATTCTTATTTTATTATTCTTATTTTGCAGTGTTAAGAGTGTTTCTGGCATCAACCTCTGTTCAAAAGGGGAAAAAAGTGTGAGTCGTAGCAACCAGGTTAATCAGGTAGGGGCTTAGCTACGCACAAAAAGAGCAAGGATGCCATATTGGACAGTATAGTTTCTATGGGTTTGCAGTCGTACAAAAATCAACAATGTGGAACTTTCCTGCAGAGCTGTGCCGAGGTGGGTGTGTTTATTTGTACTTTAGAACGTAACAGCCTTGAAATAATCAGAAAATAAGGTTTTACTTGTCTGAGTCTCTCTTTCACACTTGCTACCATTATCTAGGTTGATTAGCTGGTGCTGTATTCCTTTAACAGTCACTCTCAGACACAATGGAATAAACATCAGAAAAGTGGACTTCACCGACAGTGTGACAAGCAAGTTGGATTTATGTAATAATCACTTAAACCGCACATACTGCCAACAGAGTACTTTTGATTTTTCCAAGCAGACCGACCTATTTTTAAGTGATTACACAGGTTTTGTATGAGTGTATGTTAGAGGAGGAGGGGTCACCATTATAAGTCAACGTTGATTCAGGCCCCAAATGCTGATGGCTGAGCATAGAAAAGCTGCAACAATCACAATCACAAAATTGCTATTGTGGGTGATGCCGACACGCGCGCAGACATACTCGCACGCTCACACAAACCCAACACACAAAGGGCACATACACAAACATGCGCGCACATCATATGGATGGCCATGCAGACACAAGCTGGCCTCACCTGGATTTGTTGCTGCAGGAGGTTGATTTTGTGTTGCTGCTGTAGAAGCTGCTGCTGTTGCCGGGCAATCTGTGGACAGAGCACACCATGCGCTTTTAGAACTGCATACAAAGTGCATGCGTGTGCGTTCGTGTGTGCAGAGCCTGTGGGAGATGCGACACATCTGCAGGTCTCTGATGCCCCAGTTGCACGACAGAGGGTCAGTGCCCTGGTATGAAATATTAAAAAGCTCATTTCATATGGACTCAACATCGACCCACTTACTGACATGCTGACAACTGACTGCTTTTGATATGTGAGCTGAAAAATAATGAGCACACAATTTTTAACAGTTAGCCTCATAGGATAATTTAAAGCTGCTTGCTTTCACTTATGTGACTGCGTCTTTTATTTAACTAGGAAAGAATTACACAATTATGTGAAATTTGGCTTTTACAATCCTAGAAAACAGACAAAAATACAAATACTTTTGTTCTTGAAAGGTAATTTTTCACTTTCTTTACCTTTAACTTTTGTTTTGCATTCAAAACAATGCTTTCAATGAAACACAACAGCTACAGCGAAAACATAAGTAACTTTTGAGCTGAAACTCCAGCAACTCCTAAAAAGAAATGGAGAAACACAAGAATTCACATAGAGTACAGTCTTCATAATGTCAGAGTCATGCACTGTGTGCTGGTGCAGGATGAAGCCAGGAGCACTGTAATGCATTGTGTTTGTCACAGGTGATTTGTCCTTACAGCTGTATTTCTGTGTGTGTGTGTGTGTGTGTGTGTGTGTGTGTGTGTGTGTGTGTGTGTGTGTGTGGGCCCATCCTTCTCTTTGTAAAACCAAGCCTTCCAGGAGCAAAAAAGCATGGCAAAAAAAGGGAAACCCTTCTCTATGCAAATACCTGGCAGACTCTCGCCTGGGAGCTGGGAGTGTGTGCATGTCTCTTCTACATCCGCTCCAACACTACATACCCTCAGCTGATTCCTGTGTAATGTCCTTGTGTTTAAGCTGCCAAAGGCGCATGTCTCTGGCTGCTTGAGCGCTGCATGAGATGTGTGTGTGTGTGTGGAAGAAAGAGCGTGCAGGGGACAGAAAATCCTGTGATTTGTTGCTTTTCAAATCCACCTTCTGTTGTAGACCTATAAGATGCATTTTAAACAGTACTGACCTTTGAAGTTTACATTTTGCAATGCGATCAATCAAACAATGTGCTCCATATACCAAGTAATGGAGACTGAATGGCTTGTTAGTATGGACATTTTTTTTTCTTTTTGCAGCATAGGCATGGAGTAAACGCCATTTCCAAATGAGGCCCTTCACATGCACCGTGCTCCTATACCTGATCCTGCTGCTGCTTGGCGAGCTCCATCTGCTGCCTCTGCTTCTCCATCTGTGAGGCGGCCAGCTTCTTCTGCTCCTCATGGGCCGCCAAGAGCTGCTCCCTCAGGCTGCTCAACTGGCCAATCATGCCCATGAGTTGGCGCTCTTTCTCCGCCAGGCTGTCTGGGGTACCTAAAGGGCAAGAGTGAAGAAGGGGGGGCAACAGAGGTCAAAGGTGATATGAAATAAGCAGTACTCTGCTAAGGTTACCCCGTGCTTTTTGAAATTCCACTTCCAGTTTTTAGACTTGATATTTCCTTTGTTAAATTAAAAACAGGCTGGTTACAGCTGGATGAGTCCGAGCACCTCAAATATTAAAATTAACCCTGTAGTTTACTGTTTTTTTTTTTCAGTTTTTGTAAATTAAAATGGCTATACAAAGGATGGCATGAATCATTGGGGTTGAAGTCAGGGTCAGAGAAACCAAAAAGAAAAAACAGAGCAAAGCTATCCATGACTTGTTAGCTGACTTAATATATGACTGGTTAGGGGCTTTGAATGGTAGAAGGGGGCATGTCAAAGGAAGATGGGTAAAGTGCCGTTTGTGTGCAGCAGGGTTGTAAAACCAGATGTTGACTCATTCTCCTGGGCACAGAAGGCCAGCAGTGATTAATCAAGCCACATCCATCACCGCTTTTATTGCCGTATTGAAATAAAGAAAATAAAGCTGGCTGAGGAAGTATTTGTAAACAGGCAAAATGTGGTGGGAAGAAGAGGCAAAGCAAATGTAATGTCTGAGCCAGAATCGTACGTTTAGCAAACAAAACGAATCTTCAGCCAGGTTTGCAAATTGACATTCTTCACTAAAACTTAAAGTACAATCAATATTTATCCGATTGGTGCTGAAATATGGATAAATTTGGAAGTGCTCCGTAGCAGTATTGAGTTGTATTTTTTTTCCTATGAGTGTGCTTGTGAGAAAAAGAGAAGGAAAAGAGAGAGAAGGAGAGTGTGTCTGGTCTGTGTTTACCCTGCAGTCAGCCAACCTCCTGCTCACATTTAGCATGGCCTGACCTTTGACTCCTTAGATCCTGACATACCAGCTCCATTACAAACACACATACACACACATGCGCGCGCTTCCACACAAGGCCTAAATCATTCAACAGGATGTAGTTAGAGAGAGGCACACGGAGGCAAAATCAGTATGTGTGTGCGCCCATGTCTGGTCATATATATTGATGTTTGCCTACATGCCTTTGTTGTGTGTGTGTGTGTGTGTGTGTGTGTGTGTGTGTGTGTGTGTGTGTGTGTGTGTGTGTGTGTGTGTGTGTGTGTGTGTGGAACAGCACAATCCCCCATTGTTCTTCAGCTGCTACCTTTAACAGGGCCACATTCCTGCACCAGTCAAACCAGATGAGGACAAGAAAAGAGGGAGAAAGAGAAGGAAGAGAAGGAAACGGGAGAAAAGAAAGAGAAGCACAGCAGGGGATGAAAGAGGGGAGCCAGAAGACGAGATCTGTGTCGGGGGGGGGGGGACGTAGGCCATGTCTGCTGACCTGGCCTTTGACCGCTCGGGAAGGTGAGAGCCATCCATTTGTCTTCCCCTGTTGGTAGCTGCCGCCTCACCCACCGCCACCCCCACTGCACCCACCGACACCCCCTTTCCCCCCCTTCTCCCTCACTTCCCCCCGCGCTCCATCCATCCGCCAACAATGAACAATAAAGGCAACTGTCGGGAGCACTGGCCGCTGGAAAAATAAACACGCCGCTGTCCTAACTCACAGACTCACCTTTGTAGAGCCAGAATGTATATGTGTGTGTGTGTGTGTAGCCAAAGCTGACCAAGACAAGAAAGAGCCTTGTGTTACAAACGTTGGCATGTTCAAACGGAGGGGTGAAGGGGTGTGAAGGAAGGGGAGAAAAAAGAAAAAGAAAAAAAGAGGCTAAGAGGGGGGTTGCAAAGGTGAAAGGATGGATCAAAGGAGGCTTTTTATTGTAGGGCTTTCTTGTTAGGGTTAGCCTCCCTCTGCACACACACCCACACATATAGAAAATTGGTTCCAAACAGTGAGCGCGTGCGCGCCGATGTGAACGGACATTCCTCGAACCAGGAGCCTGGAAGACGGTCCTCGTTCTTTTTCTGCAAGCTGTTTCCAGCTCCCCTCTAAGGCCGGGGAAAACGACACGCTCAGTAACTGAGACGAGATGTCGAAAATCTCCAACGCCGACATGAGGCGCCCCCGTCTTTTGCTTCTCATTTCTTCCCATTCACACTTTGAGAATTTCTGTGGTCACCCCATAAATCAGCTCGCGTTGCCTTGTTTCTTCAGCTGCTGCGAGGCAGGCAGGTGGATCGATAACTGGTTTCCTCCATTGGTTTACACACATTTCTCCTTAGGCTGATTGCCGCGGCCTGAGCTTACCTACAAACTCCCCGAATCGACACCAACTCTCTCCCTTTTCGCTCTCTCTCACACACGCACACACTCGTGCGCAGGGTAATTAACCAATTTGTAACAATGTAATACTTGTCACTGTGTTCGGTGCTAATTAATGACCCCGGCTGCACTGATAACTCCCCCTGGGTAAGTAAGGAGGAGTGGGGATGAGATGGCCAGGGAGGGAGGGAGAAAGAAGAGGAGGAAATGGATTATAGATGTGAAGTAGAATAAGAGAATGCAGAACATATGCAAAGAAGTATATTTACTTGGACACAAGAACTTAATTTCTCTGAATAATCAATTTAGTTGATATCATCAAGTCAATACTAAGGTGAGAAATTAAGGTACTTAACATGGTGGGTGTTTTGTGGTAGTTTGTAGTAATAAAAACCAGAAGAATTGGTTATCCTAATAAAGTTACTTATAGTCAGACCTTTCTATTGCATTTATTGTTTATTTAAAGATAAATGAGGAGTTTAAAATGCACATAGTAAGTACATTATTAGGAATACCACTGTTGCTCCTGCTAGCTGTGTGTGTACCTGCCTGATCCTGTTTGCCTAATTTGTTTTAGGAAGACCAGTCAACAATTACCTTCTCCTGACCGGTCAGTGGAACCAAGTGAAACTCCTCCAACTCTCTTGCTCTCTCTCAGCCAGCATCCTCTCCCCACACAATATTAGCTGTTCCTTTTAATTGTCGTAATGACTTTAAACCTGGTTTTGTCTCATTCTGTATGGGTGGTGTACAGAATGAACCTAAAGTACCTAGATGGTCATATTAAACCAGAGTAAAGACAATAAAGATAACAAGGTCAGTGAATAAGTAATCTTTATGAGCCAAAAGCTTAGGTTTAGCCCTCCTCCAGAAGCTGTGTTTCAGGCAGTGTTTCTATTCTTCAGCCAAAGGAAGAGGATACCTCGGGTATCTAATCTCAGAGTCCAGAAGCCTAAACTACCTGGTGTTTGCGAGGGTCAGCCAATCACAGAAAAATGGCTTCAAGTACAAAGCTACTATTTAAGACTATAAATGGCACCAGTTTATTTTCTTTTTGTTGCTTTTCTCTTCCTTTCTTTTGAGCAGCTAAGCAAAGCGATCATTTCACACTTTGGAACTAGACTTTACAGTGTCTTTTCACACAACTTTATTGTAAAAAGGAATGCAGTGTAGAGATAAATATTTAGCAGAGATTTCAAGCAGAAGTAAAAAAGAAAAAGCAAACAGCTGTACAAAGATTATCCCCCCCCCCCAAAAAAAAAGAGATTGGTGCAGCTTTAAAAGTCTCTTGTATGGGGTTTAAGCATTTCCCCTCATATAAACGTAATGATGAATAAAAATGTTATCCAGATTTCAAGCAATTGTTCTCATCTGTGCTGTCACTTTTTAGTGTGGGGGAGCGACGTTAATAGCATAACACCGTGGGGAGATTTATTCCAGGACTATGAGTTCCATAATTGTGTGTATGTGTATCGCTATGTGAACCGCATGGGGCCTTTTTACCAATGTTTCTTCTCAATAAAGCCAACGGAGCAGGAGGCAGTGGCTCACTTTGTTCCCCACAAAATGCTCTTCAATGGAATTCGATGGGGGCAAAAAAAAAAAAAAAAAATCAAGAGATGCGCTGACAGTGTGAGAGCAATGTGTGCGCTCACCTACACACTGACGCTATTAAAGCAAACACTTTAGTATCTCCGCAGCTCTACCTTTTCTCACAGATTCTTATGTAAGACACGCACCGGCTTAACAGACACAAACGTGCATATGTGTGCTTCCGCTGCATGCACACACATTGCTCCCCAGCTGTTGGTGTGTGGTGCACCAAGCGGGACGCCCCTACACAGAAATGTCAGCGCGGCAGGGAGCTGGGAAAAGGAGGTTTGATCAATGGAGCCCTGCTCTCGATGGCCACGCTGCTCCGCGAGGCTCTTTGATTACATATTGCTTTGCTTCCTAATGAAGCTCAATTACTGGAGGAGAACGACAGCTTTGCCCTGGAGTTACAGGGAATAATGGCCACAGTCTCTTCTGCCTCTCTTATATCTTTTCCCCTCTCTCGCTTTCGTTCTCGTTAATTCTTGCTCCTGCATATTCACAGCACAGCTCCACTTGTTCCCTTTTTGTATCCCCTGCTGCCCTCTGTCCTACTCCGCCTGTGTCGCTCTTGGGTGTTAAAGAGGGTTGTTGTGGATAAAATGGTCGATTAGCAGTGAATTAACAGCGAGCTGCGAGACTAGCAGAGACGCCATTAACTTATTTTTTTTTTGACGCGCTGGTCATACGCACAAGATGAAGTAGGTGTCCTGGTTTAGTTCAGGACAGATCAAGTTCATTTAGGATCACTTCATCTGAATTCAGTTCATATTAGTTCATTTCAGGTCAACTTTAACCTGAGCTGTCATCTTTACAATATGGCCCCATCACTAGATGTCATACCTACCACGCTTTAGGCCTTTCTGCCTCATATATTTAATCTAACTCTAGATGTTTTACTCCCGCAATGGACATCGTCAGTGCCTCAATCAAGTTCACAGGGTTAAAGTCTTTAAGTTCTGGCATAATTTAGTTTTACCGTACCTTTAATTTCTCCGACGTGCCCTGAGCCCATGGCCAAAAGTTTATCCTTCCAGTCCTTTGACAACAGCCTCTCAATGCTGGGGGCCTCTGTTTAGGGGAGGATGAGGGGCGGGGGGGCAGGGGAGAGGGAGAGAGAGAGGGATTCAGATGGCTGGCCAACATGACAATAAAGCTCATTTAAAGTCCATTTGCTGTAATAAAGGCAGCAGCGGCTCAGCCTAATGGCCGCATCAGCAGGAGAGAGAGGGAGAGAAAGGCGGAAAGAGAGGAGCTGATAATCGAAAGAGAGGAAATCTGAAAAACAAAAACAAGTGAGCGAAAAAGGGAGAGAGCGAGGGAGCGCAACGCAAGATAAAGAGAGAGACAAGTGGAGGAGATGGGGGGAGAGAGAGAGAGACGAAAAAAGAGAGGCTTTTTTCCCTCTCACCTGCTGCTAGAGAATCATTAGCCCTGTGGGCCCTGAGACAAAGAGGGCCTTAATGCACCCGCCACAATGGACACATTATCAGCTAGTGCTTTGTTTTCAACACACACTCCACACAGACGCTTACAGGCGCACGCACATACACACACGCGCACAAACCACTACCTAAACACACACTCGCAGACTCACTAATTACAATCAAACTATGGTAACAGTTGTGCACACAAGTACACATACAGTGAGGGGAATGGAAATGTCACACGGGTGAGTGTATACTTGGAAAGATCCAATCCTAAAATGTGTGCACATATAAGCACCGGAAAAAAACAAACGCGTACACAGATATATGGCCATGAACCTCGAGTAGTCACAATGTTGGCTGTGATTGACGTGAACGAGAAGGAGAGAGGAGTGATCAGACAAAAGAGGGAGAAAGAAAGAGAGAGTACTTTATTTACTGGGAGCCATCTGCACTTGGGATGGGAGGCCTTCCTAAGGAGAGAGGTTTTACACTTTGAGTACGGAGATTAACCCTATCAGCCAATGCAAACACACACACACTTGAATGTGCTCATACAGTATATGTGGCTCCACACATAGATGTATACACACTTGCAAACGCTGACAGCAGGAAAAAAGTTTGTTTGTCCCCAGATTATTTTCCTTCCCCTATAATGACAAGACTGATTTAAGAAAAGTCTTAATCTCGCTGGTGTGAGACAGCCTGCATGCATAAACCCATACACATGCATACTGATGCACAAACACTCAGGTTTTCCACAGAGGAGAGGGGGGGGATGTCCGGTGTGTTGAGTTGAACAGCTTAGTGCATCTTTTCCTCTAAAAGAGACACGAATGTACACATATCTTCCACACTCAACAACAAATCAGAGTACACAAAAAAGCAGCACTTTGCCTAAACTTCTTTCTTTCCTTCTCATCCGTCTATTTCCCTTTCTGTCCACAGTGGAGTGTTGACAAACCACCTGGAGATTTAAAGGATTTAAACGACACCCGATCACCTGCAAACCTGCACGCAAGCCCCCCTCACATAATGACACACACTCAAAAAATAGAGCACATTAATTTCTGCTTCCCTCAAGGCCTGAATCAGGTCCTTTCCTCTGGCGTGGAGACGACAACATCCATGCCCTGCTGATTACAGTGAGCACACATTTGCAAAAAACACACACCTCGGGATCAACGCTGAACTTCGAGCCAAGTCCACTTCTCACTTTTTCCTGTTCGTCTTCCCACTGTCCTTGCCCTGTTCTGTCCTTGAGTCTTCAACGCTGCCACTTAACCAGTAAGACAGCAGCCCTAGTGCTTTCACTCAGAAGCCACTGTAGCCTTCAGGGAATCGGTTCACAGCAGGATGAAGGTAGGGCGAAGAGGAGGAGCACGAGTCGATAGAGAGTCTTTTGCAAAAACATGCATAGAAAGAGTAGAAGAAAGAGTGTGCTCCTGTGTCCCCCCCCCCCCCCCCCCACCCCCACCCTCCACGACAGCTGTCTCACCATCACCCCAACAGGTGCTATTAGCCCCTGGCACTGCCTCTTTCTCTCTCTCCTTATTTTTCTCTGTCTCTCACTCCCCTCCTCCCCCCCCCAGCCCCCTCTCCCTCAACAATGACAGAGGCTTTTAAGCCAAAGAGCTTTGACAAGTGAGAGGGAACAACAAATGGCAGTGTCGCCTGTTCTCTTTCCATTGCACTCCCTCTCTGTCTCCATCTCCTAGTTATTATTTTTATTTATTAACAGGGCTGCAGCCATTGTCCCCAGTGACAGGCTGGGGCCACTTTAACTATTAATAAAAGCCAAGAGGCTCTTTCATTGTGCGGCGGATGGCAAAATGGGAGGAAATGGGCAGGAGGAGCTGAGAGGGAGAGAAAAGAGGGGATGAGAAGGAAAGAGGGGATGGCGTGCTGTATCTTTTAGTGGGATGTTGATTGATGTGGCGAACACTAAGAGAAATGAACTTCCACTGTCACCCATGACAAACTGCAAAAATACACGCACACAGAAATAGAGGTCAAGAACCCACACATACATGTGCGAATCAGTTAAAATGATCTGTTTGAACCACAGACTGTAAAATAAAGATGGACATGGACTCTTTGACATCACTCATTGCTTTCTGGGCTTTGCATTTTGAAGCCACAATATTTGGGTGCTGTTTTGGTATCAGAAGTAACCATATTTGGATGAGAGGGTGGCGTGCTAAGTTATTGGCTTAGACTATCCAGCTACCTCTATAAACTGTATGAATGTAATGCAATGATGTTCTGTACCACACAGCAGGCTGTGTTATTTACTGCGTAATTCCATTAAAATTCTCCAAAAACCACAAACATCACAGAGACAGCTGAGAAGATCAATTCAGTGACTCAAATTAGTGGTGGTGACACCTGACAGACAGCAACAGACAACATTTGTCTGCATTGGTTAGCTGTTGTTCGACTGTTTGCTACTGTTAGAGAAACTTTCTTTGAAGTGGAGAAAACATAGTTAGACTCTGACGCTTTTTAAATAAAGTCTCATACGATGTGCGAATTGAATGAAACTGTTTATAAGAAGTAAAGTGTCATTTTTAGAGCACTCGACATTAGCTATATATATATAATGTTATATAATATGAGATATAATGTTAGCTTATAATCAACTGTTGTCGTTTAGCTGGTCCATTGTCAGTCCTCAATCCAGTTCAGGAGTTGAGGCTTGAGGTGAGGAGCAAGCTGTGTTGTCTCTTTCCTTCACATTTTCCCTTCTTCAGTGAAGAGGACCCCTTTTCAGCTTTTATCCTGTTTTCCTTCTCTCACCCCAACCGGTCGCAGCAGATGGCCCCGCCCCTCCCTGAGCCTGGTTCTGCCGGAGGTTTCTTCCTGTTAAAAGGGAGTTTTTCCTTCCCACTGTCGCCGAAGTTCTTGCTCATAGGGGGTCATATGATTGTTGGGGTTTTCTCTGTATGTATTATTGTAGGGTCTACCTTACAATATAAAGCACCTTGAGGTGACTGTTGTTGTGATTTGGCGCTGTATAAATAAAATTGAATTGAATTGAAAAGCTGATCAAACATAGGTATGATCCTTCATATCTTGAGTTTGAAGGTGCAGACATGAATACGGGTTAACTTCTTTTCACCTTTGGTGTACTACATATGAGGCCATATGAGGTGGTATTTTGTTGTCCACTGTGTGTTCAAAATGGCGGGGCAACATGGCACCTTCCTCAAAATGACACACACTCCTATGTATTTTTAATAAGTTATAAGATTGCTTTCAGAGATATACACATCGTATACTAATCAATAAATCTTTATTAAATAACCTAAAAAAATGACCGACTGTGCCATTTATACTTAAACTTTAAGTGAAAGGCTTTTAACCATGGGAGACTGTGGGGATTAACGTGCTTTTGGAGCCATCCTAGTGGTCACTAAAGGAACTGCAGCCCCAAACTTCGTTTTTAAGCCCCAGAGGTTGTCGTTTGGTTTAGACAGCCTGAAACTGTGACCTGTCTATGCATTATCTTCTTGTTCACTAGTTCATTAGAAGCAAATCGCTTGTTTTTGTCTTCCTTCTAAAAATATATATATAAATACGTCCACGGCTGATGTTCCACAACAACAAAAACAACTTGTCCAATACAAATCGGTTCTTGAAAGACTCTTTCCACCTCGTTCAGATTCAAGGATTTATTTCCTTCAGCTCAGCATATGGAAATGCACTTAATTCACTCTTCATGTTCCATAATGTTTTAAGAAGTCTTTTTTTTTTTTTTAAATAAAATCTGCTTGATAGCTGAATGGAAACATAGCAAGAATCTACTAGTGCTAATTACGGGCCAAAAATCACATAATAAAGGAGGACAGCACAACACTTTCCATGAAAATACGAGACACTACTCCCTGTTTCTCTGACGTATGGGATGCTGAGTGTGTATGCGAGTATGTGTCTGCGTATGTTGGTGTTGTGTGAGGTAAGCGGGTGGAGTCTGGTGCCCACGCACGGGTGTGGGTCGCATATTTTCAGGATTGGGTGGTGTGAGATGAGGGTGAGGGAGGATACCCCGTGAGAAAAAAATAAGGTGTGAGGGGAGTTTATTGTGTTAAAAGAAAAATTAGGCAAGAGGAAGTGTTGAGTATTTAAACTGCAGTTCTCTCCATTATTCGCTTCTTAAGTTGCTTTAAGGATGTAAATAATGTTGAAAATATCACACATACATATTCTGAAAATTCTTCAGCTCCTTGTTTAAACTGTATGATGTCTGCACTGAGTAAAATACCAACACACGTCATTCTAGATGTTTTTCTGCGCATTTCCTTCAATTTATATTTTTTTGCCTGCAACATTTTGGCGCTTGAATCAATCAGAGTGGATTAGGCAGTTTCAAAAATCATCTTTCCTTGTTTTGTCTGTATGGTTTGGAGCGTACAGTACAAACAACTGGTGATCCCACTGTTGTATTTTCATGCGTAAGCGAATGAATTCATCCGAGGGCGACGTTCTGATTCGGATCCCGCACAGCTGAGAAGGATTCTGGGAAAAGCAGAGGGGGGAAAGCGCTGACAATAACTCTGGAATCGTCGGCTATTATTTTGGCTCATTGGCTCAAACGGAGTCAAGCTGCTGCCCTGCAGCCGAGCCAAAACAACCCCGTCCACCTGCCGAGAGACGGAGAGAGAAACAGTGTGTGTGTGTCTGTGCGTGTGTGTGTGTTGCAGCAAACCCCCGTCCGGCTTTTGGATCCACAGTAAGCTTTTGGTTCGGGAGCTGCTGGAGAGAGGAGAGAGAGAGAGAGCGAGGGGAGGAGACTCAACCTCAGTCCAGCTTGCTCGGACCAACCTTACGAACAATGCCATCTCTCTCTCTCTCCCTCTCTCACTTTCTATTTTTCACTCAGACGTTTTGCCCTGAGTCACCAGAAGCAGCCAGCTCTATTTTTCCTATTATCTCATATTTGTGAAGACTGGAGACCTTTAAAGGAAAAGAAAGGGGGGTGGTGGTGAGGAGGAGGAGGCGGAGTGGTGTGTGTGGAAAGAGAAAGAAAGAAAAAGAGAGAGAGGCAGAGAGGGGAGGAAAAGAGAGAGTATGAGAGACAGAGAGCCCGGGTCCTCGGGTGCACAACAAAGGGGCCTCTGTGCCAGCGCCAGGCCCAGCCGGGCTCAGAGGAGGGTGGAGGATGAAGGAGGAGAACGAAGACAAGGAGGAGGAGGAGGGCCCACAGGAAAGGGCCCTGGCTTGGGACCCGTGGCCGGCGCTTATATCCCGCAAAACAGGCTCCACATTGACTTGGGCCTTGGCAGCCATGAGGAGACTCCATCTACTCCTCCCCCCTCTAACCCCTTCCTCCTTCATTCTCCTCCTCCCCAACTGAGCAGGGGTCAGCTTTGAATAAGCAATTATACAAGCACTGGTGCAGTTTGTCTAAGACTGCCACCCTGAACACAGAAGTATTGAGATGGCAGGAAGAAGCAACAGAGAGGCAGCGAGTGGGGCACTAAAACGTGTGGTGACTTCTGCAGTTAAGAAAGCAAAAAAGCACACACGCACATTAGCTGGTGGTCATCACAGAGACAGAATACGCATGTCTACATGTGATCTAAAGATTAGACTATAACTAGATTAAGGTAACTCTGTGCAACAGTCATGCAAACACCTTAACAAGGTTACCCTAAATGAATCAAAGTCAAAATCACAGAAACATAACTGATTTGACCTGCTCGTCATTTTGGATTTATAGCCTTTAATCAGAATTGTCTCACGATACAACAACTGATGAAATTTCTTAATGCATCTAGACATTCGAGTCAGCTATAAAACAAATCTGATTATTCCGAGCTACATAAAAGCACTAATCAAACTTTCACCTTGTATCTGGGGGGTGGTGTACTGTACGAAAAAGACTTATAAGCACCAGTTTGAGGATGGAGTCAAACACACCTACACATGGATTCGTAATTAAGAACGACGTTTGATTCCAGATAGCTTCAAGCTGTAATTACCTGACTTAATGCTTCACCTAAAACAGATTTATTCCGGTATATCTATACTTACTCCAAAAAAGCAAAAAGGTTGGTTGTTACTATTTACAAAATTGTAGCTAACCCAGTCTCGCAGCAGTAAAACGCTTCAACTTTAACAGTCTTTTACATTATGGAGGTGTTCAAAGAAACTTTTGAATTTGGAATACAACTCACTTATTTACACCCTCTCGATACCGCAGCTCTTGCTTTGCACAGTCTGTCTACCCCCGACTCCCCCCTCACGCTGACGGCGCCAACACGCTCCATTACGAAATGATGATGTTGATATTTTGATGATCAATTCATGTCTGGTTGAGCTGGGCCATGTGTCTGGACACATTTTCATCGATTCCTTCTAAAGACAGTCCAATCGTTCCAAAGCAATGAGGATGGTGCCAAGATTATGGGCAGTCTCTTGTTTATAAAAAAAAAAAGGGAAAAAAGGAAAAGGAAACAGAAACAGGGGCACTATGTTTCAGAGAGGAGATGTATCAAAAAGCTTTTTGTCCAAGCCCACCTCGCACCACCACCTCCGCAAGGTTAGCTGCTAAAAGTACCAATTACTGGCTTGTTGTTGGGGAGAACGGCGCTTGGCAACAGTTGCCGCGGTGGCCGGGCCTCTGTGTAAACACTAAAATCCCTCTCCTCCTCCTCATCCTCCTCCCTCCTTACTTTCTAACCCCCCCGCCCCCCCAGTGCTCCGTTTCTCCCACTGAAGCAGAGGATCGCAGCAAGAAACAGACAGAGGATGTGTGTGCGTGTGTGTAGATTCAGTCCCTGGTCGGCCTCAGTGTCCGCAGTGACTCTTCATTCAGAAGCTGCTCCAACTTTAGTTATTAATAAACACCCAGACCACTAGACTAGGGAGGACACCAGCACACGCAGACTCAAAGTATCTGGCATGCACTCACGCTGAACAAAATCAACTTCAGAGAGTTGCGAGGTTGTTTTTCACCTTTTAATGTAAGTTAGGTTTTTGGGTGAAGCGACGGGGAAGGTGGGGGGACATATGGCCCTCCCCTGAAGTGCTGTGACAATCTCAGCTGTGTTTCGGTGCGACACACCTGTTAATACAAACCGTCACACACGTTATCACTTGCCAAAACACCTGAAGTCTAACCGCGCTTTATTTTAGTCTTAAGTTGTAGAAAAAGGACACGTTTTTATTTTTTTTTCTCTCGTGCTGCAAAAAGAAAAGATCGAACTCAAAACAACAGATGCAGCAGGACTTTTTTTTTTGCATTCTAATATTAGGAATTGCATGGATGTATGGCAACATGTTTCCATTAAGTTCTAAGAATAGGCCGCGCCACATAAAGCGAACATTTACAAGGGTGTCAGTCAACAATTTAATAAATTGAAAATCCATTTATCTGAATGCAGAGTTCTGCCCTTCACTCCACTGCCTTTCCCTAACAGATGGTGTTGTGGGTGCTTATGTCCAATTTGATTTGAACCAAACCCTCAGCCAATTTTTACACTGGCATGAAATCTCAGCGAGCCAGATCCACACACTGGCAGTCAGAAATAGCAGCGGAGAGGGCGCGACATTGTGAAAGAACGATGAAGGGCAAAATCTGGAGCGACATTCGAGAAAGTCGCACAGAAACTTTTCCTTGTTGTTTCATTTCGCTTGTGTGTTGTTGCATTATTTTTTTTCCCTCCTTTCTTCTCTCCTCTGCGTGTTGTTTTTGTGCCGAGCCGGTGAAATTAGCGATGCTATCTTAATGCTGTGTTTTTGCGGGAGACAGAGAAACGTTCCTTTCACACACACAGACATACACACAGCATTTTCCCAATTGCCTCTGTGACCTCCATTATCATTAAATGGTGTTTGATAGGATCTAGACATTTGAATCCACTGCGGACTAATTCAGCTCAGCCCCTGATAGCCGCTGCCACCACACCTTATTAGGGACAAGCTATGGGACTGAACACAGATCCCATTTTCATTTTACTGCCTCATACTTTACAGGCTGAAGAGACCAAGTGTCAACTGAAGTACTGATAACCACCAAATACTGCCTGCTAATTGCCTGGTTAACAAACAGAGCCTCATGAGAGACTTTTGAATAGATAATAGAAGTTCACATGCAACAATGGGTCATGCTGTATTTAAAACTCAATGTATTCACTGAGGAGCCTCTGAAAAGCTGCTCTGTTGCCACATAAAAAACCCTGCATCTTGTGACTGTGAACTTTAAAAATAAAGAAAGAAATAAAGAAATACAACTAAGAAAATCTCTGTTTTACCTTTAGATTTTTTAAATGATCCAATATGTTTTCAGCCTGTTTAACAAGGGTTTAAATATGGCTTGTGATGTAATCTTTCAACTAAACTATGTAAATCGCTAAAATTAGGTTTTCAGCATCTATTAGTTACTTACAAATTCAAATGCAATTTACCTGAAGTCTTTACTTTCATGGAAAAATCTGATTCATACCAATGAGCTGTGGCTCAACCAATCAGATAAGCCATCTAAAGTAAAAGGGAAAAAAAATCATTAAATGTGTTTCTATAAGGATGGAGTTAAATACTAGGGGCCAGTGCTCTTAACGCATGCACATCTCTCCCTGTCAAAAGCATCCTGTTAAAGTGGGCCAAGGCATGTGCACCTTGTGTGCGTGTGTGTGCATGTGTGTGTGTCACACACAGTGGCTCAGGCTGCTGTAATGGAAAATGACACTTGCAATCTGTCTCGTGGCAATAACCCCTCTTCAGTGCTCTTGTCTCCACTCCATGCACGCACACACACACACACACACACACACACACACACACACACACTCTCGACGTCTCTGTCACTGCAGCAGCCCCCGGGCCGTCCTTGTCTTGTCACTGCACAGCTTTATTGCATCACTTTAACGTGACAACAAAAGAAGACATTGTGTATTGGGCCTGCCGAGTATAGAAGGGGAATGGACCCACGCATTAACTACACAAGAGACAGACTGAGAGTGCGCGCTTCCGTGCGCGTGCACGCATAAACACACACGCAGACACACAGCAGCAGCGTTTTCTCTTGCGAGTCATGACATTTTTCGTCTGCCTGTCAAAGCAATGACAGAGAGACAGACAGAACAGCAAGACACTGCTGACACACTAATGCTGTTTTGCATGTTGAAAGCCTATTCAAACAGTGCTGAGCTGTGACTTTAACCTCTTATGTGTGTGTGCGCGTGTGAGACTGATGGGTGAAGACCGTTATTTCTGATGTTATCATAGTTTGGCCCTGTGTTGGCTGTTTGATTGACAGTTGGCTTGGCTTTAGAGTGGCTTTGCTTTGCTGGACAGCGGAGGCGGGATCCGCCTATTCCAGTTAACGCGGACGCCGCTGACAAGAGCAAACAGACGCGCACACATGCGCACACACTTCTCCCTCTGTTTATGTGTCTGTTTCAGTCTTGATATCCATCTCTGTCTCTTTTTTGTCTTTCTTCTCTATGTGTGAATGTTTGTTCCATCTGTGCGCTGAACGGCTTGAGACAGAGCATGTTGTAAAGTCTTAAGAATAGCCCACATTGTCCTGTGTGCAGCTCAAAGATAGGGCGACAGACATGTGAGAACCATTAGACCAATGGCAACAACAGTCCAAACAGCAGTGGAATGTTCTGCTGACTAGCATGTGTGTGTTTGCGTGTGTGTGTGTCTGACCTGTTGGAGCCTTATGGGTCACCGTGCACCAATTACTCGGGCATGTCAACGTCGCTCCTTGTAAATCTTTTCCTATTCTCAAGTTTTCCTGGCAAGATTACGCCGCAGTTAGGCGAAGAAATAAGTTTGGTTGATGAGATGCCTCGTTGATAACAACTGATGGTTAGGTCACGTTTAGATCACTTAGCCATCTGTGGCTAGCAAATAGGAAGAGTAAAACTCGCGCATTAAATGACAGAGTTGTGGGTGTCTTTGCCTTTATTTTACGAAGCAAATGACAGAGATAGACAGAAAGAAAGGGGGAAAGAGCAGGAGAAAGACCCGGAGTAAAGGTCTGGCTAGCCTGGATTTGAACCAATGCCTCTGCTGACATTTGAGCAACTTGATATAATTAAACTATAACGAGGGATGACGTAACAACAGTGAAGTAAAACAACAACCCTGTGGAGGTGACAGTGATGTCATCAGGGTTACTGTACTTCCCCTCAGTCTTTAGACTTACAATTTTTAACAAAAAGCACCAAATACAAGTTTCCAAGTCAACATTTTGGGAGCTGGAAGACAAAGTGTTTGGGAACTGAAAAGTGAACTTCTGCCGCTGCTTTAAACGGCTCCTTTCTAAAGTTGTGAGCTGTGCTTGACGACCCTTTCAGACATATTCACTCTCACACTTAAATCATACAGAGCCAGCAGAAGAAAAACCTGCCTGAAACCAAGCGTTTAGAGAAGTCTGGAGCCCGAGCTTATGCCTCACGGGTATTACTTGTACAAAATGTTGACCTTATTATTTGAAACTTTGGTCTTGTTTAATATGAACATTCACCTCTATACAAGTAATATACTATAGAAGATAACAGTGTAACAGGTCTACCCACTACCAGCTGAAGTTTGAAGTGGGTTAAAACAGCTGTCAAAAAATTCAAATTCAATTTACTCAAAGCCAAAATCTGATTGGAATATCTGCTACGACACTGCTTCAGCTTTTCTTTGGAAATAAACTAGAAACCAATGTTTATCAAAACATATTGTGGTTCTTTTTTTTTTATTAAATCAACCCGCGCTTAATCTTATCATTCATATCTTTTTCAGAACAAGATAACTGAGTCAAGTCGGGTGCATGAACTCTATTGATAAATATCACATCACATTTATTGTAAACCCTTATAAACACAACATGTTGTGTGGTACTTATTTTCTCCCTGAACATTCCTGTCTGTGTTGACCCTCTTTTCCTCCTTCTCCCACAAGACACCCATGACTCCTTGATTGGACTAATTGTCCTAACAACGTTTGGCTCGCTGGAAACTGGAGACTACAGTGGGGTATAATAACCTTGGAAATAACTTTGTTAGTGTAATTCAACACACCAACAAAATGGACGAGGCCGTGATCGGCAGTAAAATGGGGTAAAATATGGTTCAGTTGGTGGGTTACAAAACAGCAACAAGCGTAAACTGACAATCTTATCGTGGGATTGGGAGGTGGGGGGTACACTACAAATAGGGCTCAATATTAGAATATCTGAGTTTGGGAGAAAGAGTGCCAGATAAACAAGCACCACCTTAAAAACGTCTCTCTGTGTGGCTCTTCTTAAGCCACCATCATGAGACTGAACTGATAAAAAGATAAAATATGAATATATCACCACCAGTATCACCACTACAGGGCCAGCAACCCACCATATGACACACACAGACACACACGTGTACCTCCAGTGAGTCTGCAGTCTCTACCCACATCTGATGGAGCCATAGATAGCACTGTTACTAATCGCTGATATTCACAGTTGATCATAATTTTAAATCATCATTTTACTAACAAACTTTAACAACAAGGAACCACATTCTAAATTTAAGCAACTGACAGGCAGAAAATGGTTCTTCATCAAATGTCTTTTACTTGAATGTACCGATTGTGAACATTTGGGTTGACGCCAGTATTTTTGCTGTGTTTCTATAGTTATCTATTCTCTCTTTTGTGCAGGAAACCTTTAAAAAAAACTTAAAATGAGAAAACTGACCGTGTTTCACAAAATCAGAAAATTTACAGAGAGGGCAAAACTGATTTGGCAAAAGAAATTGGCAGCTCCATCCATCCATCCATCCATTCGCTTCCGCTTATCCTTTTTTTTCAGGGTCGCGGGGGGCGCTCCAGCGCTAAACATCACTAATGACATCACTAAATGTCATTTCTTTTGCTATTATCCACCAACAAGGAAATTCAGCTGATCCATCAGAGGTTGGTTAGTACTACTTGTCTTTTATTATTATTTTTAGACAAATATCTAATTAAAACTAACTTTTGAATGACAAACTGCTTAATTTAAGATCCCAAAATGGTTAAGTGGTGTCTCTTCACTTCAAAGTAACTGTCCACAACAGGAAGACTTTTAGCATCGTCATTTAGTGCGCCAAGATTTCTTCTATTAAATTAAGGGACTCACAAGAGTCATATTTCCTGTCTGCTAAATGCCCGCTCCCATGGTTTACAGCCCCGAACACAACTTAAGAAAACGCTGGTAAAGTCATTCTTTGAGTTTAGAAAATTCCTCGAGCCCCACTCAGAACATTAAGTATTCTTCTTAACTGGAACTGGTGTGAGTATTGCTATGGTTAAAGACAAAAAAACCCTTAAAAGATGACTGTCTAAGTGAGTCTTTAGCAACTCTGGCAGTGTATTAATGATCACTGCAGTATCTTGTCATATACTCTTTTATACTGACTGTCTGTGATGTTTTGGAAAGGCTACAGAAACACACACCTGGGTTATAGAGAAGACTGGCATACAACAGCTGATTTGCTCTGTCAGTATTACAAATGAGCCAAGAGGCCAAGTGCTTGTGTGTGTGTGTGTGTGAGTGCGCGTGTGCGTGTGCAAGCACACTTGCATCTGAGCATGTTTGGATGTTTGAATATGTGTGTGTGTGTGTTTGTGTGTAGGTGACAACTCCAGCCCCAAACTGACTGGCATCTGGCGGTGGCAGTTGTTTTAACAGCTGAGCTGACAGCATTAATCCGAACGCACCCAAATCAAAAGGAGACAACACCTGTTCACTGCTCCTGAGCCCAGCCGAGGAAAGGATGAGGGGGGGGGGGAGAAGAGGGAGGATGGAAGAGAGAAAGACGCAGAGCGAAGTATGAATGAAGGCAGGGAGTGAAAGAGATGGAGGGTTGGTGATTAGAAGCAGGTGGAAAGAGTGATGGGGACAAAGGGAGGTGGAAGGAGAAAGATGAAGGGAGCGTGGCGGAGAAGAAGAATTTAGGCATAGATAGGAGAGGGGTAAAAAGCACGGAATGAGTGAGAGAAGAGAGAGATACGAAGGAAGGATGGCATAAAAAGCAAAGGAGGGGATGGGGAGAAAATGATGAGAGCGGGCATACTGCCAGGCAATACACACACGGCACTCTTTCCCTTGAGCGAAGCGGAAAGGGGCAATGGGCCAAACAAGGAAGGAGGGGGAAAAACAGAGGGAAGGGAGGGGGAGAGGTGAAAGGATGGATCCCACAGGGAGACAGAGAGAGGGAAAAAGGTGGGGTGTGGGGTGGCAGACAGAGGAGAACAGCAGCGATCTACCCAGAAGAAAATCAGAGCTCTGACTCGAGTCGCTGATGGTGACCGCTCTGCTGGCCAAGCAGCAGGGAAAGAAAAGAATGCAGCGCAGACCCTTGCTCCTTAACATCTGGCTCAAATAAGGCCGGGGTCATGCTGAAGGGGCAGGTCGTGACCTATGCGGCTGACAACACAGACGCTGCCACTTCATCTGCAGGACCTTACCCCTTTGAGCAGCCAGCCCGGGGTTAATTAATAAAGACCTTGTGGTTTCAAAGACTGACACACTGACTGGCTGCTGGACCAGACTAGGACTGGCTTCCTGACACACTACAAGACAGATTTGTTACTCTCTGCGTGCTGAAGAACACCACCTTAATATCTGTGATATAGGACGGAGCAGAAACGGTGGGGCTGGCTCGTGGGTGGTGACTACGTGGATAGCTGGCGTGTGGCCATTCGCTATCCCTGATGCATCATGGGAAGCTGTGACTCCTTGGTCAGGTCAAACAGCTTGGTGCATTTATCATGCATGTGTATGCAGACTTGAAAGTATGTGTGTGCAGAGAATATAACTAGAGCTATGTGGTGACATCAATCCCACGCCTCCAATCAGGTTGTTAAAGCCCCTTTACATCCATGTCAGGCTTTAAATCCTGCTCTGGACGCTGCTGACATGGGCGAGAGCGGACTACAGCTCTGACGCTTTCACATCTGTGTTAGAGCTGAGATGTAAAATTGCACTGAGCAGATTGTGCTACTTTGCAACAAGCCTACATGGATTATACAGGGGAAACCGGAGTGCAGTCCCTTACACACATACTGTATACGTTACCACAATGTACAGCAAGAGATTTGGTTAATGTATGGAATAAAAAGTACAGAAAGTCTGCTAATAAGCTAATCACGGAGGATACTCGCTTCTGTTTAAAATACATATTTTATATCCTACAGAAAATTATACATTGGCCTTTATAGTTTTGATTTTAAAGCTTTCTGGTCTTCAGGCTGTATATCAATTACACTACAAGTAAAATTATGTTTTGGTGGAACTTTATAAGACAGATTAACTGAACATGCAAAAGGTTACTAGTGTAACACAATGATATAGTCAATGAATTATGAATTATGAGGTTTTTATCAGCACCAGAGCACATTAAGCACATTGTTGTGCCCAGTAAGTAAATGACAGACCTGTAATTAACCGAGAAATACAAAATATAAAACAGGCAGCTCATACACTACAGCATATATGTTACTCAAGTTCTCAAAAGCATAACTTGTGAGCAATTTCCACCTATTTAAAGTCAGCTCAGTGCCTTCCTGTGCACGCACTACAAAATGTACACATTAAGAGAAGTTTGTGGAAACCTTGCAGCTAAGTGATACCTTTTTATATTTTGTTGTGGCAAAGAGTCAAGATGAAAAAAAAAAGAGAAAAACTCGAGCATTTCTTTCCAAAATGCAACATCCACCTACTCACAAAGTAACTGCTGGTATGTCACTAAACTACTTAATGGAAGATTGTTGAAGTTGTTGGCTAACTTGACAATTTTTCTCACAAAGTAAAAATGTTGGAGGGCACAGTTATTTGGCCCCTTTGAAAAACTGGTTGAACTCCAAACAGCAATTGCACCACAGTGTTTCTCAGAGTGTTCTTGTTGCTTAAGTGCCTCGGTGAAAAGTTTGGAGATTTTCTGCCGCATTTCATATCCTTTTGATAAAGTAATTGAGGGACAAATGAAAGTCAGCGCACTCTGCACAAAACTCATTAATCTTGCAGCCATTTTGCAGCATAAAAACATTCCTCTGACTCTCCATGGGAATGGGAGAAAAGACCAAAAGGAAAATGAGAGAAAAAGGAAGAAAAACAACAAGTGGGTGTGCAAATGAAGAGAGTTTATGAGAAAGCTGAATAGATAAATCATGGATTCCGCTGATTTGGTCATGGGACATGACGCTGAATGGAAATTAATGGGTGAGTGCCAAAACACTGGGGCCTGTCTAATATTTGGGAGTTAGGCCTTTATGGGAGACTCACACAAATACACGCGCACAGAAGCCCAAACATGTAGCACACATGCACAATTACAATCTCACCTTGAAGAAACGCACACCTCTTGCCCAACTCATCATCAGATATCCACAAACACACACACACTGTACTCTAGGACAGTCAAACTGTGACTAGGTCACAGCAGCTAAGCTATGGAAGCCCCGGCTGATTCATGAAGCTCGAGCCTTTGTCCTTAACTTAATGCCACGCCGGGGGGGCAATAATACACACAGGCGCACACACACACCTTAAGAAAAACCACAGGACCCTCTCTCCTCTGTGTAAGCGCTTTTATGCTCATGTATTGGACAAAAGCTGGGGCACTGCTTTTCCCCTCAAAAACACAAACACACACACACTATTCATCTACTTAATATTGCTCATCTGGACACGGAAGAATGGCAGAAAAAGAGTTTCATCCTCAGCGATTGTCTCGTGCAACGCTGGAGAGAGAATGCAACGCTGAAAAGCGGACGCAAAACAATTCAATGAGAAAAGTGACTTGAATGCGCCTTTCATCAAGCCAACAATGGCCAGCCCCACAATAGGCCTCAGGTTCGCCCCATGACGTTGCCTGTTTCTCATGCCACAAAAGGAGAAAGAAGAAAGAACGAAAAAAAGGAAAAGAAAAAGAAATGCCAAATTGACTCGATTTGAATTGTGAGCCATGTCCATGATGATTTTTTCCCCTTTCTATAACAAACCCAGCAAAGTTAACTAGCACAATGAGACTCGGATAAGTGGAGAGAACGATAAATAAAAAGGTTTGGTTTTCTTGGATAAGCAACATGAGGCGTCCACTTTTTCCTGCTTCAAAGTGAGTTTTATTTCAGCAAAAGGTCGTTGTTTCTTTCTTCTTCTTCTTTTTTTTTTTAATGTGGAGATCTTTCTAAGCAAAGAATGTTTGAATTTTTTACTACTGAGGGCTTTTTTCTTTTTCCACCAGGTCACCGAATAGGTGGTGAAGCATAAAACACGAGTCCACATCTCCTTAGGAAAGGGTTCAAGGTAGCAGCAGTCTCACAAGCATGGTGTCAACTTCTCTTCGGCAAATGCTGTCCGTACATTTGGAGCGCTTTGATTGGCGAATGAGAAAAATCACGCCTTTTGTTGCTTCATCCCTTCATTTTTAGCGAGTTGACAAAAGCAAAAAGGAAAAAAAAAAAAATCTCTTTCAACGTCCCCCCTCTGTTTGGTTTCACTTGCTTTCCTTTTCCCAGTGCGACAAGAATAATCGCGGCAAACAATGGCTGCGAGAGTCCTGCTGCACTTCATGTTAATTTATACAACTAACTAATTACCAACAAAGGGTGGAAATCACATAAAGACGTTCAACCCGCTCCCACGCTAGGGGTGTGAACCTGCTGCTGTGTGTGTTTAGATCCATATATGTGTGTTGCAGTCTGCAAATTCCCCTCAGGGATCTCTGCTTAAAAAAAAATAAATAAAAAAATCAAGAGGTCTGTGTGGTGACTTGCAAGGGCCGTACATGCCATTGTTGATGTTTGTAGTGTATGCATGTGTGCGAGCGTGTTTGACGTAACCCCCCAGATAGCAGAGAAGAAGTAGGATTAGGCAAAGTGAGGATGAGGAGGGGGTAGAGGGGAGGTGACGCGACTGATGGACGGATGAACAAGAAACTGCCTCGATCCCTCCGCTTCTCTGCCTCCTTTTTTCCCCCTTCCTTTCATTCTCTCTCTCCTTCTTCTTAGGAAGAATGTATCCGCCCTTCCCATTGTCACCCATTGGAGTGTACGCAGGCGTGAGGGAGCTCCGGCCACTGTGCGCCTGTGTGGCACAATGGCCTCGCCTAAGTGCTGTCCTATAAAATGCCTCAGTGCTCTCTAAAAGCAAGCCCCTGGTACCCCTCCATGTCTCGAAAATAGATGAAGTGCTGCGCGTACATGTGCGAGCATGTGTCGGTGACTGTGTGCTGCATGACATCTGTCACTGAGTTGGCATTTTCAGTATGGAAACCTGTGCCTTCGAGGAGCTCGGGGCGGCGAGTACGCTCAGCAGTAAAATACCGTTTTGGTTGACCTTAAGGTTGCAGGGCTGCAGACCGGCGTGCGAGGTTACAAGTGTGTGGGGACGAGTGCGTCTCTTGTTTCTCTGCACGTATGTACAAAATTAGGTGATAAAGAAGAGTGGCGAGGCTCTGACCTCAAACATGCACGCTGGCTCGCTGAAACGACAGCGTTGCCATTTACTGACCCCGACAAACACTCTGACAGGAGAGACACATACATCAAATACATGACAGTATTATTGCTTGTACTCTCATTCATATCGATGGCAGTAGACTCAGGTACATTTTTTCTTTTATGCAAATGTTAACGTTTACTTTCAAACTAGTACAAAACTCTTTCCCAAGTTGTATGAAGGAAAGGAAGTGTCACACTAAGAATCCAGTTTCCTGCAGACTTTGGTCTGAATAAAAAGCAAATACCTTTAAAAAGATATTTCAAGGCTGTTTCTTGTTTTTCTCAAATCTTCAAATGCTAAAATGCCTAAATGTTGTTAAGTTGAACGGACAGCTCACCCCAGAATTTAATTCACATAGCTTTCCTCTGGCCTGTGGTGCTATTTATCCATGTAAACTGTTGTGGTGTGAGTTGCCCAGTTTTGGAGACATCTGCTTTCTCTTAAATGTAATGGAATGAAACAGGACTTGCCCTGAAGTGCCCAAAGCACCAAGGGAAAAAAAAAAGTACCTATAAAAGTAAGCTACAATGTTTCTTTCTTGAAATAATAATAATACATTTTAATGATATAGGTAATATAACGAGGTGGTTGCTCAAAGAACAGCTTTGAGCCTTGTTATAGTGTAATCACATTCGTGTCGGGACAATTTTCATTCTAGAAAACTACACCTAGCGAAACATTGAGATGGTGTGACAGGATGTAAGCATTAATGGTGTCTCCCTCACCTGCGCTCTTTGATTCGTTTACTGTTCATAGACTGTAAAAAGTAAATACTGTCCACATTAAACTATTTGCAACAAGATTTTTGACTTTTCTGAGTAACTGGGTCTCAGTTTTTGCAACAGAATGTAAGCTAAATACAAAGTCGAAAGTTGTATCTACCAAAAAACACATACAGCAGATTTTCTGAGCGACTTCAGGCTGGGAAGCTTTGTTTATCCCTGTAACAGCTGAAGCTAAAAAAGAAAAAAAAACATTAAAAAAAAAAAAAATCCCAAAGGCTATGAAGCCCCAGTGACTGGTAGCTGTAGCTGGGTAGCAGAGGGTCAACAGACGGGTCCAGAGATGGAGCTCAGCTGGCACTTAATGTGCGAGCCACTTACAGTCCATGCCGCCATGTAGTGAGACGAGGAGAGGAGAAGAGAGGAGAGAAAAGGAGAGGAGAGGAGGGCAGTGGAGGCACCACTCCAGGGGCCGGGAGGAACATCTGTGCCCCATTTAGTGATGTTACTCCTCCTTTTAATTCCCCTCATTTTTCCTTTTGCAGCTTATAACTTCTGTCTGTCTGTATGTCTGTCTGTCTGACTGGGCTAATAGGTTATCACTGGGGGTTGCTCTGTGGCGTATGGGTCCCAAAAGGTTAAATGATGACTCCGAGGTAGCTGTCCAGGTGTGCATGCGTGTGCTCGTGCAGCCATCTCTCTTGGGTTTCTGCACCGCGTCTCCTCTTGACCCCAAGCCTCCTGCCATGCTCTGCACTCTGCACTCATAATTCCATGTAATGGCACAACGCACACGCTCCAGCATGAGCCGCTTGCCTGACGGCCTCTCGCATCGAGTTGAATGCACATGCACGCACATGCACGCACGCTTTGTCATGGCATTTTTATCTTCGCCTTGTCACTGCTGAAGAATTTATTAAAGACAGAACGCTGTGTGTCTGTGTGTGTGTGTCTTTGCACATGTTTTGGAGCAGTGTGTTTGAGAGAGTGTGCGCGTGTGTGTGTGAGTATCTCGCGGGTAGCAGGTGGCCGTGGATTAAGACAGGAGATGAATGTAGAGAGCAGGAGAGCGGTGGAGCATGGTTGGGCCAGGCCATGGGGGACAACATGGCTAGTCATTTATTAGAGGCCAACACACACACCTTACATGTATGCAACCAAATGCAATCCTTCCCACAGCAAACACACACACTTTCTGCCACAAATACATATGCAAATGCACATGCGCAAGTATATGTGCTCCCAAAGGCTTTAACAGCACTCACACTGACCTAGTATCTACTATCTCCATTCATCTAGCCTAAGTAGAGCAGCACTAGCCACAGACACAAAACTAAATCTTTCAAACTTAAGGCATTCTTAGCGAGCGTGACTGTCTGTGTGTCTGTGTGTGTGTGTGATGTCTAAAGAGCTCAGGGCCTGCCTTCGATAAGTCAAGCCCCTCTTTCTGTTTCAAGATGTTTATCGTTTTCTGACCCATTTTGTGTCCCTGGCCCCTTGTTCACATCCCTCCTGGTGTTCGTACACTATGAATGTGTATGTGTGTCTCATTGATCCAGCTGGAGGCTTTGTGTATGTGTGTGTGAAAGAGAGAGAGAGAGAGCAGTAATATTCCAGGCCTTTCATAATGATTAAAGCCTTCATTAAATTTTCATCCCAACCTGCTGTTTGCTGCTAATGGCCTTTGTGAGCCACACAGCCAAACAATAGCTAGCCGGGCACAGAACACAGAAAAGGGATTTCTATCTCACGTTCAATACTGCCCCTCATCGTCCCCCCCCCCCCACTTCCTCCATTTCCCTCTGCCTCTCTTCATCTTTTCTCAGCCTCCTTTTTCTTCCTTTGCTCTCTTTTCTTTTTTCTTTAGCCTGGGTTTGTGTGTGTGCGTGCTGGGTCTTGAGGCGCTGGGGCCTTTTGTTAGCGCGTCTCATTTAAACATAGAGAAGCTAATGCTCCAGGTCGGTTTGGATGCTGCTCCGCTGTGGCACTGTGCTAATGGGGTCTGTGAAGACACTGGTCTTTCTCTTCTTCACTTTCCCTACCTTCACCTTCTGTCTCTTCCTTCCCCTTCTCTCACTCTCCGCTGGCCGACTCATAAAGATCCATTATTGTTGTTTTTTTTCCTGTGCAGCCAGTTCACGAGGTCCACTGAAGCAGCGAACAACCCAAAACACACCTCAATTACAGCTCTACTCAACAAACAGTTCAGTTTTTCTCGCTTTATTTTTTTTTTCCCCTTAAAATGTGCTACAACAGGCCTCTCTATCGACTGGAATAAAAACAACCAGACAGCGAGAGCTGACCAACAGTCTCGGCCTTTTGAAAACTCGGCAGAAAAGCCTGGAAAATAAGGTTAGTGCATCGCAGCTTGAAATGAAAGCCTGTTGATGTACTGGCAGAATACAAACACATAATGCACCTACACTTTAAAGGCAAATCCACACTGCACCACTGAGCTGTTTTTTCACCTTTTGGGTATGCGGCAGCATGGTGGCACGGTGGTTAGCACTGTTGCCGCACAGCAAGAAGGTCCTGAGTTCAATTCCACCATCAGGCCGGGGTCTTTCTGTGTGGAGTTCGCATGTTCTCCCCGTGTTTGCGTGGGTTCTCACCGGGTACTCCGGCTTCCTCCCACCGTCCAAAGACATGCAGCTTGTGGGGATAGGTTAATTGGATAATCCAAATTGCCACTAGGTGTGAATGTGTGAGTGAATGTGAGTGCGAATGGTTGTCTGTCCTTATGTGTTAGCCCTGCGACAGACTGGCGACCTGTCAAGGGTGTACCCTGCCTCTCGCCCTATGACAGCTGGGATAGGCTCCAGCGCCCCCCGCGACCCTGAAAAGGGTGACAACAGGTGACATCATGTCCAACTCTGACAAACTGTTTTTGTTTTTGATGGAAACTGACTCTTAATCAGCTCGTCTCAATCAGGATCTATTCGGGTTAATTAGATAGGACTTTCCTGCACAACAGGTTTTGGTAGGACCCCAACATGTTGCAGGCTCTAAGCTGCATTTCTTAGGGGTGCAGTATATCCTTTAAAGTTGACACTGACTTCTCTGTGAAGCATCTCCACCAATACAGTAACCTGTTATTTATATTAGCACATCTTCCTAAAGGGGATGGACACCTGTTGTCACATTATCTCTTAAATGCATTTCATGGTGACTTAAGCCCCCATTTGTGGGAGCAGTGGACATTAGTGGGCTAACTTTATCTTCTCTAGACTCCAACTGTTTAGCCTGAGGATACATTTGAGAGTCAAATGTGGGGGCTAATCGAGCTTAACTATGGAGGCCCTGCAGAAAAACAATGTTTGGAATCTGTATCCAACAGAACATGTTACAAAATTACTAAGAAAGGTGATAAGATGATCACTGAGCTGAGAGAATTTTTAAGTAACTGCTTCAAATTAAAGCAGGGAAACATTTGGTGATTTGTTAATCTACTAAAGTATGTTTGGAGGCCTTTCACTCTCACTCCAGTGCACACTACACACACAAGCACGTGCATCCACACTTGCATCTTATTTGTCAGGTTGTGATAAATATGCAAGGCACGGTGGACAATAGGCCCAAGCAGCCAATGCTGTCTGTCTGTATGCTGGAAAAAAAACAAAGGCTGGCCTCTCATCTGAATGTGTGTGGGTTCAGAACAGAGGGAAAGAGTGAGAGAGAGAAAGAAAATAAGACAGAAAGAAAGAAAGAAGATGATGAAGAAGAGGGAAACGACAACAGAGTGTAATAAAAGTCGGGCGCAGAGCCAGGGAGATGGTGGGGACCTGCAGATCACACATCTGGCTGTAGCAAGCGTTTCCTTTCATCACTGACCTTCTGGCTCGTTTTTGATCAGCTCCTCCATCTTGCGTTGTTTCAGTGTGTCCACCACGTCTGCCAGGCTGCCCTTGCGTCTCTCGGGGGTGCCCAGGGTGCCCGCGGCCGAGCCCCCGTCGCTGCAGAGGCGCCCCCCGCCTCCACCCTCTTCTTTGCCTGGTGAGGTAGCATTGTGCTGAGGGTAAGGACTCAGGGAGCTCCCCTTAGTGCCATCCTGCTCCTGGAGAGAGGAAAGAAGAAGAAGGGGATAGGGATTAATCAATTCTTAGCTTCAAAAAAGTGATTTTAAAGACACAAACAAACTGTAGAGAAAGAAAATTAAGAGGAAACGAGGGAGGAGCTGGCATAAACCCATTCATTATCTCCATCTTTCTTCCCTACTCTTGCTCCTGTTTTCTACATCTCCTGTTCTTATACCCCAAAGCAACAACTTTCATCCCTGTCCAGTTATCTCAAGTTAGGGCATACTACTTCTCTCTCTCTCAGATCCTCTGGAATCTGCATTTGACTGACTTGGAGGTACTTGACAGAACGAGCACATGAAACAGTAAAAGACTGCACACTCTTTAAGTGTCACGCTAACTCTTCATTACAAAGCGTTCAATGGCTTCCTTTGAGGGATGTCCAATGCTACAAATTCCAAGCCCAACTTTCAGCGCTGGTTTACTTTTGTCCTAAGATTTTCAAAAATTAATTCTGTGGATGCAACTCCGTCAAATTCAGAGATAAAAAAAACTCCAAAAACGGCTCCGTTGTGAGGTCAAATCATTCCCCTAAACTCATAAAGAACTGAAAGGGCAAAAAACATCATTGTAGGAGAAAAGACAATCAGCATGTCAGCAACTAATTATAACGTATACAGCTTACAGTAAAGCTCTCTTCTATTGCCAACACGTTTAGTTTAACGATGCTTGGAAGTAATGACTGTGGCTGAAAAAAGATATTTAGAAAAGTGGACTTTGCAGAAGAACAAGTTTACCTCTTTCCACTAAAAAATGTTTTTCTTATTGTTTTCTTATTATATTTAGAAATCTGTATCAACTTTCACTGCCATATTTTTGACCACCGACAGCTCGAACGCACTTATTTACATTTAAATAAGCGAGTCTGAGTACGGACGTTATTGTTCCCTTTCAAAACGAAAGCTCAAACATGAACAACAAGCCTCAGGACAGTAGCCGAGTGCTAAGTAACTCTTAGCATCTTAATCTGTGACCCCATAAAACCTGTGTTTGTTTCTACAGGCGGCGTTATAGACTTAACGCCGGCTCAGCCCAATTAGCGGTGACACTGAGAGTGAGGATGCCGTCAGCTTCGAGAGGGAACGCTGTTATCTCTTTGTCACATGCACAGATGGATTCATGAGGGTATATATGCTCTACATGCACAGAAGTGCGCTCCTTCTTGAACTCGCACTCAGGTGTGGTAAACTGTGCGTGTTGCTGTTTAATTACAAAAACAAATGAGTCAGTCAATCAGCCACGCAGTCTGTCAGCTCAGCTCTTCGTGGGGTCAATGGTCCACAGGGTTAATCTTTGGCTAATCTCACTACAGTATGGGGCACGCCACCTGTGACAGCGGCACACATACACCGTACCTGTGTTTGTCTTTGTGTGGGTGTGCATCTGGGAGAGACACAGAGATGGACGGGCATGGGGAGGCGGTGATACATTCCACCTTTAATAATGACATTACAGAGCATTAAGGTGGAGATGGTTTTCTAATCATTAACTCGCAGGCTGCCGGTGGAAGTGGAACTTAATACTAAGATCAAGGTCCACAGTGAAGTCATTTAGAGTCTAGACAGACTGATCTGTGTCTTTAATTTAAAAAAAGCATTTAAATGGGACAATTTAAGAAGAGAAAAAACTCAAAACAAAGTCTCAAATTACTTTTTCTTGTCCTTTTAAGAACATAAAGCCAGGCAGAGGCTTTCCATATCGATGATGCTTTTGTTGTCGGAAGCCAAACATTGTATGAGAGGTACAGCAGACCATTATCACTTGGCATTTTTGACACTTCGCTGACTCTCTGTGTTGGGCTCTGTGTGTTTCCACACTCTGAATAAGTCAGCGCACTCAATAATTCACCCATCCTCTCCTTGGCGTTCTTGCACATGCATTGTAACAGAGGGACAGATTGTGACAGCAATGATAAGGTTGGAACGTTTGTGTATACTGTATATGACGGGGTAATGAGGTTTCAGTCAGTCGCTGCTGAGGCCGCTAACAGCCTTGTGTCACAAGTGTCTTGTGATTTTAAAAGCCCTGAAAGACTTTGCTCTTCTCCTCTGACCACCTGACCGAGTTGGTTGCTCGTGCCTCTCTTTGTTCCCTCACCCTCTCGCTGTTCTTCAGATTAGGGAAAGTCAGACTTCAAAAATGAGCGGATTTGTGATTAGGAGTTGCATCAGCGCCGGCACGACGTGCAAATGTAACGAGACGGAGGGAGAGATAGAGCGTAAGAGTGTAAAAGTCAAAGAAAGCAAGAAAGAAAGACTGAGCGAAATCCCCAGAAAAAAAAAAGAGAGAAGCAGCGTTATTAGAGGAAATGAGAGTGAGCGAGAGCGTGCGAGTTGACAGAGAGATGCATGGAGAGAGAGAGAGCAAAGAGGAAAGCAGGCATCTTGAAGGCAGCGGTCACACCTGTCACATCCCATTTATCTAATCCAGCGCCTACTTAAAACAGCCGCACTCTTTCTTTCGAGAAAGATGTCGTGCAAACAAAACAAACAGAACAAGAATATGCAGAGGGAGATGTGGGGGGGGGGGGGGGGGGTGGGGGGGGTGGTCGGAGGAGAGATGGAGTTGGAGAGGAGTGGGGGTGAGGGGTTGTCGGATCTCTTTACTCTGCCGAAAAGCTGCCAGAGAGATGTCATCTCGCTGCGTCCAACAATGAAGGTCATTTCCCCAATCAAAGGGAATTAGCAGGGAGCCATGGCTTCTTCAAAGACCTGGTACATTACGGCCTGTGACATTATTTATGTGTGAACTCTGACAGACAGCCTTATCCCGAAGGCAACTTAAATGGCTTATGTTTCTCCCCCCACCTCCCGATCAGTCTCCCGGCATATAATCCACACGCCTCGCTGGCGATTTGTACGGCAAAGTCCAAGACAGAGGGATCAAAAAAGAGACAAGACACAAGGCAGATTCTCCGCTGTAAATGGGTGTCAGTCAGCCGATCCCGGAGTAACGCAGGTGGCGAAAACTTTTTCTCATCAGCATGCATTTATTCATGAGTGCAAACAGAAATTCTGGCTACTGTAAATGTTCATGCCCTCCTCTCTGTGCATGTCTGTGCGAGCAGGTTTTTTTTGTGCATATATGTGTGACACTGTGAGTGCACCACATAGCCTGTAGGTGTGTAAATGTGTGAGTGTCTGCATATATGTATTTATATGCACTGGATGTGGCAGGCTGGCAGTGTGGGCGGTTCTGCCTTTAGTTTGCAGATGTCAATTCTCTTCCAAATGACTGGAACAAAGTAAAAATTGCGCCCCACTCTCTTTATCCTTTTACTGCCTCTGCAATGGAACCGAATTAAACAACTTTTGTCTTCTTAAGCTCATCTGTGAGGGGAGGTTGGTTTAAAAACACTTAACTCTTGCCAAATGCTATTTTTTTCCTACAGCCAGCACAGATGCCGCTGTTCATGTTCTTCTTTTTTTTCTTCCTTCTCCTATTCCTTCCGTCTTCTTCTCTCCCTCCTTCTCCGTTGCCCGACAGAAGAAACTCTCTCTCCCCCTTCTTTCTGCGCCACAGCCTGACATGTCTCGGGCTGTGCAAGGTGTATGTGTGAAAAACAATATTTGATGCTTGGCGCGTCGTCGTGGATCAAGGCATGGACAATGTGGCAGTAGGAAGAGCTGGAAACAGCTGCTCAACTAAAATACGTGCCCACGAATACACACCGAGAGAATGTCACCGATCGCTCCTGCGAGGGGGGGGCGAGACTCAGCCCTGTGCCAGAGCCTGCCAATCTCCACAATATATACACTTAACACACCTCAGATACAGCAAATCCCTTTACATGCCATGGCTAAACACAGACACTGTCAGTGGTGACTCGGGGGGTCCTTCAGGATGAGGACAAGCAAGAAAACACACAACGACACGCATTAGTTTTCTCCTTGCGTTCCAACAATATTGAGCTATGCGACTGACCCCCAAAACTGAAGAGGAAAAAAAAGCCAACAAATTACAAAATTTTAATTTGCTGATTCTAATTGTCTTATTGCACACAGTTGCCCTTTCCTTATCTAAAAACCTGCAGCTGTATTTTAAGTAGCAGTTTGGCTAAAAAAGAAAAAAAATACGCCAGTATATTTTACCAAGACCTCTCACTGTTGACAGGCAAGCGTGTGTTGATTCATTAGTGCATCACTGGCATGAGAAATTAAGTGTGACCACTGTGTCTCAAGACTGCTCAATGACTGTGTTAAATCTGTCAAATTCACATTTACACACACACACACACACACACACACAATCACACATACAAATTAGACAAAAAAGAGAGAGAGGAAAAATGAATAAGAAATAATGCTTGATGAAATATCTTTATAGTTTTCTAACGTGTAAGCGTGCATCTCGCCTGTTAATGAAATAATTAGTGTTTGTCCATTAGCACATTTATGAGAGAAGATGCTTGCCTCTGCCTGATGTGAAAACAGTTTTTTTTTTGCCAGCATCTGCAAACATAAACATAAAAAGATCTAAAAGAAAGAAAGCAAGAGAAAAATATCTCATTCACGGGCGGTGGGCTTAAACGTTTCCTGTTGTCATTTACAATTTTCACATACATTTACACAGATTTTTGTTTCCCTCTGTAATTTTGGCGGTGTCATAACTGGATTTGATTGGTTGACCTCGCTGAACTCCCGACTAAAATCCTTCCCGTAACGCATTTGAACTCAGGTGCTCCCACCCAATCAGGGTCCAGCTGCATAGCGAGAAGTTCGCATTCAATAATTTTTTTTTAAAGACACCCTTTTTAGCTAAACTACATTCATTTGCAAACCATTATGAGCAGTGCTATTCTTACTCACAGGCAGGGGGGGAATAAAACACATAAGAAAAAAGGAGAAAAGTGAATAATCCGACACCTTTCACGCTTTTAAAATATGCGCGGGTGCCGTTTTCACTCAGTGTGGTTGTGCAGCTGTAGTGGGCAGGTAGAGCAGCCGAGCCAAAGCCAAACAGGCAGGCGAGGCAGCCAGAATGAAGAGGTCAGTGTGGAGCTGAGCGCTTCTCCACCACCGTGTTAATTTACTATGACAAGATAAGGCTGTAATCTGCCCCCCACCCTCTCTCTCTCGCCTCCCGCTGCCCCACATCCAAGTCAAGCAGTCGCCGATGAGCCATTTACTTCCCCCTATCACTTTACAACAACTGCCCTGAGAGAGAGAGGGGGGGAGAGACCATCCCCCCCACCTCTTTGTAAATCTCCCCTATTTCTCCTCACTCTCCAGCCACTCTTCACTGACAGTCAGCGCTGAAGGGATTGGCACTGTTAAACACCCCCCTCTGAATCCCCCTTAAAAAAAAGAAGAAGAAAAACTTAACACACATCTTACAACATGCCAAGCAGGCAGTCGGATAAGCCCCCATTCCACCCCCTGCCAGACACACACACACGCGCAGAGGCTTGCACTTAATAATCCACATCAACTATTATTAATAAGACTTTCCACATACACATACATGTCAACAGCCTCCCTTCTGGTGTCCATTAATGAATAAGAAAGCAGCTGTGTGTCATTTTGTCGTGAATATTTAAGGTTTTTGTCAGTCTCTCTTCATGATCACCTAAAGTGGTCAGCCACGACGCCTAAAATATTCATGAGGGTAATGTTTGTTTGGATAGTGTAAATCTAAATGAAGTGGGAATAATCTCAACTACAGCAGATAACCCAGTATGAAGATCTGCATCTCTGCACACCTGTGTGTTTCTTTATGTATTCCCCTGCAATCCCAGGACTTTGGTTTGCAGTCCACAGCTACCACACATACAGAGTCCACAGTAGGAGGGGCTTACTGGCTAATCAGCAAGCTAATTACAGAATTAGCTTTTAATTACAGTTGCTAACCACTGTTTCATTGTTTTATAGCGCGTGGGTATTTATGGTCAGTATGGGGGAAAGGTCGACAGGTGTTATGAGAGCACTGGTATGATAAGGTGTGTATCAAGGTGAAGGGCCAGGAGAAGTTTCCTTTAGTTTTTTTTTGTTTTGTTTTTTTGCCGTTTGTTAGGTAGCTTGCGTTAAAAAAATGCATAAGTTGCCTTGTGCCACATTTAGCTACTAGCTAACATGGATTTCCTGGCAGCTAAGGTAGTTATAGGTACATAATGAATCTACTAGTCGAAAAACATAAATAATATTGTGTTAATAACCCCAACACTCTTATCTCAAATTAAATTAAATAATTTGATCATCATTATATAAAAATAATACAAAAGTCAGGGAGGAAAAGATTAAATGTGTTGCGTCAATACTGTTTGTGTCAACATATCACAGCAAGTTTAAAGAATAAATAAACGTCTGATACTCACAAACTAACTAGCAAAAATACAGCTCAATATTCAATTTGAATTACGCAACTTTACATATACACACACTGACACACAGACACCTTTACAAATACAGCGCCATACATTTAGCACCACCAAGCAGCCTCACACTTCATCCCCAAGAAAATGACTCACGCAAATGGCTCACATTTTAGCAGTCACGCAAATGTGCATCAAATGGGCTCAAGGCAACGGCTGGTGGCGCACACATAAAAGCGGAAAAAAAGGGGAAAAAAAACCTCTCTCTCTCTCTCTCTCTCTCACACACACACACACACACACACACACACACACACACACACACACACACACACACACACACACACACACACGTGCAACCAAATTTTATCCTTGAACCTAAAAGTGTTCATATTTAAAAAGAAAAAGTCAGCTCCCAGAAAAAACCTGCTTTCTACTTGCAAAGAAAGTCAATTTCTGTTTTTGTTTTTTTAGGGTTCTGCTTCTTTTCACATCTACCGTCAGTCAACAAACAAATAACCTCGTTTTCTTTTATCGTTGTGGAGATACATGTACCTTTTCATAGTTTGGCTGCCATAAGAAGAGTAAACAACATACCAAAGTTAAAGCAGACCCAAACTGTTAATGCATTCAATATGTGAAAAAAAAGCTGTTTACTTATCCAGAAATGACTGGAAATCCCATAAAAGCAAAACCATTCTAATTAGTTAGGAAATGCTTAATTCACAAAATTAAAATGACAAATACACAAGGTCGAGGAAGTTAATTTCCAGCTGAATGCATCTGCAAAATGAAACATTTTGCAAGCAAAGATTGTAGATTTTTGTCATACAGGTACTAATTCCATTTTCAGCCTAGGCTGTCTTAAAAACAGAAAACTGCTATGCTTTCAATAATCACTTAATTCGAAGGGTTGAAACTACCATGACCACAATCTGATCTGGGGTCTGAGCCTTGGGGTTACTTTCAACCCCAAGCCTCTCAAACGCACACAGGTAGACAGCCTTATAGGAAGGAATTGGAAGGGCAGAAAGCCAATGGAGATAGAGAGATGAAGCCAATGACCAAGCCTGCAGTCTGTAAAACTGAAGGTCTACATTGGTAACTTAGACACATTTCTATGCCAAGTGGTTGGTTGTGGTTAAAAAAATGTTTTCTTTTTTGTGGCCTATGGCAATGCAGTCCCAAAGTCACACAAATGTTAGCATCACTAAAGGTAGAGTCATAGTTTTTTTTTTTTAACAACTAATCATAACAGCCTGGACACTGACATCATCAAGTACCATTAATGGATACTGCACTTCTTTGGGCTCCAGCTATAGTCTTAAGCACATGAGAGAGCAAACATACAGAGATTCCTTCATGTATTGGTGAGAATCGCATGACTAACTAACATGGCTAAGTACCATTCCGATGCGGTTTACTGATGACACCAACTCACAGGTGGCGTACAACATCACTGATCCCACCAACGATGTCACCTCTGTGGCCTCTTAATGCTGCCTCTCGTTCTAAATACAATAGCTCATAAATAAGGCTTTAAAAACAAATATTCAACAGCTGGCTGCTCATAATCACTGTGGCATTCAAATACCTTTGCTGACACTAAACATATCTGTGAATGTAGGGTCTGCATTGTATCTATGTATGGGATAACCATGCAAGTTTAGGGATTATTCTTCTTCTGGGCATGCAAACATAAGATCAATTTTAACTCCTTTTTCTGGGTTATATCTGTTTATATTTCAGAAACTGGAAGCGTGTAGGACCTGCCAACGGTCATTTTTACAAAGTTTCTCTACAAAGACTTTTGACTTCTCTGATGAGTTCAGACACAAAAGTTCCTCCAAATGTCTCTTCAACTGTTTCACCTGTAACCCCAAATCAGCTACTGTCACCCACAGGTGTGTGCCCCAAGCGTGAGAAACGATGGGTGAGACTGATTTGAAAACCGTTATTATTTACCATGTTGGGCGGGCTGTCCAAGTTGCGGTTGGGGGGCGAGCGAGGGGACACCTTGTTGCAGTAGGAGGCCAGGGGGAGGTGGATGACACCGCCCAGTCCCTCACTCTCCTCATCCTCCACTCGCTGTCTGCTGGTTGCCATGGTTACCTCTCCATCTGTCCCCCCATATGGAGAGGCTGGTCGCTTGGAAGACATCCTGGAAAATAAATAGGAGATAGAAAGACAAGAGAGAGAAGGAAAAACAGGAGGAAGAATGAGCAACACTCAAAAGATGATATAATAGGCTGACAACTCCACTTATATGTTGGTAGCAATGAAAAGTGTGGAGGCTCCAAACTAGTTCTCAGAAACTCCCGGATAGTTCAAACTTTTAAGTGTTTACCCCTCTGCTATCCATTTACTGCCTTCCGGTAGACATTCATCTGATCAACCTGCAACATTTCTCCATCTTAAGTTTTCTGGGGAAACCCTTGCCCTCATAAAGACAACAACGGGGCATCTCCTCACATCGACTTTAGCGAGCTTCTTGGCAGACATTCAAACGCACTCTCGGGTCTTACAGTATGTTTACCATCGGGGCCGTTACTGCAAAAGGAGCGCGCTTGGACTGGCATTGTGGAGGAAATGACCATGTCTTGACAATGGGCTTTCACAGAGAAAAACAGATTGTGAAAGAGAGAGAGAGTGTGTGTGTGAGACAGAGAGGGAGAGCAGTATGTACAGTGACAATAATGTGTGTTTATGAAAACCTCTGGACAATAGAGTGACGGGAAGGAAAAAAGGTAGCAGCACGACAGCCCCCGCTGTTTGCATTTGTTACTCTGCCTTTGTTCCCTTGAAAAGAAGCAAAGGATATAAAGCCACATCTATTAGGTGAACTCTGTCTCTCACAAGGTAAATTTGCCTCCCTGTACTTCAGCTGAATAGGGATGCAGTGACTATGCGGCAATAATAGAATTTAATGTGGTTCTCAGCATCGCCTGAGTGCTTTCAGATGCACTTGTCAGCCTTGAAGCCACTGCGACTATGACCCTGGGTAATAGGCTGCTAACGCTCAGTCGCACAGAGGCAACACATGACAGCGATGGAAGGATGGAGGGATTGTGAAAACTTTAGCGGAGGGTTGATCCTGATGAAATAAGCAACAGGCATCTGACTTTCAAACTCCGCTAATTTGTTCCTTCTTTTGACTTAACAAGCTGGTTTTTTTCACTCATCCGCTCACTCTCTTTATCCGGCATCCATATCGTGCCTGCCTGTGATTTCCTCCGTTTTCCTCTTCAGCCTTTCTCCCTCAAATTCTTCCCCTCTCTCCCCTGCCTGTCTCTGGTAAACTGATTACACTCTCAACTCTATTGGATTTCCTCTGGACTGTACATCTGGCATTTTTCCTAGGAGCAGCCCTGCTGCTAATTCATTGCTTATTTACCTTATGACAGTGGAAAGGCAAACAATATTGAGTGCAGCTCACTGGAGGCGATGAGGAAAGCGCCACGCTAGGACACGCAACATGCGGCTTTATCACATCGAAGGAAGGTTACGGTCAAAATCAAATAAACTCCGCTGAAGTATAAGGATTAAAGAAAAAAAGAAAGAAAAAGAAACGATAAAGATAAAGAAAGGAAACCGAAAAACCCCTGCACCATAGTGACCTAATTTAATTACATTTAATTGATTTTGGAGGATGTTTGCAATATTCATAGATATACATAATCTAATAATTTAAACTGATTTACAAATTGAAATTTGTATTCTCTGTTTTCGTACTGAGTGTATTTTGTATACAGGATCTCTTTTTTTTTTTATGTAAAACCCCAGGTTTTCAGGATCATGGAACTTTCCTTCCATGCGTTTTTGAGTTTCAATGGGCTCTGCAGAGCTGTTTAACGCTGCACCGGACTATTTCATCCACTTAGAAGGGACCCTTCATTTGAAGTTAAATCAGAAAATTGCTAAATCACCACTACAGATATATATATATCTTTTACTACTAAATCAGAAAGTTCTGTACAGCTACAATTGTTTCTTTTCAGTGACTTTCTCACAGCTTTAATCAAGGTTAGACTGGATGAAGCATGTTCTAGTAGTTACAATAATGTTGACGGTGGCTAAGTGCTTTCATGAAGGACGCCGTATAAAGTACACGCAACCAAACACAGAGACAGTTGTCGAAATCAACTGGCTGGTGTATCTGCAGCTGATTTCTTTATCGGTTTCTCCTGGACGCTCTCTCTTGCTCAGCAAAAACTAAGGCCATAAATGACAGCTGAAGAATGTGTATTGTTTCGAAATAAAACTGCACAATGAGAGCACTAAAGCAAATTGATATTAAAACTGACTTGAGATAACATTTATGATGCATGTTGGAATGACTGTGGGGAAAGCTATATCTGTGCGTGTGCGCGTGTGCCGCCGCGCTGTATAATGCAAGCGGCAGGCCCAGCTGTACAAACTACACACACACACACACACACACACACACACACACACACACACACACACAGAGAGAGAACAGAGCAGAACACTGCAGGTCTGTCTTCATCACCGCCTGTTTACTTTACCTCCTTTCACTCTTTCACACTAAGGCCTTTTGTTTCAGACACACACACACCTCCCCTTGTATCCTTTGCACACCTCTACTCCAGCCATAACCCAACACACACACACACACACACACCTGTGATCAGTTTTGAGAGCTCTTGCCTCGCTAATGTTACACTTTGGCTATGTTACAGAGACATCTTTGAAAGCATGGGAGGATTTTAATTTGGTTTTTACAACGTTGTTATCCATCATTTAACCACAGTAGCCACAGAAACATATCGAGATATATGGGCAATCCATAGACAAGAACAGTTACACATTAACACAGAAGGCAACACAGGTATCCAAAAGCTCTAAGGGGCAGGGAGCGACTTCAATCTCTGGATTTCCTTCTCTCCTCTTCTCATTTGCCCACTCCTCTCCCGCAACTCTGCTACTACTTCCTCAGAGGTGGGTGTCTATGAATGGGGAGGCCATTCGCAGCTCCTCTCCGGCTATAAAGTCCCTCTTTCCCCCGTCTGTTCGCCTTTGAAGTCAAATTACTATACAATTGGGCACAGCGGGTGTGCAGGTTTCGCTGGCTACTTCATTTAAAAGTTTGGCAGGGCTGTCATGCTGGTGGTAGACCTAAAGGAAGCGGTCTAAACAGCGAGGATTTAAAGAGATAATGTGATTAATTTCCAGGCTGTCTTAGGTAATAATTAAGGGAAATTAGCATAATTTTGTTTAAAAAAAAAAACGAAACAAAAGAACACCAAGGAACATCTCCTTCTCTGTTAAACACACGAGACACATGTATGTTTCTTTAACATTTCTTTAACAAATGAGATGACGACCCTTTTTTGCCGTATTTACAAATTCAAGCAAAAATAATTTTAAAAAGTCATCTTTTTGCCCCCCCACCTTCATCCAAACTCATTTCTTTCACAGAAAAAACACATACACACGCAACACCACACAGTGAGAGTGCTAAGCTGAGATTAGAGTGCCACTTCCCTTTGGCTTTTTGATGATTAGTGGCTCCTCAACTAAGTCCCTCATATCACATATGTCCACCGCAGCTAAGTCACTAATCGGACAGCGACGGACGTCCATTAACAGGCCGAATAATCGCCATCAGCGGTGGTTAACTGTCTCCTGGCCATCGCTTACTGTAATCAACACGTCCATTTCACGTTGGCACGTCAGCGACGGAAAGCTTACGCAAGCGTGTTTAAATACAGGCAGCGAGCTTATGAACACGCGATCGATGTTGCTCTCACACGCGAAACATCCCCCAGAAATGCATCCAGACACATTTCAAATGAATTAAGCAAAGTGGGGACAAAGATTTGTTTAAGCTTTGAGGGAGAGCGAGAGAAAGACAAAAGCAGCCATCACAGAAATGTCACAGACTATCGCACACACACACACACACACACACACACACACACCCGGCTCTTTCACTCTGTGTGTCTGGCTGCTAACATAATCATGGTGCTAACTGCTCTTGTTAACTCCTCTACTCAGAACAAGCTTTCAGGGAGCGTGGGAGCCTCCTCTGGAGAATTCCACAGTAAAGTGTGCGTCTGTGCTTCGGCATATGCACGCGTGAGTGTGCGTGTGCGTGTTCGCACCCTCGCTTTAAATTACAACCCATTATTTCAGCCACCACACAGTCAGTTGGATCTATCGTCTGCAGTAAAAATAAGCGCAGAGGCTAATTCCAAAGGGCTGTCAGGAGCCAACGTGACATTTGTGTTTTCGTTATTCCTCCCCCCACTACCACCACATCCACCACCACCTTAAGAGCGCTAAGAACTGCCTGCCTGTCACTCAGGTGTGGGGTCTATTTGCGTGGAAATGTGAGCTATCTTTGAAATTGTTCTCTGAGGGGATGGAAGGGCATATCAAAATAGTTGAGCGGAATGTGCCTTTTAGATAAGGCGCCCAGAGCGTTTTGCCTCAGAGGAGCAGACCGCAACATTTACGTATGACACCTCAGGCAGGAATTTCAACAAATGTTTCCCCCTTGTGTCACGCTATCGCTCATTTTATTGCCATCTTTTTCTTTTTGTTTATCCTCCTCTTTTTCCTTCTTCACTTCCCAGCTTTCAAAACAATTTCCCCATCTCCTTCTACCTCCGTCTCTCCGTCACACGCTGTTGAACTTATTTGAACACTGCTTGTCCTCCTGCTCTTTCCCTCTCCCCGTCTTTTCTCCCTCTCCCTCCCCCGGTGTTGTCTTACTCACTGTTCCCTCTTTACACAATCAGCTGTTTGTAAGAATGTCGCTCCATCGCTCCCCTCTCTCTCCCTCTCCCTCCTTCTTTCCCTTCTTCTCCGAGCAGACTCTTAAGGATATTGCCTAATATCTATTTATAGACTGTCCTTTCGAACAGTGGGATGAGTGGGGCAGCAACAGAGAGGAAAAGCTGAGATGGAGGCGTAAAGATTAGGAAGGAGGTGGTCAGCGATATTCCCTTTTACTTTGGTGCTGCTTTGCTATATTTAAATATTCTTGACAAGCACAAGATTTCGTTTTAGACTCTGAGAGAACTTCGGACCAATAAGCCCTCAAACATTAGCGACTTGTAGACAAAATACCAATTTTATAGGGAGACATTCTGATGAAGTGTGAAAATAAAGTTTAAAAAATTTGTATGAATTTCACTAGAACTGCTGTAAAACGCTGAACTTTCCGTAATCGTTTTCTCTCTTTAAATAAACAGCGCATAACGGGAAGAAAATGTGAACACAGCTCCTGCCTGTATATGCTCATACACTCACAGAGACACACCCTTACACACACACGTATACACAAAGGCGCAAACACACACTCAGCCTCACAAACACAAAGCATCCTCTGTGAGGTGCCCTAAATCGGCGCCCGGCAGCTCAAACCGTGTTTCCTGTCCAGCTTAACCACAAAAGGCAATAACACACAACCCTAATGTCACCACTGTTAATCACACACACACGCTGGAGAAAAGTCATGCGTGTAGTGTGTGTGTGTAGAGAGAGAGACAGAAAATGAGAGAGCAAAGGGGGTGAGCGCAGAAAGACGTGGGCTAACTCATGTGGCCTCTGAGACTACCTCTCTCTCTCCCTCCCTTATTCTGTCTGTCTCGCTCGCCCATTCATCCACCCAAAGCTTTAGTCACCAGAGGGGCATCGCTCCACATACTTACAGTTTCATTTTTCTCCCTCTTTAAAACTTTTATTTATGTCCTTACACGGAGTCACTACGTGATCGTCACTGGCGTTTTAGTGACAGAGAAAAGATAAAGCAAAACGGGAGAAATAAGGAAAGCCATCAACGCAACGGAAGGCCGTGGGAAAATCTCAAGTGCTGCCATTGAAAAAGGAAGACGAGAGGCAGAACTGGGGGAGAAGTGGGGAGTGAGGGGATGCAGACGGCGAGAGGAGAAAAAGTGCATCCGGTGGACGGCGGCCCCGCTCCCCTGGTGTTTTGCGAGGGGGAGACGATGCATAATGTTTATTGAGCGACGGACAGTGTTTTTCCATTGTTGTGCCAGGGCCACTATTTGTGCTGCATTTGTTAAGCAATCCATAAAGGAGTCACAACATTTGTCTCACTGTCAGCGACTTGGCCTGCCCCTGTAAACACACACACACACACACACACACACACACACACACACACACACACACACACAGAGAGATAAACACACCCAAAATGCAAGCTCATTCTCTCACATAAATGACAACACACAAATACGAGCGCACACAGAGTCCCAGCTGGCCTCTTTCTTTCGTCCCCGCACTTTGAAACTCTCCCACCTCGGCCCAAATGGTCTCCTCCTTTTTCCTCCGACCCCCCACCCCCTCCCTACCCCCATCTCTCTCTCTCTCTCTCGCCCTCGCTACCTGGAAAAACAGAGGTTTCATTGTAGCGCTCCGGGAGGGAGCTCCAAGCTCCTGAAACTGTCTCCTATTGAAGATTCGAAGGATGGAGAGTGTGTAAATGTGAACGGCAGAGAGCGACAGCAAAAGCAACATAGTGGGATTAGCACAACACAAGCTGCCTGGATTGATGGATGGCTAAAGAAATGGGGGAAAAGAAGGAGAAGAGAAAAAGCGAATATACAGTGCATGCACACTGCTAAGCTTTCTGGCTCTGGTGACAACAGAATCCCACCACCTGACCTTTGACTCCAACCCTATGACCTCATGTCATATGACTACACTCTAGTTAGCCTGGAGGGAACACCTCTGTCAGTCTCTCGCTTTTTTCGCACGCACTTTTTTTCTTCCCCTAAATCGCTTCTCATCATTCTCACTTTCTTTCATCCCCTCCTCCCCCATCCATAAACACAACAACAAAAACAAATGTGGCCTAATATTTCCCTGTCTCTGCTGGCTGTTGGCGAGGGTCAGCTGAGCACACCAGGGTGGGAGGTCGCGGTGGGAGAGAAAGTTGGAGGGGTGAAGGGTTGGGTAGGAGTGTGCTGAGAAAGGGGAGGAAGTGGGGAGGAGGGGTGGGGAGAGGCTTTGGCATTCTCCTCTGGTATTTTTCTGTCTGTCGTTCTTTCTTTCCCTTTCTTTCTTCTTCTTTTTTTTAACCCCCCCTTCTCGTTCCATGGATGGAGACACGGTTATCAAGCCTCTCTGGGGACAGACAATATGGTCCAGACAATGGCCTCCAGTCCAAGGTGGTGGTGGAGGGGGCGGGACACAGAGAGAGAGAGAGGGAGCGAGACAGAGAGAGGGAGGCCAGGACAGGGCCACAGGGGAAGAGAAGGGCAGAATGGCGCATTAGTTTTCAGAGCACGGACACTCTACTCAATTACTCTACTCTCTCTCCTTCAGACACACATTCTCCTTTTCCTCCAACACACACATACACACACACACACACACCACTTTAATCTCACCCCTTTTAAATGAAGTACAGCGACACTTGCACTGCAAGCAGCACTGCTCACTCAAATTGGAAACAAGTTGTTATCGGCCAGCCACAAGAACTTGGTCTTTAAAAACTGTCCGTTCCTCTATAATTACAAAACGAAAGCCAATAAATATTCTAATAAACAGAAATAAACAGCAGCGGAAGACTCGAGTCTGATTTAGTGGAAGTTGCAGATTCACAATAAAACGCCGTTCTTATGTCTACAAAAAAAGAAAAAAAAAATCACAAAAGTTTGAAAAGTGTGCAAATCGATCCTACAATGGGAGAATTATTGCTGCCTGACCGAAACAGCTGATTAATATGAACAATTCATCCCATTTCAGGTGTTTATCTGAGAGGGTAGTTAACAATTAGAGGTGCCTGTGCTCGAGTAGAGGGCATGATTAAATGTGCTCTGCCACTGAAGATAAATTAAAGTGACAAATATTGAAACTGTTGAAACGTGTCGAGGAAACCGAGTCAAGTCCTTCCGGCTGCTAATGCCGCTCTAGCTGCTGAGTCCAACGCAACTACTATCACTCCGTATCTGAGTGTGTCCTGCTTAAACTGTTCAAAGTGTTGACACATCCACTGTTGTCTGTCTCTACCCCCTTCATCTCCACTCACACACACACAAGACGGAGGGGACAAATGGAGGGGTGTGAAAATCCACCACTGCTTTAACACCACATTGACAGGGACCTCTTCCTCTCTTTCCTCTCGTCCTCTTACTTCACCCCATCACCCCCACCCGCCCTTACCCTCTTCATCTCTGGCACTCTCACTTTTCTGTAAACCTGCTTCTTTTTCTTTGTGGGTGAGGAATGTGTCAGTTTGACCACATCATTTCTTTTCCTTCATCTCTCCGTCCACCAGCAGCGGCATCAGCGGCTCCTTCAAGTGTCTGTTTTTCTCTCTTCTTCTTCTTCTTCTTTTTTTAAACCCCCTCTCATGATTTGGTTGCTTTGGCTTTCTCCGTTTCTTCCAATGTGTATATTTCTGTTCTGTTTGTGCAAACAGATGAGGCCGTTCTAGCGAAGGCAGTCTGTTTCCACTATTTTCAGTTTCACATTGGAAATTCTGATACACAGCAGAGCACTCAGAGAAGCAAAAAAAAAAAAAGAAGAAGAAAAAGTGATTGAAATCACAAAAAAGCAGAATGCAAAATTAGAACATGAAATAATGTAAATTGCAAAATTATGAGTCTTTGTCAAAGCAACAAGAAAAGACAAAAATGAGATGAAAATTCTTGCATTGTTAAGTGAACGACACAAAAATATGACTTCTCACTTGCAAAAAAAAATAAATCATACATTTACATAGAACTATTTCAAACTCTTCCCCAACTGCTATTTTTAATAAAAAGTTAATTTTAGCAAACTGCATGATTTTCAAAGAAGAAAAGAGGAATTAGAGAAGAGGAAGTTTGATGGGAAGATGAAGAAGAAGAAGAAGAAGAAGAAGCGCGGGTGAAGGAGGCGAGCGGGCACTTACAGAGACACAGGAACCGAGAGCATGTCAACCACCGAGGCTGGAGTGCACACACACTCTGGCAGCTCGCGCGCGCTCCGCTCGCCGAGAGACAAGCGCTCGACGCACACACTCGAAACGCACCGCTCAATGGAAGGTTCACCTCGCTCGCCCGCTCATATGAAAATACACACACTCACGCACACAAACACATGTAGCACGGCCACAGTGATGGAGTGCATTACTGGAAAGCAAGACTTTTAAGCGCTCTCCTCCTAAGTCATTGTAATCCCTGCATTTATCTCCATACATTCTGCTTTTCTGTGTAATCCTTTAAATTTTTAATTCCTCATAGCTGTTGTCATCTTTTTTTTTCTCCCCTCTCTCCTCTAACCACTTTGCCGGATTGAACGGTTTATTAAAAACACTTTTTTTTTTTGCCACATCTAAATGTGTTCTTAATTCAAGGGGGGCCCCCGCCCAACACACTCACAACCCACCCGCCAACCTCAGTTTATCTCTGAACAAAAGATTAGTTTCATCAGGGCATTAAAAAAACAAAAATAAACAGAGTGCTACTATAATGCAATAAAAGTCAAGCAGGCAAAGGAAGACAGGAGTGTGTATGTGTGTTGGTATTAAATCGTAGGGTATTATAACATAATCTGTCTCTCGCAGCATTAGCATCAAACAACCATTATTCCACAGGCAAAAGCCACTTGTGTTGACAGTGTTGGGAAAGGGCAAGGTTAGAGGGTTGACACCTCTAAATGAAGCAGGCCTGCACAAACAACATTGAAATTAACATTAGCATAAGGCAAGGGGGGAAAAATAGAAAAACAACACCACTGCCATGGAGACTGACAATAGGATTACTAAGGGTTTGCATGAATTTGGATTAAGTGAAAAATAAATCTCAAATAAACAGAACTTTAAAAAAAGGGAAGCGGGGCAGAGTGAAAACACTTCAAATACAGGATGGCATATTTCTATATTTTGGCCGATTATTTTTAAACAATTTAGTGTTTGAAAAAGAAGAAATGTTGAGTTTATTTCTGACTTGCTCAGATCAACTTCTTATATATTAGGCTGGTTTAGGTTTACAGGAGGAGTTGCGAGTGGACGCACGAGTAGAAGTTGAGGTGAGTAAGTGGTGCAGACGAAATGATGAGAGGAACGGCGCACACGTTCTGACTTTAACACACACACACACACACACACACACACACCTCTGAGTTTACTTTTTCTCTCTTACAGACACACCAAGGTTTTGAATGAACAGAACTTTAGTCAGTAAACTCAAAGGAGGGGGAAAGAAAGAGTCCTTTCTCTCACTGTTGTTACAAACGCGTACACATATGTTGCTTGATATACGTTTCCTTTGCATATACCAGAAGCATAGCAGTCAATCATCAAGTCTCCCCCCCTTACCGTCTCCCACTGTCACACACACACAAACACAGAGACGCACACACACTCTTCCAGACTCAAACTCAGCGGACTCGCTGAGACAGCTGCTCAACACACACGCGCGCACGGAGTCCGAGTCTTCTCTTCACACACAGCAACTTTCTGCTTTATACCCCTATCCTCCCTGCCTGCATCCCGCTCCGTCCTCACCCTCTGTCATCTGTATGTGAACGTGTGTATGTCTGTGTTTGTGTGCGTGTGTGTGAGAGAGAAAGCGTCACGTACCTGTTACACTCCTGAGGTAGCTCAGGCTCAGTGAGCATGCTGGAGTAAGGGTCCGTCTCTCTCGACAACAACAACATAAAACAGTCCCACAATGCTCAGATGAACAAGGTTAGTCTCCCAAAAACAAGACGGGATAGAAGTGATCCTTCAACCTCACACACACTGCTGATTCTCTCTCTCTCTCTCTCTCTGTGTTCCTCTCTCTCTCTACTCACACACTTTCAGCCTCACACCCTCCCTCTCTCTCTTTCGCTCTGCCTCCGTCCCTCCTCTTCTCCCTCCCTCGCTGTAAGCTGTGAGATCTATGCTCTGCTCTTAAAGGGCCAGAAGCACAGTCTCTTTCTCTTTCGCTCAGTGCATGACTGTGTGTGTTGGGGTTTGTGAGAGAGTGTGTGTGTGTGTATGCGTGTATGCAAAGGGGAGGGGCTGTTTGACCAGAGGGCTCATCTATCTCTCAGCGTAAATGCACAGCAGTGCTGCCCCCTTCCACAAGTCCATCTCTCTCTCTCTCTCACACACACACACACACTGTTCAAACACTCAGTTACAGATCATGTAGGCACACTTCAGAGTGATAGGACCACTACAAGCCCTCATACACTTTATTATGCAATAAGCAGGGAATTAATGACATGACACCTAATAGAACAAACTACACGCCTCGTCTGAACGTGATGCTAGCTGGGTTTTTTTCCAGGTTTAAATTGCACTACTGGGAACTTATATAGTCGTTTGCCACACACAGAAAATCCTGAGCATTAACTGCATTTAACAGGTAATCATTTTCAACTCTTCTGGAAAAACACCGCAAACAAAAATTCACTTAACTTACCTTAATTAATCACTTTTACTGCATTGCTGCAACCTTTTCGTTTGGGTTTATTTTACTTTAATATTAAAAGAGTTCTACAGAAAGAAGTTGGTCCAAGTTTGACAAATGAGTAACTCAGTTTGGGCCATTAAACACTTCTACACACTTCTAATGCTCTTACTGAATGTATACATTCTGCTTTCATATTATCCCTACTCCAATGCTGTGGACTCATCCGTGCTTAATTGGTTATCTTGTCTTGTCCCAGCCTCTTTCACTGTCCCTTTGGTTCCACCGTGTTAGGAAAGTGAAGCTGTTTTGTGCTCAACTTTGATTCACATCACGCTTTTGACATGATTGGCCATGCTAACAGAGTAAAGTAAGAGAACAGTGGATGTGAAATAAACCTTGAAACGAGATTAATACGAGGTACCCCAACACTTAAGTGTCTGAATTATTTCAGAGTACTGACTTCCCTACACTACAGGTCAAAAAGCAAAATTAAATGACATTAATACTACTGCTGTGTCCTCTACCAGTCTTACTTTTCACCACACCTGCATTCGTACTTGAGCACTATGCCATCTCTTAAGTTGTTATTCCTTTGATATGCATTTAAAAGCTAATTTTTGTCATCTGGGCCAAGCATGATGCATACAACTCACATCCACCACCCAATCCAACAATTTTGCACAGTCCAAAGCACATTTTCTCACCTCTGCTTCAGACCCAGCATACTTGTGTAATGAGTCAAGTTTCTTTTAAAAGAGATGTATATCTACCAGTAGTCTACTTTAATCACCCATCTCTTTGTTTGTACCATCTTGACCTTTCCATGCATTACTGTGCTAACATTTGTTGCTATTAACATCAACATAATGTTAGAATATTTCTTTGCCTTTAATTGATGTAGGGGATAATGTCAAGGATATGCACTACAGGTATTGACGAATGACTTCTATCGTCCAGCCAATCAGAGTGCGCCTGTCTTCATGGCCATAATATAACAAATAAAACCCTTAAGTGACTTTAATTTCCTTTCATTTTCCTTTTTCTTTGATACAGACATTTCATTCTGCCACAGAGAACAGTCTCGTTACAAGAAGACAGCTGAACACTTCCAAAAGAACATATGCCGACGCTCACATGCATGAATGAACGCATGCACACACGCGCACAGTTTCAAATCACACAATGCACATATGCAACTCGACTGAAACCTTCACCAATCAACTAAAACCATTATGTCCTTAGGTGTGCGTACAACACGAATGCCTGTGTGTATGTGTGCATCAGTGGTGCATGCTGCTTGCAGCCCTTAGTGCTGTCAGTCACTATTAAGGGTGTGTGGTCTGCGTGTCACACACACGGCCAATCCAGCTATTGTTCTGCGGAGCACAGAGAAAAGCAGAGCTGACAGACTGCCACTTCTGTGATACTTTAACACACACAGACACACACATACACACTCAGACACTGAGAGAGGCACACACAGAGGAAGGAGGGAAAGCAAGCCCTGTCACTGTACCTACTGTAGACAAGCAGACACCTACTGTATGTGTGTACACACACACACACACACACGCACACACACACACACACACACACACGCACACACACACACACACACACTGCTGTTAATATAGTGAGAGTACATTAAGATGTAGTGATGAAATCAAAAGCTCATTTTTGACTTGAAACAGCTGGAAACAGCCTTTCACAACATCCATTTGGTAGCTCTTTTAAAAGCAATATTCCTAAGCAGTTTGACTTCAACCAGTTGGTGTGAAAGTAGATCTAATGTTAAGTTTTCTTTTTTATTCTCTGTACTTTTAGTATTTTCTGTCCATGAACATATATAGAAAAGTCAAGCCTGAGACTGCATTACTACATAAAAAAAAGAGAAGTAGTTCAAGGTCAGTGAAGTCCTCTTACCTTATGCAGGATCAAAAATTAACTTTCAGTCCCTAGAACTGTTACAAATGTAAAAACTGGACATATGCAACTATATATTTTTTTCTATCTTATTGCTGAAATGTTTCCAGCAAGAGTTCTAAAGAACAGGTAACAAGGTAACATGTTAATGGGAAAGAGTGTCATTACCAGTTGGGACAGAGAGGTTTGGCGCCATTTGCCATCTGCGAGTCTGTCTGTCTGCGTGTGTGTGTGTGTGTGCGTTTGTGTTATAAAAGCAAAATGTGGTCCGGGGAACACCTACTGCAGCAGGAAGTACCACAAAGGCAGTACTGAGTATTGTGTTTATTTGCCTGTCTGTCTGTGAACAGATTTTGTCAACAGATTTTACAGGTGTGTACCGGTAGTTCAGATTAAAACTAGAAAGTGCATTTTCTGAAGAAACTGCAGTGTGAATGCTTGAATCTGAATGTATGCACTGAAATGAATTAATTGCTGAATTTTGAGTTAAAAATATTGAATGAGATTAAAAAAAATCCCAAAAAAACCCGAATTTAACCTGAAAACAAAGGTGCTGAACTGCTAAAAGCTGAACGTTACACAGAAGAAGAAGTTGGAAAAAAGCTGAAAATGTTTTAATTGTAAATTAGAAAATCCTAAGAATTTAGAAGAGAACATTTAGAGTCAGAAAACATCTGAATGAATATTAAAAGTTCATATTCTTTGAATCACTGAATGACTAAAATGTGATCCCTCTGCTTGGATCCACACAGTTTAAAAAATTTAAAAGTCTGAGCTTTGAAAGACACGGTGTTGGAAAGAGAACAATAATGGCGACAATTTGAGGGTAAAATGATGGCTGTAACACTGTGGACACAGCAGCAGTTGAAAGAGAAGTGCTTAAGATGAATCTTGGCACAGTGGCAGGCAGAGCTCGTTAAGCAGGCAGGTGTGAGCCTGGTTGCTATAGTGACTGCACCCAATGGCTCCATACACACGTACACAGACATGCGCCTCACTTTTGCTGCTTAAAATGAACAGAAAAGTCAGGCCGAAACAAATCGCTCCCAAATGAAAAGTAAAAGTCGTATTGACAAAATTCTTTCACCGTGAGCGACAGCCATGTCTAGTCTACCAAATTCTCAGTTTTCATGCCTGTGGAGTTTATTATATGGACGTGGTGACAGTGGAAAGACACCATGCTCTTCTGATTTTCAAACGAACCTTCTGAGCCATTTTAACATTAGAGTCTATGGAAGAGTTGGAGGGAGGAGGCTGTGCATTGGTGACATTTATGAAAGAACCGTAACACCTAGGACAATAGTAAACACATTGGATGAAAGAGGACAGCCATGGCTACGTTTTGAGGGTAAAATCATACCTGTAGAGCAAACGCTGCGGACACAGCAGCAGTTTTAAAAAAGATTTTAAGATTAATTTTTTTGCTCCTCTCACTCTAGCAGTTGAGCTGTCTCACTCTAGCCCCAACATTCCGTCCCATACACACCCATTATAAATTTTGAAACGGGTGAAAAAACATCATGAAACTTAAACTGGAACTGAAGAAAAAGTATAATAGATATTGAAAAGATAAATACAAGTTGAATAGTTGAATGTCTTGTCTTCGTTTTAAAGTTTGAATGGTGGCTCTATGTCAATGTATGTGGAAGTAGTAAGAGTTTAAAAATGAGTAAGTTGAATGAGAATTTGAAGGGTCTCCCCATTGAAATACATGGGAAATTTTTGTTGAATAAAGTTGAATAAAATTAAAAATATAAATGTTAAAAATGAGAAAAATAGAAGCAATCATGTCCAAAATAATAGGAATCTAACGATGTTTGAATGGTTTTTCTAAGTTGAACGGTTTTGAAGGAGTAGGCTTTCAAAAAACGTACGGAATAGATAATAATAAAATAGAACTAGAAAGTGCATTTTCTGAAGAAACTGCAGTGTGAATGCTTGAATCTGAATGTATGCACTGAAATGAATTAATTGCTGAATTTTGAGTTAAAAATATTGAATGAGATTAAAAAAAAACAAAAAAAAAACGAATTTAACCTGAAAACAAAGGTGCTGAACTGCTAAAAGCTGAAGGTTACACAGAAGAAGGAGTTGGAAAAAAACTGAAAATGTTTTAATTGTAAATTAGAAAAACCTAAGAAATGAGAAAAGAACATTTAGAGTCAGAAAACATCTGAAAGAATATTAAAAGGTCATATTCTTTGAATCACTGAATGACTCAAATGTGATCCCTCCACTTTGATCCACACAGTTTAAAAAGTTTACATCTCTGAGCTTTGAAAGACAAGATGTTGGAAAAAGAACAACGATGGCGACGTTTTGAGGGTAAAATGATGGCTGTGACACTGTGGACACAGCAGCAGTTGAAAGAGAAGTGTTTAAGATGAATCTTGGCACAGTGGCAGGCAGAGCTCGTTAAGCAGGCAGGTGTGAGCCTGGTTGCTATAGTGACCGCACCCAATGGCTCCATACACACGTACACAGACATGCGCCTCACTTTTGCTGCTTAAAATGAACAGAAAAGTCAGGCCGAAACAAATCGTTCCCAAATGAAAAGTAAAAGTCGTACTGACAAAATTCTTTCACCGTGAGCGACAGCCATGTCTAGTCTACCTAATTCTCAGTTTTTATGCCTGTGGAGTTTATTATATGGACGTGGTGACAGTGTAAAGACACCATGCTCTTCTGATTTTCAAACCAACCTTCTGAGCCATTTTAACATTAGAGTCTATGGAAGAGTTGGAGGGAGGAGGCTGTGCATTGGTGACATTTATGAAAGAACCATAACACCTAGTACAATAGTAAACACATTGGATGAAAGAGGACAGCCATGGCTACGTTTTGAGGGTAAAATCATACCTGTAGAGCAAACGCTGCGGACACAGCAGCAGTTTTAAAAAAGATTTTAAGATTAATTTTTTTGCTCCTCTCACTCTAGCAGTTGAGCTGTCTCACTCTAGCCCCAACATTCCGTCCCATACACACCCATTATAAACTCTGAAACGGGTGAAAAAACATCATGAAACTTAAACTGGAACTGAAGAAAAAGTATAATAGATATTGAAAAGATAAATACAAGTTGAATAGTTGAATGTCTTGTCTTCGTTTTAAAGTTTGAATGGTGGCTCTATGTCAATGTATGTGGAAGTAGTAAGAGTTTAAAAATGAGTAAGTTGAATGAGGATTTGAAGGGTCTCCCCATTGAAATACATTATAAATTTTTGTTGAATAAAGTTGAATAAAATTAAAAATATAAATGTTAAAAATATGAAAAATAGAAGCAGTGTTGTCCAAAAGAATAGGAATCTAACGGTGTTTGAATGGTTTTTCTAAGTTGAACGGTTTTGAAGGAGTAGGCTTTGAAAAAACGTACGGAAAAATAAAATATAACTAGAAAGTGCATTTTCTGAAGAAACTGCAGTGTGAATGCTTGAATCTGAATGTATGCACTGAAATGAATTAATTGCTGAATTTTGAGTTAAAACTTTTTTAATGAGATAAAAAAAAAAACCAAATTTAACCTGAAAACAAAAGTGCTGAACTGCTAAAAGCTGAAGGTTACACAGAAGAAGAAGTTGGAAAAAAGCTGAAAATGTTTTAATTGTAAATTAGAAAACCCTAAGAAATGAGAAAAGAACCTTTAGAGTCGGAAAACATCTGAATGAATATTAAAAGGTCATATTCTTTGAATCACTGAATGACTAAAATGTGATCCCTCCACTTGGATCCACACAGTTTAAAAAGTTTACATCTCTGAGCTTTGAAAGACAAGATGTTGGAAAGAGAACAACGATGGCGATGCTTTGAGGGTAAAATGATGGCTGTAACACTGTGGAGACAGCAGCAGTTGAAAGAGAAGTGTTTAAGTTGAATCTTGGCAGAGTGAGAGAGAGAGCTCGTTAAGCAGGCAGGTGTGAGCCTGGTTGCTATAGTGACTGCACCCAAGGGCTCCATACACACGTACACAGACATGCACCTCACTTTTGCTGCTTAAAATGAACAGAAAAGTCAGGCCGAAACAAATCGCTCCCAAATGAAAAGTAAAAGTCGTATTGACAAAATTCTTTCACCGTGAGCGACAGCAATGTCTAGTCTACTGAATTCTCAGTTTTCATGCCTGTGGAGTTTATTATATGGACGTGGTGACAGTGGAAAGACACCATGCTCTTCTGATTTTCAAACGAACCTTCTGAGCCATTTTAACATTAGAGTCTATGGAAGAGTTGGAGGGAGGAGGCTGTGCATTGGTGACATTTATGAAAGAACCATAACACCTATGACAATAGTAAACACATTGGATGAAAGAGGACAGCGATGGCTACGTTTTGAGGGTAAAATGGCGGCTGTAGAGCAAACGCTGTGGACACAGCAGCAGTTTTAAAAAAGATTTTAAGATTAATTTTTTTGCTCCTCTCACTCTAGCAGTTGAGCTGCCTCACTCTAGCCCCAACATTCCGTCCCATACACACCCATTATAAATTTTGAAACGGGTGAAAAAACATCATGAAACTTAAACTGGAACTGAAGAAAAAGTATAATAGATATTGAAAAGATAAATACAAGTTGAATAGTTGAATGTCTTGTCTTCGTTTTAAAGTTTGAATGGTGGCTCTATGTCAATGTATGTGGAAGTAGTAAGAGTTTAAAAATGAGTAAGTTGAATGAGAATTTGAAGGGTCTCCCCATTGAAATACATGGGAAATTTTTGTTGAATAAAGTTGAATAAAATTAAAAATATAAATGTTAAAAATGAGAAAAATAGAAGCAGTCATGTCCAAAATAATAGGAATCTAACGATGTTTGAATGGTTTTTCTAAGTTGAACGGTTTTGAAGGAGTAGGCTTTCAAAAAACGTACGGAATAAGAAAATATAACTAGAAAGTGCATTTTCTGAAGAAACTGCAGTGTGAATGCTTGAATCTGAATGTATGCACTGAAATGAATTAATTGCTGAATTTTGAGTTAAAAATTTTGAATGAGATAAAAAAAAATCCGAATCTAACGTGAAAACAAAAGTGCTGAACTGCTAAAAGCTGAAGGTTACACAGAAGAAGAAGTTGGAAAAAAGCTGAAAATGTTTTAATTGTAAATTAGAAAAACCTCAGAACTGAGAAAAGAAAATTCAGAGTCAGAAAACATCTGAAAGAACATTAAAAGTTCATATTCTTTGAATCACTGAATGACTAAAATGTGATCCCTCCACTTTGATCCACACAGTTTAAAAAACTTTAAACGTGTGAGCTTTGAAAGACACGGTGTTGGAAAGAGAACAACGATGGCGTCGTTTTGAGGGTAAAATGATGGCTTTAACACTGTGGACACAGCAGCAGTTGAAAGAGAAGTGCTTAAGATGAATCTTGGTACAGTGGCAGGCAGAGCTCGTTAAGCAGGCAGGTGTGAGCCTGGTTGCTATAGTGACCGCACCCAATGGCTCCATACACACGTACACAGACATGCGCCTCACTTTTGCTGCTTAAAATGAACAGAAAAGTCAGGCCGAAACAAATCGTTCCCAAATGAAAAGTAAAAGTCGTATTGACAAAATTCTTTCACCGTGAGTGACAGCAATGTCTAGTCTACTGAATTCTCAGTTTTCATGCCTGTGGAGTTTATTATATGGACGTGGTGACAGTGGAAAGACACCATGCTCTTCTGATTTTCAAACGAACCTTCTGAGCCATTTTAACATTAGAGTCTATGGAAGAGTTGGAAGGAGGAGGCTGTGCATTGGTGACATTTATGAAAGAACCGTAACACCTAGGACAATAGTAAACACATTGGATGAAAGAGGACAGCCATGGCTACGTTTTGAGGGTAAAATCATACCTGTAGAGCAAACGCTGAGGACACAGCAGCAGTTTTAAAAAAGATTTTAAGATTAATTTTTTTGCTCCTCTCACTCTAGCAGTTGAGCTGCCTCACTCTAGCCCCAACATTCCGTCCCATACACACCCATTATAAACTCTGAAACGGGTGAAAAAACATCATGAAACTTAAACTGGAACTGAAGAAAAAGTATAATAGATATTGAAAAGATAAATACAAGTTGAATAGTTGAATGTCTTGTCTTCGTTTTAAAGTTTGAATGGTGGCTCTATGTGAACGTATGTTGAAGTAGTAAGAGTTTAAAAATGAGTAAGTTGAATGAGAATTTGAAGGGTCTCCCCATTGAAATACATGGGAAATTTTTGTTGAATAAAGTTGAATAAAATTAAAAATATAAATGTTAAAAATGAGAAAAATAGAAGCAATGTTGTCCAAAATAATAGGAATCTAACGATGTTTGAATGGTTTTTCTAAGTTGAACGGTTTTGAAGGAGTAGGCTTTCAAAAAACGTACGGAATACAGAATAAAATATAATAATAAAGATTAGAAGAACAATACTGTGAATGCTTTTCAAGCATTCACACTAACTAGAAAGTGCATTTTCTGAAGAAACTGCAGTGTGAATGCTTGAATCTGAATGTATGCACTGAAATGAATTAATTGCTGAATTTTGAGTTAAAAATATTGAATGAGATAAAAAAAACAAAAAAAAAAACGAATTTAACCTGAAAACAAAGGTGCTGAACTGCTAAAAGCTGAAGGTTACACAGAAGGAGGAGTTGGAAAAAAACTGAAAATGTTTTAAATGTAAATTAGAAAACCCTAAGAAATGAGAAAAGAACATTTAGAGTCAGAAAACATCAGAATGAATATTAAAAGGTCATATTCTTTGAATCACTGAATGACTCAAATGTGATCCCTCCACTTTGATCCACACAGTTTAAAAAGTTTAAATGCCTGAGCTTTGAAAGATACGGTGTTGGAAAGAGAACAATAATGGCGACAATTTGAGGGTAAAATGATGGCTGTAACACTGTGGACACAGCAGCAGTTGAAAGAGAAGTGCTTAAGATGAATCTTGGTACAGTGGCAGGCAGAGCTCGTTAAGCAGGCAGGTGTGAGCCTGGTTGCTATAGTGACCGCACCCAATGGCTCCATACACACGTACACAGACATGCGCCTCACTTTTGCTGCTTAAAATGAACAGAAAAGTCAGGCCGAAACAAATCGTTCCCAAATGAAAAGTAAAAGTCGTATTGACGAAATTCTTTCACCGTGAGTGACAGCAATGTCTAGTCTACTGAATTCTCAGTTTTCATGTCTGTGGAGCTTATTATATGGACGTGGTGACAGTGGAAAGACACCATGCTCTTCTGATTTTCAAACGAACCTTCTGAGCCATTTTAACATTAGAGTCTATGGAAGAGTTGGAAGGAGGAGGCTGTGCATTGGTGACATTTATGAAAGAACCGTAACACCTAGGACAATAGTAAACACATTGGATGAAAGAGGACAGCCATGGCTACGTTTTGAGGGTAAAATCATACCTGTAGAGCAAACGCTGAGGACACAGCAGCAGTTTTAAAAAAAGATTTTAAGATTAATTTTTTTGCTCCTCTCACTCTAGCAGTTGAGCTGCCTCACTCTAGCCCCAACATTCCGTCCCATACACACCCATTATAAACTCTGAAACGGGTGAAAAAACATCATGAAACTTAAACTGGAACTGAAGAAAAAGTATAATAGATATTGAAAAGATAAATACAAGTTGAATAGTTGAATGTCTTGTCTTCGTTTTAAAGTTTGAATGGTGGCTCTATGTGAACGTATGTTGAAGTAGTAAGAGTTTAAAAATGAGTAAGTTGAATGAGAATTTGAAGGGTCTCCCCATTGAAATACATGGGAAATTTTTGTTGAATAAAGTTGAATAAAATTAAAAATATAAATGTTAAAAATGAGAAAAATAGAAGCAATGTTGTCCAAAATAATAGGAATCTAACGATGTTTGAATGGTTTTTCTAAGTTGAACGGTTTTGAAGGAGTAGGCTTTCAAAAAACGTACGGAATACAGAATAAAATATAACTAGAAAGTGCATTTTCTGAAGAAACTGCAGTGTGAATGCTTGAATCTGAATGTATGCACTGAAATGAATTAATTGCTGAATGTTAAGTTAAAAATTCCGAATGAGCTGGAAAATACAGAAATTTTCACCTGAAAACAAAAGTGCAGAACTTTTGAAAGCTGATGTTCACACAGAAGAAGTTGGAAAAAAGCTAAACATGTTTAAAATGTAAATAATAAAAAGATGAGTAATGACAAAAGAAAATTTAGAGTCAGAAAACCTCTGAATGAATATTAAAAGTTCAAATTCTTCTAATTGAAATGAACTTAAAAGATGAACAAAAATTCTGGAGAAAATACAAACTTTAATATACAGCATAATGTTTTTCAGACATATACACATGTGTATATCATGTTTAATAGTATTACATACATCAATTTGTTTTGTATGTCATAGAAAATAACATAAAAATCTTAAGTCATATTTTACAGCTTCTTTCTGAAAAGGACTAGTAGAATAAATAAAAAATAACTAAATTAAATAACTAAATAAAAAATAATAAGCAAGATATGAAATACATGAAAATTCAACTTTTAAAACCACAATCCTGAACCTTTAAATTGTGTTGGTTTCTTAGAACATGGCTGAACAGCTGTTTCTATCGTCCTACTTAATCTGTCTACACATCTTTTTATTACTCATTCTTCTTTATGTTTTAATGTAAACAGAGTCCACACAGTGGTAAAAGAGAACTGTATAGAGATTTTTGAGTAAAGTCAAATGAAAGCGTAAGGTGGTGACACAGTTTAACACATGCAAATAATCAAATAAACACATTAGTCCTTTTTGTGAACATGGATAAATAAGTATCAATACAGCATTGTTCAGCCATGCCACTAAATGCTTTTTTACACATTGTTTTAACCTGGGCTCAGACACAAAGTCCCAAAATTAGTTAGTCCCTGACTTTGAGTTGTGGTTATGACTAATTATTATACACAAGGCTTTATCTATCTGAACTCTAAGGACACAAATATGAAAAAAAAAAAAACTATACTTACCAGCTGATACCCCACACTACACACTAGGTGTGCCATGTGACCTGAAACTTTGGTACAAAATCATCATAATCATTCTGTTAACACTGTTTTTTAACGCTGTTTGTGTTGCTGTTCAGCAGTTTAAAATGTTTTAGATTGGATTACATGGAATGAATTTGAATTTTCTTGGGGGGTTTTGTGTGTGTTTTGTTCTTAGCAGATTTTTTCTTCCATACTGTTGAATTCCAGTTACCACATTTCTGGTCATATGACATCCAGAGTGCCCACTTAAAAAAAATCCCCACAGTTAATTCAACATTAGAACAAAATAAAAATATCCATCCATCCATCCATTCGCTTCCGCTTATCCTTTCCAGGGTCGCGGGGGGCGCTGGAGCCTATCCCAGCTGTCATAGGGCGAAAGGCGGGGTACACCCTGGACAGGTCGCCAGTCTGTCACAGGGCCAACACACAGGGACAGACAACCATTCACACTCACATTCACTCGCACATTCACACCTAGTGACAATTTGGATTAATCAATTAACCTATCCCCACAAATAAAAAAATAAAAATATGTTAAAGAAAAAAAGGTTTGCTCTGTGATGAAATACTAAATAAGCATACATTGTACAGAGCACTAACAATGACAACAATCCTTTAGCCTGTTGATCAGAGAGAGGCAGTCATTATGTCCATTTAAAACCTGTAATCACAGAGCACAATGTTTCTGTGAAACTATGAAGTCCCATATGATCCTCATCATGTCCAGTGACTTCAGAGTGGATCCTCCCTGTCATCCGGCCAGTGTTTGATGTGTGGCAAGCAGCACAGAAGCAGGATAGCTGAGGACTTTAAAAGAAGAGCAGAAAACAGGAATATGTAGTTGTAAATGTAAATATCAGTGATACTTGTCTTGTCAAAGGGAATAAAATAATGAAAATGTTAACTTACACACTCATTTAGGGAGGATCTTGACACTGCACAGAGGAGGCACAGTCAGTCTGACAATGATGGTGATTTCCAGGGATGTTTTCCTGCAGCAACATTCCTGCCAACTGGCCGTATGATCCAGAGTAGTTGGTTTGTAATAAACAGAAAGGTGTATATGTTAGGTAGTGTGCACTCAGAGCTGGTCCTAAGAAACAAACACATCCTGTAATAAACTGAATACCTGTAGTAGTGCTGCTGCAAATATGAAGCCCTTCTATCATGAGTGGTTTCAAAGAAGGTGTTTTGGAGGCTCAGTCACAGAAACTGTGCAGTCTGTTCAGTCCTGAGTGTCTCGGCTCTGAAGGGGATGGATCACAGAGGGAAACACCTGAGTACAGACATTACAATACACTCTAACACTCCTAAGGTCAAGTGAAAACACAATTTAAACACTTCACAAGGAATGAATACATGTTTTCATGGAAATAATGTCATTAACCCTTTTTGTTGTTAGTAAATCTCACCGACTGCTTGTGGGACAAGCTAGAAGGAAGACTTATCACAGAATCTCTCCTGTGCTCCAGATGTGAAGTCTCACGCTCTGATCGTATGGCGATGAAGATGGTGATGATGAAGTTTCTCTGATCTGTGGCATTACAGTTTCTGGCTGCTATGTGCTTCACATTGTTGGATTTTACATGTGAAGCTTGGAGAAGACACAGGAGGACTGTGTCTCTCTTAAAAAGAAAAAAAAAGAAAAACAAAGGAAACCTAACAGGAAAGGAAACCCCCCCCCCTCGACTCCCACCGTACCCCCCCCCCCCCCCCTCCCACTCAACTCCCCAACCTCACACCATCAAATGTCTATACAAATGTAGGGTATCAGCTGGTAACAGAAAGCAAGTGTAACATATGCACTACATATGTAACACTGCTGAAACATTTCTGGCCAGAAATGTGCAGTTATCAACCCAGACCCACCCTGATGATTGCACTGGCCAGAAACATGATAAAAGCTCATAAAAATTTATGTTTCATAGAAAAATTTGTCCAAAAATATAATTGTGTACTTTTGAAAAAGTTTAAAGTTTATAACAAACCAAAATAATAATATTTTTGTAAATATTATTTCAAAATAGAGGCACACATAAAGTGGCTTAACTGTCATTATTGCTGTAATTAGGTTTGTTTGTTTGTTTGTTTGTTTGTTTGTTTGTTTGTTTGTTTGTTTTTTTAAAAAGCAACCTTTAGTCATTATTGTTCTCTCAGAAACAATGAAGAAGCTGTTGAACATTTATGTGTTGTGTAGGCAATCCTCTGGTCCACCCTCCCTCCCTCCCAGCCACAGTGAGACTGGGGCAGCCTGGCAGGATGTTGAAGCCTGGCTGCAGAGAGGATATGCCTACACTGTTCGTTTCAAACTGCTATATTTGATTTTTCTGACATTTATAGGTTACTGTTAGTGAATTTTAGATTTTCTGTAATAAATAAAATTGTCATCTTTTACTGATATCATTACTTAATTCATGTAATTGTATTTTATGTAAACAATTCAACCATTATACTGCAATGCAGAGCGTCAACTTTTAAATATCGCTCTACTTTCTTAAGTCATTCAAAAATATAGATATTACTTACTGTATTCAAAGATCTAGATCATGAATCATCACAGGACAATACACAGTATACTGGGTCATGGTAACTATGGTATGTCTTCATGACTCCAGAATGGAGACATCGATCTGACTGAGAAATGAAAATTAGGTCAAGCAGTGTGTTCTTCTCTGTGGTAGGGGCAGTGATGACCTGTGCGTATCCCCTAGACTCAAACAGCTCCAGGATTAGTTTGTTTGCACTGGATAAAACATTCTCATTAAAATCACCACAAACTATGATGGGATGACAGTCCATGATCTCCAATGAGTCTAATAGGCTTACCAGGTTTTTCAGGAATGGCCTCAGAGTGTAGTCTGGAGGTCTGTATACAACTGCAATCAGAGCACTGACTGGTGCTTCAACCTTTAAAGCCAGAAATTCAAGGTCAGTTACATTATGGATGTACTGTTTTTCATGCACTTGAATGTCACTTTTCACATAAACAGCAACTCCACCACCACTTCTGTTTGCCATCTGGGGAAAGTTTGTGTAGGACAGGTGTCTGTTGCGTTTGAACAAATTGTAATTTTCCAAGTGGAGACTCTCTGCGACAAAAGAGCCCCGCAGGTGTGTTTCTGTTAGGCACAAAACATCTGCTAGACACAATTCATGGTGACTTTTGATGTCATTAATGTGAGCTGGCAGTCCCTCTGTATTATGATGAACAATGGTGAAAACCTCTGACCTGCTCAGTGTTTGCCTCACGTGTAGAAGAGGCATCATGTCATCAAGGTTGGCTTGTCTCATGTTCTCAAGCGCTGCAGTGATTTCTGGGTTGGTGAATATTTTTTTCTCCTCCATATCAAGAAGATACAGTCCACTGAGAGACGTCACTCTACTGACAGCTACGTAGGCCATGCCGGGCTCAAAAATGCTCTTAAGAGAGACAACAGCTGATGTAGTTGTCATACCCTGTACCTTATGTATTGTACATGCAAAGGCCAGCTTCACTGGGAACTGTCTTCGTACCACTCCTTTCTGCTTCAGATTCTCCTCTGCTCTCTCAATGTACACCATATCGTCTGCTGGTGTGCGGTTATTCTTTCCAGATGTCTCATTATCCATTTTAAGTCCAAGCTTGATGATGTGTTGGTCATTTTCAGAGTAAACTACTCTAAGTAGTATTCCAAAAGCTCCATTAACCAAACCATTTTGTATGTCAATGTTTCTGGTGAGCATGACACGAGCTCCTTCTGCAACTTTCAGTGTGTCTGGTAACTCGTTTTTACCTCCTTTCAATGGTCTGTCTTGAAGTGCCATTCTGCCAGTTCTAGGATCTTTTCTATAATCATCTGCATGGATGTCAATGATATGAGTGTGGAGCAGAGCCAGTGTTGAAGAGTTGTGTGCATCCACTTCTTTATTAGTTGCAAAAATGTGCAATGCATCAGTCGGACAATGGGCTGGTTCAGTTATGGCCTGTAACAACAAATTTCTATCTGCTTCGCAAAGCTCATCCAACTTTCCTTTTACACGAATTCTGTTCAGCATCTCAGCAAAGACAACATCATCTTTCTGACGCATAATCTCAGTCAGAGTGATCATCTGAAAATGCTCCCGCCACAGGTCGATCTCAGACGGGTCGTGCACACAGAGAGGTTTAGACTGTCGCACTGGGGGTAGCTGATAGAAGTCTCCGACAGCAATGACTGACATGCCTCCAAAGGGTCTCCGAGTCCCTTTGATCTGTTTGAGTCTTGCATCTACATATGCAAACAGATGTCTTGACACCATAGACACTTCGTCAATGACGATTATTTCAGCATTCAAAAGTTCTGATCTGACTTCATCCAGCTGATTGCCAAGTCCCTGAATGGGAGGTTTTAAGCTTCTAGGCAGCTTGAGAAGAGAATGCAGTGTTGTTCCAGAAATGTTAAAAGCTGCAGTCCCAGTGAAAGCAGTTAACAGGACAGTGGGTTTTGATATGTCAACGTCGTCTGCATATCTGGGCACTTTGCTCAGTATCTTAGATGCTTCTGAGTAGATGCATTTGATAAGATGTGATTTTCCTGTTCCAGCACCACCATTAATATAAAAGAAAAACTGCTCTGGATTTAGAGCACAGACTCTTTTAATGCACCAGTCTCTAACTGCATAAAATATGCAGGCTTGCTTCTTATTCAGATTTTGAAACATCTGACGTAACAATGTGGGATCAATAGCAGGGGGTTCCCTGATGGCTCTGACTTCTGTTGAAGCATCAGCCTGACGGCTGTAGTCGGGCACATCTTCCTGTTCATTTTCATTGTCTCGCTCTCTTTCTTGTTCAACAAGTGGCAACCTTACGAGATCTGATTCAGGTGCCAGATTACACCATTCGTCAGTCACACCTCTGTTCTGCTCATATTCCTCAACAGCGCTCTCGATCTCTTCACTGTTTTTCTCATATTTTTCTCTGTTTCTTTTGACAATGTGTTGCACGTACTCAAGATGGTCAGTACCTGGTAGCTGTACACAGCCAGCACCATAGAAAGCCTGATAGGTTGGCAACGATGGTGTTTTCAGTTCGTGGTCTGAACGATGAGGAAGGTACAGTTTAAGCAGTCTTCCGTAATATTGCTCTGGATGTTTTTCTTGTGAGCAGCGGTGAAATCTGATGATAGCAGGCTTATCATTTTTGCGCCTTTGCACAAACCCCATCTCATTGAGAAGGGGCAAAACATCTTTACCTTTTTTCTGTTGGCCATAGACAATCCTGCAAGTAGCAGCAAAGTCTGCCATGCACATCTCCTCATACTCTGGTGTTTCAGGTCTGGCTTTGTATTTGTCATTCAAAGATGTCATCCAAACATTGGAAGACTCAGGTGTTGTGTTGTCCAGAACTGACAGGGGACGACTCATTTTCACAGGATTATCATCAGTTGGAATGAATATTACAGCACGTGAGCATTGCTTCATGTGAAGACCACATGCACGAGCAACACACTCCTGTGCACTGATCTCTCGCTTCTTTGAATATGCCTGCATGACGGCTCTCATTTCATCGCACTCATTTACACTGTCCTTATGGGAGTTCTCAATGACAGTTTTCAGGTACTCAGATAGCCCGCCCTCTTTTTTTGATATATATTTCATTAAATAATTTGCAGCACCAAAAGCATCTAAAACAAAGCTTATGTCGATATTACTGTTCCAGGCTTCAAGCAGATGTGGATTATAGCCGTTTATCCAAGAGTCTTTTGGATCACGCTTTAGTATGATCGTACTCCTCATGTTCATTTTATTCAGGTATCTCTCATATTCTGCATGTGTCAACTTGCATCTTTCCAAGAGCTGCTCTAAACTCATGGAAGCAGTTTCAGGTTCATTCAGCAGCTGGTTCAGTGGTCTGAGCTTGTTCTTTGCCGTTTCTACTTCCAGTGCATCATCCTCACTGGGTCTTGTGATCATTGTCTCATTGCAGGGTGGTTTGGGAAAACCAAAACGGCACCCGGAGCTTAAACTCCTAAAGCACGTCTTTGTGTGGTTCTTACTGTGTTTTTGCACTTCTGTTACTTTCTTGTACAGTTCAGGTTGTTTATGTGGATCAGGCAGCTGAGCTGTGATGTATTTGTTTATAAAATCAACAACAGTTTGCTCATCATCCTCCTCAAACACAGGAGCACCTTCTACCCACAGGAGGCAGTGTATGTGTGGGCTTCCTCTGTGCTGAAACTCAACTCTGTAAAAGTAGTCAATGACTTTGCCAAGTGGCTCTGCGGGAGATAAGAGTAAATCTCTGAATAATGCTTCAACTCTCTTGTCAAACATGCGCATTGTTGTGACAGGATTGCTTCTCAGGATGTCACACTTCGCTGACCAGTCAAGTCCTTCAAAATTGACTTGTTCACCTTGCTGCCTTGTTATTGCCTCGATCACTTCAGGCCAGCGCATTTCAGCAGCTGAAAATGTGCAAAAGAACGTGGGAGTACCCAACTGTCTGATCATGGCAAAAAGATCTCTTGTTGTTTTCTCCCAATAGGCTGGGGTTCCTCTCAGAGGCTGCATGAATCTCACTGCATCTTTATTTCGCACCAGTTTCTCCACCTCATGTTTATCTTGTAACATGCCTGAGGTTATTTTTCTACCATCTCTGGTCAGAGGCTTTGCCTTCCTTAACTGTACTGTCATGCTGGATGTAGCCAAGTGTATTTCAGTCACAAACTGTGCAAAGAATAAATAGTTTGTGTCTTTGGCAAAACGATCATCAATGCAGAAAAGTCTTGATTTGAAATACCCACTGGGGGATACTTTGATCAGCCTTCTTTCATCAAGTGTGTTTTGGCCTGTAGGAAACTGCACAGGGAAGGCCATGGCCTCCAGTTTAGGTGTTTTGAAAAAACTTATTGGATTGTTTCTCTCTGCAGGAGCAACAGAGTAGATTCCTTCACTGAAACATAATATCTCCTCAGCCACATCAGGGGGCTGCAAACAGGACTCGAGTGCAAAACCACCATTAGTCAGTCCATCTTCTTGCTCTGAATCATCTCTCATCTGTTCATGTGATTGTTCACCATCACAGGGTAACATGTCAATATCCTGTTCATTTTTATTTTGTGCTTCACTCAGTGCATTTTTCTCACAGCTGTCAATTTCCATTAAATCAGCCTCATCATAATCGTCCTCATTCATGTTTTCATCATCATCATCCTCCTCATCTTCATCAGGAAGTGTTGGATCACACAGCTCAGCATCATCTCTGATGCTCACATCCTTATACTGTGGATGAATCTGCTTGAGTTTATGCAGTGCTTGCACAAGTTTAGACCAGCTTACAGTCTGAAACAGCTGATGACCTTTGTAAGACAAGCGTCTCTTCAATTTTACTCTCATGACCTGAGAATTAATTCTTAATCGAGGCAACGCTTCAACAGTTTCCTGTACCTCTGATGGGACACAGACCACATTTCCTCTAATGGCTCTTTGTCTGCCTTTGGGAAGAGGAATAATCTTTGCAAATGGTATGCACTTGGCTATGAGATGTCTCTCCAGGATGTTGAGATCAGACAGTTCAGGTGGAATATCAGCAAGCTCCAGTTTATTGGCAACAGCAAGTGCTGGCATGGATCCATTTTTAAGATGATTGTGGCAGGTGTGACAAATCCACTCTCTCTTTCTCTCATCGGGAACATTGCACTGCTCATTTCTGCAGTTTTCATCACAAACATGAACAAACTTTCCTGTCAAACATGTTGCAGCCACATGTGGGTTTTTGACATAATTTGACCTTGTGCAGGGTCGTACTTGGTTTGGAAATGAAGCCTTCAAACAGACAGTACATGGGTATGATGGTCCAACTTTGATTTGTGATTTGAACACAGATATGGCCTCGTTGATTACACTGTTGTCACTCTCTTGGGTTTGTCTGTTCACCCATCTGTATTTCCTTTTTATTTTCATTGCACATCTCATGTTGTGCATAATTCTGAATGCAAGATTACTTTGATACCTGTCTCGCATTAGTTGTTTCATTAGTTGTCTGTGTCTTACTCTGAATGCATTGTCACGTGTATAACGCTGAGTCACCCGAGATCTTTGTCTCTCTCTGAATTCTGGGCTCTCTTGATACCTTTTAGTGATATAGCTTTTTTGTTTCTTTCTAAATTCAGCATTGTCACAGTATCGTCTTTTAATATATTGTTGTTGTTTCTTTCTGAATTCAGCATTCTCACAGTAAAGTCTTTTTATATAGTCTCGTCGTTTTTGTCTGAATTCATCATTCTCACAGTAAAGCCTTTTTATATAGTCTCGTCGTTTTTGTCTGAATTCATCATTCTCACAGTAAAGCCTTTTTTTATATTGTTGTTGTTTCCGTCTGACTTCAGGATTGTCTTTATATGCCTTGCTTGTGCAAGATTTTTTCTTTTCTTTGTACTCTTTATTTGAAGCATATGTTTGTCGTTCTTTCATTTTTTGGTTTTCTTTTCTCTGTTTTCTCTGTTTTCTCTCTTTTTCTGATGCCATTAATCTTCTTTTCATTTTTTGTCTTCGTTGTTTATTAACTTTGGTCATTTTGTAGATTTTCTTTAAAGCAGTACAGGAAAGATCACAGGCTACTGCATTATTTACTGCAGAAGAGTTTAACTGGCTGCATGAAATGTCATTCTCTGGTAGGAAATTACATTCACTGGGTGGTACTGATTCAGTTTGTGGTTTTACAGATGGTGTGTTTCTCCTTGGAGTAGAGGAGTTTGCTTCATCAACAGTTTTATCAGAGTGAGTAGGTGCCACAGCAGCGGCAGCTGTTGGTCTGCAGACTGTGTCTGTGATAGTATCACTCAGGTTGACTGTGCTCATACTGTAGAACTGCACAGGCTTCAGTTCATAGTTACAAGAGGGTGATATCTCCATCATTTCATAAGAATCTTGGATCCTCTTAATCATGTCACTGAGGAGTGTGAATTTCAGCATCACTGCTGTACCACGATTACGTGACTGTAGTAATAGAGGAAGACCACTGGGTGTTCTGGAGTGTGGATCAAAGAAACCATATTTGCCTGATGTGGATCTGAACACTGCGATACACAATCCACTCATAATCAATAAGGCATACTGCACATCTGACAACAGGCAGCTCAGTCCTGCTTCTAAGCTGAGAAAGGTATCTACTGCTTCCTCTGGAGGTTCTTCAAATGTCCCATACCGGGAAGGCTGTGTCATGTCGACATCATACATAGACCAGCGAGCATCAACTTTGTCTGGCAGCTCATCGGTTGCCAAATGAATATTTTTAGGAAATCTTTTCTTGGCCTCTTTGTACATCACATCACCTTTATCCAAGACCAGATTAAGGTCAGCTGTAGTCATGTTTTCATTCTCATGAAGGAATGCAAGAAATGTGAGTGAGTTGCATGTGCACTGCTTGTTTCTGGAGTGTCCATATTTAGGATGTGCCTGGCTGTGAGATGCACAGACAAGTGTAATAGAGGGCTGGTTTTCAAGGTTCACTCTTTCTGCATGAGATGGTCCTGCCACATCACTGTGACAGCCTCTTTTCAAAAAGTCAGCATAACCCACCTGTGGGGCACTTGACACCTCATGTTGTTCATTAACTTTATGCTGCAGTCCACTCTTTACAGCATCAGCATAAGATACCTGTTGTACATGTGCAGGAACATGTTGACCTGCCTGTTTGACACTGTCAGAATTGGTCTTTGTAGACACACTGTCTTCTGCAGAGCTCTGAGGAAAATCAAACTCAGCTTGTTCACATGTTGGTACTTTGTGAAACTCATGAAACTTTTTCCAGCGTTGTTTTGCAGCTTGTGACTTTTTCTGCTTCCTTGGCATTTTCACACACCTGCAAGTGTTTCTTAGTCTTTAGAAAATATGTTCACAAGATAAGAGTGGCACACACCAGGAGATGTTGTCTTTGTTTTTATATTTCAGTTTTTATTTGTCTTAAACAGTTGTCTTTCGTTTGACAGTTTGTTCTTCAGTTGAGAGAATATTATGCACTCTCTTTATTGGCTTGGCATTTTTCAGCAGCAAGCCAAGAGTGAAAAACAGGTAGAGAGAAAATTTAGAAGAGAGAACAGGCAGAGCAGGAGAGACACGGCTGGGAAATCACAATCAAACCGTGAATTAGTTTTCTTTGTTCAGTTTGTTCTCAGGTAGAGGCAATATATGCACTCTTTATTGCTTTAATGGCTTGGCGTTTTTCAGCAGCAAGCCAAGAGTGAAAAACAGGTAGAGAGAAAATTTAGCAGTGAGAACAGACAGAGCAGGAGAGACACGGCTTTAAATCAAACCGCAGATTTTTCTTTGTTTGTTCAGTTTGTTCATAGGTTGAGGCAAAATATGCACTCTTTATTGCTTTGTTGGCTTGGCGTTTTTCAGCAGCAAGCCAAGAGTGAAAAACAGGTAGAGAGAAAATTTAGCAGAGAGAACAGACAGAGCAGGAGAGACACGGCTTTAAATCAAACCGCAAAAGGATTGTTGGTTTGGCAAAATTTCTCACAAACCACAGAGTGAAATACAGATGGAAAGAAGGCAGAGACAATAGGTGGAGCAGGACAGAGGATAGAGGGGCTGGGGGGTTGGGATGTGAGAGAGAAGACTGGAGATCTGGTCCTTGTTCTTCTTCTTCTACACACTCTGAACAAAAAACAAGAAAAAAAAATAATTTTATTAAAATTATATCACATGGTAATTGTATGAACTAAATGTGACTACTGCAAAAGGACAAAACAAATATTCAAGCTAAACTGTTGTCGGCTGCCATGTGCAAAAAGTTGCATAATTGGGCACTTTTTAAAAGAATAAATATTTAATTAAATTCAGCAATAATATTTTTAAATACAAATATGATTGAGTGAATCATTAATTAATCACATGTAGTGTGACTACAAAAATGTACGAAAAAAATATTTTAGCCCAATTGTTAAGCTGCACTTATGTGTATTTATTATAAAATTGTGTTTAAAAAGTCTAGCACAAAGTTTGAACCCATCACTTTACAGCTTATATTAGTCATATTATTTTTTTATTTTGGTCTACTTCTCTTACAGTATGTGCACACCTACCAGGCAAAGCACAGTGTCAGTCAGGTTCCTGAAAGAAACGAGAAATAATACGTTAGTTGTCTGTACAGTGTTATCAGACTAACAGAAATACAAAGCCCACACGACATGATACACTGAACTTCTAGTCAGCAGGGTAATTATAGAGTAATATAGCACACCAACTGATACAGCAGTCATTTTACAATTCAAACTAGTTAACTGAAGTATTGCCACTTATGTAAGGCTACTGTTAGACTGTTACTAGCCTTAGCATTGCTGCTAGCGCTAGCATTCCGGCTAGCATTAGCACTTCAGTTAGTGTTAGCACTGCAGCTAGCGTTAGCATTGCAGCTAGCGTTAGCATTGCAGCTAGCGTTAGCAATGCTGCTAGCGCTAGCAATGCTGCTAGCGCTAGCACTCTTACTGTTAAAACTGAGCCACAATTGCAATAATAAAGCTAATTTCTTACTTTTGTCTCACTGACCGGCAAGAAATATCACAGGAATATTATTTTTGTCAGTTAACAACTGCTAAGGCTAGTGTTAGCACTATAGCTAGCGTTAGCATTGTTGCTAGCATTAGCATTGAAGCTAGCGTTAGCACTGCTGCTAACAGCAAAACGTAATAAACGTATATAAATGATAGCGAAGGTTATTCTTTTTTCTTTCTTTCTTCTTTGAATTGTTTTTAACTCTGTTGGACTTGATATGTGAGTTTAAATGTCAAACATGTATTTTTTTCCATCATAAAAATAAAACACTGCAGTACTGAGTGTACTGTACTTACCACAGCAGAGAGCAAAGCGGAATGACGACAGTTGGTCCAGTGATAGGTTAAAAACAGATGAGGCGTTCAGGTGGTGCTTGGAAATTTGACCATCAGTTTGAACAGCAATAATGAGCATATACATGTCTGTGTGTTGGTCTCTGTGTGTGACAGACATAGAGAGATAGAGGGAAAAAATACACTATACTAGTGTAAAAATTGGTCCTTTTTGCCCAAGTATAAGCGAATGAGTGACATACAGAAAAACAGGGCAACTGGCATTAAATGAGCAAATAAAAAGTATTAAATCTTGAACTGTTTTGTGGGTTTTATTTTAAGACTACTTTGAGTGTATTCGTGGGGAGATAAACTATACAGACTATAAACAGAGACATTAAATGAGATTAGGTTAGTTAAACGCTAGTTAAAAGGTGGGGAAATTAACTACAGACCGATAGATGCTGAGAGCTTTAATTATCCAGTCAGAAAGGATGATTTTGAAGTCATCAACTGACTCCAACTGCCCAGATCTGAAAAACCTTTGTGCCAATCACAATGCTCTACTTAGTTGGCATATACTAACTAGTGACAAACTATTAATCTGTGGCAAAACCCTGTCAAATCTGTCTTATTGTACTTTTGAAAAAGTTAATCTTACTACAATCTAACATTTTTAGGTTTAACCTTGGCAGAGTGAGAGAGAGCTCGTTAAGCAGGCAGGTGTGAGCCTGGTTGCTATAGTGACAATGGCTCCATACACACGACACAGACATGCACCTCACTTTTGCTGCTTAAAATGAACAGAAAAGTCAGGCCGAAACAAATCGTTCCCATATGAAAAGTACAAGTCGTATTGACGAAATTCTTTCACCGTGAGCGACAGCAGCTTCTAGTCTACTGAATTCTCAGTTTTCATGTCTGTGGAGTTTATTATATGGACATGGTGACAGTGGAAAGACACCATGCTCTTCTGATTTTCAAACGAACCTTCTGAGCCATTTTAACATTAGAGTCTATGGAAGAGTTGGAGGGAGGAGGCTGTGCATTGGTGACATTTATGAAAGAACCATAACACCTAGGACAATAGTAAACACATTGGATGAAAGAGGACAGCCATGGCTACGTTTTGAGGGTAAAATCATACCTGTAGAGCAAACGCTGCGGACACAGCAGCAGTTTTAAAAAAGATTTTAAGATTATTTTTTTTGCTCCTCTCACTCTAGCAGTTGAGCTGCCTCACTCTAGCCCCAACATTCCGTCCCATACACACCCATTATAAACTCTGAAACGGGTGAAAAAACATCATGAAACTTAAACTGGAACTGAAGAAAAAGTATAATAGATATTGAAAAGATAAATACAAGTTGAATAGTTGAATGTCTTGTCTTCGTTTTAAAGTTTGAATGGTGGCTCTATGTGAACGTATGTTGAAGTAGTAAGAGTTTAAAAATGAGTAAGTTGAATGAGAATTTGAAGGGTCTCCCCATTGAAATACATGGGAAATTTTTGTTGAATAAAGTTGAATAAAATTAAAAATATAAATGTTAAAAATGAGAAAAATAGAAGCACACCATTCCAAAAGAAGAGGAATCGAATGGTGTTTGAATGGTTTTTCTAAGTTGAACGGTTTTGAAGGAGATAGTCGGCGAAAAACGTACGGAATAGGAAAAAATAATAATAATAAAGATTAGAAGAACAATACTGTGAATGCTTTTCAAGCATTCACACTAATAATAAAGATTAGAAGAACAATACTGTGAATGCTTTTCAAGCATTCACACTAATAACTAGAAAGTGCATTTTCTGAAGAAACTGCAGTGTGAATGCTTGAATCTGAATGTATGCACTGAAATGAATTAATTACTGAATTTTGAGTTAAAAATATTGAATGAAATAAAAAAAATAAAAAAAACGAATTTAACCTGAAAACAAAGGTGCTGAACTGCTAAAAGCTGAAGGTTACACAGAAGAAGGAGTTGGAAAAAAACTGAAAATGTTTTAAATGTAAATTAGAAAACCCTAAGAAATGAGAAAAGAACATTTAGAGTCAGAAAACATCTGAATGAATATTAAAAGGTCATATTCTTTGAATCACTGAATGACTCAAATGTGATCCCTCCACTTTGATCCACACAGTTTAAAAAGTTTAAATGCCTGAGCTTTGAAAGACACGGTGTTGGAAAGAGAACAATAATGGCGACAATTTGAGGGTAAAATGATGGCTGTAACACTGTGGACACAGCAGCAGTTGAAAGAGAAGTGCTTAAGATGAATCTTGGTACAGTGGCAGGCAGAGCTCGTTAAGCAGGCAGGTGTGAGCCTGGTTGCTATAGTGACCGCACCCAATGGCTCCATACACACGTACACAGACATGCGCCTCACTTTTGCTGCTTAAAATGAACAGAAAAGTCAGGCCGAAACAAATCGCTCCCAAATGAAAAGTAAAAGTCGTATTGACAAAATTCTTTCACCGTGAGCGACAGCAATGTCTAGTCTACCTAATTCTCAGTTTTCATGCCTGTGGAGCTTATTATATGGACGTGGTGACAGTGGAAAGACACCATGCTCTTCTGATTTTCAAACGAACCTTCTGAGCCATTTTAACATTAGAGTCTATGGAAGAGTTGGAGGGAGGAGGCTGTGCATTGGTGACATTTATGAAAGAACCATAACACCTAGTACAATAGTAAACACATTGGATGAAAGAGGACAGCCATGGCTACGTTTTGAGGGTAAAATCATACCTGTAGAGCAAACGCTGTGGACACAGCAGCAGTTTTAAAAAAGATTTTAAGATTAATTTTTTTGCTCCTCTCACTCTAGCAGTTGAGCTGTCTCACTCTAGCCCCAACATTCCGTCCCATACACACCCATTATAAACTCTGAAACGGGTGAAAAAACATCATGAAACTTAAACTGGAACTGAAGAAAAAGTATAATAGATATTGAAAAGATAAATACAAGTTGAATAGTTGAATGTCTTGTCTTCGTTTTAAAGTTTGAATGGTGGCTCTATGTCAATGTATGTGGAAGTAGTAAGAGTTTAAAAATGAGTAAGTTGAATGAGGATTTGAAGGGTCTCCCCATTGAAATACATTATAAATTTTTGTTGAATAAAGTTGAATAAAATTAAAAATATAAATGTTAAAAATATGAAAAATAGAAGCAGTGTTGTCCAAAAGAATAGGAATCTAACGGTGTTTGAATGGTTTTTCTAAGTTGAACGGTTTTGAAGTTATAGGATTACAAAAAACGTACGGAAAAATAAAATATAATAATAACTAGAAAGTGCATTTTCTGAAGAAACTGCAGTGTGAATGCTTGAATCTGAATGTATGCACTGAAATGAATTAATTGCTGAATTTTGAGTTAAAACTTTTTTAATGAGATAAAAAAAAAAACCAAATTTAACCTGAAAACAAAAGTGCTGAACTGCTGAAAGCTGAAGGTTACACAGAAGAAGAAGTTGGAAAAAAGCTGAAAATGTTTTAATTGTAAATTAGAAAACCCTAAGAAATGAGAAAAGAACCTTTAGAGTCGGAAAACATCTGAATGAATATTAAAAGGTCATATTCTTTGAATCACTGAATGACTAAAATGTGATCCCTCCACTTGGATCCACACAGTTTAAAAAGTTTACATCTCTGAGCTTTGAAAGACAAGATGTTGGAAAGAGAACAACGATGGCGATGCTTTGAGGGTAAAATGATGGCTGTAACACTGTGGAGACAGCAGCAGTTGAAAGAGAAGTGTTTAAGTTGAATCTTGGCAGAGTGAGAGAGAGAGCTCGTTAAGCAGGCAGGTGTGAGCCTGGTTGCTATAGTGACTGCACCCAAGGGCTCCATACACACGTACACAGACATGCACCTCACTTTTGCTGCTTAAAATGAACAGAAAAGTCAGGCCGAAACAAATCGCTCCCAAATGAAAAGTAAAAGTCGTATTGACAAAATTCTTTCACCGTGAGCGACAGCAATGTCTAGTCTACTGAATTCTCAGTTTTCATGCCTGTGGAGTTTATTATATGGACGTGGTGACAGTGGAAAGACACCATGCTCTTCTGATTTTCAAACGAACCTTCTGAGCCATTTTAACATTAGAGTCTATGGAAGAGTTGGAGGGAGGAGGCTGTGCATTGGTGACATTTATGAAAGAACCATAACACCTATGACAATAGTAAACACATTGGATGAAAGAGGACAGCGATGGCTACGTTTTGAGGGTAAAATGGCGGCTGTAGAGCAAACGCTGTGGACACAGCAGCAGTTTTAAAAAAGATTTTAAGATTAATTTTTTTGCTCCTCTCACTCTAGCAGTTGAGCTGCCTCACTCTAGCCCCAACATTCCGTCCCATACACACCCATTATAAATTTTGAAACGGGTGAAAAAACATCATGAAACTTAAACTGGAACTGAAGAAAAAGTATAATAGATATTGAAAAGATAAATACAAGTTGAATAGTTGAATGTCTTGTCTTCGTTTTAAAGTTTGAATGGTGGCTCTATGTCAATGTATGTGGAAGTAGTAAGAGTTTAAAAATGAGTAAGTTGAATGAGAATTTGAAGGGTCTCCCCATTGAAATACATGGGAAATTTTTGTTGAATAAAGTTGAATAAAATTTAAAATATAAATGTTAAAAATGAGAAAAATAGAAGCAGTCATGTCCAAAATAATAGGAATCTAACGATGTTTGAATGGTTTTTCTAAGTTGAACGGTTTTGAAGGAGTAGGCTTTCAAAAAACGTACGGAATAAGAAAATATAATAATAACTAGAAAGTGCATTTTCTGAAGAAACTGCAGTGTGAATGCTTGAATCTGAATGTATGCATTGAAATGAAATAATTACTGAATTTAAGTTAAAAATTTTGAATGAGATTAAAAAAAAAACCCGAATTTAACCTGAAAACAAAAGTGCTGAACTGCTAAAAGCTGAAGGTTACACAGAAGAAGAAGTTGGAAAAAAGCTGAAAATGTTTTAATTGTAAATTAGAAAAACCTAAGAAATGAGAAAAGAACATTTAGAGTCAGAAAACATCTGAAAGAATATTAAAAGGTCATATTCTTTGAATCACTGAATGACTAAAATGTGATCCCTCCACTTGGACCCACACAGTTTAAAAAGTTTACATCTCTGAGCTTTGAAAGACAAGATGTTGGAAAAAGAACAACGATGGCGACGTTTTGAGGGTAAAATGATGGCTGTGACACTGTGGACACAGCAGCAGTTGAAAGAGAAGTGCTTAATATGAATCTTGGCACAGTGGCAGGCAGAGCTCGTTAAGCAGGCAGGTGTGAGCCTGGTTGCTATAGTGACTGCACCCAAGGGCTCCATACACACGTACACAGACATGCGCCTCACTTTTGCTGCTTAAAATGAACAGAAAAGTCAGGCCGAAACAAATCGTTCCCATATGAAAAGTACAAGTCGTATTGACGAAATTCTTTCACCGTGAGCGACAGCAGCTTCTAGTCTACTGAATTCTCAGTTTTCATGTCTGTGGAGTTTATTATATGGACGTGGTGACAGTGGAAAGACACCATGCTCTTCTGATTTTCAAACCAACCTTCTGAGCCAATTTAACATTAGAGTCTATGGAAGAGTTGGAGGGAGGAGGCTGTGCATTGGTGACATTTATGAAAGAACCATAACACCTAGGACAATAGTAAACACATTGGATGAAAGAGGACAGCGATGGCTACGTTTTGAGGGTAAAATCATACCTGTAGAGCAAACGCTGCGGACACAGCAGCAGTTTTAAAAAAGATTTTAAGATTAATTTTTTTGCTCCTCTCACTCTAGCAGTTGAGCTGCCTCACTCTAGCCCCAACATTCCGTCCCATACACACCCATTATAAACTCTGAAACGGGTGAAAAAACATCATGAAACTTAAACTGGAACTGAAGAAAAAGTATAATAGATATTGAAAAGATAAATACAAGTTGAATAGTTGAATGTCTTGTCTTCGTTTTAAAGTTTGAATGGTGGCTCTATGTCAATGTATGTGGAAGTAGTAAGAGTTTAAAAATGAGTAAGTTGAATGAGGATTTGAAGGGTCTCCCCATTGAAATACATTATAAATTTTTGTTGAATAAAGTTGAATAAAATTAAAAATATAAATGTTAAAAATATGAAAAATAGAAGCAGTGTTGTCCAAAAGAATAGGAATCTAACGGTGTTTGAATGGTTTTTCTAAGTTGAACGGTTTTGAAGGAGTAGGCTTACAAAAAACGTACGGAATACAGAATAAAATATAATAATAACTAGAAAGTGCATTTTCTGAAGAAACTGCAGTGTGAATGCTTGAATCTGAATGTATGCATTGAAATGAAATAATTACTGAATTTAAGTTAAAAATTTTGAATGAGATAAAAAAAAAAAAACCCGAATTTAACCTGAAAACAAAAGTGCTGAACTGCTAAAAGCTGAAGGTTACACAGAAGAAGAAGTTGGAAAAAAGCTGAAAATGTTTTAATTGTAAATTAGAAAAACCTAAGAAATGAGAAAAGAACATTTAGAGTCAGAAAACATCTGAAAGAATATTAAAAGGTCATATTCTTTGAATCACTGAATGACTAAAATGTGATCCCTCCACTTGGACCCACACAGTTTAAAAAGTTTACATCTCTGAGCTTTGAAAGACAAGATGTTGGAAAAAGAACAACGATGGCGACGTTTTGAGGGTAAAATGATGGCTTTAACACTGTGGACACAGCAGCAGTTGAAAGAGAAGTGCTTAAGATGAATCTTGGTACAGTGGCAGGCAGAGCTCGTTAAGCAGGCAGGTGTGAGCCTGGTTGCTATAGTGACCGCACCCAATGGCTCCATACACACGGACACAGACATGCACCTCACTTTTGCTGCTTAAAATGAACAGAAAAGTCAGGCCGAAACAAATCGTTCCCAAATGAAAAGTAAAAGTCGTATTGACAAAATTCTTTCACTGTGAGCGACAGCAATGTCTAGTCTACCAAATTCTCAGTTTTCATGTCTGTGGAGTTTATTATATGGACGTGGTGACAGTGGAAAGACACCATGCTCTTCTGATTTTCAAACGAACCTTCTGAGCCATTTTAACATTAGTGTCTATGGAAGAGTTGGAGGGAGGAGGCTGTGCATTGGTGACATTTATGAAAGAACCATAACACCTAGTACAATAGTAAACACATTGGATGAAAGAGGACAGCCATGGCTACGTTTTGAGGGTAAAATCATACCTGTAGAGCAAACGCTGCGGACACAGCAGCAGTTTTAAAAAAGATTTTAAGATTATTTTTTTTGCTCCTCTCACTCTAGCAGTTGAGCTGCCTCACTCTAGCCCCAACATTCCGTCCCATACACACCCATTATAAACTCTGAAACGGGTGAAAAAACATCATGAAACTTAAACTGGAACTGAAGAAAAAGTATAATAGATATTGAAAAGATAAATACAAGTTGAATAGTTGAATGTCTTGTCTTCGTTTTAAAGTTTGAATGGTGGCTCTATGTCAACGTATGTTGAAGTAGTAAGAGTTTAAAAATGAGTAAGTTGAATGAGAATTTGAAGGGTCTCCCCATTGAAATACATGGGAAATTTTTGTTGAATAAAGTTGAATAAAATTAAAAATATAAATGTTAAAAATGAGAAAAATACAAGCAATCATGTCCAAAAGAATAGGAATCTAATGGTGTTTGAATGGTTTTTCTAAGTTGAACGGTTTTGAAGGAGTAGGCTTTCAAAAAACGTACGGAATAGATAATAAAATATTATAACTAGAAAGTGCATTTTCTGAAGAAACTGCAGTGTGAATGCTTGAATCTGAATGTATGCACTGAAATGAATTAATTGCTGAATGTTAAGTTAAAAATTCCGAATGAGCTGGAAAATACAGAAATTTTCACCTGAAAACAAAAGTGCAGAACTTTTGAAAGCTGATGTTCACACAGAAGAAGTTGGAAAAAAGCTAAACATGTTTAAAATGTAAATAATAAAAAGATGAGTAATGACAAAAGAAAATTTAGAGTCAGAAAACCTCTGAATGAATATTAAAAGTTCAAATTCTTCTAATTGAAATGAACTTAAAAGATGAACAAAAATTCTGGAGAAAATACAAACTTTAATATACAGCATAATGTTTTTCAGACATATACACATGTGTATATCATGTTTAATAGTATTACATACATCAATTTGTTTTGTATGTCATAGAAAATAACATAAAAATCTTAAGTCATATTTTACAGCTTCTTTCTGAAAAGGACTAGTAGAATAAATAAAAAATAACTAAATTAAATAACTAAATAAAAAATAATAAGCAAGATATGAAATACATGAAAATTCAACTTTTAAAACCACAATCCTGAACCTTTAAATTGTGTTGGTTTCTTAGAACATGGCTGAACAGCTGTTTCTATCGTCCTACTTAATCTGTCTACACATCTTTTTATTACTCATTCTTCTTTATGTTTTAATGTAAACAGAGTCCACACAGTGGTAAAAGAGAACTGTATAGAGATTTTTGAGTAAAGTCAAATGAAAGCGTAAGGTGGTGACACAGTTTAACACATGCAAATAATCAAATAAACACATTAGTCCTTTTTGTGAACATGGATAAATAAGTATCAATACAGCATTGTTCAGCCATGCCACTAAATGCTTTTTTACACATTGTTTTAACCTGGGCTCAGACACAAAGTCCCAAAATTAGTTAGTCCCTGACTTTGAGTTGTGGTTATGACTAATTATTATACACAAGGCTTTATCTATCTGAACTCTAAGGACACAAATATGAAAAAAAAAAAAACTATACTTACCAGCTGATACCCCACACTACACACTAGGTGTGCCATGTGACCTGAAACTTTGGTACAAAATCATCATAATCATTCTGTTAACACTGTTTTTTAACGCTGTTTGTGTTGCTGTTCAGCAGTTTAAAATGTTTTAGATTGGATTACATGGAATGAATTTGAATTTTCTTGGGGGGTTTTGTGTGTGTTTTGTTCTTAGCAGATTTTTTCTTCCATACTGTTGAATTCCAGTTACCACATTTCTGGTCATATGACATCCAGAGTGCCCACTTAAAAAAAATCCCCACAGTTAATTCAACATTAGAACAAAATAAAAATATCCATCCATCCATCCATTCGCTTCCGCTTATCCTTTCCAGGGTCGCGGGGGGCGCTGGAGCCTATCCCAGCTGTCATAGGGCGAAAGGCGGGGTACACCCTGGACAGGTCGCCAGTCTGTCACAGGGCCAACACACAGGGACAGACAACCATTCACACTCACATTCACTCGCACATTCACACCTAGTGACAATTTGGATTAATCAATTAACCTATCCCCACAAATAAAAAAATAAAAATATGTTAAAGAAAAAAAGGTTTGCTCTGTGATGAAATACTAAATAAGCATACATTGTACAGAGCACTAACAATGACAACAATCCTTTAGCCTGTTGATCAGAGAGAGGCAGTCATTATGTCCATTTAAAACCTGTAATCACAGAGCACAATGTTTCTGTGAAACTATGAAGTCCCATATGATCCTCATCATGTCCAGTGACTTCAGAGTGGATCCTCCCTGTCATCCGGCCAGTGTTTGATGTGTGGCAAGCAGCACAGAAGCAGGATAGCTGAGGACTTTAAAAGAAGAGCAGAAAACAGGAATATGTAGTTGTAAATGTAAATATCAGTGATACTTGTCTTGTCAAAGGGAATAAAATAATGAAAATGTTAACTTACACACTCATTTAGGGAGGATCTTGACACTGCACAGAGGAGGCACAGTCAGTCTGACAATGATGGTGATTTCCAGGGATGTTTTCCTGCAGCAACATTCCTGCCAACTGGCCGTATGATCCAGAGTAGTTGGTTTGTAATAAACAGAAAGGTGTATATGTTAGGTAGTGTGCACTCAGAGCTGGTCCTAAGAAACAAACACATCCTGTAATAAACTGAATACCTGTAGTAGTGCTGCTGCAAATATGAAGCCCTTCTATCATGAGTGGTTTCAAAGAAGGTGTTTTGGAGGCTCAGTCACAGAAACTGTGCAGTCTGTTCAGTCCTGAGTGTCTCGGCTCTGAAGGGGATGGATCACAGAGGGAAACACCTGAGTACAGACATTACAATACACTCTAACACTCCTAAGGTCAAGTGAAAACACAATTTAAACACTTCACAAGGAATGAATACATGTTTTCATGGAAATAATGTCATTAACCCTTTTTGTTGTTAGTAAATCTCACCGACTGCTTGTGGGACAAGCTAGAAGGAAGACTTATCACAGAATCTCTCCTGTGCTCCAGATGTGAAGTCTCACGCTCTGATCGTATGGCGATGAAGATGGTGATGATGAAGTTTCTCTGATCTGTGGCATTACAGTTTCTGGCTGCTATGTGCTTCACATTGTTGGATTTTACATGTGAAGCTTGGAGAAGACACAGGAGGACTGTGTCTCTCTTAAAAAGAAAAAAAAAGAAAAACAAAGGAAACCTAACAGGAAAGGAAACCCCCCCCCCTCGACTCCCACCGTACCCCCCCCCCCCCCTCCCACTCAACTCCCCAACCTCACACCATCAAATGTCTATACAAATGTAGGGTATCAGCTGGTAACAGAAAGCAAGTGTAACATATGCACTACATATGTAACACTGCTGAAACATTTCTGGCCAGAAATGTGCAGTTATCAACCCAGACCCACCCTGATGATTGCACTGGCCAGAAACATGATAAAAGCTCATAAAAATTTATGTTTCATAGAAAAATTTGTCCAAAAATATAATTGTGTACTTTTGAAAAAGTTTAAAGTTTATAACAAACCAAAATAATAATATTTTTGTAAATATTATTTCAAAATAGAGGCACACATAAAGTGGCTTAACTGTCATTATTGCTGTAATTAGGTTTGTTTGTTTGTTTGTTTGTTTGTTTGTTTGTTTGTTTGTTTGTTTGTTTTTTTAAAAAGCAACCTTTAGTCATTATTGTTCTCTCAGAAACAATGAAGAAGCTGTTGAACATTTATGTGTTGTGTAGGCAATCCTCTGGTCCACCCTCCCTCCCTCCCAGCCACAGTGAGACTGGGGCAGCCTGGCAGGATGTTGAAGCCTGGCTGCAGAGAGGATATGCCTACACTGTTCGTTTCAAACTGCTATATTTGATTTTTCTGACATTTATAGGTTACTGTTAGTGAATTTTAGATTTTCTGTAATAAATAAAATTGTCATCTTTTACTGATATCATTACTTAATTCATGTAATTGTATTTTATGTAAACAATTCAACCATTATACTGCAATGCAGAGCGTCAACTTTTAAATATCGCTCTACTTTCTTAAGTCATTCAAAAATATAGATATTACTTACTGTATTCAAAGATCTAGATCATGAATCATCACAGGACAATACACAGTATACTGGGTCATGGTAACTATGGTATGTCTTCATGACTCCAGAATGGAGACATCGATCTGACTGAGAAATGAAAATTAGGTCAAGCAGTGTGTTCTTCTCTGTGGTAGGGGCAGTGATGACCTGTGCGTATCCCCTAGACTCAAACAGCTCCAGGATTAGTTTGTTTGCACTGGATAAAACATTCTCATTAAAATCACCACAAACTATGATGGGATGACAGTCCATGATCTCCAATGAGTCTAATAGGCTTACCAGGTTTTTCAGGAATGGCCTCAGAGTGTAGTCTGGAGGTCTGTATACAACTGCAATCAGAGCACTGACTGGTGCTTCAACCTTTAAAGCCAGAAATTCAAGGTCAGTTACATTATGGATGTACTGTTTTTCATGCACTTGAATGTCACTTTTCACATAAACAGCAACTCCACCACCACTTCTGTTTGCCATCTGGGGAAAGTTTGTGTAGGACAGGTGTCTGTTGCGTTTGAACAAATTGTAATTTTCCAAGTGGAGACTCTCTGCGACAAAAGAGCCCCGCAGGTGTGTTTCTGTTAGGCACAAAACATCTGCTAGACACAATTCATGGTGACTTTTGATGTCATTAATGTGAGCTGGCAGTCCCTCTGTATTATGATGAACAATGGTGAAAACCTCTGACCTGCTCAGTGTTTGCCTCACGTGTAGAAGAGGCATCATGTCATCAAGGTTGGCTTGTCTCATGTTCTCAAGCGCTGCAGTGATTTCTGGGTTGGTGAATATTTTTTTCTCCTCCATATCAAGAAGATACAGTCCACTGAGAGACGTCACTCTACTGACAGCTACGTAGGCCATGCCGGGCTCAAAAATGCTCTTAAGAGAGACAACAGCTGATGTAGTTGTCATACCCTGTACCTTATGTATTGTACATGCAAAGGCCAGCTTCACTGGGAACTGTCTTCGTACCACTCCTTTCTGCTTCAGATTCTCCTCTGCTCTCTCAATGTACACCATATCGTCTGCTGGTGTGCGGTTATTCTTTCCAGATGTCTCATTATCCATTTTAAGTCCAAGCTTGATGATGTGTTGGTCATTTTCAGAGTAAACTACTCTAAGTAGTATTCCAAAAGCTCCATTAACCAAACCATTTTGTATGTCAATGTTTCTGGTGAGCATGACACGAGCTCCTTCTGCAACTTTCAGTGTGTCTGGTAACTCGTTTTTACCTCCTTTCAATGGTCTGTCTTGAAGTGCCATTCTGCCAGTTCTAGGATCTTTTCTATAATCATCTGCATGGATGTCAATGATATGAGTGTGGAGCAGAGCCAGTGTTGAAGAGTTGTGTGCATCCACTTCTTTATTAGTTGCAAAAATGTGCAATGCATCAGTCGGACAATGGGCTGGTTCAGTTATGGCCTGTAACAACAAATTTCTATCTGCTTCGCAAAGCTCATCCAACTTTCCTTTTACACGAATTCTGTTCAGCATCTCAGCAAAGACAACATCATCTTTCTGACGCATAATCTCAGTCAGAGTGATCATCTGAAAATGCTCCCGCCACAGGTCGATCTCAGACGGGTCGTGCACACAGAGAGGTTTAGACTGTCGCACTGGGGGTAGCTGATAGAAGTCTCCGACAGCAATGACTGACATGCCTCCAAAGGGTCTCCGAGTCCCTTTGATCTGTTTGAGTCTTGCATCTACATATGCAAACAGATGTCTTGACACCATAGACACTTCGTCAATGACGATTATTTCAGCATTCAAAAGTTCTGATCTGACTTCATCCAGCTGATTGCCAAGTCCCTGAATGGGAGGTTTTAAGCTTCTAGGCAGCTTGAGAAGAGAATGCAGTGTTGTTCCAGAAATGTTAAAAGCTGCAGTCCCAGTGAAAGCAGTTAACAGGACAGTGGGTTTTGATATGTCAACGTCGTCTGCATATCTGGGCACTTTGCTCAGTATCTTAGATGCTTCTGAGTAGATGCATTTGATAAGATGTGATTTTCCTGTTCCAGCACCACCATTAATATAAAAGAAAAACTGCTCTGGATTTAGAGCACAGACTCTTTTAATGCACCAGTCTCTAACTGCATAAAATATGCAGGCTTGCTTCTTATTCAGATTTTGAAACATCTGACGTAACAATGTGGGATCAATAGCAGGGGGTTCCCTGATGGCTCTGACTTCTGTTGAAGCATCAGCCTGACGGCTGTAGTCGGGCACATCTTCCTGTTCATTTTCATTGTCTCGCTCTCTTTCTTGTTCAACAAGTGGCAACCTTACGAGATCTGATTCAGGTGCCAGATTACACCATTCGTCAGTCACACCTCTGTTCTGCTCATATTCCTCAACAGCGCTCTCGATCTCTTCACTGTTTTTCTCATATTTTTCTCTGTTTCTTTTGACAATGTGTTGCACGTACTCAAGATGGTCAGTACCTGGTAGCTGTACACAGCCAGCACCATAGAAAGCCTGATAGGTTGGCAACGATGGTGTTTTCAGTTCGTGGTCTGAACGATGAGGAAGGTACAGTTTAAGCAGTCTTCCGTAATATTGCTCTGGATGTTTTTCTTGTGAGCAGCGGTGAAATCTGATGATAGCAGGCTTATCATTTTTGCGCCTTTGCACAAACCCCATCTCATTGAGAAGGGGCAAAACATCTTTACCTTTTTTCTGTTGGCCATAGACAATCCTGCAAGTAGCAGCAAAGTCTGCCATGCACATCTCCTCATACTCTGGTGTTTCAGGTCTGGCTTTGTATTTGTCATTCAAAGATGTCATCCAAACATTGGAAGACTCAGGTGTTGTGTTGTCCAGAACTGACAGGGGACGACTCATTTTCACAGGATTATCATCAGTTGGAATGAATATTACAGCACGTGAGCATTGCTTCATGTGAAGACCACATGCACGAGCAACACACTCCTGTGCACTGATCTCTCGCTTCTTTGAATATGCCTGCATGACGGCTCTCATTTCATCGCACTCATTTACACTGTCCTTATGGGAGTTCTCAATGACAGTTTTCAGGTACTCAGATAGCCCGCCCTCTTTTTTTGATATATATTTCATTAAATAATTTGCAGCACCAAAAGCATCTAAAACAAAGCTTATGTCGATATTACTGTTCCAGGCTTCAAGCAGATGTGGATTATAGCCGTTTATCCAAGAGTCTTTTGGATCACGCTTTAGTATGATCGTACTCCTCATGTTCATTTTATTCAGGTATCTCTCATATTCTGCATGTGTCAACTTGCATCTTTCCAAGAGCTGCTCTAAACTCATGGAAGCAGTTTCAGGTTCATTCAGCAGCTGGTTCAGTGGTCTGAGCTTGTTCTTTGCCGTTTCTACTTCCAGTGCATCATCCTCACTGGGTCTTGTGATCATTGTCTCATTGCAGGGTGGTTTGGGAAAACCAAAACGGCACCCGGAGCTTAAACTCCTAAAGCACGTCTTTGTGTGGTTCTTACTGTGTTTTTGCACTTCTGTTACTTTCTTGTACAGTTCAGGTTGTTTATGTGGATCAGGCAGCTGAGCTGTGATGTATTTGTTTATAAAATCAACAACAGTTTGCTCATCATCCTCCTCAAACACAGGAGCACCTTCTACCCACAGGAGGCAGTGTATGTGTGGGCTTCCTCTGTGCTGAAACTCAACTCTGTAAAAGTAGTCAATGACTTTGCCAAGTGGCTCTGCGGGAGATAAGAGTAAATCTCTGAATAATGCTTCAACTCTCTTGTCAAACATGCGCATTGTTGTGACAGGATTGCTTCTCAGGATGTCACACTTCGCTGACCAGTCAAGTCCTTCAAAATTGACTTGTTCACCTTGCTGCCTTGTTATTGCCTCGATCACTTCAGGCCAGCGCATTTCAGCAGCTGAAAATGTGCAAAAGAACGTGGGAGTACCCAACTGTCTGATCATGGCAAAAAGATCTCTTGTTGTTTTCTCCCAATAGGCTGGGGTTCCTCTCAGAGGCTGCATGAATCTCACTGCATCTTTATTTCGCACCAGTTTCTCCACCTCATGTTTATCTTGTAACATGCCTGAGGTTATTTTTCTACCATCTCTGGTCAGAGGCTTTGCCTTCCTTAACTGTACTGTCATGCTGGATGTAGCCAAGTGTATTTCAGTCACAAACTGTGCAAAGAATAAATAGTTTGTGTCTTTGGCAAAACGATCATCAATGCAGAAAAGTCTTGATTTGAAATACCCACTGGGGGATACTTTGATCAGCCTTCTTTCATCAAGTGTGTTTTGGCCTGTAGGAAACTGCACAGGGAAGGCCATGGCCTCCAGTTTAGGTGTTTTGAAAAAACTTATTGGATTGTTTCTCTCTGCAGGAGCAACAGAGTAGATTCCTTCACTGAAACATAATATCTCCTCAGCCACATCAGGGGGCTGCAAACAGGACTCGAGTGCAAAACCACCATTAGTCAGTCCATCTTCTTGCTCTGAATCATCTCTCATCTGTTCATGTGATTGTTCACCATCACAGGGTAACATGTCAATATCCTGTTCATTTTTATTTTGTGCTTCACTCAGTGCATTTTTCTCACAGCTGTCAATTTCCATTAAATCAGCCTCATCATAATCGTCCTCATTCATGTTTTCATCATCATCATCCTCCTCATCTTCATCAGGAAGTGTTGGATCACACAGCTCAGCATCATCTCTGATGCTCACATCCTTATACTGTGGATGAATCTGCTTGAGTTTATGCAGTGCTTGCACAAGTTTAGACCAGCTTACAGTCTGAAACAGCTGATGACCTTTGTAAGACAAGCGTCTCTTCAATTTTACTCTCATGACCTGAGAATTAATTCTTAATCGAGGCAACGCTTCAACAGTTTCCTGTACCTCTGATGGGACACAGACCACATTTCCTCTAATGGCTCTTTGTCTGCCTTTGGGAAGAGGAATAATCTTTGCAAATGGTATGCACTTGGCTATGAGATGTCTCTCCAGGATGTTGAGATCAGACAGTTCAGGTGGAATATCAGCAAGCTCCAGTTTATTGGCAACAGCAAGTGCTGGCATGGATCCATTTTTAAGATGATTGTGGCAGGTGTGACAAATCCACTCTCTCTTTCTCTCATCGGGAACATTGCACTGCTCATTTCTGCAGTTTTCATCACAAACATGAACAAACTTTCCTGTCAAACATGTTGCAGCCACATGTGGGTTTTTGACATAATTTGACCTTGTGCAGGGTCGTACTTGGTTTGGAAATGAAGCCTTCAAACAGACAGTACATGGGTATGATGGTCCAACTTTGATTTGTGATTTGAACACAGATATGGCCTCGTTGATTACACTGTTGTCACTCTCTTGGGTTTGTCTGTTCACCCATCTGTATTTCCTTTTTATTTTCATTGCACATCTCATGTTGTGCATAATTCTGAATGCAAGATTACTTTGATACCTGTCTCGCATTAGTTGTTTCATTAGTTGTCTGTGTCTTACTCTGAATGCATTGTCACGTGTATAACGCTGAGTCACCCGAGATCTTTGTCTCTCTCTGAATTCTGGGCTCTCTTGATACCTTTTAGTGATATAGCTTTTTTGTTTCTTTCTAAATTCAGCATTGTCACAGTATCGTCTTTTAATATATTGTTGTTGTTTCTTTCTGAATTCAGCATTCTCACAGTAAAGTCTTTTTATATAGTCTCGTCGTTTTTGTCTGAATTCATCATTCTCACAGTAAAGCCTTTTTATATAGTCTCGTCGTTTTTGTCTGAATTCATCATTCTCACAGTAAAGCCTTTTTTTATATTGTTGTTGTTTCCGTCTGACTTCAGGATTGTCTTTATATGCCTTGCTTGTGCAAGATTTTTTCTTTTCTTTGTACTCTTTATTTGAAGCATATGTTTGTCGTTCTTTCATTTTTTGGTTTTCTTTTCTCTGTTTTCTCTGTTTTCTCTCTTTTTCTGATGCCATTAATCTTCTTTTCATTTTTTGTCTTCGTTGTTTATTAACTTTGGTCATTTTGTAGATTTTCTTTAAAGCAGTACAGGAAAGATCACAGGCTACTGCATTATTTACTGCAGAAGAGTTTAACTGGCTGCATGAAATGTCATTCTCTGGTAGGAAATTACATTCACTGGGTGGTACTGATTCAGTTTGTGGTTTTACAGATGGTGTGTTTCTCCTTGGAGTAGAGGAGTTTGCTTCATCAACAGTTTTATCAGAGTGAGTAGGTGCCACAGCAGCGGCAGCTGTTGGTCTGCAGACTGTGTCTGTGATAGTATCACTCAGGTTGACTGTGCTCATACTGTAGAACTGCACAGGCTTCAGTTCATAGTTACAAGAGGGTGATATCTCCATCATTTCATAAGAATCTTGGATCCTCTTAATCATGTCACTGAGGAGTGTGAATTTCAGCATCACTGCTGTACCACGATTACGTGACTGTAGTAATAGAGGAAGACCACTGGGTGTTCTGGAGTGTGGATCAAAGAAACCATATTTGCCTGATGTGGATCTGAACACTGCGATACACAATCCACTCATAATCAATAAGGCATACTGCACATCTGACAACAGGCAGCTCAGTCCTGCTTCTAAGCTGAGAAAGGTATCTACTGCTTCCTCTGGAGGTTCTTCAAATGTCCCATACCGGGAAGGCTGTGTCATGTCGACATCATACATAGACCAGCGAGCATCAACTTTGTCTGGCAGCTCATCGGTTGCCAAATGAATATTTTTAGGAAATCTTTTCTTGGCCTCTTTGTACATCACATCACCTTTATCCAAGACCAGATTAAGGTCAGCTGTAGTCATGTTTTCATTCTCATGAAGGAATGCAAGAAATGTGAGTGAGTTGCATGTGCACTGCTTGTTTCTGGAGTGTCCATATTTAGGATGTGCCTGGCTGTGAGATGCACAGACAAGTGTAATAGAGGGCTGGTTTTCAAGGTTCACTCTTTCTGCATGAGATGGTCCTGCCACATCACTGTGACAGCCTCTTTTCAAAAAGTCAGCATAACCCACCTGTGGGGCACTTGACACCTCATGTTGTTCATTAACTTTATGCTGCAGTCCACTCTTTACAGCATCAGCATAAGATACCTGTTGTACATGTGCAGGAACATGTTGACCTGCCTGTTTGACACTGTCAGAATTGGTCTTTGTAGACACACTGTCTTCTGCAGAGCTCTGAGGAAAATCAAACTCAGCTTGTTCACATGTTGGTACTTTGTGAAACTCATGAAACTTTTTCCAGCGTTGTTTTGCAGCTTGTGACTTTTTCTGCTTCCTTGGCATTTTCACACACCTGCAAGTGTTTCTTAGTCTTTAGAAAATATGTTCACAAGATAAGAGTGGCACACACCAGGAGATGTTGTCTTTGTTTTTATATTTCAGTTTTTATTTGTCTTAAACAGTTGTCTTTCGTTTGACAGTTTGTTCTTCAGTTGAGAGAATATTATGCACTCTCTTTATTGGCTTGGCATTTTTCAGCAGCAAGCCAAGAGTGAAAAACAGGTAGAGAGAAAATTTAGAAGAGAGAACAGGCAGAGCAGGAGAGACACGGCTGGGAAATCACAATCAAACCGTGAATTAGTTTTCTTTGTTCAGTTTGTTCTCAGGTAGAGGCAATATATGCACTCTTTATTGCTTTAATGGCTTGGCGTTTTTCAGCAGCAAGCCAAGAGTGAAAAACAGGTAGAGAGAAAATTTAGCAGTGAGAACAGACAGAGCAGGAGAGACACGGCTTTAAATCAAACCGCAGATTTTTCTTTGTTTGTTCAGTTTGTTCATAGGTTGAGGCAAAATATGCACTCTTTATTGCTTTGTTGGCTTGGCGTTTTTCAGCAGCAAGCCAAGAGTGAAAAACAGGTAGAGAGAAAATTTAGCAGAGAGAACAGACAGAGCAGGAGAGACACGGCTTTAAATCAAACCGCAAAAGGATTGTTGGTTTGGCAAAATTTCTCACAAACCACAGAGTGAAATACAGATGGAAAGAAGGCAGAGACAATAGGTGGAGCAGGACAGAGGATAGAGGGGCTGGGGGGTTGGGATGTGAGAGAGAAGACTGGAGATCTGGTCCTTGTTCTTCTTCTTCTACACACTCTGAACAAAAAACAAGAAAAAAAAATAATTTTATTAAAATTATATCACATGGTAATTGTATGAACTAAATGTGACTACTGCAAAAGGACAAAACAAATATTCAAGCTAAACTGTTGTCGGCTGCCATGTGCAAAAAGTTGCATAATTGGGCACTTTTTAAAAGAATAAATATTTAATTAAATTCAGCAATAATATTTTTAAATACAAATATGATTGAGTGAATCATTAATTAATCACATGTAGTGTGACTACAAAAATGTACGAAAAAAATATTTTAGCCCAATTGTTAAGCTGCACTTATGTGTATTTATTATAAAATTGTGTTTAAAAAGTCTAGCACAAAGTTTGAACCCATCACTTTACAGCTTATATTAGTCATATTATTTTTTTATTTTGGTCTACTTCTCTTACAGTATGTGCACACCTACCAGGCAAAGCACAGTGTCAGTCAGGTTCCTGAAAGAAACGAGAAATAATACGTTAGTTGTCTGTACAGTGTTATCAGACTAACAGAAATACAAAGCCCACACGACATGATACACTGAACTTCTAGTCAGCAGGGTAATTATAGAGTAATATAGCACACCAACTGATACAGCAGTCATTTTACAATTCAAACTAGTTAACTGAAGTATTGCCACTTATGTAAGGCTACTGTTAGACTGTTACTAGCCTTAGCATTGCTGCTAGCGCTAGCATTCCGGCTAGCATTAGCACTTCAGTTAGTGTTAGCACTGCAGCTAGCGTTAGCATTGCAGCTAGCGTTAGCATTGCAGCTAGCGTTAGCAATGCTGCTAGCGCTAGCAATGCTGCTAGCGCTAGCACTCTTACTGTTAAAACTGAGCCACAATTGCAATAATAAAGCTAATTTCTTACTTTTGTCTCACTGACCGGCAAGAAATATCACAGGAATATTATTTTTGTCAGTTAACAACTGCTAAGGCTAGTGTTAGCACTATAGCTAGCGTTAGCATTGTTGCTAGCATTAGCATTGAAGCTAGCGTTAGCACTGCTGCTAACAGCAAAACGTAATAAACGTATATAAATGATAGCGAAGGTTATTCTTTTTTCTTTCTTTCTTCTTTGAATTGTTTTTAACTCTGTTGGACTTGATATGTGAGTTTAAATGTCAAACATGTATTTTTTTCCATCATAAAAATAAAACACTGCAGTACTGAGTGTACTGTACTTACCACAGCAGAGAGCAAAGCGGAATGACGACAGTTGGTCCAGTGATAGGTTAAAAACAGATGAGGCGTTCAGGTGGTGCTTGGAAATTTGACCATCAGTTTGAACAGCAATAATGAGCATATACATGTCTGTGTGTTGGTCTCTGTGTGTGACAGACATAGAGAGATAGAGGGAAAAAATACACTATACTAGTGTAAAAATTGGTCCTTTTTGCCCAAGTATAAGCGAATGAGTGACATACAGAAAAACAGGGCAACTGGCATTAAATGAGCAAATAAAAAGTATTAAATCTTGAACTGTTTTGTGGGTTTTATTTTAAGACTACTTTGAGTGTATTCGTGGGGAGATAAACTATACAGACTATAAACAGAGACATTAAATGAGATTAGGTTAGTTAAACGCTAGTTAAAAGGTGGGGAAATTAACTACAGACCGATAGATGCTGAGAGCTTTAATTATCCAGTCAGAAAGGATGATTTTGAAGTCATCAACTGACTCCAACTGCCCAGATCTGAAAAACCTTTGTGCCAATCACAATGCTCTACTTAGTTGGCATATACTAACTAGTGACAAACTATTAATCTGTGGCAAAACCCTGTCAAATCTGTCTTATTGTACTTTTGAAAAAGTTAATCTTACTACAATCTAACATTTTTAGGTTTAACCTTGGCAGAGTGAGAGAGAGCTCGTTAAGCAGGCAGGTGTGAGCCTGGTTGCTATAGTGACAATGGCTCCATACACACGACACAGACATGCACCTCACTTTTGCTGCTTAAAATGAACAGAAAAGTCAGGCCGAAACAAATCGTTCCCATATGAAAAGTACAAGTCGTATTGACGAAATTCTTTCACCGTGAGCGACAGCAGCTTCTAGTCTACTGAATTCTCAGTTTTCATGTCTGTGGAGTTTATTATATGGACATGGTGACAGTGGAAAGACACCATGCTCTTCTGATTTTCAAACGAACCTTCTGAGCCATTTTAACATTAGAGTCTATGGAAGAGTTGGAGGGAGGAGGCTGTGCATTGGTGACATTTATGAAAGAACCATAACACCTAGGACAATAGTAAACACATTGGATGAAAGAGGACAGCCATGGCTACGTTTTGAGGGTAAAATCATACCTGTAGAGCAAACGCTGCGGACACAGCAGCAGTTTTAAAAAAGATTTTAAGATTATTTTTTTTGCTCCTCTCACTCTAGCAGTTGAGCTGCCTCACTCTAGCCCCAACATTCCGTCCCATACACACCCATTATAAACTCTGAAACGGGTGAAAAAACATCATGAAACTTAAACTGGAACTGAAGAAAAAGTATAATAGATATTGAAAAGATAAATACAAGTTGAATAGTTGAATGTCTTGTCTTCGTTTTAAAGTTTGAATGGTGGCTCTATGTGAACGTATGTTGAAGTAGTAAGAGTTTAAAAATGAGTAAGTTGAATGAGAATTTGAAGGGTCTCCCCATTGAAATACATGGGAAATTTTTGTTGAATAAAGTTGAATAAAATTAAAAATATAAATGTTAAAAATGAGAAAAATAGAAGCACACCATTCCAAAAGAAGAGGAATCGAATGGTGTTTGAATGGTTTTTCTAAGTTGAACGGTTTTGAAGGAGATAGTCGGCGAAAAACGTACGGAATAGGAAAAAATAATAATAATAAAGATTAGAAGAACAATACTGTGAATGCTTTTCAAGCATTCACACTAATAATAAAGATTAGAATAACAATACTGTGAATGCTTTTCAAGCATTCACACTAATAAAGATTAGAAGAACAATACTGTGAATGCTTTTCAAGCATTCACACTAATAACTAGAAAGTGCATTTTCTGAAGAAACTGCAGTGTGAATGCTTGAATCTGAATGTATGCACTGAAATGAATTAATTGCTGAATTTTGAGTTAAAAATATTGAATGAGATAAAAAAACAAACGAAAAAAACCCGAATTTAACCTGAAAACAAAGGTGCTGAACTGCTAAAAGCTGGATGTTACACAGAAGAAGAAGTTGGAAAAAAACTGAAAATGTTTTAAATGTAAATTAGAAAACCCTAAGAAATGAGAAAAGAATATTTAGAGTCAGAAAACATCTGAATGAATATTAAAAGTTCATATTCTTTGAATCACTGAATGACTAAAATGTGATCCCTCCGCTTGGATCCACACCATTTAAAAATTTTAAACGTCTGAGCTTTTAAAGACACAGTGTTAGAAAGAGAACAACGATGGCGACGTTTTGAGGGTAAAATGATGGCTGTAACACTGTGGACACAGCAGCAGTTGAAAGAGAAGTGTTTAAGATGAATCTTGGCAGAGTGGCAGGCAGAGCTCGTTAAGCAGGCAGGTGTGAGCCTGGTTGCTATAGTGACTGCACCCAATGGCTCCATACACACGTACACAGACATGCGCCTCACTTTTGCTGCTTAAAATGAACAGAAAAGTCAGGCCGAAACAAATCGTTCCCAAATGAAAAGTAAAAGTCGTATTGACAAAATTCTTTCACTGTGAGCGACAGCAATGTCTAGTCTACCTAATTCTCAGTTTTCATGTCTGTGGAGTTTATTATATGGACGTGGTGACAGTGGAAAGACACCATGCTCTTCTGATTTTCAAACGAACCTTCTGAGCCATTTTAACATTAGAGTCTATGGAAGAGTTGGAGGGAGGAGGCTGTGCATTGGTGACATTTATGAAAGAACCATAACACCTAGTACAATAGTAAACACATTGGATGAAAGAGGACAGCCATGGCTACGTTTTGAGGGTAAAATCATACCTGTAGAGCAAACGCTGCAGACACAGCAGCAGTTTTAAAAAAGATTTTAAGATTATTTTTTTTGCTCCTCTCACTCTAGCAGTTGAGCTGCCTCACTCTAGCCCCAACGTTCCGTCCCATACACACCCATTATAAACTCTGAAACGGGTGAAAAAACATCATGAAACTTAAACTGGAACTGAAGAAAAAGTATAATAGATATTGAAAAGATAAATACAAGTTGAATAGTTGAATGTCTTGTCTTCGTTTTAAAGTTTGAATGGTGGCTCTATGTGAACGTATGTTGAAGTAGTAAGAGTTTAAAAATGAGTAAGTTGAATGAGAATTTGAAGGGTCTCCCCATTGAAATACATGGGAAATTTTTGTTGAATAAAGTTGAATAAAATTAAAAATATAAATGTTAAAAATGAGAAAAATACAAGCAATCATGTCCAAAAGAATAGGAATCTAATGGTGTTTGAATGGTTTTTCTAAGTTGAACGGTTTTGAAGGAGTAGGCTTTCAAAAAACGTACGGAATAGATAATAAAATATTATAATAATAAAGATTACAACAACAATACTGTGAATGCTTTTCAAGCATTCACACTAATAACTAGAAAGTGCATTTTCTGAAGAAACTGCAGTGTGAATGCTTGAATCTGAATGTATGCATTGAAATGAAATAATTACTGAATTTAAGTTAAAAATTTTGAATGAGATAAAAAAAAAAAAAACCCGAATTTAACCTGAAAACAAAAGTGCTGAACTGCTAAAAGCTGAAGGTTACACAGAAGAAGAAGTTGGAAAAAAGCTGAAAATGTTTTAATTGTAAATTAGAAAAACCTAAGAAATGAGAAAAGAACATTTAGAGTCAGAAAACATCTGAATGAATATTAAAAGTTCATATTCTTTGAATCACTGAATGACTAAAATGTGATCCCTCCGCTTTGATCCACACAGTTTAAAAAATTTAAAAGTGTGAGCTTTGAAAGACACTGTGTTGGAAAGAGAACAATAATGGCGACATTTTGAGGGTAAAATGATGGCTGTAACACTGTGGACACAGCAGCAGTTGAAAGAGAAGTGTTTAAGATGAATCTTGGCACAGTGGCAGGCAGAGCTCGTTAAGCAGGCAGGTGTGAGCCTGGTTGCTATAGTGACCGCACCCAAGGGCTCCATACACACGTACACAGACATGCGCCTCACTTTTGCTGCTTAAAATGAACAGAAAAGTCAGGCCGAAACAAATCGCTCCCAAATGAAAAGTAAAAGTCGTATTGACAAAATTCTTTCACCGTGAGCGACAGCAATGTCTAGTCTACTGAATTCTCAGTTTTCATGCCTGTGGAGTTTATTATATGGACGTGGTGACAGTGGAAAGACACCATGCTCTTCTGATTTTCAAAAGAACCTTCTGAGCCATTTTAACATTAGAGTCTATGGAAGAGTTGGAGGGAGGAGGCTGTGCATTGGTGACATTTATGAAAGAACCATAACACCTAGGACAATAGTAAACACATTGGATGAAAGAGGACAGCGATGGCTACATTTTGAGGGTAAAATCATACCTGTAGAGCAAACGCTGCGGACACAGCAGCAGTTTTAAAAAATATTTTAAGATTAATTTTTTTGCTCCTCTCACTCTAGCAGTTGAGCTGCCTCACTCTAGCCCCAACATTCCGTCCCATACACACCCATTATAAACTCTGAAACGGGTGAAAAAACATCATGAAACTTAAACTAGAACTGAAGAAAAAGTATAATAGATATTGAAAAGATAAATACAAGTTGAATAGTTGAATGTCTTGTCTTCGTTTTAAAGTTTGAATGGTGGCTCTATGTCAATGTATGTGGAAGTAGTAAGAGTTTAAAAATGAGTAAGTTGAATGAGGATTTGAAGGGTCTCCCCATTGAAATACATTATAAATTTTTGTTGAATAAAGTTGAATAAAATTAAAAATATAAATGTTAAAAATATGAAAAATAGAAGCAGTGTTGTCCAAAAGAATAGGAATCTAACGGTGTTTGAATGGTTTTTCTAAGTTGAACGGTTTTGAAGGAGTAGGATTACAAAAAACGTACGGAATACAGAATAAAATATAATAACTAGAAAGTGCATTTTCTGAAGAAACTGCAGTGTGAATGCTTGAATCTGAATGTATGCACTGAAATGAATTAATTGCTGAATTTTGAGTTAAAAATATTGAATGAGATTAAAAAAAAACAAAAAAAACCTAATTTAACCTGAAAACAAAGGTGCTGAACTGCTAAAAGCTGAAGGTTACACAGAAGGAGTTGGAAAAAAACTGAAAATGTTTTAAATGTAAATTAGAAAACCCTAAGAAATGAGAAAAGAACATTTAGAGTCAGAAAACATCTGAAAGAATATTAAAAGGTCATATTCTTTGAATCACTGAATGACTCAAATGTGATCCCTCCACTTTGATCCACACAGTTTAAAAAGTTTAAATGCCTGAGCTTTGAAAGATACGGTGTTGGAAAGAGAACAATAATGGCGACAATTTGAGGGTAAAATGATGGCTGTAACACTGTGGACACAGCAGCAGTTGAAAGAGAAGTGCTTAAGATGAATCTTGGTACAGTGGCAGGCAGAGCTCGTTAAGCAGGCAGGTGTGAGCCTGGTTGCTATAGTGACCGCACCCAATGGCTCCATACACACGTACACAGACATGCGCCTCACTTTTGCTGCTTAAAATGAACAGAAAAGTCAGGCCGAAACAAATCGTTCCCAAATGAAAAGTAAAAGTCGTATTGACAAAATTCTTTCACCGTGAGCGACAGCAGCTTCTAGTCTACTGAATTCTCAGTTTTCATGTCTGTGGAGTTTATTATATGGACGTGGTGACAGTGGAAAGACACCATGCTCTTCTGATTTTCAAACGAACCTTCTGAGCCATTTTAACATTAGAGTCTATGGAAGAGTTGGAGGGAGGAGGCTGTGCATTGGTGACATTTATGAAAGAACCATAACACCTAGTACAATAGTAAACACATTGGATGAAAGAGGACAGCCATGGCTACGTTTTGAGGGTAAAATCATACCTGTAGAGCAAACGCTGCGGACACAGCAGCAGTTTTAAAAAATATTTTAAGATTAATTTTTTTGCTCCTCTCACTCTAGCAGTTGAGCTGCCTCACTCTAGCCCCAACATTCCGTCCCATACACACCCATTATAAACTCTGAAACGGGTGAAAAAACATCATGAAACTTAAACTGGAACTGAAGAAAAAGTATAATAGATATTGAAAAGATAAATACAAGTTGAATAGTTGAATGTCTTGTCTTCGTTTTAAAGTTTGAATGGTGGCTCTATGTCAACGTATGTTGAAGTAGTAAGAGTTTAAAAATGAGTAAGTTGAATGAGAATTTGAAGGGTCTCCCCATTGAAATACATGGGAAATTTTTGTTGAATAAAGTTGAATAAAATTAAAAATATAAATGTTAAAAATGAGAAAAATAGAAGCAATGTTGTCCAAAATAATAGGAATCTAACGATGTTTGAATGGTTTTTCTAAGTTGAACGGTTTTGAAGGAGTAGGCTTTCAAAAAACGTACGGAATACAGAATAAAATATAATAATAAAGATTAGAAGAACAATACTGTGAATGCTTTTCAAGCATTCACACTAATAATAACTAGAAAGTGCATTTTCTGAAGAAACTGCAGTGTGAATGCTTGAATCTGAATGTATGCATTGAAATGAAATAATTACTGAATTTAAGTTAAAAATTTTGAATGAGATAAAAAAAAAAAACCCGAATTTAACCTGAAAACAAAAGTGCTGAACTGCTAAAAGCTGAAGGTTACACAGAAGAAGAAGTTGGAAAAAAGCTGAAAATGTTTTAATTGTAAATTAGAAAAACCTAAGAAATGAGAAAAGAACATTTAGAGTCAGAAAACATCTGAAAGAATATTAAAAGGTCATATTCTTTGAATCACTGAATGACTCAAATGTGATCCCTCCACTTTGATCCACACAGTTTAAAAAGTTTAAATGCCTGAGCTTTGAAAGACAAGATGTTGGAAAGAGAACAATAATGGCGACAATTTGAGGGTAAAATGATGGCTGTAACACTGTGGACACAGCAGCAGTTGAAAGAGAAGTGCTTAAGATGAATCTTGGCAGAGTGGCAGAGAGAGCTCGTTAAGCAGGCAGGTGTGAGCCTGGTTGCTATAGTGACTGCACCCAATGGCTCCATACACACGGACACAGACATGCGCCTCACTTTTGCTGCTTAAAATGAACAGAAAAGTCAGGCCGAAACAAATCGCTCCCAAATGAAAAGTATAGGTCGTATTGACGAAATTCTTTCACCGTGAGCGGCAGCAATGTCCACTCTACCTAATTCTCAGTTTTCATGCCTGTGGAGTTTATTATATGGACGTGGTGACAGTGTAAAAACACCATGCTCTTCTGATTTTCAAACCAACCTTCTGAGCCATTTTAACATTAGAGTCTATGGAAGAGTTGGAGGGAGGAGGCTGTGCATTGGTGACATTTATGAAAGAACCGTAACACCTAGGACAATAGTAAACACATTGGATGAAAGAGGACAGCCATGGCTACGTTTTGAGGGTAAAATCATACCTGTAGAGCAAACGCTGTGGACACAGCAGCAGTTTTAAAAAAGATTTTAAGATTAATTTTTTTGCTCCTCTCACTCTAGCAGTTGAGCTGCCTCACTCTAGCCCCAACATTCCGTCCCATACACACCCATTATAAACTCTGAAACGGGTGAAAAAACATCATGAAACTTAAACTGGAACTGAAGAAAAAGTATAATAGATATTGAAAAGATAAATACAAGTTGAATAGTTGAATGTCTTGTCTTCGTTTTAAAGTTTGAATGGTGGCTCTATGTCAATGTATGTGGAAGTAGATACAGTTTAAAGAGGAGGAAGTTGAATGAGAATTTGAAGGGTCTCCCCATTGAAATACATTATAAATTTTTGTTAAATAAAGTTGAATAAAATAAAAAATATAAATGTTAAAAATGAGAAAAATAGAAGCAGTGTTGTCCAAAAGAATAGGAATCTAACGGTGTTTGAATGGTTTTTCTAAGTTGAACGGTTTTGAAGGAGATAGATTACAAAAAACGTACGGAATACAGAATAATAATAAATAAAATAGAATAAAGATTAGAAGAACAATACTGTGAATGCTTTTCAAGCATTCACACTAATAAAGATTAGAAGAACAATACTGTGAATGCTTTTCAAGCATTCACACTAATAATAAAGATTAGAATAACAATACTGTGAATGCTTTTCAAGCATTCACACTAATAATAAAGATTAGAATAACAATACTGTGAATGCTTTTCAAGCATTCACACTAATAATAATAATAACTAGAAAGTGCATTTTCTGAAGAAACTGCAGTGTGAATGCTTGAATCTGAATGTATGCACTGAAATGAATTAATTGCTGAATTTTGAGTTAAAAATATTGAATGAGATTAAAAAAAAACCAAAAAAAAAAACACGAATTTAACCTGAAAACAAAGGTGCTGAACTGCTAAAAGCTGAAGGTTACACAGAAGAAGGAGTTGGAAAAAAACTGAAAATGTTTTAAATGTAAATTAGAAAACCCTAAGAAATGAGAAAAGAACATTTAGAGTCAGAAAACATCTGAATGAATATTAAAAGGTCATATTCTTTGAATCACTGAATGACTAAAATGTGATCCCTCCACTTGGACCCACACAGTTTAAAAAGTTTACATCTCTGAGCTTTGAAAGACAAGATGTTGGAAAAAGAACAACGATGGCGACGTTTTGAGGGTAAAATGATGGCTTTAACACTGTGGACACAGCAGCAGTTGAAAGAGAAGTGTTTAAGATGAATCTTGGCAGAGAGAGAGAGAGAGCTCGTTAAGCAGGCAGGTGTGAGCCTGGTTGCTATAGTGACCGCACCCAAGGGCTCCATACACACGTACACAGACATGCGCCTCACTTTTGCTGCTTAAAATGAACAGAAAAGTCAGGCCGAAACAAATCGTTCCCATATGAAAAGTACAAGTCGTATTGACAAAATTCTTTCACCGTGAGCGACAGCAATGTCTAGTCTACTGAATTCTCAGTTTTCATGCCTGTGGAGTTTATTGTATGGACGTGGTGACAGTGGAAAGACACCATGCTCTTCTGATTTTCAAAAGAACCTTCTGAGCCATTTTAACATTAGAGTCTATGGAAGAGTTGGAGGGAGGAGGCTGTGCATTGGTGACATTTATGAAAGAACCATAACACCTAGGACAATAGTAAACACATTGGATGAAAGAGGACAGCGATGGCTACGTTTTGAGGGTAAAATGGTGGCTGTAGAGCAAACGCTGTGGACACAGCAGCAGTTTTAAAAAATATTTTAAGATTAATTTTTTTGCTCCTCTCACTCTAGCAGTTGAGCTCTCTCACTCTAGCCCCAACATTCCGTCCCATACACACCCATTATAAACTCTGAAACGGGTGAAAAAACATCATGAAACTTAAACTGGAACTGAAGAAAAAGTATAATAGATATTGAAAAGATAAATACAAGTTGAATAGTTGAATGTCTTGTCTTCGTTTTAAAGTTTGAATGGTGGCTCTATGTCAATGTATGTGGAAGTAGTAAGAGTTTAAAAATGAGTAAGTTGAATGAGGATTTGAAGGGTCTCCCCATTGAAATACATTATAAATTTTTGTTGAATAAAGTTGAATAAAATTAAAAATATAAATGTTAAAAATATGAAAAATAGAAGCAGTGTTGTCCAAAAGAATAGGAATCTAACGGTGTTTGAATGGTTTTTCTAAGTTGAACGGTTTTGAAGGAGTAGGCTTACAAAAAACGTACGGAAAAATAAAATATAATAATAACTAGAAAGTGCATTTTCTGAAGAAACTGCAGTGTGAATGCTTGAATCTGAATGTATGCACTGAAATGAATTAATTGCTGAATTTTGAGTTAAAAATATTGAATGAGATAAAAAAAAAACCAAAAAAAAAAAACGAATTTAACCTGAAAACAAAGGTGCTGAACTGCTAAAAGCTGAAGGTTACACAGAAGAAGGAGTTGGAAAAAAACTGAAAATGTTTTAAATGTAAATTAGAAAACCCTAAGAAATGAGAAAAGAACATTTAGAGTCAGAAAACATCTGAATGAATATTAAAAGGTCATATTCTTTGAATCACTGAATGACTAAAATGTGATCCCTCCACTTTGATCCACACAGTTTAAAAAGTTTACAACTCTGAGCTTTGAAAGACAAGATGTTGGAAAGAGAACAATAATGGCGACAATTTGAGGGTAAAATGATGGCTGTAACACTGTGGACACAGCAGCAGTTGAAAGAGAAGTGCTTAAGATGAATCTTGGCAGAGTGGCAGGCAGAGCTCGTTAAGCAGGCAGGTGTGAGCCTGGTTGCTATAGTGACCGCACCCAATGGCTCCATACACACGTACACAGACATGCGCCTCACTTTTGCTGCTTAAAATGAACAGAAAAGTCAGGCCGAAACAAATCGCTCCCAAATGAAAAGTAAAAGTCGTATTGACAAAATTCTTTCACCGTGAGCGACAGCAATGTCTAGTCTACCTAATTCTCAGTTTTCATGCCTGTGGAGCTTATTATATGGACGTGGTGACAGTGGAAAGACACCATGCTCTTCTGATTTTCAAACGAACCTTCTGAGCCATTTTAACATTAGAGTCTATGGAAGAGTTGGAGGGAGGAGGCTGTGCATTGGTGACATTTATGAAAGAACCATAACACCTAGGACAATAGTAAACACATTGGATGAAAGAGGACAGCCATGGCTACGTTTTGAGGGTAAAATCATACCTGTAGAGCAAACGCTGCGGACACAGCAGCAGTTTTAAAAAAGATTTTAAGATTAATTTTTTTGCTCCTCTCACTCTAGCAGTTGAGCTGCCTCACTCTAGCCCCAACATTCCGTCCCATACACACCCATTATAAACTCTGAAACGGGTGAAAAAACATCATGAAACTTAAACTGGAACTGAAGAAAAAGTATAATAGATATTGAAAAGATAAATACAAGTTGAATAGTTGAATGTCTTGTCTTCGTTTTAAAGTTTGAATGGTGGCTCTATGTCAATGTATGTGGAAGTAGTAAGAGTTTAAAAATGAGTAAGTTGAATGAGGATTTGAAGGGTCTCCCCATTGAAATACATTATAAATTTTTGTTGAATAAAGTTGAATAAAATTAAAAATATAAATGTTAAAAATATGAAAAATAGAAGCAGTGTTGTCCAAAAGAATAGGAATCTAACGGTGTTTGAATGGTTTTTCTAAGTTGAACGGTTTTGAAGGAGTAGGCTTACAAAAAACGTACGGAATACAGAATAAAATATAATAATAATAATAAAGATTAGAAGAACAATACTGTGAATGCTTTTCAAGCATTCACACTAATAACTAGAAAGTGCATTTTCTGAAGAAACTGCAGTGTGAATGCTTGAATCTGAATGTATGCATTGAAATGAAATAATTACTGAATTTAAGTTAAAAATTTTGAATGAGATAAAAAAAAAACCCCGAATTTAACCTGAAAACAAAAGTGCTGAACTGCTAAAAGCTGAAGGTTACACAGAAGAAGAAGTTGGAAAAAAGCTGAAAATGTTTTAATTGTAAATTAGAAAAACCTAAGAAATGAGAAAAGAACATTTAGAGTCAGAAAACATCTGAATGAATATTAAAAGGTCATATTCTTTGAATCACTGAATGACTCAAATGTGATCCCTCCACTTTGATCCACACAGTTTAAAAAGTTTAAATGCCTGAGCTTTGAAAGATACGGTGTTGGAAAGAGAACAATAATGGCGACAATTTGAGGGTAAAATGATGGCTGTAACACTGTGGAGACAGCAGCAGTTGAAAGAGAAGTGCTTAAGATGAATCTTGGCACAGTGGCAGGCAGAGCTCGTTAAGCAGGCAGGTGTGAGCCTGGTTGCTATAGTGACCGCACCCAATGGCTCCATACACACGTACACAGACATGCGCCTCACTTTTGCTGCTTAAAATGAACAGAAAAGTCAGGCCGAAACAAATCGTTCCCAAATGAAAAGTAAAAGTCGTATTGACAAAATTCTTTCACCGTGAGCGACAGCAGCTTCTAGTCTACCTAATTCTCAGTTTTCATGTCTGTGGAGTTTATTATATGGACGTGGTGACAGTGGAAAGACACCATGCTCTTCTGATTTTCAAACCAACCTTCTGAGCCATTTTAACATTAGAGTCTATGGAAGAGTTGGAGGGAGGAGGCTGTGCATTGGTGACATTTACGAAAGAACCATAACACCTAGGACAATAGTAAACACATTGGATGAAAGAGGACAGCGATGGCTACGTTTTGAGGGTAAAATCATACCTGTAGAGCAAACGCTGCGGACACAGCAGCAGTTTTAAAAAAGATTTTAAGATTAATTTTTTTGCTCCTCTCACTCTAGCAGTTGAGCTGCCTCACTCTAGCCCCAACATTCCGTCCCATACACACCCATTATAAACTCTGAAACGGCTGAAAAAACATCATGAAACTTAAACTGGAACTGAAGAAAAAGTATAATAGATATTGAAAAGATAAATACAAGTTGAATAGTTGAATGTCTTGTCTTCGTTTTAAAGTTTGAATGGTGGCTCTATGTCAATGTATGTGGAAGTAGTAAGAGTTTAAAAATGAGTAAATTGAATGAGAATTTGAAGGGTCTCCCCATTGAAATACATGGGAAATTTTTGTTGAATAAAGTTGAATAAAATTAAAAATATAAATGTTAAAAATGAGAAAAATAGAAGCAGTGTTGTCCAAAAGAATAGGAATCTAACGGTGTTTGAATGGTTTTTCTAAGTTGAACGGTTTTGAAGGAGTAGGATTACAAAAAACGTACGGAATAGATAAAATATAATAATAATAAAGATTCGAATAACAATACTGTGAATGCTTTTCAAGCATTCACACTAATAAAGATTAGAATAACAATACTGTGAATGCTTTTCAAGCATTCACACTAATAATAACTAGAAAGTGCATTTTCTGAAGAAACTGCAGTGTGAATGCTTGAATCTGAATGTATGCACTGAAATGAATTAATTGCTGAATTTTGAGTTAAAAATATTGAATGAGATTAAAAAAAAAAAACAAAAAACGAATTTAACCTGAAAACAAAGGTGCTGAACTGCTAAAAGCTGAAGGTTACACAGAAGCAGAAGTTGGAAAAAAGCTGAAAATGTTTTAAATGTAAATTAGAAAACCCTAAGAAATGAGAAAAGAACATTTAGAGTCAGAAAACCTCTGAATGAATATTAAAAGTTCATATTCTTCTAATTGAAATGAACTTAAAAGATGAACAAACATTCTGCAGAAAATACAAACTTTAATATACAGCATGATGTTTTTCAGACATATACACATGTGTATATCATGTTTAATAGTATTACATACATCAATTTGTTTTGTATGTCATAGAAAATAACATAAAAATCTTAAGTCATATTTTACAGCTTCTTTCTGAAAAGGACTGGTAGAATAAAGAAAAATAACTAAATTAAATAACTAAATAAAAAATAATGAGCAACATATGAAATACATGAAAATTCAACTTTTAAAACCACAATCCTGAACCTTTAAATTGTGTTGGTTTCTTAGAACATGGCTGAACAGCTGTTTCTATCGGTCTACTTAATCTTCTGATCTGTCTACACATCTTTTTATTACTCATTCTTTTTTATGTTTTAATGTAAACAGAGTCCACACAGTGGTAAAAGAGAACTGTATAGAGATTTGTGAGTAAACTCAAATGAAAGCCTAAGGTGGTGACACAGTTTAACACATGCAAATAATCAAATAAACACATTAGTCCTTTTTGTGAACATGGATAAATAAGTATCAATACAGCATTGTTCAGCCATGCCACTAAATGCTTTTTTACACATTGTTTTAACCTGGGCTCAGACACAAAGTCCCAAATTTAGTTAGTCCCTGACTTTGAGTTGTGGTTATGACTAATTATTATACACAAGTCTTTATCTATCTGAACTCTAAGGACACAAATATGAAAAAACCTATACTTACCAGCTGATACCCCACACTACACACTAGGTGTGCCATGTGACCTGAAACTTTGGTACAAAATCATCATAATCATTCTGTTAACACTGTTTTTTAACACTGTTTGTGTTGCTGTTCAGCAGTTTAAAATGTTTTAGATTGGATTACATGGAATGAATTTGAATTTTCTTGGGGGTTTTTGTATGTGTTTCGTTCTCAGCAGATTTTTTCTTCCATACTGTTGAATTCCAGTTACCACATTTCTGGTCATATGACATCCCAAGTGCCCACTTAAAAAAATCCCCACAGTTAATTCAACATTAAAACAAAATAAAAAAATGTTAAATAAATAAAGGTTTGCTCTGTGATGAAATATTAAATAAGCATACATTGTACAGAGCACTAACAATGAAAACAATCCTTTAGCCTGTTGATCAGAGAGAGGCAGTCATTATGTCCATTTAAAACCTGTAATCACAGAGCACAATGTTTCTGTGAAACTATGAAGTCCCATATGATCCTCATCACGTCCAGTGACTTCAGAGTGGATCCTCCCTGTCATCCGGCCAGTGTTTGATGTGTGGCAAGCAGCACAGAAGCAGGATAGCTGAGGACTTTAAAAGAAGAGCAGAAAACGGGAACATATGTAGTTGTAAATGTAAATATCAGTGATACTTGTCTTGTCAAAGGGAATAAAATAATGAAAATGTTAACTTACACACTCATTTAGGGAGGATCTTGACACTGCACAGAGGAGGCACAGTCAGTCTGACAATGATGGTGAGGTGATCTCCAGGGATGTTTTCCTGCAGCAACATTCCTGCCAACTGGCCGTGTGATCCAGAGTAGTTGGTTTGTAATGAACAGAAAGGTGTATATGTTAGGTAGTGTGCACTCAGAGCTGGTCCTAAGAAACAAACACATCCTGTAATAAACTGAATACCTGTAGTAGTGCTGCTGCAAATATGAAGCCCTTCTATCATGAGTGGTTTCAAAGAAGGTGTTTTGGAGGCTCGGTCACAGAAACTGTGCAGTCTGTTCAGTCCTGAGTGTCTCAGCTCTGATGGGGATGGATCACAGAGGGAAACACCTGAGTACAGACATTACAATACACTCTAACACTCCTAAGGTCAAGTGAAAACACAATTTAAACACTTTACAAAGAATGAATACATGTTTTCATGGAAATTATGTCATTAACCCTTTTTGTTGTGAGTAAATCTCACCGACTGCTTGTGGGACAAGCTAGAAGGAGGACTTATCACAGAATGTCTCCTGTGCTCCAGATGTGAAGTCTCACGCTCTGATCGTACGGCGATGAAGATGGTGATGATGAAGCCTCTCTGATCTGTGGCATTACAGTTTCTAGCTGCTATGTGCTTCACATTGTTGGATCTTACATGTGAAGCTTGGAGAAGACACAGGAGGACTGTGTCTCTCTTAAAAAAGAAAAAGAAAAAAGGAAACCTAACACCACCCCCCCCCCCCCTCAGCTCCCACCGTAAACCCCCCCCCCCACTCAACTCCCCAACCTCACACCATCCAATGTCTATACAAATGTAGGGTATCAGCTGGTAACAGAAAGCAAGTGTAACATATGCACTACATATGTAACACTGCTGAAACATTTCTGGCCAGAAATGTGCAGTTATCAACCCAGACCCACCCTGATGATTGCACTGGCCGAAACATGATAAAAGCTCATAAAAATGTATGTTTCATCGAAAGATTTGTCCAAAAATATAATCGTATACTTTTGAAAAAGTTTAAAGTTTATAACAAACCAAAATAATAACATTTTTGTAAATAGTATTTCAAAATAGAGGCACACATAAAGTGGCTTAACTGTCATTATTGCTGTAATTAGGTTTGTTTGTTTGTTTGTTTGTTTGTTTTTTTAAAAAGCAACCTTTAGTCATTATTGTTCTCTCAGAAACAATGAAGAAGCTGTTGAACATTTATGTGTTGTGTAGGCAATCCTCTGGTCCACCCTCCCTCCCTCCCAGCCACAGTGAGACTGGGGCAGCCTGGCAGGATGTTGAAGCCTGGCTGCAGAGAGGATATGCCTACACTATTCATTTTAAACTGCTATATTTGATTTTTCTGACATTTATAGGTTACTGTTAGTGAATTTTAGATTTTCTGTGATAAATAAAATTGTCATCTTTTACTGATATCATTACTTAATTCATGTAATTGTATTTTATGTAAACAATTCAAACATTATACTGCAATGCAGGGCGTCAACTTTTAAATATCGCTCTACTTTCTTAAGTCATTCAAAAATATAGAAATTACTTACTGTATTCAAAGATCTAGATCATGAATCATCACAGGACAATACACAGTATACTGGGTCATGGTAACTATGGTATGTCTTCATGACTCCAGAATGGAGACATCGATCTGACTGAGAAATGAAAATTAGGTCAAGCAGTGTGTTCTTCTCTGTGGTAGGGGCAGTGATGACCTGTGCGTATCCCCTAGACTCAAACAGCTCCAGGATTGGTTTGTTTGCACTGGATAAAACATTCTCATTAAAATCACCACAAACTATGATGGGATGACAGTCCATGATCTCCAATGAGTCTAATAGGCTTACCAGGTTTTTCAGGAATGGCCTCAGAGTGTAGTCTGGAGGTCTGTATACAACTGCAATCAGAGCACTGACTGGTGCTTCAACCTTTAAAGCCAGAAATTCAAGGTCAGTTACATTATGGATGTACTGTTTTTCATGCACTTGAATGTCACTTTTCACATAAACAGCAACTCCACCACCACTTCTGTTTGCCATCTGGGGAAAGTTTGTGTAGGACAGGTGTCTGTTGCGTTTGAACAAATTGTAATTTTCCAAGTGGAGACTCTCTGCGACAAAAGAGCCCCGCAGGTGTGTTTCTGTTAGGCACAAAACATCTGCTAGACACAATTCATGGTGACTTTTGATGTCATTAATGTGAGCTGGCAGTCCCTCTGTATTATGATGAACAATGGTGAAAACCTCTGACCTGCTCAGTGTTTGCCTCACGTGTAGAAGAGGCATCATGTCATCAAGGTTGGCTTGTCTCATGTTCTCAAGCGCTGCAGTGATTTCTGGGTTGGTGAATATTTTTTTCTCTTCCATATCAAGAAGATACAGTCCACTGAGAGACGTCACTCTACTGACAGCTACGTAGGCCATGCCGGGCTCAAAAATGCTCTTAAGAGAGACAACAGCTGATGTAGTTGTCATACCCTGTACCTTATGTATTGTACATGCAAAGGCCAGCTTCACTGGGAACTGTCTTCGTACCACTCCTTTCTGCTTCAGATTCTCCTCTGCTCTCTCAATGTACACCATGTCGTCTGCTGGTGTGCGGTTATTCTTTCCAGATGTCTCATTATCCATTTTAAGTCCAAGCTTGATGATGTGTTGGTCGTTTTCAGAGTGAACTACTCTAAGTAGTATTCCAAAAGCTCCATTAACCAAACCATTTTGTATGTCAATGTTTCTGGTGAGCATGACACGAGCTCCTTCTGCAACTTTCAGTGTGTCTGGTAACTCGTTTTTACCTCCTTTCAACGGTCTGTCTTGAAGTGCCATTCTGCCAGTTCTAGGATCTTTTCTATAATCATCTGCATGGATGTCAATGATATGAGTGTGGAGCAGAGCCAGTGTTGCAGAGTTGTGTGCATCCACTTCTTTATTAGTTGCAAAAATGTGCAACGCATCAGTTGGACAATGGGCTGGTTCAGTTATGGCCTGTGACAACAAATTTCTATCTGCTTCGCAAAGCTCATCCAACTTTCCTTTCACACGAATTCTGTTCAGCATCTCTGCAAAGACAACATCATCTTTCTGACGCATAATCTCAGTCAGAGTGATCATCTGAAAATGCTCCCGCCACAGGTCGATCTCAGACGGGTCGTGCACACAGAGAGGTTTAGACTGTCGCACTGGGGGTAGCTGATAGAAGTCTCCGACAGCAATGACTGACATGCCTCCAAAGGGTCTCCGAGTCCCTTTGATCTGTTTGAGTCTTGCATCTACATATGCAAACAGATGTCTTGACACCATAGACACTTCGTCAATGACGATTATTTCAGCATTCAAAAGTTCTGATCTGACTTCATCCAGCTGATTGCCAAGTCCCTGAATGGGAGGTTTTAAGCTTCTAGGCAGCTTGAGAAGAGAATGCAGTGTTGTTCCAGAAATGTTAAAAGCTGCAGTCCCAGTGAAAGCAGTTAACAGGACAGTGGGTTTTGATATGTCAACGTCGTCTGCATATCTGGGCACTTTGCTCAGTATCTTAGATGCTTCTGAGTAGATGCATTTGATAAGATGTGATTTTCCTGTTCCAGCACCACCATTAATATAAAAGAAAAACTGCTCTGGATTTAGAGCACAGACTCTTTTAATGCACCAGTCTCTAACTGCATAAAATATGCAGGCTTGCTTCTTGTTCAGATTCTGAAACATCTGACGTAACAATGTGGGATCAATAGCAGGGGGTTCCCTGATGGCTCTGACTTCTGTTGAAGCATCAGCCTGACGGCTGTAGTCGGGCACATCTTCCTGTTCATTTTCATTGTCTCGCTCTCTTTCTTGTTCAACAAGTGGCAACCTTACGAGATCTGATTCAGGTGCCAGATTACACCATTCGTCAGTCACACCTCTGTTCTGCTCATATTCCTCAACAGCGCTCTCGATCTCCTCACTGTTTTTCTCATATTTTTCTCTGTTTCTTTTGACAATGTGTTGCACGTACTCAAGATGGTCAGTACCTGGTAGCTGTACACAGCCAGCACCATAGAAAGCCTGATAGGTTGGCAACGATGGTGTTTTCAGTTCGTGGTCTGAACGATGAGGAAGGTACAGTTTAAGCAGTCTTCCGTAATATTGCTCTGGATGTTTTTCTTGTGAGCAGCGGTGAAATCTGATGATAGCAGGCTTATCATTTTTGCGCCTTTGCACAAACCCCATCTCATTGAGAAGGGGCAAAGCATCTTTACCTTTTTTCTGTTGGCCATAGACAATCCTGCAAGTAGCAGCAAAGTCTGCCATGCACATCTCCTCATACTCTGGTGTTTCAGGTCTGGCTTTGTATTTGTCATTCAAAGATGTCATCCAAACATTGGAAGACTCAGGTGTTGTGTTGTCCAGAACTGACAGGGGACGACTCATTTTCACAGGATTATCATCAGTTGGAATGAATATTACAGCACGTGAGCATTGCTTCATGTGAAGACCACATGCACGAGCAACACACTCCTGTGCACTGATCTCTCGCTTCTTTGAATATGCCTGCATGACGGCTCTCATTTCATCGCACTCATTTACACTGTCTTTATGGGAGTTCTCAATGACAGTTTTCAGGTACTCAGATAGCCCGCCCTCTTTTTTTGATATATATTTCATTAAATAATTTGCAGCACCAAAAGCATCTAAAACAAAGCTTATGTCGATATTACTGTTCCAGGCTTCAAGCAGATGTGGATTATAGCCGTTTATCCAAGAGTCTTTTGGATCACGCTTTAGTATGATCGTACTCCTCATGTTCATTTTATTCAGGTATCTCTGATATTCTGCATGTGTCAACTTGCATCTTTCCAAGAGCTGCTCTAAACTCATGGAAGCAGTTTCAGGTTCATTCAGCAGCTGGTTCAGTGGTCTGAGCTTGTTCTTTGCCGTTTCTACTTCCAGTGCATCATCCTCACTGGGTCTTGTGATCATTGTCTCATTGCAGGGTGGTTTGGGAAAACCAAAACGGCACCCGGAGCTTAAACTCCTAAAACACGTCTTTGTGTGGTTCTTACTGTGTTTTTGCACTTCTGTTACTTTTTTGTACAGTTCAGGTTGTTTATGTGGATCAGGCAGCTGAGCTGTGATGTATTTGTTTATAAAATCAAGAACAGTTTGCTCATCATCCTCCTCAAACACAGGAGCACCTTCTACCCACAGGAGGCAGTGTATGTGTGGGCTTCCTCTGTGCTGAAACTCAACTCTGTAAAAGTAGTCAATGACTTTGCCAAGTGGCTCTGCGGGAGATAAGAGTAAATCTCTGAATAATGCTTCAACTCTCTTGTCAAACATGCGCATTGTTGTGACAGGATTGCTTCTCAGGATGTCACACTTTGCTGACCAGTCGAGTCCTTCAAAATTCACTTGTTCACCTTGCTGCCTTGTTATTGCCTCGATCACTTCAGGCCAGCGCATTTCAGCAGCTGAAAATGTGCAAAAGAACGTGGGAGTTCCCAACTGTCTGATCATGGCAAAAAGATCTCTTGTTGTTTTCTCCCAATAGGCTGGGGTTCCTCTCAGAGGCTGCATGAATCTCACTGCATCTTTATTTCGCACCAGTTTCTCCACCTCATGTTTATCTTGTAACATGCCTGAGGTTATTTTTCTACCATCTCTGGTCAGAGGCTTTGCCTTCCTTAACTGTACTGTCATGCTGGATGTAGCCAAGTGTATTTCAGTCACAAACTGTGCAAAGAACAAATAGTTTGTGTCTTTGGCAAAACGATCATCAATGCAGAAAAGTCTTGATTTGAAATACCCACTGGGGGATACTTTGATCAGCCTTCTTTCATCAAGTGTGTTTTGGCCTGTAGGAAACTGCACAGGGAAGGCCATGGCCTCCAGTTTAGGTGTTTTGAAAAAACTTATTGGATTGTTTCTCTCTGCAGGAGCAACAGAGTAGATTCCTTCACTGAAACATAATATCTCCTCAGCCACATCAGGGGGCTGCAAACAGGACTCGAGTGCAAAACCACCATTAGTCAGTCCATCTGCTTGCTCTGAATCATCTATCATCTGTTCATGCGATTGTTCACCATCACAGGGTAACATGTCAATATCCTGTTCATTTTTATTTTGTGCTTCACTCAGTGCATTTTTCTCACAGCTGTCAATTTCCATTAAATCAGCCTCATCATAATCATCCTCATTCATGTTTTCATCATCATCATCCTCATCATCTTCATCAGGAAGAGTTGGATCACACAGCTCAGGATCATCTCTGATGCTCACATCCTTATACTGTGGATGAATCTGCTTGAGTTTATGCAGTGCTTGCACAAGTTTAGACCAGCTTACAGTCTGAAACAGCTGATGACCTTTGTAAGACAAGCGTCTCTTCAATTTTACTCTCATGACCTGAGAATTAATTCTTAATCGAGGCAATGCTTCAACAGTTTCCTGTACCTCTGATGGGACACAGACCACATTTCCTCTAATTGCTCTTTGTCTGCCTTTGGGAAGAGGAATGATCTTGGCAAATGGTATGCACTTGGCTATGAGATGTCTCTCCAGTATGTTGAGATCAGACAGTTCAGGTGGAGTATCAGCAAGATCCAGTTTATTGGCAACAGCAAGTGCTGGCATGGATCCATTTTTAAGATGATCGTGGCAGGTGTGACAAATCCACTCTCTCTTTCTCTCATCGGGAACATTGCACTGCTCATTTCTGCAGTTTTCATCACAAACATGAACAAACTTTCCTGTCAAACATGTTGCAACCACATGTGGGTTTTTGACATAATTTGACCTTCTGCAGGGTCGTACTTGGTTTGGAAATGAAGCCTTGAAGCATACAGTACATGGGTATGATGGTCCAGCTTTGATTTGTGATTTGAACACAGATATGGCCTCGTTAATCACACTGTTGTCACTCTCTTGGGTTTGTCTGTTCACCCATCTGTATTTCCTTTTTATTTTCATTGCACATCTCATATTGTGCATAATCCTGAAGGCAAGATTACTTTGATACCTGTCTCGCATTAGTTGTTTCATTAGTTGTCTGTGTCTTACTCTGAATGCGTCATCACGTGCATAACGCTGAGTCACTCGAGATCTCTGTCTCTCTCTGAATTCAGGGTTTTCTTGATACCTTTTAGTGATATAGTTTTTTTGTTTTTGTCTAAATTCAGCATTGTCACAGTAGCGTCTTTTAATATATTGTTGTTGTTTCTTTCTGAATTCATCGTTCTCACAGTAGCGTCTTTTAATATATTGTTGTTGTTTCTTTCTGAATTCATCGTTCTCACAGTAGCGTCTTTTAATATATTGTTGTTGTTTCTTTCTGAATTCATCGTTCTCACAGTAGCGTCTTTTAATATATTGTTGTTGTTTCTTTCTGAATTCATCGTTCTCACAGTAGCGTCTTTTAATATATTGTTGTTGTTTCTTTCTAACTGTAGCATTCTCAGAAAAACGTTTTTTAACATATTGTTTTTGTTTCTTTCTGAATTCATCATTTTCACAGTAACGTCTTTTCATATACTGTTGTCTTTTCTGTCTGACTTCAGGATTGTTTTTATATGCCTCACTTGTGCAAGATTTTTTCTTTTCTTTGTAATTTTTATTTGAAGCATACTTTTGTTGTTCTTTCCTTTTTTGGTTTTCTTTTCTCTTATTTCTGGGTTTCTCTGATGCCATTAATCTTCTTTTCATTTTGTTCCTTTGTTGTTTATTAACTTTTTTCAGTTTTTGTAAAACTATATCAGAAAGGTCACAGGCAGCAACATTTGTTATGGCAGCATTTGATTGACATGAAAAAGCATCACTTGATGGAAGGAAACTTAATTCACTGCATAGTTGTTCAGTGGGTATATTAGGAGGTTCATTCTGATCTTCATATGATGTGAACTGAGTCATTTGGTCTTCTTTTTGTTTCACCATTTGACAAAAGATGTTCTCAGTCAGATCAGTGGTTGTGTTTCTCCTTGGAGAAGAGGGGTTTGCTTCATCAACAGTTGCATCAGAGTGAGTAGGTGCCACAGCAGTGGCAGCTGTTGGTCTGCAGACTGTGTCTGTGATAGTATCACTCAGGTTGACTGTGCTCATACTGTAGAACTGCACAGGCTTCAGTTCATAGTTACAAGAGGGTGATATCTCCATCATTTCATAAGAATCTTGGATCCTCTTAATCATGTCACTGAGGAGTGTGAATTTCAGCATCACTGCTGTACCACGATTACGTGACTGTAGTAGTAGAGGAAGACCACTGGGTGTTCTGGAGTGTGGATCAAAGAAACCATATTTGCTTGATGTGGATCTGAACACTGCTATACACAATCCACTCATAATCAGTAAGGCATACTGCACATCTGACAACAGGCAGCTCAGTCCTGCTTCTAAGCTGAGAAAGGTATCTACTGCTTCCTCTGGAGGTTCTTCAAATGTCCCATACCGGGAAGGCTGTGTCATGTCGACATCATACATAGACCAGCGAGCATCAACTTTGTCTGGCAGCTCATCGGTTGCCAAATGAATATTTTTAGGAAATCTTTTCTTGGCCTCTTTGTACATCACATCACCTTTATCCAAGACCAGATTAAGGTCAGCTGTAGTCATGTTTTCATTCTCATGAAGGAATGCAAGAAATGTGAGTGAGTTACATGTGCACTGCTTGTTTCTGGAGTCTCCATACTTGGGATGAGCCTGGCTGTGAGATGCACAGACCTGTGTAACAGATGGCTGATTTTCAAGGTTCATTCTTTCTGCATGAGATGGTCCTGCCACATCACTGTGACAGCCTCTTTTCAAAAAATCAGCATAACCCACCTGTGGGTCACATGACACCTCATGTTGTTCATTAAATTCATGCTGCAGTCCACTCTTTACAGCATCAGCATAAGATACCTGTTTTACATGTGCAGGAACATGTTGACCTGCCTGTTTGACACCATCAGCATTGGTCTTTGTAGACACACTGTCTTCTGCAGAGCTCTGAGGAAAATCAAACTCAGCCTGTTCACATATTGGTACACTGTGAAACTCATGGAACTTCTTCCAGCGTTGTTTTGCAGCTTGTGACTTTTTCTGCTTCCTTGGCATTTTCACACACCTGTGTTTCTTAGGCTTTAGAAAATATGTTTATAAAATAAGAGTGGCACACACCAGGAGATGTTCTCTTTGTCTTTATATTTCAGTTTTTATTTGTCAGAAACAGTTGTCTTTCGTTTGACAGTTTGTTCTTCAGTCAAGAGAATATTATGCACTCTCTTTATTAGCTTGGCACAACTTAGCAGCAAGCGCAAAGTGAAAAACAGGTAGAGAGAAAATTTAGAAGAGAGAACAGGCAGAGCAGGAGAGACACGGCTGGGAAATCACAATCAAACCGTGAATTAGAGTTTTCTTTGTTTGTTCTCAGGTAGAGGCAATATATGCACTCCTTATTGCTTTAATGGCTTGGCGTTTTTCAGCAGCAAGCCAAGAGTGAAAAACAGGTAGAGAGAAAATTTAGAAGAGAGAACAGGCAGAGCAGGAGAGACACGGCTTGGAAATCAAACCGCAGATTTTTCTTTGTTTGTTCAGTTTGTTCATAGGTTGAGGCAAAATATGCACTCTTTATTGTTTTGTTGGCTTGGCGTTTTTCAGCAGCAAGCCAAGAGTGAAAAACAGGTAGAGAGAAAATTTAGCAGAGAGAACAGACAGAGCAGGAGAGACACGGCTTTGAAATCAAACCGCAAAAGGATTGTTGGTTTGGCAAAATTTCTCACAAACCACAGAGTGAAATACAGATGGAAAGAAGGCAGAGACAACAGGTGGAGCAAGACAGAGGACAGAGGGGTTGGGGGGTTGGGATGTGAGAGAGAAGACTGGAGATCTGGTCCTTGTTCTTCTTCTTCTACACACTGTGAACAAAAAAACAAGAAAAATATAATAATTTTATTAAAATAATATCACATGGTAATTGTATGAACTAATTGTGACTACTGAAAAAGGACAAAACAAATATTCAAGCTAAACTGTTGTCGGCTGCCATGTGCAAAAAGTTGCATAATTGGGCACTTTTTAAAATAATAAATATTTAATTAAATTCAGCAATAATATTTTTAAATACAAATATGATTGAGTGAATCATTAACTAATCACATGTAGTGTGACTACAAAAATATACGAAAAAAAATATTTAGCCCAATTGTTAAGCTGCACTTGTGTGTATTTGTTATAAAATTGTGTTTAAAAGGTCTAGCAAAAACTTTGAACCCATCACTTTACAGTTTATATTATTCAGATTTTTTATTTTTATTTTGGTCTGCTTCTCTTACAGTATGTGCACACCTACCAGGCAAAGCACAGATGTCAGTCAAGTTCCTGAAAGTGTAAGAGGAGAAATAATATGTTAGTTGTCTGTACAGTGTTATCAGACTAACAGAAATGCAAAGCCCACACGACATGATACACTGAACTTATAATTAGCAGGTTATAGAATAATACAGCACACTAAAAGACACAGCAGCCATTTTATAATTCAAACTAATTACCTGAAGTATTGCCACTTATGTAAGACTGTTAGACTGTTACTAGCCTTAGCATTCCAGCTAGCATTAGCACTTCAGTTAATGTTAGCATTGCAGCTAGCGTTAGCATTGCAGCTAGCGTTAGCATTCTTACTGTTAAAACTGAGCCACAATGGCAATAATAAAGCTCATTTGTTACTTTTGACTCAGTGACTGCCAATAAATATCACAGGGATATCACAGGAATATTCTTTTTGTCAGTTAACAATTGCTAAGGCTAGTGTTAGCACTATAGCTGGCATTAGCATTAGCATTGAAGCTAGCGTTAGCATTGAAGCTAGCGTTAGCATTGCAGCTAGCGTTAGCATTGCAGCTAGCGTTAGCATTCTTACTGTTAAAACTGAGCCACAATGGCAATAATGAAGCTCATTTGTTACTTTTGTCTCAGTGACTGCCAATAAATATCACAGGGATATCACAGGAATATTCTTTTTGTCAGTTAATAATTGCTAAGGCTAGTGTTAGCACTATAGCTAGCATTAGCATTGAAGCTAGCGTTAGCACTGCTGCTAACAGCAAAACATCATAAACCTGTATAAATGATAGCGAAGGTTATTCTTTTTTTTTTTTCTTTCTTTATTCTTTGAACTCTGTTGGACTTGATATGTGAGTTTAAATGTCAAACGTATTTTTACCATCATAAAAATAAAACACTGCAGTACTGATTGTATTGTACTTACCACAGCAGAGAGCAAAGCGGAATGACGACAGTTGGTCCAGTGATGGGTTAAAAACAGATGAGGCGTTCAGGTGGTGCTTGGAAATTTGAGCATCAGTTTGAACAGCATTAATGAGCATATACATGTCTGTGTGTTGGTCTGTGTGTGTGACAGACATAGAGAGATAGAGGGAAAAAATACACTATACTAGTGTACAAATTGGTACTTTTTGCCCAAGTATAAGCGAATGAGTGACATACAGAAAAACAGGGCAACTGGCATTAAATGAGCAAATAAAAAGTATTAAATCTTGAACTGTTTTGTGGGTTTTATTTTAAGACTACTTTGAGTGTATTCGTGGGGAGATAAACTATACAGACTATAAACAGAAACATTAAATGAGATTAGATTAGTTAAACGTTAGTTAAAAGGTGGGGAAATTAACTACAGACAGGTAGATGCTGTGAGCTTTAATTATCCAGTCAGAAAAGATTATTTTAAAGTCATCAACTGACTCCAGATCTGAAAAACCTGTGTGCAGAAGACAAGTCCACCAATACACAATCAGCTTGCATTTAGCAGGGCAATCAGAATGCTCTATTCAGTTGGCCTACACTAACTACTGACATACTATTTGTCTGAATTATTAACGGAGCCAAGATGCAGACTGCTTAAGTAGAGAGCGAGCTTTATTAACACGAAGGCAAAACAAACAGGAACGTGGTGTACAAAAAACACCTAAGAGTAACCTAAACTGGAAAAGGCTAAGCAAAAACAAACATGAAACAGAGATGCAGGGAGATGTAGAAAACATAGGGAAGCCACACAGGGCAACGGAGGGCGATACACAGATGAACCAGCCGCAAACACAAGGCTTAAATACACAGAGGGATAACGAGGGAATGAGACACAGAAGGAGGGCACAGCTGGGAGTAATCAGACATGATTGTCTGACATGTAATCTGAACACACTGAGATTGGACACGGACCTTCAACGTAAAACAGGAAACACACCGACAGAACAAAACCCACACAAACTTAACACAGACTAGGGAACACAGAACATAGGAACATGAAATGTGAAAAAGGAGCACAAAATCCCATAATAATAATAAACTTAAATATAAACAAGGAGTCACAGACTCTGGACAATGACACTATTATTCTGTGACCCCTTTCAAATCTGCTTAATGGCATCTGTTGGAAAAACTGCTTCTAAATCCAAAATTGTAATTCCTGTCAAGCCAGCTTTTAAACCATGGAGATCCAGAGGAATTTTTCTACACAACAGCATGTTCTTTATGTTCCCGCTGTCAAAAATGTGGTCACAGGAGTAATTTAAAAGGTGGGGTCTTTTCTGCTGTTGAGACAAACTCCTGACTGAAAACAATGTATTTCTATGGGTCAGTTAGGAGGTTATCTATCTACTTGGATCTACACAGTTCAAAAAGTTTACATCTCAATGTTTTGAAAGACACGGTGTTGGAAAGAGAACAACAATGGCTACGTTTTGAGGGTAAAATGATGGCTGTAAAGCAAACACTGTGGACACAGCAGCAGTTGAAAGAGAAGTGTTTAAGATGAATCTTGGCAGACTGAGAGAGAGCTCGTTAAGCAGGCAGGTGTGAGCCTGGTTGCTATAGTGACTGCACCCAATGGCTCCATACACACGACACAGACATGCGCCTCACTTTTGCTGCTTAAAATGAACAGAAAAGTCAGGCCGAAACAAATCGTTCCCAAAAGAAAAGTACAAGTTGTATTGACAAAATTCTTTCACCGTGAGTGGCAGCAATGTCTAGTCTACCAAATTCTCAGTTTTCATGCCTGTGGAGTTTATTATATGGACGTGGTGACAGTGGAAAGACACCATGCTCTTCTGATTTTCAAACGAACCTTCTGAGCCATTTTAACATTAGAGTCTATGGAAGAGTTGGAGGGAGGAGGCTGTGCATTGGTGACATTTATGAAAGAACCATAACACCTAGTACAATAGTAAACACATTGGATGAAAGAGGACAGCCATGGCTACGTTTTGAGGGTAAAATCATACCTGTAGAGCAAACGCTGCGGACACAGCAGCAGTTTTAAAAAAGATTTTAAGATTAATTTTTTTGCTCCTCTCACTCTAGCAGTTGAGCTGTCTCACTCTAGCCCCAACATTCCGTCCCATACACACCAATTATAAATTTTGAAACGGGTGAAAAAACATCATGAAACTTAAACTGGAACTGAAGAAAAAGTATAATAGATATTGAAAAGATAAATACAAGTTGAATAGTTGAATGTCTTGTCTTCGTTTTAAAGTTTGAATGGTGGCTCTATGTCAATGTATGTGGAAGTAGTAAGAGTTTAAAAATGAGTAAGTTGAATGAGAATTTGAAGGGTCTCCCCATTGAAATACATGGGAAATTTTTGTTGAATAAAGTTGAATAAAATTAAAAATATAAATGTTAAAAATGAGAAAATTAGAAGCAGTCATGTCCAAAATAATAGGAATCTAACGATGTTTGAATGGTTTTTCTAAGTTGAACGGTTTTGAAGGAGTAGGCTTTGAAAAAACGTACGGAAAAATAAAATATAATAATAATAATAACTAGAAAGTGCATTTTCTGAAGAAACTGCAGTGTGAATGCTTGAATCTGAATGTATGCACTGAAATGAATTAATTACTGAATTTTGAGTTAAAAATATTGAATGAGATAAAAAAAAAAAACCCGAATTTAACCTGAAAACAAAGGTGCTGAACTGCTAAAAGCTGAAGGTTACACAGAAGAAGAAGTTGGAAAAAAACTGAAAATGTTTTAAATGTAAATTAGAAAACCCTAAGAAATGAGAAAAGAACATTTAGAGTCAGAAAACATCTGAATGAATATTAAAAGGTCATATTCTTTGAATCACTGAATGACTCAAATGTGATCCCTCCACTTTGATCCACACAGTTTAAAAAGTTTAAATGCCTGAGCTTTGAAAGACACGGTGTTGGAAAGAGAACAATAATGGCGACAATTTGAGGGTAAAATGATGGCTGTAACACTGTGGACACAGCAGCAGTTGAAAGAGAAGTGCTTAAGATGAATCTTGGCACAGTGGCAGGCAGAGCTCGTTAAGCAGGCAGGTGTGAGCCTGGTTGCTATAGTGACCGCACCCAATGGCTCCATACACACGTACACAGACATGCGCCTCACTTTTGCTGCTTAAAATGAACAGAAAAGTCAGGCCGAAACAAATCGCTCCCAAATGAAAAGTAAAAGTCGTATTGACAAAATTCTTTCACCGTGAGCGACAGCAATGTCTAGTCTACCTAATTCTCAGTTTTCATGCCTGTGGAGCTTATTATATGGACGTGGTGACAGTGGAAAGACACCATGCTCTTCTGATTTTCAAACGAACCTTCTGAGCCATTTTAACATTAGAGTCTATGGAAGAGTTGGAGGGAGGAGGCTGTGCATTGGTGACATTTATGAAAGAACCATAACACCTAGTACAATAGTAAACACATTGGATGAAAGAGGACAGCCATGGCTACGTTTTGAGGGTAAAATCATACCTGTAGAGCAAACGCTGCGGACACAGCAGCAGTTTTAAAAAAGATTTTAAGATTAATTTTTTTGCTCCTCTCACTCTAGCAGTTAAGCTGTCTCACTCTAGCCCCAACATTCCGTCCCATACACACCCATTATAAACTCTGAAACGGGTGAAAAAACATCATGAAACTTAAACTGGAACTGAAGAAAAAGTATAAAAGATATTGAAAAGATAAATACAAGTTGAATAGTTGAATGTCTTGTCTTCGTTTTAAAGTTTGAATGGTGGCTCTATGTCAATGTATGTGGAAGTAGTAAGAGTTTAAAAATGAGTAAGTTGAATGAGGATTTGAAGGGTCTCCCCATTGAAATACATTATAAATTTTTGTTGAATAAAGTTGAATAAAATTAAAAATATAAATGTTAAAAATATGAAAAATAGAAGCAGTGTTGTCCAAAAGAATAGGAATCTAACGGTGTTTGAATGGTTTTTCTAAGTTGAACGGTTTTGAAGGAGTAGGCTTACAAAAAACGTACGGAAAAATAAAATATAATAATAATAATAACTAGAAAGTGCATTTTCTGAAGAAACTGCAGTGTGAATGCTTGAATCTGAATGTATGCACTGAAATGAATTAATTACTGAATTTTGAGTTAAAAATATTGAATGAGATAAAAAAAAAAACCCGAATTTAACCTGAAAACAAAGGTGCTGAACTGCTAAAAGCTGAACGTTACACAGAAGAAGAAGTTGGAAAAAAACTGAAAATGTTTTAAATGTAAATTAGAAAACCCTAAGAAATGAGAAAAGAACATTTAGAGTCAGAAAACATCTGAATGAATATTAAAAGGTCATATTCTTTGAATCACTGAATGACTCAAATGTGATCCCTCCACTTTGATCCACACAGTTTAAAAAGTTTAAATGCCTGAGCTTTGAAAGACACGGTGTTGGAAAGAGAACAATAATGGCGACAATTTGAGGGTAAAATGATGGCTGTAACACTGTGGACACAGCAGCAGTTGAAAGAGAAGTGCTTAAGATGAATCTTGGCACAGTGGCAGGCAGAGCTCGTTAAGCAGGCAGGTGTGAGCCTGGTTGCTATAGTGACCGCACCCAATGGCTCCATACACACGTACACAGACATGCGCCTCACTTTTGCTGCTTAAAATGAACAGAAAAGTCAGGCCGAAACAAATCGCTCCCAAATGAAAAGTAAAAGTCGTATTGACAAAATTCTTTCACCGTGAGCGACAGCAATGTCTAGTCTACCTAATTCTCAGTTTTCATGCCTGTGGAGCTTATTATATGGACGTGGTGACAGTGGAAAGACACCATGCTCTTCTGATTTTCAAACGAACCTTCTGAGCCATTTTAACATTAGAGTCTATGGAAGAGTTGGAGGGAGGAGGCTGTGCATTGGTGACATTTATGAAAGAACCATAACACCTAGTACAATAGTAAACACATTGGATGAAAGAGGACAGCCATGGCTACGTTTTGAGGGTAAAATCATACCTGTAGAGCAAACGCTGCGGACACAGCAGCAGTTTTAAAAAAGATTTTAAGATTAATTTTTTTGCTCCTCTCACTCTAGCAGTTGAGCTGTCTCACTCTAGCCCCAACATTCCGTCCCATACACACCCATTATAAACTCTGAAACGGGTGAAAAAACATCATGAAACTTAAACTGGAACTGAAGAAAAAGTATAAAAGATATTGAAAAGATAAATACAAGTTGAATAGTTGAATGTCTTGTCTTCGTTTTAAAGTTTGAATGGTGGCTCTATGTCAATGTATGTGGAAGTAGTAAGAGTTTAAAAATGAGTAAGTTGAATGAGGATTTGAAGGGTCTCCCCATTGAAATACATTATAAATTTTTGTTGAATAAAGTTGAATAAAATTAAAAATATAAATGTTAAAAATATGAAAAATAGAAGCAGTGTTGTCCAAAAGAATAGGAATCTAACGGTGTTTGAATGGTTTTTCTAAGTTGAACGGTTTTGAAGGAGTAGGCTTACAAAAAACGTACGGAAAAATAAAATATAATAATAATAATAAAGATTAGAACTAGAAAGTGCATTTTCTGAAGAAACTGCAGTGTGAATGCTTGAATCTGAATGTATGGACTGAAATGAATTAATTGCTGAATTTTGAGTTAAAAATATTGAATGAGATTTAAAAAAAACAACAACAAAAAAACGAATTTAACCTGAAAACAAAGGTGCTGAACTGCTAAAAGCTGAAGGTTACACAGAAGAAGAAGTTGGAAAAAAGCTGAAAATGTTTTAATTGTAAATTAGAAAAACCTAAGAAATGAGAAAAGAACATTTAGAGTCAGAAAACATCTGAAAGAATATTAAAAGGTCATATTCTTTGAATCACTGAATGACTCAAATGTGATCCCTCCACTTGGATCCACACAGTTTAAAAAGTTTACATCTCTGAGCTTTGAAAGACAAGATGTTGGAAAGAGAACAACGATGGCGACGTTTTGAGGGTAAAATGATGGCTTTAACACTGTGGACACAGCAGCAGTTGAAAGAGAAGTGTTTCAGATGAATCTTGGCAGAGTGAGAGAGAGAGCTCGTTAAGCAGGCAGGTGTGAGCCTGGTTGCTATAGTGACCGCACCCAATGGCTCCATACACACGGACACAGACATGCACCTCACTTTTGCTGCTTAAAATGAACAGAAAAGTCAGGCCGAAACAAATCGTTCCCATATGAAAAGTACAAGTCGTATTGACGAAATTCTTTCACCGTGAGCGACAGCAATGTCTAGTCTACTGAATTCTCAGTTTTCATGCCTGTGGAGTTTATTATATGGACGTGGTGACAGTGGAAAGACACCATGCTCTTCTGATTTTCAAAAGAACCTTCTGAGCCATTTTAACATTAGAGTCTATGGAAGAGTTGGAGGGAGGAGGCTGTGCATTGGTGACATTTATGAAAGAACCGTAACACCTAGGACAATAGTAAACACATTGGATGAAAGAGGACAGCGATGGCTACGTTTTGAGGGTAAAATCATACCTGTAGAGCAAACGCTGCGGACACAGCAGCAGTTTTAAAAAAGATTTTAAGATTAATTTTTTTGCTCCTCTCACTCTAGCAGTTGAGCTGTCTCACTCTAGCCCCAACATTCCGTCCCATACACACCCATTATAAACTCTGAAACGGGTGAAAAAACATCATGAAACTTAAACTGGAACTGAAGAAAAAGTATAATAGATATTGAAAAGATAAATACAAGTTGAATAGTTGAATGTCTTGTCTTCGTTTTAAAGTTTGAATGGTGGCTCTATGTCAATGTATGTGGAAGTAGTAAGAGTTTAAAAATGAGTAAGTTGAATGAGGATTTGAAGGGTCTCCCCATTGAAATACATTATAAATTTTTGTTGAATAAAGTTGAATAAAATTAAAAATATAAATGTTAAAAATATGAAAAATAGAAGCAGTGTTGTCCAAAAGAATAGGAATCTAACGGTGTTTGAATGGTTTTTCTAAGTTGAACGGTTTTGAAGGAGTGAGATGCCAAAAAACGTACGGAATATATAATAATAATAATAACTAGAAAGTGCATTTTCTGAAGAAACTGCAGTGTGAATGCTTGAATCTGAATGTATGCACTGAAATGAATTAATTGCTGAATTTTGAGTTAAAAATATTGAATGAGATAAAAAAACAAAACAAAAAAAAATGAATTTAACCTGAAAACAAAGGTGCTGAACTGCTAAAAGCTGAAGGTTACACAGAAGAAGGAGTTGGAAAAAAGCTGAAAATGTTTTAATTGCAAATTAGAAAAACCTAAGAAATGAGAAAAGAACATTTAGAGTCAGAAAACATCTGAAAGAATATTAAAAGGTCATATTCTTTGAATCACTGAATGACTAAAATGTGATCCCTCCACTTGGATCCACACAGTTTAAAAAGTTTAAATGTCTGAGCTTTGAAAGACAAGATGTTGGAAAGAGAACAACGATGGCGACGTTTTGAGGGTAAAATGATGGCTTTAACACTGTGGACACAGCAGCAGTTGAAAGAGAAGTGTTTAAGATGAATCTTGGCAGAGTGGCAGGCAGAGCTCGTTAAGCAGGCAGGTGTGAGCCTGGTTGCTATAGTGACCGCACCCAATGGCTCCATACACACGTACACAGACATGCGCCTCACTTTTGCTGCTTAAAATGAACAGAAAAGTCAGGCCGAAACAAATCGTTCCCAAATGAAAAGTAAAAGTCGTATTGACAAAATTCTTTCACCGTGAGCGACAGCAATGTCTAGTCTACCTAATTCTCAGTTTTCATGCCTGTGGAGCTTATTATATGGACGTGGTGACAGTGTAAAGACACCATGCTCTTCTGATTTTCAAACGAACCTTCTGAGCAAGTTTAACATTAGAGTCTATGGAAGAGTTGGAGGGAGGAGGCTGTGCATTGGTGGCATTTATGAAAAAACCATAACACCTAGGACAATAGTAAACACATTGGATGAAAGAGGACAGCGATGGCTATGTTTTGAGGGTAAAATCATACCTGTAGAGCAAACGCTGCGGACACAGCAGCAGTTTTAAAAAAGATTTTAAGATTAATTTTTTTGCTCCTCTCACTCTAGCAGTTGAGCTGTCTCACTCTAGCCCCAACATTCCGTCCCATACACACCCATTATAAACTCTGAAACGGGTGAAAAAACATCATGAAACTTAAACTGGAACTGAAGAAAAAGTCTAATAGATATTGAAAAGATAAATACAAGTTGAATAGTTGAATGTCTTGTCTTCGTTTTAAAGTTTGAATGGTGGCTCTATGTCAATGTATGTGGAAGTAGTAAGAGTTTAAAAATGAGTAAGTTGAATGAGGATTTGAAGGGTCTCCCCATTGAAATACATTATAAATTTTTGTTGAAAAAAGTTGAATAAAATTAAAAATATAAATGTTAAAAATGCGAAAAATAGAAGCAGTGTTGTCCAAAAGAATAGGAATCTAATGGTGTTTGAATGGTTTTTCTAAGTTGAACGGTTTTGAAGGAGTTAGATGCCAAAAAACGTACGGAATATATAATAATAATAATAAAGATTCGAATAACAATACTGTGAATGCTTTTCAAGCATTCACACTAATAAAGATTCGAATAACAATACTGTGAATGCTTTTCAAGCATTCACACTAATAACAATACTGTGAATGCTTTTCAAGCATTCACACTAACTAGAAAGTGCATTTTCTGAAGAAACTGCAGTGTGAATGCTTGAATCTGAATGTATGCACTGAAATGAATTAATTGCTGAATTTTGAGTTAAAAATATTGAATGAGATTAAAAAAAAACATAAAAAAAAACCGAATTTAACCAGAAAACAAAGGTGCTGAACTGCTAAAAGCTGAAGGTTACACAGAAGAAGGAGTTGGAAAAAAAACTGAAAATGTTTTAAATGTAAATTAGAAAACCCTAAGAAATGAGAAAAGAACATTTAGAGTCAGAAAACATCTGAATGAATATTAAAAGGTCATATTCTTTGAATCACTGAATGACTCAAATGTGATCCCTCCACTTTGATCCACACAGTTTAAAAAGTTTAAATGCCTGAGCTTTGAAAGATACGGTGTTGGAAAGAGAACAATAATGGCGACAATTTGAGGGTAAAATGATGGCTGTAACACTGTGGACACAGCAGCAGTTGAAAGAGAAGTGCTTAAGATGAATCTTGGTACAGTGGCAGGCAGAGCTCGTTAAGCAGGCAGGTGTGAGCCTGGTTGCTATAGTGACCGCACCCAATGGCTCCATACACACGTACACAGACATGCGCCTCACTTTTGCTGCTTAAAATGAACAGAAAAGTCAGGCCGAAACAAATCGTTCCCAAATGAAAAGTAAAAGTCGTATTGACAAAATTCTTTCACCGTGAGCGACAGCAGCTTCTAGTCTACCTAATTCTCAGTTTTCATGTCTGTGGAGTTTATTATATGGACGTGGTGACAGTGGAAAGACACCATGCTCTTCTGATTTTCAAACGAACCTTCTGAGCCATTTTAACATTAGAGTCTATGGAAGAGTTGGAGGGAGGAGGCTGTGCATTGGTGACATTTACGAAAGAACCATAACACCTAGGACAATAGTAAACACATTGGATGAAAGAGGACAGCCATGGCTACGTTTTGAGGGTAAAATCATACCTGTAGAGCAAACGCTGCGGACACAGCAGCAGTTTTAAAAAAGATTTTAAGATTAATTTTTTTGCTCCTCTCACTCTAGCAGTTGAGCTGCCTCACTCTAGCCCCAACATTCCGTCCCATACACACCCATTATAAACTCTGAAACGGGTGAAAAAACATCATGAAACTTAAACTGGAACTGAAGAAAAAGTATAATAGATATTGAAAAGATAAATACAAGTTGAATAGTTGAATGTCTTGTCTTCGTTTTAAAGTTTGAATGGTGGCTCTATGTCAATGTATGTGGAAGTAGTAAGAGTTTAAAAATGAGTAAATTGAATGAGAATTTGAAGGGTCTCCCCATTGAAATACATGGGAAATTTTTGTTGAATAAAGTTGAATAAAATTAAAAATATAAATGTTAAAAATGAGAAAAATAGAAGCAGTGTTGTCCAAAAGAATAGGAATCTAACGGTGTTTGAATGGTTTTTCTAAGTTGAACGGTTTTGAAGGAGTAGGATTACAAAAAACGTACGGAATAGATAAAATATAATAATAATAAAGATTAGAAGAACAATACTGTGAATGCTTTTCAAGCATTCACACTAATAAAGATTAGAATAACAATACTGTGAATGCTTTTCAAGCATTCACACTAATAATAAAGATTAGAAGAACAATACTGTGAATGCTTTTCAAGCATTCACACTAATAAAGATTCGAATAACAATACTGTGAATGCTTTTCAAGCATTCACACTAATAATAACTAGAAAGTGCATTTTCTGAAGAAACTGCAGTGTGAATGCTTGAATCTGAATGTATGCACTGAAATGAATTAATTGCTGAATTTTGAGTTAAAAATATTGAATGAGATTAAAAAAAAAAAAAAAAAAAAAAACGAATTTAACCTGAAAACAAAGGTGCTGAACTGCTAAAAGCTGAAGGTTACACAGAAGAAGGAGTTGGAAAAAAACTGAAAATGTTTTAAATGTAAATTAGAAAACCCTAAGAAATGAGAAAAGAACATTTAGAGTCAGAAAACATCTGAATGAATATTAAAAGGTCATATTCTTTGAATCACTGAATGACTCAAATGTGATCCCTCCACTTTGATCCACACAGTTTAAAAAGTTTAAATGCCTGAGCTTTGAAAGATACGGTGTTGGAAAGAGAACAATAATGGCGACAATTTGAGGGTAAAATGATGGCTGTAACACTGTGGACACAGCAGCAGTTGAAAGAGAAGTGCTTAAGATGAATCTTGGTACAGTGGCAGGCAGAGCTCGTTAAGCAGGCAGGTGTGAGCCTGGTTGCTATAGTGACCGCACCCAATGGCTCCATACACACGTACACAGACATGCGCCTCACTTTTGCTGCTTAAAATGAACAGAAAAGTCAGGCCGAAACAAATCGTTCCCAAATGAAAAGTAAAAGTCGTATTGACAAAATTCTTTCACCGTGAGTGACAGCAATGTCTAGTCTACTGAATTCTCAGTTTTCATGCCTGTGGAGTTTATTATATGGACGTGGTGACAGTGGAAAGACACCATGCTCTTCTGATTTTCAAACGAACCTTCTGAGCCATTTTAACATTAGAGTCTATGGAAGAGTTGGAGGGAGGAGGCTGTGCATTGGTGACATTTATGAAAGAACCGTAACACCTAGGACAATAGTAAACACATTGGATGAAAGAGGACAGCCATGGCTACGTTTTGAGGGTAAAATCATACCTGTAGAGCAAACGCTGAGGACACAGCAGCAGTTTTAAAAAATATTTTAAGATTAATTTTTTTGCTCCTCTCACTCTAGCAGTTGAGCTGCCTCACTCTAGCCCCAACATTCCGTCCCATACACACCCATTATAAACTCTGAAACGGGTGAAAAAACATCATGAAACTTAAACTGGAACTGAAGAAAAAGTATAATAGATATTGAAAAGATAAATACAAGTTGAATAGTTGAATGTCTTGTCTTCGTTTTAAAGTTTGAATGGTGGCTCTATGTGAACGTATGTTGAAGTAGTAAGAGTTTAAAAATGAGTAAGTTGAATGAGAATTTGAAGGGTCTCCCCATTGAAATACATGGGAAATTTTTGTTGAATAAAGTTGAATAAAATTAAAAATATAAATGTTAAAAATGAGAAAAATAGAAGCAATGTTGTCCAAAATAATAGGAATCTAACGATGTTTGAATGGTTTTTCTAAGTTGAACGGTTTTGAAGGAGTAGGCTTTCAAAAAACGTACGGAAAAATAAAATATAATAATAAAGATTAGAAGAACAATACTGTGAATGCTTTTCAAGCATTCACACTAATAATAAAGATTCGAATAACAATACTGTGAATGCTTTTCAAGCATTCACACTAATAAAGGCTGACTTCAGGGATGGTTGCAGTTTGACCTATGACATCAGAGTAAAGACAGCTGGAAATAAGGGGACAAGAACTTCTTACCTCATCTGTATAATATTTACTCAGTTCAGTATCATTTCACGTTCTTTATTTCCTGTTATTGGGATACTTCACTAAATTGTATCCTTACACTTTGGCAATCTGTTTTTATAAGCTGACATGCCGATAAAATACTTCTAAATTGATCTGAATACAACAAAAAAAATTGGTGGAGACGTGGAGCACAAACACAGGAAGACCCACTAAATTCGGGTGAGGATCCAGATAAATAAAACTGAGGCAGGGGGTTGCGAATGACCTTTGAATGTACCCTTCAATGTTTTCTAAAACATTATGCTTAAGCTCTTTCTTGTGAATTATGTTCTCATTACTAACTCTAGATTTCTATTGTTGGACTACTACTAATATTCAGTATTGGTTCAGTCCTGCACTTCAATTTATGTCTGAAACAAGCTCGATTCTTCCATCCTTGAAGGCAGCTTCTGTTTGATTGGCTGTCCATCAGAAACAGCAAGTTTGAAAAGCAGGTGGGCTTCTGTGGTTACAGCTAAATCCCCAAAAATAAGATGCCCATATTAGGGTCATCTGCAATTTCTTTGGTTCTGGCTTTGACTTCTTCTCCTCCCATATCTGCACTAACATGGCGTTATTATCTGTGGCGGCACCTATTGCAGCGGCTACCTGCGAGTAAAGGGAGCAATACACTTGTTGCACATTGGTTTGTAGCTGATGATTAGCCACAGGCAGATGTTTTAGGGAGCGGTTACATAGTAGTCCTCTAATGCATTTATCACCCTGTCATGTGTCTATCAATGATATCTTCCACACCCATTTATAGTCCCTTCAATTGCTGACATCGAGGACAAGAAAGAAAGAAACTTCTAGTTATTTCACCCATTTTGGAAAAGTCAGTAAATGTTCCTGGCTCCCTACGGTCTTAAGTCACCACATTACTGTGAATCGCCTCTCTTTAAGATTTTAGCTCATCCTACTCTCACACATTATTATTTCATTTATTTTATAAATACACTGCTACTTCTGGGTTTTCTGTAAATTAATGCGAACAAATGCAAACATAAAATGAATCCATCAGTATTTAGTTTACTTTATGTATATATAGTATGCCAGTAAATGTTATGAGATGGTTTTATCCAAACACAAAGCTACTTAGAGGGGAGAAAATGTCATGTGGAAATTAATGTTTTATACAAAAAGTTTGAGCCAGCAACTCAACACAGATGTCAGATATTAGCTTCTTTGGATTATCAACAACACTGGGTATAATAGGCAAGATTTCAGCAATGGCAGTGGTGTTATATAAACTACAGCATTTTATAGCATCTGAAACAATACAAAGTTGACCTTAATTGACCCATCAAAAATTTAACAGATACCGCCAATGGACGGTAATGTCTTTACAAGCTGTAGATGACAGAAACACCGTGACTTTATAATTAGATAACCTTTTAAGAGCAACAGGTTGCTTTGACAGGACTAAATCTAATCACATTCCCAACTAAATTGAGCCTCGATTGACCCCGTGAACAGCTGCAAAACCAATGATAACCTCATTTGTGCATTACAGAAACTTAATTTCTCCATTATGCGTCTGAGTCGCCAGCAATTGGTCAACATAACGGAGCAGCGCTGACCTGGGCACACTCTTTAGCCTGCTCTCTGTCCCCGCTGGAGAACACTTTGAGAATGAGGATAAGACTCATATTTGTTGTGTTTTCAATACATGTTTATGAGAATAACACTCACACAATAGCCATGGCCAACAGCAGCTATGAGAGTTCACTTGCCATGAACTTAGTTGAGATTAATTTTTGACTTGACAATGTATTATATAGTCGATAAGATGTTGCAGGGACAATGCAAATGCACAGCAATCAGCCAACCCGAGCGTCATGTATAAAAAGCCTTCTGTGGAATTTGCACAGAAAGCATTTGTGAAAAAATAAACTTTTCTTCTTTTTATTTCAGGGACAACCACAAAATAAACTTTGTTTTTCTCTCTCCTGAAGTGTTATTTAGGTTGTTTTACTGGAAGTTTCCCCAGTTGTGCAGATAGAAGTGTAGAAATATCTCTCTTCCCTTGGATATAAAGGAAGCAGCTGGCATTCCACTAATCTAAAAATCCACAAAATTTGTTCGGAGCAGTTTCATCGACATCTGTCTCAAAGAAGCATACAGCTAGCTAGCATTACAGCTGACTCAATTGGAACATCCTTACTGTTTACACTGTGTCTCCAGTATGAGCCTTCCATCATAGATAGATGCAGACTGAGTACCTTACAGGTATATAACCAACCGACACAAGCGGAAGCCTCTCCAATCAGTCTCACCTCTGTCTTGGACTGCAGCTGGAGAGCAGGAATTAGGGGCACATGAACCGTCAGTTTCTCGGCAGAGTTTCCGTACAGCTCAGAACTGATGCTCCAGGCGTTACCACCTGCAGGCCATGATAATGGAGCTGGATTATTCAAGGATTTCACAGGCTAAGACAAAAGCGGCCTGTCCAGCAGGGCAGTCACAATTCATCAAATATACTTGTTGCATCACCAATGTGCTTCAGCGGCCTGCCCAAGTAAAGTCTATGTGCAGGAAAGCCTACATGTCTAGAGCCAATATCACCAAAACTGTGCAACTCACACCAAAACAACCTAGAAGGCTCTGTCCTCTAACACAGAGTGCTCTAGGAACAACCAGTCTCCCAATAACAAAATACTGCCTGCAGTTCGTGTGTTGCAGAAGAATTCAATTAAACAAAAGGACCAGAACTTATTGTTTTGGCTGATTTAAAAAACAGGATTCTGAAGTCATTCTTAAGTTTCAAATGTTTGAGAAAAGAAAGTGTCACAGAGCTGCCCTTCGAGAACAAAGCGCACACAGAACCAAACACACCATCACAGAGACAGGAAAAAAAAATACCCAGGCGATACAGCAAACATCCACTGTGCTGCAGATACACACACGTATCACACACTCATTCACTACCAAAGGGGAAAAAAACACAGAGAGGCTAACATGTACAAACAACACACACACACACAGTCCATTACAATGAAACCGTTGATGGGAGGCCCCCGTGTCGGGACCCTAACAGCTGTAGTGCATTAAGGGCCGACTATGTGCAAGGGCAGGGAGAGACCGGCAGCAAACAATCCCAAAGCCCGAAGATACACACACACAGTCGCACACATCACCCCCACATTTTCACAAACATTCATGCGCCATATTATGCAAATGCAGAGACACACACATCAGACACAATGTGGCAAATCAGTAGTTATGGACCTAAGAGGGCTTTTCGTGAAAGAGCAAGATCGCGTCTCGAAAATGACAGTTTGCATTTAAATCGGAGAGAAATGAGCGTGCTAAAGATTGTTGAATATTCCTGTGCTTTGTTGCTGTGAATCAAAGTTCTGGGGAAGAGCTGTCCAAAATTTTGCATTTACCTTTTCCTTTTTTCTGTTGCAGCCATTCTTCATAAGACAGAAACGGTCAATAATTTGCTTTCAAAATGACTGCTTTATAGTGATTAATGATTATTGGGTCTAGGATCCTAAAAATAAGTTCAGTAGGCAGCTGTACACAATTTCAATGATAAACAAGAGTGCATCAGACTGTGTGTAGTTACACTTCAATCATTAACGTGATCCTCTTTGATAACATAACTATACCACAGTTTCTGTGGCCAAATATTGTGGAGAGAGATAGTCGAAACAACAGCTGACAAAATTATTTCAGCTCAAGTTCTGTTTACTCGTTTATCTTGGGGCCACTGACTGTACCACACTGTCTTAATAAGCAGGTGCAGTATGCTCAGTTGCCAGAGCACCTCCAGGACTTCTTATGTTGACAAAGAAAAAAAAAAAGAAAAAAAGGTTGAGTTGGAAAGAACAGCCAACAAGTCTTCTAAATTAAAACAACCATTTAGTTGCATTAAAGAACAACACAAGCATTCTATTCTTGCTCCCCCATCTGCAAGTCAAAATCATTGGAGGCCAAACTGCAAAGCTGTGTAAACACAAAAACTGTTTCTGCTTCGCTTATGCTTCTTCTTTCTTATCGTCTTCTGCCGTTCCAATCTATAGCAACTCCTAGAAACATAAAATTAAAAGTTTTCAAATTTGGCACCAGTTTTTTTAATCAGAGTTGGGAACTTTGGCACCACCAATGCACTTATTATGTTTTTTAACCATAAGCCCAATTTTTATAAGGTGGAACACGAGGAACTGTTCAATGCAATGAATTAAGCAGAGTTTAATGGCATCAATTTTAGTCATATTAGATTTTTGGAAAAACCTTAAAAACCCTAAAACTGGTGATGAGGTGGCCCAACAGGGAGTGAAATCAGCAATGCGTTCGTCTATCAAGCAAGCCTAGGCCTGCATTTTAAGAAGCACACACTATATTAAAGCTTTGTCAACATGTTAACCCATTTGATGCTACCACCATACTGCATTTTATCAAGGGGTTTATGGGTAATCCTCAGATCGCACCTCACAAAATCCCTCATATAGAACTTAAATTTTCAAAAACCATCATAGTTAATCTAATTTTACACTGAAGTAATGTAATATCAGCAATTATATTGACACCAAACTTGGGGAAAAATATCACATTGTGTTTTTCTCTATAATAATTCCACCAGACTTTTATATGCTTTTATAACCCCAGTTGCTGCAGGGGGAGCTTTGTCACTTGAAGGTGACCAGATGTCTTGAGGAAGCTGCTGAAAGAACCGATTCTGTACTTCTTATGAAATCATCTCACCTCATGTTCCACTTCTGAACACTTACAGACTCTTTTTTTCAAGGTCAAGAAGGAACTGCTAGCCTTAATGCTGAACCTTTGGCATTTGTCCATCTTACATAGCAGCTTGAGTTATCCAGATGTTGAGGTTTTGAAATTGCGTTAAATGAAGCAAAGCTAATTATTTCAAGTTGAGCTGCCTTACTCACACCTGACGCGCTCTCAACCAATGCCGTGGCAACAACTAGTTCAAGTTTAAAGTGAGAATCAGAATGGAGATGTTCTCTGGGTGAAAATGCTTGCCTGATGTCAGAGAAGAATGGCCAGAGAACTTCAAGCTGACAACATGCCAACATTTACTTAAATAAACCCCTTATTACAACCAAGATCTGCAGAAGAGCATCTCAAATGCAAAATGCATTGAACCTTGAAGTAGATGGGCTACAGCAGCAGAAGACCACACCGGGTGACACTCCTGCCAGCTAAGAACAGGAAGCAAAGGATACAATTTGGGTTCACCTAAATTGAACACTGGAAAAACATTGCCTGGTCTGATAAGCCTCAATTTCTGCTGTGGTGTAAACATGAAAGCATGCCTTGTGTAAACAGTGGTTGTGGTGTAATGGTTTGGGGGATATTATCTTGGCACACTTTGGACCTCTTCGTACCAACTGAGCATTGTTTGAATACGACAGCCTACCTCGGTATATTGCCATTCTTCAAGACCATCTTCTGATGGCTGCTTCCAGTTGAATAATTCCGGCATGCCACAAAGCTCAAATCATCTCACACTAGTTTCTTCTTGAATAAGACAGGGAGTTCATTGCAATCAAATGGCTTCCAGAGTTACCGAATCTCAGTCCAATACAACACCATTGGGATGTAGTGAAACAGAGCATTAATATAATGGATGTGCAACAAGTTTGCAGCAACTGTGTGATGCCATATGGACCAAAAACTCAGAGGAAACCTTTTTCAATCTGTGTCAACAAGAATTAAGGTAGTTCTATTTGCAAAACGCATCGAACAAAAAGTCTAGTACTACTGAACATATCTGTCGAACCTGCTAGGGATGCATCTATGGAGGGATATTTAATTACTAAACATTTCCTGCTGATAAGGGATCAGTACAAACTGTTACAATGTTATCTACCAGTAGAATAACAAATGACTAAAACATATCTTATATTGTTCACCTTACATTTATAACACTAGCACTAGAACTAAAGTATCAGTGACACAAAGAGACACCAGAAAGAAGAAGAAAAAACAGATCCAAAAATACCTGCAAAGTCTTATTGTTTCTCTGAAGGTCTACACCAGGGGTGCCCAATCCCAGTCCTCGAGAGCTACCGTCCTGCAGCTTTTAGACGCATCCTTCTTCTGACACACCTGAATCAACTGAATGGCTTGTTATCAGGCCTTTGCCAAACTTGATGGCATGCTGAAGAGGTAATCAAACCATTTGATTCAGCTGTGTTGGAGTAGGGATGCATCTAAAAGCTGCAGGATAGTAGATCTCGAGGACTGGGATTGGGCACCCCTGGTCTACACAATTGACATTGTTGCATCAGATATTACGTTCTAGGTTACATCGCAGGACAGTCTTACACAAATATCAGATAACATTTCAGAATTGCGCATGCAGGCTCTCTCTCCACCTGTCTCTCAAAACTCTTCTCAGTCTCAGGGTGAGCTCATATATCAATACCTATGGCATCTTTTCTTCTCTCCCTCTCTCTCCTCTTTCTAGGGAGAGGAGGACAGAGGAGAGGCCAGTGTGGAGAGGCGCAAAACCGTGTGAAGTGGCTTTATCGTTGGGAGACACGTGCAGGCAGAAGACTCCGTCTGAAGGCTGAGTGGCAGGCGGCAGAAGCCATTAAGATAGAGCCGCTATCTCTTGCTGCCAGGGTCCTCTTAATACAGGCAGGGACTCGGGCCTCTGTCACCCACACATGCGCACACACACACACACACACAGAAGCACACCTTCACTCCTGATGTACTTTAACTGACACACAGCGAACATGGATGTAGACATGTGCGTGTTCATTTACACTTACAAGCAATTCCTTATCTGTGTGTCTATTTTACCATCCTGAACCCATCAATCGTCACATAGGGAGGAAAACTGAAGAGATAAATGGGCAGGTAGACGGGTGGAGACCAGAACACAGACAAACAAATTACTGTCTCTGCCTCTTTTACGACCAAAGTATAGTGGTGTCAGTAATGTGAGGTAAAGTGCACGCCACATTTACTGTTTTGAGACATCCATGTGTAACTCATAAGATGCCTCACCCTTACCGAACTTGTTTGCATCCACAATTTCTCTCCTTCTCCCGTAGAAGTGGAGGCACTAGTGGAATGGACTCTAGGAGGTTGCAGACTTGTCCTGAAAACTTTTAACTGCTTTACAATTAAATACTAAACTGCCAACATTACTGCATGAAATAAATATTTTGGTTTGGTTGTTGTCAGAGCTGTAGAGTAAATACAGAAACCTGGAGATTCTTGTTCTCCTACAAAAACTCTTCACACACCTTGGATCTGGCTGAACCAACATGACAGAGAACAGTCATGGTAAAAGTAAAGTAAATTCTAAGATTTTCGGATGTAATAAAAATGATCTGGTCCTTATGCATTTGATTGATTGATCCTCACCAAGTGTGAGCACCTCTATAAAAACAGAGGTTTTGGCAGTTGGGCAGTAGAAAACGACTAAACAAGTATGGCTTGTTGAGAAATCACCTTCCTGTTTAAAACGCATGCCTCCATGCCTTAGGTCTGCTAAGGATCTGAAAATGCTAGAAGACTCTGAACAATATCCTTTAGATTTGGGCCATAATGCACAGCACCGTGTGCATACACATGCATATCAGCACAAAAAACCATCATCTGTCAAACACAGTGTCATGATTGTGGCTTGTTTTGCAGCTATAGGAGCTACAGGAGCCGGGTACCTTGCAGTTGTGCAGTTATCCGTCAACTCGTCTGTGTACCAAATAGGGCTGCACGATTTTGCATAAAATGAGAATCACGATTTTTTGGCTTAGAATTGAGATCACGATTCTCTCATGATTCTCTTTTACAGTATAAATATTTATTGCACTTATTAACTGCACATCAACTTCGTAACAGTTGAGACTGAACATAAAAACAATAAATAAACATAAAAACAACAAATGTCTCACGTTTTGTTGTTGCCGCAAAATGTTGTACTGCTTGAAATTCCATCTCCACCGTTGCTCGACACTGCGTGTTTAGAGCAGGTAGTGCAACAATAGAAAAATAGTCGCGGGATGGCACTGTGTAGCGTTTGTCTAGGGTGTTGATCATTTTCCTAAATCCCTCGTTTTGCACAGTGTTGATGGGAGCCATATCTTTGGTCAGGTGATTAGTGATAGCCTCCGTAATTTCTTTGTGCCTGCGGGAGTTCGACGTGTATAGGGAAGCGTTGTATAAGGTTCCCGTTATTGATGTTTGGGTGGTTGACCGGGACGGATTTTCTCCTGTCACTTTCTCGTCATCCCTGACGTGCTCTCCGTTGTTTTTCCCTGCTAATTTTAGCATCACATGGCACAGCTTCTGTATCACGTGGTATAAGGCTCTGCCCTTGTCATTTGTTGAGCAGGAAGAGTGAGCGCTTGTTTTCATGCAGATTACGCCCCGGATCAAAATGCGGTACAATCGTCGTCATCTTTTTTTTTTTTTTTTAATCGTTGTCATTTGGAAATGAGATCGCACATAAGTATGAATCGAGATCGCAATTTTCTAACGATTAATCGTGCAGCCCTAGTACCAAAGTATTCTGCAGTCAAATGTGAGACCATCTGTCCATGAGATAAAGCTTGCCTAAAACTGGATCATGCAACAGGACAATGATCCCAAGCACAGCAAATCTGCAAATGGCTGAAAATGAAAAGAGTCGAGCTCTAACAATGGCCCAGTGAAAGTGTGTGTATATATATATATAACTAGGGATGGGTACCGGTATCGGTTCTGACACAAACGGTAGTAACCAGACCGAAAAACAGCGCACATTTCGGTGCTTTATTTCGGTGCTTTTTTTTCCCCTGAGCTATGATAGATTCTGTGTTAGATTCTAGCCAATCATTTTACGTTTCCAAGGATAGTAGGCGGGTCCAGGTACGTACGTTCTTTTAGAGCAGAGCTACAGATTAAAAATGCCCAAGGCGAAGCGGTCAAAAGTCTGGCTGTACTTCACAGCAAAATATGCAAACTCAGCAGCAACAAGTGCTTCAAGCTGATACTGTGATACTGTGCAAAGGAGGTAACACCTCAAATCCGATGAAACACCTGGCGACGCATAGCGTTTTTTTAAAAGCCGAGAAATGCGCTGTATTTGATAGCTTGCTGCAAGACCTCACACCGTGCACATCTACTGCGGGTGTGGTGCCTGTTATCGGACCCGGAGTTAGCAACATCCCCCAAAAACCCGAAGAGGAGAGTCCTGGCCCCTAGCCCTGCCAGTGTAGCAGAAATGATGACGGATGATGATGCAGCAGCAGCCGTTCTTCTCTGCGTGAGTAGCTTAATGTTGTTCGTGTGTAATTTACGTTGAGTAGGCTAACCACGTTATTACATTAATGCAGGTAAGGTGAACTAGCAAACATGATCATAGCTACATGCGGCTGTCTTCTTGTTTGATGGCAGGTACTTCCTTCACCCCGGCCAAAAAGGCTAAAATGACCAAAGAAAAAGGAAAACAGCTAAACACAAGAGGTTTTTGGACAAAGTTTGTGTTTTTTCCATTGTTTAAGCACTGCTTCCAGCCAAGAGTGATACCATATATGCCCCATAGCTGCAGAAAAGGCTAACATTGTTATCTTTTTACAAAAAACAGCTAAACACAAGAGGTTTTTGGACAAAGTTTGTGTTTTTTCCATTGTTTAAGCACTGCTTCCAGCCAAGAGTGATACCATATATGCCCCATAGCTGCAGAAAAGGCTAACATTGTTATCTTTTCACAAAAAAACAGCTGAACATGAGAGGTTTGTGGACAAATTTTGTGTTCTCCATTCTTTAAGCACCGGTTTGAGCACCGGTATCTGATAAAACCTAAACGATACCCATCCCTATATATAACAATTTTTATTTTTTAAATATCAAAACTTAGAATTTCAAATCACGTTTTCTAATGCACTAAATTGACCTAATTTTAAAATCTTGTAAGGATCACTTTTGATGTCCATCTCAAAACGACAGAGGATGTACAGTAATGTACATTAATTTTTTTATTTTTGTTTTTATCATGGCTTTATAATGAGGAGACATGGCACTGAAAAAAAATCTGAAAAGAAATCTATGGAAAGAGTTTATTTTTAACATGACTTTATCTGCACTGGAAAGGTTTTACTCCCTCTGAAAAATAATGTGGGCCATGAAGTCCAAGCCTCAAACCTACAGTACTTATAGTAATCTTTGGGATCTTTATAGAGAGCCTATTTTTGTAGCACTCTAAGTGTTTTACTCCACTTACACATCTTTTAAAAATAATAGATAATAATAGATACGAGCATAAGTAAAGTTGATATAAGTAGGGATCACTCTTATGTATCTGATGAGATCAAGTGAAATCTGATCGAACAACTACAACATCTGGCTATTTCCTGCCCTCCACATGTAAACAGAGGATAACAAAAAGCTAATGAAAGTCACATTGATGAAATTTATACAAAGTATTCAAGGTAAATGTAAATAGGTGGTTTAACTTTAGAGAGAGCCAGCCTAGCTGTCAAACTATGTTGATGACTTTTTGCCTCTTAGTCCAAAAATCAGTCCCCTCTATAAGGTAACACCAAAACATGAAACAAAGCAGGAAACAAAATGATCTCAGAGGTTTTCCACACTTTTCTGCAGAACATCTCATCTTTTTTTAAAGTTGCAGCATTCTTCCTGTGTGCCATCTGGGTATTCCTACGCTCCTGCATGAATGTATCATAGAGATGTCTGTAGACACAGACCTGTTTACACACTGGCGCATCGTGCTCATCCGTGACGGCCGAAGCGACACCACAGCACACGGCAGCAGCGATGACTTCACTTTTGGTGTTCTGCAGTGAGTAAGAACAGCAGCGAGTATAAGCTGCCTGTTCGATTGTGCTTGTAGTGCCAACTTTCATGCTATAAGTGTCCTAAATAATAGAGTTTATTGTTTATTCTTTATATCAAGAAAGTGATTTTTGGCAAATTTTGACTTGTGAAACTACTAAATTCACCTGTAAACACACAAGCTTGAGTATATTGCAAAAGTGTTTTTTAAGGAGCACAGAAAATGAAAAAGTCAGGATGTCATGGATCTACATCAGCATCGATGTACAGCAGGACATTTTTTATCATTTAATTTCTAATTATTTTTGATTCCATCTTATTTGAATGAAACCACAGGGTCATGCCTTCCATCATCCATTCATTTGACTCTGAGACAGTCTTAATCACACATTTTCTCTGCTTTGGCACAAGGTTACCGGACAGAGAATGCACATGCAGTGTTCAAGCCAGAACCCTTTTGCTGCCGTGCCCCTACGGTGAGCACGCCGCTCTAACCACTAAGGTAAACGCTGCACTGTAAACAAAGCTGTTTTCTTCGCCGACAATGGCAGCGTGGAAAATTAATTAACGATCTGTACTCTTTGTGAAAATCTTAACTCATTCCTAATTAGCTCCTCTCCTTGAAAACATCAAGTCAGTTAATTATGTCTGAGGGAAAATGGTCTGTTTCTGGTGTCACTTATTTATTAGTAAGCTTCAGTGCTGCGAGAGAGGAAGCGGCTGGAGCAGACAAAGTAAGACGAGAATGAAAGGGAGTCTGTGTCACGGCAGGGTTAATGAAACACTAGCCTGGGAAGATAAATAAAAAGTGAATGATTTACAAAAAAAATGTACAGAAGCACACAAATACACACATGCAAACACAAAGCGTGTTTTTACTTAAGGACACAAACTCACACGCTGTAATTGTCCTGCCACTTGATTACAACACAGACCTTGAATTCTTTCTTCTCAACTAAGAGCCAACTTTGGACAAGCATAATTCTGCATCCATTCTTTTCTATGCATTTCCTCTAAAGGTCAAAAGTCACTGCTGCTACTTTTCATATTATGATAACCTTGAGCATCGCATTGTATTTGCACAGGCACACAGTTAAGTGACTCACACATAGAATCATACCTTATAAGCAATAAAGTTAAAAATTATATGCCAAATTCCTGCAGAATTATGACACCTTATACCCCCAGAAGTCAAAGTTTTAGTAATCAGCATTCTTGTTTAGAGTCTTATCTAATTATGTTAAAGAAATTTGGTTAATTGTCTACACATAAGTTTTAAAGTTGTGTATTACAATGTCTAACAGAGTCTCATATATGCTGTTTTTTAAGAAAAAAAAATTTCTTTGCAAGGAGAATTACTGGTGTTCAAAAAATTAACCCTTTTCCCATCAGCTTATAGAATCTGAACACTAACACATGAACTTTATAGTTACAATAGTGCCATTCAGGAAACTCCAGGCTTAAATTCTTGTCAAGACGTTTTAAGAATGAACAAGAATTGAATTTGTGTCTTAAGTTTTGTGGCAACAAGATAAATATCACTGGAGTGAGAGCTTTGGATTTGAAAATCTGTCGATAAGGATAATGTAATAAGATCCAAAGCACCAGAAGACGTACTCTGTACTAAAAAAGCAAAAGTCAAAAACTACTGAAATCTGGCCAACGTGCCCTTCAGGGTATTCTCGTTGTAAAGCATTGAACTGCACCCACCACCCTCGAATACTGTTTGATCTTTAGGTCATAGTCGGAAAACAAGCTCTCATTGTCAATGACGATTCTCAACATGACGGTCAATTGGGCACGGAGGTAAATTTTTGCTGTGTTAACATGGAGAATGTGCACGTGCAGGTGGTCTGAATGGGAGTTTAAGGCTTGAGACAACTCTGATTAGGTTAGTGGATGACATCCCTGAGACGAAGCAGGAGAAAACAGCAACTCTCTGCCCAAAGTATTTTCAAATCTGACAGATGTGACAGGTCAAACTAGAGGCTGATTTCTAGTCTCATCATAAAACACAGTAAAATACTTTTAAATATTAAAAAAACAGCATAAATCTAACACTTTTAGACTCTACGCTTTGTTTGTATCCCCAGGAGCTGACTTTACCTCTTCATCCCTTTCTCCCGCCTCTTCCATCACAATCTCTCCCCTCAGTTGTTATCTCTCTCTCTCTCGTTCTTCTTTATTCTTCCCCCCCTACTTTTTCCCCCTGCTCAAAGCTGTCAGGATGTTGCCTCCTTGGGTATGAGGCTGAATGGGGGGATTTGGCACCGTTTCCCTCTCCTTGCTCGCTTCAGCCGTTTTTAAGAGCACATGTTTATGCACCAAATCTCTGCACTTTGTGTTTCTCCACGTCAAGGCACAAGCTCAGCTCCAGATTGATGCGGCCTGGCAGCCCCCTGTGTACTTGCTCTAAGCGAAGAAGGGGGACGACAGAGAGAACAGAAGAAAAGAGAGAGAAATCTAGAGTGAAGAGGAAATGATTTTCTGATTTTCTACACAGGCTTTGTGGTCCTGGAAGGCTGTTTAAATGTGTGTTTTTAAGTCCATTGGTGAGAACAAGAAGAGAAGAGACTGTGCTATCCACTGCCTGAGGGCTATGCTGAGCCTATATATATATTTAAGCCCCCCCAATGTTCCTTGCTTAACAATAACGCCTACTAGTTTTAATTTAATTCTGTCATTTTTCTTACTAAATAATCCACTTCCAATTTCTGTGTCACAGCTGGAGAAATAAATCTAATCTTATCGCATAGCAGACTGAGTGTGAGGTTTGACAGAGTTTTCTTTTTCATCAGCACTACTATATGTGAAAAAGAACAATAAGAGACAGAAGTGTTTGAGAGTGCGCGCCGTCTGCAGAGGGACAGGTGGGCTAAGAGGACAAGCGCAAGAGCTCTGACAATATGCCAAAGTAAGACACGGGCACGGAGAGCTAAGAGGACGACAGACAGATAACAGTCGCTCAGAAATCTGAGAAAAAGAGCAGCACTACTTGATCTTTCCTAGCCAGTTGGCCCATGGGCACACCAGTTGTGGTGAGCTTCCTAAACATCGTGCGGCCCAGCGGCCTCCGTAAACCAGCATGCAGTTTACACCCACACACCATCATTACCAGAGAACAGCTTTTCATACAAACTATTTACATCAGATTTTAATAATGACCAGATCTATGGCCAGTGCAGATGTGTAGTTAATCCTAAGGTGTTGAAACATTGCTACAGACATGCAGAAGAAGCACAGCTACTTTGACACTTGGTTCAAAGGAAAAGATGATAAATAGCTGCTTTCTAGTTGTAGTCTGGCTTTTTATGGAGAAACCCAAAGCAGGATATGTAAAGTTACACAAACTGGTGAAGCGACTAACTGATTAGAAACTTTTGGTACTTATACCCTCCATCACCATCACTATGGAGATTCAAGTCACACAGCCTAAATCAACTTTATTTGTAAAACTTTGCTTTAATCCCATTATATATGGCACCTTCAAAAACTGTGTTTACAAAGTGCTTTGACAGCCCAGCAAAATCCTGAAGATATAAAGAAATTTAACCTCCTAGGACCTGGCGTCCACATATGTGGACATCACATTTTGGGTTATTTAGACTAAAATACTCAATTTTGCTCTACATGGGCCTGATATCCACTTACGAGTGCATTATACTGCTACTGTTCTATCAAAATTTTAAACGAATATCCTCTTATTTTTCTTAAAAACAAAAATAAGGTTGAAAAAAAATCTGGTAATTCTTTTGTTTTTACATTCATCGGGCCACAATATGCCCAAATATCAAAGAGAAATTAAAAATGCATGTCGTGGAAGAGTTCGGGTCTTAGGAGGTTAAAACTGCAAGAAAAAAACTCTCAGCAAAAAAAAAAAAAAAAAAAGAAAGAAAGAAAGAAAGATTCAAATATGGTGAAATTAGAAACATAAAAAGGGCAAAGACACAAGATTTCAAATGCACCAAAACAAAAAGATTAGATGTGAAGACATAATTAAATTTTAGTTGTGGATTTCTAAGAGTTAAAAATACTGCAGTGCTGTCTCCCTGGAAGCTGTTCTACAATTTCCTGAGAAATCAGTGTAACACTACTTTTGACAACTCAGAAAATTGGAGAACCTGGAAAATAGAGGCAAACTTTAATTTTGAAAAACAAGAAAAAAAGCTAAATGTGGAAAATTTGATAGAGTATCAAGACAGGCATTTGGGCCCAGAAACAGCAGCGTGGAAACTTCTCAACAACAGTAGCTAACATTAGCCAACATTGATCAGCTAGCTAACATGTGAGCTGCGTTGGAAAATTACTCAGTGTACCTTTTCCCTGCAGTAATGGTGAGCACTAGCACGGCCGTTGGACTTACCTATATGGGCAACAATAAACAGTACAATTACAACATGAATGCATGATCGTTAAAATTAAAAATGCATCATAGCTACTTGCTTCTCTCGTCTCTGTACCGTGTAAGCATAAGAGCTTAGTTTCTATTCTTAGCAATAATGTGTGCTACCTTTAAGCCATATCATCGATTTCCTTTACACATATTTTATTGCTCACTTTAACTCATCCTGGAAAGTATGGAAGCTGAAGCTTAAATGGTAAAAATAAAGGGTCTTACGTTTGTTTCATCCAAATAATACTGCAAGCTATACATGGGATATTATAGGCTATTATTACCATGCGCTCACATAACACTTCATGTAATCTCAACATGCAGTGTGCCATGCCGTTTTTATTTTCCAATGTCTGCCGTGGCAACCCCAACACCTTTTACTACAACCTCCCACCCCCACCCTCAAGTCCTTCTTTTCAAACTGTGGGAACACACTGGCACACAGATGGTTAAGCCCATCCTTGTGATGAGTGGGAAGGGTGTGTGTGGTGGGGGGCTTGCTGCAGATGGCACAGAGGGCATCGCCAATCAGCCTACATACACACACATACGCACCTACACAGGGAAATAAAGGGAGAAGAGGAACAAGGTAAAGACATATGGGGAAGAGTTAGAAAGATAGGGATGCATGTATAGATGAAGGTGGGTGTGAGAGTCCTGTGTCCCCGGGCATGCAGTGTACTGTGTACGTGCGATGGCTGCCGTTAATGTAGCGTGGCACACAAAGCCCTGGCATCTCGCTGGCACCTCTGCCCACGCCGTGCCACACTGAGAGGCACGGCGAGGCCTGCCAGAGGGGCTGGCAAGGCCGTGTATGTCTCTGACTTTGTGTACGCATATGCATGTGTTCATTTGCTTGGTGACTGGTTCGGTGTACCTTCTATCTAAATATGTGTAACAAAGCACAATATGTATATACCATGCTGCTTTTGAAGGTGTGTGTCTAAGTATGCATATATTGTGACCCAGCCAAATACCACACACACACGCACACACACACACACACACACACACACACACACACACACACACACACCGGTACCCCTCTCATTAGGAAGACCCTACCCTGTGTCTCTAATGGCTAAGCCTTTGATATGCAATGACGACTAATTCCCTCCTGTGTTCCACTCTCCGCAGACAGCGCAGTCATTAGACCACGGACATGGACACACACATACACACACAGTTGTGTTTGAGTGGGAATCTAATCATTTAACCCGTCCAGAGGTTCTGATTCTCATCTGTCTTTACCTTATCTTCTGAATTGTCTACCGGGGGACTCACTCCCCTCACTTGTAATGTAAATAGAACAATATTTACATAAAAACATTTGAATTTATCATTAAAAACAGCTCTTCTTGATGTGGAATGCGTCTTTCTGCTCTTTAAGGCAATAAGGTGAAGCCTAATTTGCTCGTTGGACTGTTTGTCTTGTATGCATAAGTTATTCTGCCATCAATCTCACACTGTAATGAGGAGGAAAAATCCGAACATTTAAATGTGCCTACTTTCTAAAATAGAGTATGCATTCTACACTGCAGTGCAAACAACTAGCTTTCTTTTTAAACAAAGTTATTTGTAGCATTAAACTCAATTGGCTGGTGTGGAACATCCAAATGAGCTTCACAGCACCTTTAAGGAAAAAAAACAATCATATTTTTAAATGTTTTTGTCAAAGCAATTTCTTTGTTTTTTAAAGATGCTGTAAAAGTAGTGCCCCTCTCTTTTAGCGCATCCTGATCTTAATGGTGTAGCTAGCAAACTGATGAACTTTATTTACTTCTCCATTTACTCCTGTCTCTAGATCTTTGGTTTGTGACTGTTTATGTCTCAGTGAAACAAAACTAAAACTAGGACGCCAACCTCCTTGCAACTAGGAAAAGTCATATACTGAATTATTTTGCCTTTAGAGACTGACTGGAAATAGTTCCAGTGACCAACTCCCACAGGTTGAATGTGCAACATCATTGACAATCGCACATGTCATCTGCAAACAATCATGATCCAACTCAGTCTGGCTGCAACCAGTCTCAGACAAGATTGGTGGAAACTGATGAATAATCACTGCCAAATTCACAAACACAGACACGCCAACACGTTGCAATTTATCTGAGTCAGTATGCACCAATTCATCTGCTACGTGTCTCTTTTCAGTAGGGTGCACTGGTTGGCAGCTGGTTTTATTCTGGTTATATTCCTATACAAATGCAAAAACAAGATTGTCCTGCAGCAACTATGATACTATTTGTGGAGGAATTTCTGGATTTCTCTCTGAAATCTATGAGGTTCTGACTCTGATTTCAGAGGTAACTATTGTATTATCACAAATCCCCAACATGACCCCATTCAAACACAAACTGATAGCACACTGACCGTGTTAATGCTGTTCTATCACCCTCTTGGCATCTTGAAGACGGACAGCCGACTGCTAGTGGTGCAAACCTGCTCCCCGACTTTGAGGCAACCATTTCAAAGGAGTTGTTCCTTATAGAGGGTCAACCGCCTGACATCTCTTTATCTTGCACTAGTGAAGACTTGCTACCTCCTCACTAATTTGAGCCTTTTAGCATGCATACACCTGAAGACCACATGTAAGTGCCAGCCTAAAAAGGAAGCAGAGAGTTTTGGTTTAAGTTATAGAAAATAAAGAAAGAGCGGTGAAGTTATGGTCACTGATCTCTTTGTTTGAAATGACAAAGACCTGCAACACAGGTCACATTTGAGTACAGGGTAGTCATGGGGACAAAAACGAAGGTTTTTAGTCATCAGTAAACCTGAGTGTGTGTGCCCATTGTTCTAATAATGCTTCTAATAATACTTTTCTGCACGTCCCAAATAAAACACGATTTCAAACTAAAATGAGGTCAGGAACATTTCCAAAAGTCTCCATTTTAGGAGTCCTAAAATGCCAGGGCAGTGAGAACACTTGGCAAAAGAAAAGGTCGCGTATCATCTATTGCTGTGGGCCATTATTTATTTCTATCTGCCTGTAAAATGATTTAACACTGTTGCCAATTTTGCTTAACTTTGTATTCATTTAAGCTTTAGATTGCCACTAATCTAATCTTATCAATAACACACTCAAGTATTGTACAGGTGATTAAAATAGAAGCAGCAGATGCTAAGACATCATTCAATTTGCTGTTCAGGCTGGATCGAGTGCCAAACACACTGGATCCCACATACCTCTACAAACAAACTAAATGCCCTCCTTTAAAGTTACTAATATATTCACACCACTATTGCTACCTGATGAGCGTTTTCCCCCTCATTTCATAGTCTCTCCACCATCTCTCTCATTCACTTTACAGTGTTTCCTGTTTTTAATATATCTGCAATCCTCACTTAACCATAACCATCACCCTGATCTCTTTGCCCTCTCCGTCTCGTTTCTCTTTTGTTTAATCCTTCCCTAATCCAGCCCTTTTCTCCACTCTTTTCTTTTCCCTTCCCTCCCACCCCTACTCAACCCAGTCCTGTTATCGCTTTATTACCGTGTCCTCAGTTCATTCTGTAGCTATTAACATGGTGAACAGCTTCACCCTTGCTGATTCCAGCCAGCTAATACAGGTTACACACACTCGAGCTCAGCTGGCTGTGTTGGCACACTACCCTGCTCCTGCCGTCTCTCATCCCGGCATTATAAACCCCACCTAATCAGCCTCAGTGACACATCACGTGTGTCATTGATTTTTAATTAACAATCTGAATTTGAACAACGGATCAGCTTTTAGAGAACTGTTGAATAACTGGTGTGCAAACTATACAACATCAGGAAGTTGTGGTACACCTGAGAGGACAGTGTAAGCGTTGAGTAGCAACACTGAGTCAGAGAAGGGGCTGCGAGGACATACTTAGCAGAGGCCAAGGAACGATTTTGATACTGACAACAGGCTTGGAAATGTGACTATTAAAGTCTGTCACTAGCGACGGTTGCCACAGTTACATTTTATCGCTACTGCGTCAGTAGGTGAGGGTAAGAAGCCAAGGCTCTGGTCAACTGTGGAACAGTGCTCTGTGATGGATTGGGCTTGAACCGATTCTCGATGACAAAAGGTGATAACAGGATTTACCAAATGCTGAGGCGGAGCCAGAGCAGGAGAGGAAGTCATTTATTGACATCTGATTGGCCAGCAATTGTGCCAGTCTAAAATTCATTGGTTGTCACTGATTGCACATCTTGTATTCAGAAGCTCAAAAGGACAAACATGATTTACGTTGTATGATTTCTCCTATCAACCTCAATCTTTAAGTCAGAGAAAATGATCTAAACCACAGACAAAATCCGTTTTGTTTACTCATTTGCTTTAGTTCAGTTCAATTCAATTCAGCGTTTTTAATCTTTCACAATAGACACCAACCCCTCAAGGTGCAAAAACCCTGTAACATTTGATAACACCAGATAACCCCAGCAATCAGTCATCTTCCCTATGAGCACAACTGGCAAAGGAGGGAAGAGAGAACGGCATTTTAACAGGAAGAATGATTCAGCAGAGCTATGTCAGGGAGAAGGAGCCATCTGGGTGAAGGGAACGAGAAGTGAAGAGAATAAAGGACAGCAAAGAGTGACGAGGACAAATCAAATTATGAGAGAGAGTCAATAACATGCAGCAGTGGTATATCAATACATGGGGAGTGAAAAAGAGGTGAGCGCTGTGGGTAGCAGGGGAAGTCCCCAGCCTACTGAAGTATAACTAAGGGATGATTCAGGGTCACATAATCTTAAAAATAAAAGCTGATCCTTTTTAGAATCGCGGGAGCGATGACCCGATCCAAGATGTCAGACAAAGAAGCAAGAACTGGTGGTCAGTAAACAGCTCTTACTTTCCTTTGCAAGCTGCACAGTGCAGACATTTATGTTGAATAATGAATTGAAATATATCAGTTTGCTCCTTGAATTTGGCAATCAGATGATAGTAAAAGCGCAATCTGCTTGGAATGCGAATACTCCTCCAAATGTTGTACGATGTGTTAAAGGCAGTATAGCTTTCTTTTTCATTTTGTTTTTATTTTATCTTTTCCTATAATGAATGAGAAATAACATAACGTATATTTTTCCGGTGTTTAGCAGCAGGCATTGACATAAAGTAGGTATGAGAGAGGCAAAATGACGTTGTGTCACTTACAACAAATACAATAAAATGTTGTATTTAATGGTTAGCTTCAATTTGTCTCCTTAACATTCCGTATCAATGACTTTCATCAGCCCAGTGCAGTGTTATATGTAGGTGATTTTATAGGTTTATAAGCATTAAAGCTCTTTAAGTTAGGCCAAAGTTCTTCCCACCAGACGAGCAAAGGCGTATTCCTACCCTTAAAGATCATTAGAGTCAACACAGGCATAGAGGTTGCAGATTCACCTGTCCTGGTCGACTTTCACTGTCTGCTTTCCCACTGACAAATCATGTAGTCCGCTAAATCAGCCTTATCCATGCTGCTGGAACATCCAGCAGAGACACAGTAGAGACAGAGAGGATAGCTCTCAGTAAGCACTGACACAAAAGCTGGTTAATACTATTGTTCATGACACAGTGGCGTTTGGCACCGAGGCAGCATGTGTTTGTGTGTTCATATATGTACATACAATTCCTTATGTCAACACACGTGTGTGTGTGTGCTTGCGTGTACGTGCATGTATCCGTATGTGCGTATCCACAATACCGGGCTGCAGTTAAGTGAGTAAATGCATTAAAAGGGCTGTTGCGGAGCCCTGCTCGCTCATTGCCCGAGATAATGAGGACGTTTTCTGTCTTCAGTTCAATCAGCACTCCCGGCTCTGTGAGACGGAAGAGCCTAGCAGATGCACGGCACGTAGCAGATGTGTGCTATTGGAGTGACATCTGAAAGTAAAACTCTAGAGCCTTTTTACGACATTGTGTGCTGCTGTTTAGATGCCCGCGATTTGCTGGCACCGAGCGATGGTGACAACAGCAACTCAGGGAACAAGCAAAGGCGCAAAAGAAAGAGGAGAGAGAAAAGGAAAAAGGCAAGGAGAAAAAGGGAGGAAATCTTTGGCAAGGGCCTCGTCTTTGAAGTGATTTGGAGAGAGATGACATACAAAATTAGAGAGTAGCATTTCGCCCTCTCCACTTTGACTACACATTAAACGCAACAGGGAGAAATTTTTCCCCACAAAGATAAATGGCGCAGGGGTGCGCCGCGGTCCCTAAACAACAAAGATTACCTTGTCTGCTCGCTTTCAGAATCTGTTAGGATTTCAAGCCGTTTGATTAAAGTTTTGTTGGGTTTGTTTCTGATTCAGGTACATATAACTTTCCAACTATTCAGTTCCAACTTTTCAAAAGCCAACTGGAAAAAAAAATTACTCTTTTTCTCTTCAATCATCTCTCAGCCAATCAAAAACAGATCCTTGGCCAAAAACACTTAAGAGGAAAAAATATATACAAAGTGTTTGTCGCATACAAAAGGCAAGAAATCTGAAAGAATAAATGGCGAGGATTTATAGAGGGACTTCTTTCATTGTATACTATAGAAAAGGGAGACGGTTTAATTGGACCAATAGTGTCTCGCTGGCTCTGAGTAACATGATAAGTAGCTGCTATGTTCAGATCCTATATGTCTGTTCATCTATATATGGCGGTGTATCAGAGTCATACGGTTTCCTTATTCTTTACTAACAAACAACTGCTATTTACTATTCATTGTGGTATAAATTTCACAAGGGTCAAATCAACAGGACAACTTCAGCCATAATTACTTAGAAACAAGATGCTTAAGTAGGCTGTTTCATACCACACCACGCAACACTTGCCTCTGTTCAGAGTTATTAAAAACAGTGAAAATTGCGTGAAAACAGAATATGTGAATAATGACGGCGGCGTTAATAAAACAAAAGCACGTGGAAGATTTAAATAAGCATCTGGAGTCGAGTAGAAGCAGCCATATACCACGCGTGAGTCACACAGAACGATCCTATTCTTCTGTGAAGAACAACGAGGTGCCCTAATTTATTTGTCAATTAAGCAAAAAGGAAACTTTTCAAAGCTCTGCAAAACTATTTTACCCCCGATTCCCACAAAAGGAGACAAAATGTATTCAAAGATATATTCACCATAAAGATAAAGATCCAATTTAGACGGTGTGTAGGTGAATGTTAAACAGATTAGTGGGCACACTTGGTGAACATAAGAGCATTCTTCATTCACACGAACACACACACACATATTTATTTGTGCCTTTGAAAATGATGCATTGTGTGAACATATATTGTATAGTGCGAGGCCGATCTAGAGGGAGTTTTATTGTTGTGCCCACGGGAGCAGATGTCACTGGCACTAACTCAATACTTTCTCTCATTCTGTCTCTGTTTGCTCTCATGCTGCGCTCCTCTCTCCCTCTCTCTCCATCTCGGGGTGTGTTTTTCTATCCGTCTCCCTTTTTTTGCTTGGACCAGATGGAGAGATGCTCTGCTCCAAACCTTTCTCACTCAGGATCACAATGCTCTCAGTCATGTGATCCGGTCTGCTATTTCCTGCCTCTCTCTCTCTCTGTCGCTTTCTCTTTCTATCCATAAGCGCTCGTTCTTCTCCTTCTTTCTCAGTATCCTCTCCCCCCTGACAAAGCCTGACAAAGGCCTTTCATTTCTTCTAGCCTGCTTGTCCTCTGTGTGTTTGTACTGTACCAAAGTAGTCTCCCTCTCTCATTGTATTCTCTCTCTCTCTTTGCAAAGAAGGTGTCTAGGGGCTGCGGGGGCCCTGCTCTGAGACAAGGGGCCTGCCTCGGCTCAGCGAGGGAGGTGGCAGGGGTGGGAAGGGGTCTGTGTGGTGAGTGAGAGAACGAGGGGAAGAAGAAAGAGCAAAAGCGACAGAGTATATTATTTCATTAACTGCTTTGGAGCTCGGCAGGGATTGGGGAGTAAAACCTTGCAGCTCTGTGTGTGACAAGGGCGCGACCTCCCGCAACCTGGGAACTCAATCCACACACATTGCGCCGCTTTCATCTGATACTGGGGGTGTGTGAGAGCTCTCAGTCACTGGTGCTGGCTGGCTCGCTGAGGGTGCTAAGCTTTTTAGTCAGGGCCTGCTGAACGGAGGAAAGGTGGCGAGAATGACGGAGGGAAGGGACGCGAGAGGAGGAGGAAAGGAGGGAAGGTAAAGTGACTAGAGTAGGGAGGGTAGGTAAGGAGAGGACAGGGGGGGTTTGCCTGAGCCCCGGTAAGACAGAATTGGGCATTGTCGCCGAGCAGAGTAGAGCCGAGCTAGCCCATTCTGTTGATCTGAGCAGGATCCCGGAGAAAACAAAACTGCATTGTTCCCCGCAGATGGAAGCCAGTGTCTCCTGGGTAACAGCATTAATCTCCCCTTTTCTCCTGCTTCCTCTCTTGTCGGGGCCATAATCGGTGGGCTCCTTTCAGCAGCCGAGCCAGCCTCAAAGCCCAGGCTCCTAACTAGCCTCCTAATTAGCTGCAATTACAATGAAGACAACATGATGAGATAATAGAAATTTGCAAAATAATGACATACCACGGGAAAATATTCCTCCTCCCCAAGCACCATTTTTTTCCCTCCGGGAGAGGCACAATGGAGAGCCGGGGCCCTTTTCTGAAAGCGGGGAGCTCAGAAAAATGGTGGCGCATTATGTGGCATAGAACCCTATTGTCTGCCTTCTGGTTGCTTCAATCAACAGGCCATTGTCTGGCTGCTTAAATCAAAATGACTCAAATACGGGCTCCGTAATGATGCCCTCTCAGCACCGCATACTGAACACAGAGACAGATTGAGGGAGAGAGGAGAGGAGCTAACCATGCAATGTAACGCAGGGCAAAATAATTAAGATGAGGTAAGAAAAGGGCCCGATCATCAAATATCCCAAAGTGTTGAAAATCAGGTGGGAACAACAGAGAGCAAGGAAATCAGCAATGGGACTGCCATTGACATTACACAGTAGTTTTCATCTGGACTTGTTACACATTAAATATTTCTGAGTACAACACGTCACAACTTCATGAAATCGAACGTGAAAGCGAGTGAAGCAGTAGGAAAAAGGTGGAAAGACAGAAGCGGAATAGCAGGATAGAGGGAGGAGGAAGATGATAGAGGGAAGGAGGAGACTGAGGTAGACAGCAGGTGGTAGTCATGCACAGAGGAACATTTTTAACAACTCTGATCGGTAACGAAGGACAGAGTTACTTTTCTATTAAAACACTTTACTTAGAAGAAGAAAACCGATGGCATGTTTACTCTTTGCTTTTCTATATGCTTTGTTATAGCTGCTGTGAATACTATCAGTCCTTTTGTTGGTTGTTTTTCAATATAACTAACATTAAAGTGTTAATAACTTGTGTAAATTAGATATAAATAAATATTAAGGAGCTAGGATTTTTAATGGAATACAGTGACCATCACTCCTGTGTTCCAGTGGCCATGCTATTGTAACAGATTGTTGTGTTGGAATAGCTTTTGTTGGTCACAGAACAAATAGTGTGGCTAGGTTTGTCCATCATAATGGGTTTAATGATAGTCTTAAAATATCCCATAAAAAGATCTCTTCTATCCAAAATTCCAAAAACAGACTGACCGTAATAAGAACAGGAAGAGAGACAGAACTTTCTCTGCTCCCTTTCAGTTATTTTCATTCCCGTCCTTTTACTTGACAAAATTCAGACGTTTTTGGTTTGTCTGGAATAATAATTCAAGCATAAAAATACTGGCATGAACCAGTGTTGTGTCTTCACGTGACAGATATGTTATATGTCAAGGAAAAACTATACTTTAAACTGTATCTTTGTTCTCAGTTTTTTTGGTTGAATATATGGAACATTTAAAGATATAAAATAAAATAGCATTTCTGTACCAACAAGGCTGGCCTTTCAGTTAATCCAACTGCTGTTTACTGAAGCCTCATCATAAACTACCTCAATGGAAGGGAAACAGGGAGAAAATACTGAGGCATGCCAAATTACACAAGAACTGGACTGAGCGATGAATCAATTTAAAAGGAGCTCTGTCATGGATTGGGGCTGCATTTCAGCCATTGGTGTTATGGATGTTATCACTGATCACTGGTCATATTTTGATCAACCACGCAACACCATCTGAAAAGCAGTTAAAGCATAGGTGGAAAGATAAACACAGGCCTCTCCGGTGCTCGGGCTTCAACAATATTGAAGAAGTGTGGGATCATCTTGATAGAGAATGGAACAAACATCCAAAGAAGAGCTGTCCTTCAAGAAGCCTGGAGAACTATTCCTGAAGACTACTTAAAGAAACTACACGACAGTTCCTCAAGAGAGTTCAGGCACTTTGGAAGAATAAAGGTTCAAGCTCTTTACAACAGTACAGATTCTGTTTTGGCCTTGCATCCTGTATTTCCATGTGTGTTTGCACATGTTTTAATAAACCACTGCAACTAATTACTCATTTCAAGAAATGAGGGACAGATCAAGACTTTTGCACTGTATTATACCCTAAAACTCTCTAGGTTGGAAAAAAAAAAAACACCCGACAAGTCCTCAGCTGGCACTTCTATTAAACAGTACATGCAAAACACCAGACACAACACTCAAGAGGAGACTACTGAAGGCTGGCCTTCTACACAGGGTTGTTAAGAAAAGGCCATATGTGACCTGACCAAGAGCAGGACAAGATTAGAATGAGCAAAAGCACACTGGAGCGAGAAATATCGAAAGATGAAGGAGAGTGAGTGTGAGGCCAAAGTCTGAGGATTGGTACTGGATAAAACAAAGATTATCACAATGCTATGACATGCTGCTTGAGTCGAGTGAGTTTCCTCTAACCACAGGATAATTACCCAAAAGACAGCTTCAAACTCTGTAGGAACTATTTAGAAGAGTAGTTTGTAGTTTGTACAGTTTGCTCTGAGAACAGTGAAGTTCAAGGAAGTATAAAAACCCCCAACTTTGGTATTTTCTTTGGATCAAATATATTTTCTTTTCTCCTGAAGTATTATTTTTAGCAAATAATTAACATGAGAGGCGACTTTCTTTCTCACCTGTCTTCAGGCTCGGCGTTCTTCATAGCTCTCGACTTCTAGCAGGTTTGTGGGTCTGAAGCAGTCTGTCTGACACACAAACACACAGCAAGACTGACATATTGACAGACAGATAGGCAGAAAAACATGCAGACAGACAGAGAGACAACAGACATATGGACAGACAGACAGGCAGATGGACAGAAGGGCAAAGGTTAATATGCAGGAGAAGGGCTGAGAGTGTGTGAATCTGTGCATGAATGTTGGGTGTGCATGTGTGTCATGACAGCTGGAAGCTTGTGTTGTGAAGCTGAACACCTGAGACTGGCACAAACACAAACACACATCCGCACTACGACAGTAGCACATAATTTTCTTTTTCGTTTTTTTCCATTAAATGTGATGTTAATTAATCCTGGTCTCTTGTAGTTTTAATCCCTGTGGCTTCTTCACTGGATACCAGATAATGCCATCACTACCTTTTGCCCTCACATGAAAAAATACATACAAAGCAAAATGGATTCCTTCTGAAATGACAAACTTTATTTATATTTATAAAGCTTGCTAAAATTTTTATATCAGCCACTCGTAGATCCCCAACATGACAGATCTGCGGATCAGCTTATTTGCTGAGTTCATGTGCTTCAAAGTCTGGTTTGACGTTGAAGTTAACCCTCGGAAGTCAACACTAAACCACCATCCAACAGCCAGCAACCTCCTACAACCACTTGCCAACCTGTCAGGGAATATACATTTTTCCCTAGCGACCAGTGTTTTTCAAGGAATTGCTGACTAGTCTTCTAGCGATGTGTTACCGAGGCCTAGACAAAGAATTTAAATGTATTTACAGTGCCTATTATAAAGTGTTACCCAGCTGAGATGTACATGAACCAAACATGTTAATTGTAATCTCATGTGACTGATCTGCACCATTTAAAGTAAAATGTTCTTTCACAATTCCTTATAGTAAAGTGGACCGGAATTTATATAGCCTTATCTAGTTTAGGCTTAGTACTCAAGGTGCTTTTGCACAGCAAAACCCCAACTGTCATTCAGACAGCTAGAGTGATTAAACGATTAGCAGTTAGTGATGCAGTTAAAAACTTCAGGGTAATCCCATTGAAAGATGCTGGTATTAATCTGCCGGGTGTAGGAGGTCACAGGCAGAGGTGCAGCAACCTTAAAAAGCAGAAGCTTCGTTACCTCTTCCTAAACACAGAGGAGTCCTGTTGAGTAATTAGCTTGTGTCAGATAAGTTGACAAGCTCGTTAACACGCCACATCATCCGATACTGCCGCCTTTGTTTGTGTAGGCTTCTGAGAGGAAGTTAGCAGTCTAATTAGCATAATTACAACTGCTGATTTATATGGGTGTAATTAGCAAGCAGATTTCTGCATGTTGTGGTCTGATGGAGATATGCTGCTGCGAAGGAAGAAGCTGGAGACCAGATTCTCTTACGCTTTGCAGTATGCCAGAGTCATGTACACACAGTTCTTTTAGTCCTCCACACACATATGGATAAATACATTTAGTACAAAGATGGTTAAAAATAAATACATATATGTCTAAACTGTACATACACACCAGTCACTTCCCTCTAAATATTTTCAGAATAATAGCAGCAGGAGAACATTGAAACTTTTTGCCTCCATTAAAGGTGAATAAATCTAACAAACGGTTTTCGGAACCTCTACTTAAAGCATACCAGTTTGTTTTTTTTGATACCAGATTACATGGTCTGAATCCCCGTCAGGAGATTTAAAGATTCTTCAAAATAAATTTCACGCGCCTAATAAAGAAGCACTTTGAGTGGAGGCACTGAGAGAACAAGAATGGAGGAACAAAACAGAGGCATGATCCGTCTGACAACTTGGCCTTAATTGCACCAGACGTTCACAGTAGGACAGTGAATTAGTGCAGTTACCTCTCATCACTACTGTAAAAGCCCGGGGTCAGTAGATTACTGTACCACACTCACATACAGCATAGACGTGCTAATACACACAGTGCCGGGTGCTGTCTGGTGATCTTAGCAGTTTTCTAGGTGACATGGGGTGAAATTGGGGTCAAAATGAATCTCAGTGCCAAACCAGTTAACACAACAATGTGGACACTGGGAGTGTCCTGGTGGGGCACCATGCTAAGACTTATTTTGTCTGCCTGGCATGGCAGAGGACAAACCTCTTATTTAATCATCAAGGATTCTCTCATGAGCCAGAAAGGTGTTACTCTAATTGGAAAAGGGTAAAGTGTAAAGATAAAATGATGCATTTTAAAGCAGTGTGTGTATCAACTAAACTCAGACATGGGTGGACAGTTAGTTACTTCACTCCTACAGAAGAAGGACAAAAATGTTAAAAACTAAGAATTTTCTAGCATACAAGAGCAACAAGACTGCATCGTCAGATGCTTCTTTTTTTGTCATGTAATAATGAATTGAAGCTTTTAAGAAATAACAATATATAACAAGTTAATGTGACAAAACAATATCACAGTATAAAAACTAAAAATCTTGTTATAAACTAGAAAGTAAGTCACAGGAGCCCAAAAATTCTGAGGATTATGAAAAATGACCTGAAACATAGTTTTTTTTCTCCCCTCTGTTTTTGCTGGTTTGTCAGGATAAATTCAGTCGCTATTTGACTTACAAGCGAATCATTTCAGCTTTATTAAATCTATGGAACAACATCTATCTCATGTGACCCTATGAAGGGTTCCCAGCCCTCACAATCGCGAACTATTGCCCTCTAAGACTCATTACAAATCATAATTAGAGGGGTTTTTTTTATTTTAATTGATGTCTTTAGCCTCTTATTATTATGCAGCATGATTTAATCTCAAATATTGACAAACAGAATTAGCAAATAAGAGGATCCTGATTCCAGGTAAGTTGACAGTCACATGCTGTAAATGTCATCGAGATGACAGTATGCATCAGTTTAAGTCCTGGCATGTATTTACACATGCACAGATTTCCTTTTAGCCCGTGTTCGTGCCCTGGCCACACACACAGACACACACAAGCAGGGACCAGTATAAAGGCCTGATTGATTTCCTCACACACACACACACACACACACACACACACACACACACACACACACACACACACACACACACACACCAATGGATTGGGATGTGTGCATTTGTCACTGAACATGCGTGCATGTAAGTTGTGGATTGACTGTATTAATTAATGCAGTGCAGATGAGTCCCCTCTGAGCTGTCTAATTAGACATTAGCATGGAGATGTAATTACCTGAGAGGGCTCAACACGTTTCACTTAACTACTCTCCCTCCTGCATGGCACACTGAGCAGGTAGGGCTCAGGCTGACTGGTTTGTGCGTGAAAACGCCGATGTACTGTACTGAATGTGTGAATTTGGCTGCATTTTAAATGGAGTTTTTATGCTCTTTCAGATGCAGATGGTAGCAGTAGATTGCAAAGACCTAATTGATCTGCTCCTAAAAACAAGCTCCCCTTGTCCATCCCTCTGTCCCCTACTCTTTGTCAATTATTCTTTCTTTTTCTTCCATCTGTGATACACTGTAGCAGGTCATCCTTTTTTCCTTCCCCTCTCTTGAGTAGAAGTGCATTAGGCTTCTCTACTGAGCGACATAGGTTCGATTCTTGATCAATATCCACCACTCTACTGGCGGAAGAAAAATAAAAGGTCCCTCTCTGCTCTTCAGTCTCAAAAAGCCTCCCTTCCTCTTGGAGGAGAGAAAGAGAGCCCAGATCTGTGAGATCTGTTTGCCAGCGTCACCATAGCAACCATCACTGCCAACCTTGACACTGGAGTTGCATTGTCTGGGACCCTGACATTAGATAAATAAATTACACAAACCTTTGCTCAAATATCAGATAAATACATACAAAAAATGCAAAAATCAACAAATTTCTACAGTCTTTGATCAAAATAATCCAAAAATGAATGCATAAGCATGACGCACGATTTTATATGCATGTACAAACACAAAATCATCCACAACCAAACACACACTAAAAATTTGCCATCCTCTTTGATAAAAACAGACTGTTAGGCTGAGCTCAGAGGAGACTGTCAATACAAGACAACAGATTGTGAGAACCCCATGAACTCCAATACAGCCTGCAACACACCTCTTAGAGCACCAGGAAGAAATCTATGGGCTGCTGCAAGCATTGTCTTCTTATCTGTAGATGGTTCTGTCCTGCTTCCTATGAGGATCAATAGCATTAGCATGTCTGACAGAGAAAGAGAAAGACAGCCAGAAAAAAAACAAAGATTAGAAGAAAAACATGCTACAGCCGACTGCTGCTCTTTGTCCAGAGTCCAAAAGTCTTTTAAAAAGATGATTAAAAAATATACGTTTTTCTTTTAAATGGGATGAACCAGCATTAAAAGCAAACTGATTCTGGTACAGTGTTTAGTTAAGGGAAAATAAGATTTTTTTAAACTAACCCGATGAGGCTAACAGGACTGACACAACTACAATAATGAAAGCAATGTCCAATAGCCAAAAAAGCAAGTATAGTAGTATGGACATCACCCAGTTTTGTGAAAGATGGAGACAGTAACACACTGTATCTAAATGAGAGTATTACATCTGAAATAATTAAAAAGAGTACTCATTTAACTTAAACAGTTAAAGCTATCAAAGACACCAAGAGCACACAAGTTAGCTCACGGCTCTAAACAGCTGTGGTGACACGGATGTGCTGCACATCATGAACAATAAGCAGCAATACAACTTGCTGGCATGGCTACAGCTAATGACAATTCAGATGACACAGCTACGGGCGGTACTACAGAAGAAGCGACAATTGATGTAGTTTTATAAATAAATCAGTTCAAATTCTGACGGGAAAATACAAAATGTGACAAAGTCGGGCAATACATTGAATAAGTCACAGCAAATTTCTGTTAATTATTACCAAGGTGAGACTATGAACCAACAATCGCAGAAGTTTCTACAGAGCTGAATTTCAAGTTCTTGCTTAGCTGCTGACTTTATCCGTTTACAGTAGATGCTAGCTCCTACGGAGGAGCCTATCCAAGCTGCCGCTGAATAAGAAGCCGGCAACAAGACACCTATGATCAAATCCAGGGTCACCAGCCTAACGTGCATGCATCTTTAGACATGCAAACTCGACACAGCAGGATCCAAGAGAGTCGGCTCGCTCAGACCCTCTTGCTCAAGATTGTTTGAGGGTGCTAACTACTGCAGCACCACGCTGCTTGCCATTAAACCACATTATAATATAATGAGCTGAAAAAATGTTAAAGAGCTCAGCAAATCCTAGAGATAATAAATAAGCATGTGGTCCAGTCTTGATGCTGATTAGTTCAGTTACCAATGTATACTTTTTAAAACAGGAAACTAACTGATTTACACAGAGAATAAAGGGAGATATTATGATAAAATGCTTTGGTTTATATGTACCCCCAAAAGTATGAAAACAGTCTGAGGTGACCTATTTTCCATACTGAATGTTTCACGGCTGTTATTCAGCTGGTCAGGCTAAGATAAATTGAGTAAAAAGTTTTGATTCCCCAACACTAAAGTGGTGGCGGCTACAAGAGAATGCTAATGGAATCGTGAAGCAGCTTATCATGTGAATGAGAACAATAATGAGGAGACAAAGCAGAGACAAATCCATTGTAAGTGAGGTGGAATTATGTCGGCTCAGTGGATTATAAAAGGCCTTGATCCAGTGGGAGTTGAAAAACATGGCGTCTGTTCTCACACATTTTTACACGCGCACACATTCGTGCACGCTACAGCATGTCAGAAACACGCACACAATAATACACACTAACATCAAAACACACATATGCATAACACACAACTGTACACACACAGAAATAACCACAAAGACATAAACGTCAAACCTTGATATCTACTCGTGCTGCCAGATAATTGAATTAATTCAGCCGAGGAACAACTTCACAGATTAGTGACTTAACTTTCCAATAATAAGAAAAAACTCAGCCACGCGTGATAATTACATTTGTCTCAAATGAGGGCAGCCGTCGAAATGGATCATGTATTGCCATGCGTCCACAGTTTAACCCACACGCTCGCATGCACACGCACAGACACCTCCCCTAAGTGGCTGTGAGATAAAGACATTTTTACAATTGGAAAACAGAAGAAAGGCAGTGTGAACGTGGTTTCAGTGTATTTGCTGCAGATACATCAGGCTTCATTACTTCAATATGGAATATGGTATGTATGCACTGTCTATGTACTGTCAAATTTCTGCTTGCCTTTTATTCCTTCAAGTAGTTCTCTTAGTTCTGATTAAAGGGCAGTTGGTTCTACCACTATATTTTAATGCTATGGGGTACCATCACCAGCTGCTCTCCTAGGCTGTGATGCTGGAGTTCTTCAGACCGCTGAATTCAAGCAGCTGGATGACATTAAGGACCAACAGCAGCAACTTGGCTAGCAAGCTAGCTGACGGTAAGTACCAAGGCTAGTTGGTAGCAACAACTCAACTTTCAAAATGAGAATGCTCTGCCCCTTTTACATCGGAAGCCAGACGTCAGAACTAGGAGTGAAGTCACTCCTGATTTGACATTGTTTCAAGTAGCAATAGTCGGAAAAGCAGGCTTTCTTTTGGTCCCTGGCAAGGTAAAGCCATTCATGCATCTCTAGCAGTACAATGCAATGCCTTCTTTTTTTTTGCACTTAAAAACACAGCTGTGCCATTTTCATGGGTTGAGGCTGGTCAGAGCTCTTTGTGTGGCTTATTTAGTGCGGCACAAATAAACAACAGTGATAATACAGATTGCAAAAACCATAAAACCTGCAAAGTCGGGTTTGGCTTCTCGACTTTTCGAGTTGGAAATCCAACTTGGAATTTCAAACTTTATATGGAATGTAGTGTAAGAGTGAGGGGATTCAACCAAACCATTTATTGGGAGTAACACTAAGCAATGCTTTTTTCCCCCAAACTGTCTTAAACCTCATTTGGAAAAACCAAATTTAAAGCTGATAGATCATGTGGAACTTTAGTTTGCATAGCAATGCCAATCTGCTCATTGTCAGGCCCATCCAAATCCTCTATATTTTTGCTTGTGAAACAAGACGGAAAAAAACAGAATCCCAACTCTATCAGAGCCACGGCTGAGTCACAGTTCAACCTGTATTCAATTCAGCTGTGTCCAGTGAACAGTCAAGGTTAGAAATATGTGGCATCAGTGGCTGACCACACTAACCCTTTTCTAAAATCTATTAGAAAGCTTTCCAAGGAGTTAGCTGTTGTAGCAGCAAATTAAAGCTCATGATTGCCAAATTAAAGTGTAAAGTGAAAAGCAGTCCAAAAACTGTAACAAATTTAAGCCTTTACCTTAAACATTAAACGAGTTACAACAAATTCCCTTACTAAAGAGGTTAATTTTATCTGGATCTCATAAAAACAGCATGCATATACACACACAATCATCCAATCACGAGTAACGTCTTGCAGCGGACAGGCAGGTAGAGAGGAAGCTAAGAAAGGTGCCATGCCGTACTTCATAGTCCCACAACACTGAATTCTCAAACTGCAAAAACAAGCCATAAAAATTCCAGAGAGTTCATTGAAAACCTCTCTAGTTACCCTTCACTCCCCCCTCTCCTTCACCATCCCTCTCTTCCTCCCTCTTCTGCCTCTCCTATTTCTGTCTATTGTCAGTACAAAGCATCACATTCAGGCCCCAATGACTTCTCTTATGGCTGTGGTAGGCTAAACGGACAATGGCCGTATGGAGACAAAAGCTAGTTTATTAGGCTGAAGAGTGACAGAGTAACAGGCTGTTTGTGTGTGAGAGAGAGAGATGGAGAAGGAAAAGAGGAAGACAGAGAAAGAGTGGCCTTCTGCGTTCCATTGTGGCTGGACTCACATCTGGTGGCCATGTGTGACCGGAGCAGCAGGGCTAATGATGGGCTTCCTGAGGCCAGCTCAATTAGGCCAGTCCTCACCGGACTCCCAGAGAGAGAGAGGCAGAAAGAGAGATGACTATCGACATGCTGGTTTACCGTTTGTGTGTGTTTGTGTATATGAGTCAATCTCCACTATATACATTCCCCTCCTGCTTACGTGTGTGTGTGTGTGTGTATATAGACAAGCGAGTCTTTCCTCTACTGATGTGTGTTTTCAGGCATTTGTGTACATGTAGTTCACCCTGACACACTCCTGATTTTCTTTTTTTTCTTTTTTTTTAAACAAAACAACACCTCCCTTCAACACACATACACAAGCATGCGTACACACACCCTCCCTCCTAAGCAGGCTAAAACTAACGAACAAGCTGTAAAGCCATTAACGGTTAGGGCACTGCTTTGATGGCCCCAATATACAATTTCCAACACACTTAAAATTACACAGGGCAAGAGCTTGCAACCATGTCCTAAGGCATCTGTGCTCATATCTGTGTGTGATGTTTGGTATGCGTGTGTGAGTGTTACATTATGTACAAGTAAGCACCAAATCAGGTGGGTTTCTGTGACAGTCCTTTATTATTCCTGGTTTGCAAACCGTTCACCCCAGAAGACACAGGCTGACAAATACAAACCTAATAAACAGCAAAGAAAAGCCCGTCTGTTTGTGTTAATAAAAGGCTTTATTGGGGAAATTTGATGCCAATTCTTCCCATAATCACGTGTTACTGGTCAGATGTGTATAATTAGTATTGCATAAGCAATCGCACAAACAAGAACTGGGGTTATTTGAGGCTTTGAGTTTTAGCGAAAGAAAAAGGACACAGGTTAAGGTTTCAAACATGATGCTAGTCTGCGTCCTGTGTGTGGTATACGGTGACAACACATGTTAAGGTTTCAAGATTTCAGTCAATTGCTTAATTTACGGGGTAATTTTGAGTAGATGGAAACACTAGTACTGTAGAGAGGAACAGTCCTACGAGAAGGAATTACTCCCAAAGCCATTACGCAATACGAATCAGCAGCACCCCGTGTGTAACAATTGAATTTCCTATTCTTTAATTAGTAAAATATGACACAAGGAAAGGAAGATATTATCATATGTTAAAAAACAGAAACTATCAGAAATCTACCTGGAAATCACACACACTTTGTCTAACAACAGGGCTCCCTCTGAACCAAAATATGTCATCTGGACAGCTTTTGTAGACTCTGAAATGCTCGTAATTGGGTACCATTTCATCCTTCTGCCCCTGGTTTTGTTTTTTCCTTCATGGCTTCCTCACTGATCAGGTCTTTGTTGTGGTGCTTCTCTATCATTCAGGTGTGGTCTGTGGTAAGAAACCCACTCCACTGTCCGTGACTGCAGCTGGTGATTGTAGTCCTACTTCTGGTCTAAAGAGCCACATTGCAAACATGAGAGACATTGCTTGGTTGTCTTCCCCTGACAATCTCTAGTGCTTTCTTACAGTTAAAATGTTGATGAGGCTGATAAAAGGATCTAAATGTGTGAGAACGTTCACGAGATCAAAGATTCAGTTTAGCTGCTTGCTGAAGACGAACTTGAACCCAGAAGCAGTTACTTGATCTTCTGTCCACATCACCTTCTCTCTCTCTCAAACATTAAATCAATAATAGTCAACTGCAGTGTTCGATCCCCATCTGTTTTCAGTGGCTTCTTTTGTGTGGCTTTACAGAAGGTTTCCGTGGTTACATGCGCTCCCTCTGTGGAGGGGAAGTGGTTCTTCAGCTGGAGAATCACAGGTTTCAGTCAGGCCATTACTGCCCCGTGTAGGCACCATGAAAGCTGATTATCATTTGCGACTGCTTCTAACCTTCCAAACACAGCTGTCTGTACCAGTGTTGTTCAACAGGTGTCTGTCAAGTGCTGAAAACACCTTCTGTGTGTCTAATAATTGTGTGCATGAAGCAAACCCACTAAGTTAATGGTGTCTGCTACCTGTGCTATTGTGGGATTCAAAGTGAATGACTGGATTAACTTTGGGTTACACTGTACTGCTAAAGGTTTGCTGTATTAGAATGTGATCCTTTCTGAATACATTTTTCTTGGTAATTTCTTGTAATGTCAATGTTGATGTGTAGCTGGTGGAAAATCTTGCCCTTTCAAAAGTGTAGAAATGTACAGACATGTGTAGTTTAGTTGCGTTTGGGAGGTGAAAACAGTTCAATGTGAAAGCACATGGGAACGGTAATTAGCTAAGATTTGCTAGCTCTCTTACACAATCTAGTGGTTGCTAGTTTTGGGGTCATAGCAGTCAGTGTGAGACACAGGCAACAAATAATACTTTGGTTAAGCTAACAATGTCTTATTTCATTAATTATAATAATAAAAAATTATTACAGGTTGTTACAGAGTGTGATGGGCGTGGTTTGTGGCACACCTGAGCTCTATCGGCTCATCACGCCTCCCCTATTAAACGTGCTGGCACCTGAGGACGTTGTTGTTGCTGTTGTTGTTGTTGCTGTTGTTATGTTGTGTGTGGCTGGCAGCTGAAAAGCTGCAGCCGAGTGTGTAAAACGACAACCGGGAAATAAAAGTGTATAAACTGAAGTATGCGGTCGGGTCCGTCGTCCTCCCTGTCACACAGAGATTAAAAGAAGCGCTGCAATATAAGCACAGCGGGGGAAAAGTTTGCTTGCAACACTACACACTAAAGTCTGACCGATATTAGCTATTTGCCAATCTAAGTATCTGTTTTTATTTCAGCTGACAATTAAATGGAAATTTAATTACATTTTAAAGTAAAGCAGAGACAACAGAAACACAACAGGGAGTGAACAGGAACGTGGGGAAAAAGTGAGAAGATGACATAGGAAATGGTCCAGGGTGGAATCAAGCCCCAGCTCCCTGCAGCCTTTTGGGATATGGATCTCCTGCTCAACACAGTAAGCTATAGCAGCACCCTAATGGTTCACTTTTAACCTTAAAAACAAGATTATAAAAAACACCCAAAACAGTTTAAAAATTACGCAGCATGGGCGAACAAAAGAAAAAGGCATCCAGCCATTAATGCCATAAAGCCGCATAATGTACACAAACACACACAGTAGGAGAGCAACTTTGCTGGTCATCAAGGACAAACTGTACCACCTGTTAACAAGGCTACAGCGGCAAACCACTGGCACTTCTTCCTTCAGTCTCATTCTCTGTCTCTACAGGAAATGAGCAGGCGAATAAGCAGACAGAGATAATTACAGGCCAAACAATAGCTGTCATTTCTTTCCACATCAACCTCCTGGCCCTACCCTCCCACCGACACAACACTGTTCACTGTAATCCGTGTCCACTTGGTGGACAGAGTGGCTTCATCCATCTATTCTGTTTGTTTGCCCCTCTCCTCTCTCCCTTTGCTTTGACAAAACAAAGCATGTTAACCTTGAGCTGAGAACAGCTTTCTGCTGGCGTCTGAGGAGATATTAAGAAGGTGATTAAGTGAGATTGATGGTACTTTAATTCCCCGACAAAAATAATGGCTCTTTCCTGTTGTTTAATCTTCAATCTTCATTAAATGAGGGACACTCAAGAGACTATGGTTTTTAGCCAAAAGAAGGCCACGCTAACAAAGGACACCATCAAGGATGGCATTTGCATGTTTAATCAAAATGAATTGTAATTGAAAGTCCAAAGGAGGGTTTGGGAATGCAGCAAACTGGAGCACGAAAACAAATTGTTTAAACATGTGAAGGTAATCCTTGATTCTTTTTTTGGAATTCAGAGCATTTGACTGCAATTTAGCCACAGCGTAATTAGAGCACAATCGTCTCCTATGCATATTACTATTGTGAATTTTATTTCCGCTGTTGGTTTGGGCCGACTTATGGATTTTGCTCGCTTCTGCGACCTTGTAGCCCAGGAAAGCTTATCAAACGAACTAAAGAAAAATAAATAAAAAGTTCTGTTTTCTTAACTTGAGAAAAAGTAACATTTTGGAGATAGAAAGTTGTGAAAAAACAAAACAAAAAAAAGAAACAAAAGCTATTTACATTTTCCCTGGAAGGTTCAGGACTAGTTTGAGAGTATGCTGAGGTTTGTGCGGCATTAGGTAAAATGCCCTATGACCTCCAGAACGCAGCAAGGTCCTGTGCGGGAGTTTTTGTTTTACACAAAAAAGATTTTTGTGTAAAACAAAAACTCCAGCACAGGTTCAGTTCTTTTTTTTTTTGGTGGATGGACTGTCCTTGAGCAAACCAGCAAACCCCTATCATTTCCCAAAGGCGCTGTCTCAAATTTGACCCTGCATTCTGACCTCCCAGTGGCGAGAGTCTAGTGAATATAATATTCTTACTTTTGGGTGATCAATTCCAAAAAAAAGAAAAGGCCAATAGAAGCAGCCTCGGTTTTTCTCTCCTACATGGAGGTCAGAACACAGGGTCAGCCGAAGAGCTACGCTCAAACAGCCGATAAGGATTCAGTGTCTTGCTCAAGGACACTTCAGCAGGGAGGGCAGATGCTGAGATTCCTTCAGTTCAAGAGCAGAGCCTTCACTAAATACAGCCCCCTGCTGCTCTCAAAGAACCCGCATGAATAATGTGTATTCAGTATTTCAGAACTCTGTAAACAAGCTTACCGGATGCTAATTATCAGATACAAGGTCTTACATTTAGGGTGACTGCTCAAGGTCATTTTATATCACGGGAAATCAAAAGAAGAATTAAATAACAGAATGAAGAGAATGCAGGCTTTTTATTTGACAACAATAAAAATAAACTGTGGCATAAATCTCTTCAACATTTAAATCGAAATCCAAACTGTGCTCAAAGTCTCAAAAACGGGATAAAGAAAGTAAGTAAGAGGCTGTAACGGATATATTAAACTAAAGACTTAATTTAAACCCGTTACAGAAAAACTGGTAAAGAAAATGGCAGTTTACTTCCATCCCCTTTGTGTCCTTTTCTATATTTTTCTATCAGTGACATTCAGTCAGTTTTGTGTGGTGGCCTAATGACTGACTGCAAATAGATGGACTGTCAAACAGCACATTTAGATGAAAGGGGTCCTGTCGTGTCGCGCCGACATTTTGACACCATATCTGTGCATGTATAAGCGAGCTAGTTTGCTTCCGTGCGTGGGTGTGTGTGTTTGTGCATAAATACACGTGATGAATTGACTGCAGATTCGTCTATAATCGTCTCTCTGTACAATAGAGGCTATAGCAGCCACAGAAACAATCCTTTTAATCTACTGCATCTTTCGCGGCATCTCAGTCTGATGTCCGACTGCACAAAGAAAGGTTGGGGAGGGCTCGGCTTGGGTGGGTGGAACAAACAACTGGGATGTGCTGTCTCTCTTCCTCTAACCCTCCCTCCCTCTCATTGGCTTCAAGGTCTGCTTTGGTGTGGAGTTACAGTTAGTTTACTCACCATCAAAGTGTACATGCTCCATGTGCTGGTGGACAGAAAATGAACGATTGGAGTCTCTCTTTTTTTTTTAACAACTTCCTAGCAAATGAACTGCACCAGCAGAAACTAAACCAACTTTCTTAAAAAGTTCATCCTATCTGTCATCCTTTCTTCTTTAGTCTGTTGCTTCTTCATCTATTTTCTATTTATCTCTTCCTCTGTCATATCCACACTCACACACAGTACCAGCCGCAAGTTTGAACATTTAATAATCGTTTCTGCCTTCAAATCATTCCCTGTACTAAACCCATGCCTACCAAATAGTGCCTAATCTAGCTCATCCTCCTGAGTTCAATGCAGTTTATCAGCAAGAGATGAGGGAAAAAGGAGCTGCTAGAAAAGGTGGGGGTGGGGGGGCGGGGGGGGGGGGGGGGGGCCTAAAGGAGAATAGAGCAAGAGGAGAAGGGAGGAGGAGAGAAGGGGTCAGCAGAGGTAGAGAAGAGTAGATGAATGCAACCCCTGTTCCTTAAACAAGGCCTGGGTAAACAGGAAGTACAGCTGTGCTTTCTGTCCCCGTCCCTGTGACTCTCTGTCTTTCACCTCCTGCACCTCCCTCCTCGGCCTGTCCAAAAATACACAGCATTCCTCCTAGAACACAATTACGTTTCCCTTATCTGATACTCTTAACTTGTGAATATAATAATGCACAAAAGCCAGTAAAAATGGAAGCAAACACAAATAACAAAGGTCTTGTAGAATATCTCGTTGCCATCTCGTCACATGGTGAGGAGTCATGATAGTTGGCAATCTAGACACGCAGCTCCCCTTGGTGGGCCCTAATCCCCCTATTTCTTTAAGAGAGAGAGGGAGTAAAGAGGAGGAGAAAGGAGGCATTGTGGTTCGAGACAGTGCAGTAAAAAGAGGAGCGTACAGTACCAAATTGAGGTCGCAGCAAGACAATGGCTGCCCTTCACTGGCTCATTCACACACGGTCTCCACACAGCTCTATCAAATGCCTCTTTCTTTTCTTCTTCCCCTCTTCTGGTCTGTTCTTTCTCTTTCTTTTTCTCACGTCCGCCTTTCTTCTCCTCATCACAGAGGGATGGGGGATAATGAAAGGCCGGCTCACCCAGGCTGTTCTGGGGCCCATTGCAGAGAAGAGGACCCCTCTCCCTCTCTCTTCTCTCTCAGTCCCTCCTGCTTTTGTCACTGGGTGCCTTCTCATCTTCTCTGTTCAATGCCTTACACTAACTCCACCCACAGCTTTTGTTTTGGAGGGGAGAATGCATAATTCAGCACGATGCATAAAGGTATCGAGAAAAAAAGAAGAAAAACGGCACAATCACACCTTGAAACCCATTTCTGATTTGTGTTTAATGCCTTAATTAAAGAACACATCCACATGGAAAGGGTTAATATGAGCAAGGTAAAATTCAAGGAAAGTACAAACCATTTGGGGTTAAGAACAAAGTGGATTTTGCAGCATGTGCTGCCAAAAGAGTAAAAATCTTCAGCACCTGTGGCTGTTGATGCTGTTGGTGAGCACAGTGCTGAAGATGATGGGAGGGAGACGGTGCAGTGGGATAGTGTCACACTCCATGCACTCGCTGGTTTTGGCTTTCATCTCAGTGCAATATATTCGTTTGTGTAGGCTTTACATTTAACATGGTTTATATACGTACTCAGGATGATCAGCTGTGCTCTTTTTAAAATGTATGTCATATACTTTAGAGCCCCCTTTGCCTTCAGAACTGCCTTAATTCTTAATTCCTCAGAGATCGTGGTGCATATTACCACGATGACTTCAGACGGTTACTGGAGATTTTTTTTAGTTGCACATCCATGATGCCAATTTCATGTTCCGCCACATCCAAAAGGTGATGTACTGGCTTGAGACTGTGGAGGCCGGGCTCAAGCACAGTGAACTCATTCTCATGCTCAAGAAACCAGTTTGAGATGATCTGGTGGAAGGAGCCATTAGAATATGGGTACACTGTGTTCAATAACTGAATATAACACAGAGCACATTCAAATCATTCTGATGCTTGGTTTGTCTAGACCACGTCTACATGCCTTAATGAGACACTCCCATCTTATTAGCTGAAGATGTGCGCCTAATGAAATGGCCTGTCCGTGTAGAATCTTATATGATCTAAAAATGTTGGCAAGTTTTGCTTAGTCACTTGGTCCTTGATTGATATTTGTATTCCCGGATTTACATCACGGGACTTGAGGAAAAGCATCCAGAGTAGACAAAACGGTCAGTTCACACGACCATGAGTATCAAGCTAGGCATCCATCCATTTTCTTAACTGCTTATTCAACTAGGTCATTGGGTATCTGCAGTCTATCCCATCTGTCAGCAGGCAAAAGACAGGATACACTGTGGTCCCTAGTCATCACAGGGCTAACAGGGAGAGGCAGACACACACACTCTCACATCACCACCTACTGTACAACCAACAAACTCACCAAACATACATGTCTTTGGACTGTGGGGAAAAAGGTGAAGCACCCAAAGAAAAACCAAGCAGGTAAGGGAACACAGACAAATTCCACTCACAAAGGTCCCAGCCAACCGAGAGGTTTCGTTGGTGTGAGGTGTCAGAGACACTCAGTGCATAACCGTGCAACCCTACCACGACTATGACAATTAACATGTTTTGTAATCTTGTTTTCTTGTGCGCTCTGACGCACACGTGAGCTGTTATGGAAGAAAACAAATGTAATATTCTGTATTCAGGAGGACACACAAATGTGTCATTCACAAAGTCACATAACCTATGGACTGCTTGTAAACAGATAAGACCATGACGAGTAAAATATGTGCCGATGAATGGATTAATAGAATCCAGAGTTTCACACGCAGACAAAAATCTGTGAATGCGTCTGCACAGAAACAAGTTAATAAGTGAAGAGGGCAAAAGCACCTTCGGGCTACGTGGGTCACAAAGGCTCATCCTCAAACCTAATTTGGCTTGGCAAACCTAATCGTTCAAAACTGATCGAATACAGAATCTGTTGGAGGCCTTTAACCGGTTTGCTGCGAGACAAGGGAGAAACAGGGATTGGCATTGTTATTTAAACCAGTGAAAAACTGTCTCGCAAACGCATTTAAGCAGAAGGACATGGATTGCCTGTAGGGTTGAGCGCATGATACTGTTAAGGTGGCCATTATTGCCCCAGTGGGAAAACGCTCATGTTCTTTTGATGGTCAAGTGCTCTTCAGGGGAAAGCAGTCATATCTCATCCTACATATAAACAATGGCTTGTAGTTCAACATGTACAAACAGTGGCGTAGAGAGAGGAACCTTGATATATTGATATATAGGCAGTGAATATTAACTAGAGATAAAGGCGGGGGTTAGAGGTGTCACAACTTGGTTTTCTGTTAAACCACAATATTCAAAGCAGCTTGATTTTTATTTACATCAAAGTCACAGTAAAGAGACATAAATGTACTGTATATAAACATGTATTCTTCATCTGGATACCATAGATTACAAGTCTCCAACTGTTAGAATACAGTTTAGACCAAGCAAGTGTGTATTAATATTTGCAAAATGGGAATTTTGACAGCAGTGAAGTTTGCGTTTTAATATAGCTAAAATAACAAGAGCAAAGAATTTGCGCCAAAGGGCTTTGAAATGCACAACACAGATCTTTGGTCCCTCTGGTAAAGCTTGTTACTGCCAGCCTTCTTCAATCCTGAAACCTTCTATTTTAAACTTCATGTAATCAATCATATTTTAATGTGAAGTAAAATTAAATTAAATATCTGTTTATTTCTTTAGAGTTGTGGGACAGTTGTTAGCCCAAGACCAGGAATTTATCTTGGGATCTTATCATATTTTAACAGCATGCCAATCGTGGCTATTTTTTTTAGCTTGTATTGGAATTAATGCGATAACTTATTATCAGATTCATATCAAATTTAAATGTAATCTGCCCTATTAAAGTCGGCATACAACCAGTGCACGCAGACAACTTCATGGTCAGCCCTCTGTCCTCTTGTGTGTGTGGAGGGAACAGCTGCTTGATCCATCATAAACAAAATGAGACAAAACAGGAAGTCATTTCTGCCTTTTGTTTTGTTATCTGCCTGTTATTGAGTTTATCTGCCTTCCTTAACTTTTTTCCCACTGGGTGTGTTTGTCAGTAAAAAACTGGTGCATAAACCCACCCCCCAAAACATAGTCTGAGCAAGTCAAAAGCATAAGCCTGGAAGAAAGTAAAGTAACATGTCTGATACCATTTTAAGTTGTTCAGCTGAAATACAGTCTGTGTCTTTCGTCTCACGCTAGAAGTGGGAAATAAATCTGTATGTCTGTCTGCCTATCTCACCAGATAGCACTGATCTGTTTATGTGTTTTGGTCACACAGTCACATCATGGAGAGTGGATAGCGTTACCTTAACTAGGTGCACACAGGCCCCATCCCCCAACCCAGCAGCAATGCATCAGTTATTGGCAACCGCACAGAGGTGTGATAGGACGACTGGACTGTGGAGCAGATCGGCCAACCCCAACAGGCAGTCTATGTTCCAATCCTCATCTATAGTCACGAGTTCTGGGTAGTCGCCAAAAGAACTAGGTCATAGATACAAGCAGCTCAAATGATTTTCCTCCATGATGTGGCTCGGCACAGCCTTAGAGTCGCTGTGAGGACTAACAGACAGGAAATTAATGACACAATGTAACATAATGGACATGCGTGTCACAATGCACAATGTCACAACTGAATTATGAGTTCGTCAATATAATACATTATAGCGTTCAATCCCAGAAGTATTCCGTCACCTATCCAAATAATTGAATTCAGGTGTCCCAAGTGGTTTTCACATATGTGTAAAATCAGCACCTAGGCGTGCAGACGGCTTCTGCACCTGTGACACCTGTGCAACAAGTCCAGTCGAGCCAGGCCTTCTCAGCCAACATCAGTGTCACTCGAAGAAAGGTCAAAAATTCTCAGAAATACACTCCCAAACCTTGTCTTCAGGGAAGAGTTGAAGCCATTATGGGATGTCACTCGAGTTCATATGTGTGCGAAAGCAGACAAGTGAATACTTTTGTTAATATGGTGTATTTAAAGGGCAAGTATTAAGTTGTCAACAGGTACATTTTAAAATCGCTTGTTATAGACTGTGCAGCAATCCAAAAGCTGGTATTAAATGGTAAAAACAGTCACTGCAGTGCTCTAATTCAGGACATTGCCATTTTTCTTTGCAGCTTACACAACACATACAATTTCAAAGTACCAGACAGGAAACAGGCTGACCATAAAACAGTTAACTGGAGGACACAACACACAACAGGTGGTCAGACAGACATGGTACTAATGGAACTGATTGTAGATCTAGTCAGAGAGGTGACGCTCAGTGGCCCTGAGGGAGCAGACAGTGGGCCTGACCTTCCAATCTTACATACAGCGCAGCCACTCTCATGCTGTAATTACCTGTCACACTCTGAGCGTGTGGGTTTTGGAGGAAGGGGTGTGGTAGGAGACAACACTTGCACTTGACCCTATGTGCAACCCAACCCTCTGTTTGGCAAAAAATGACATGAGAAAAAAAAAAGCACTAGTGACATGCATGTCTACCTGAGACCCTGACTCCCCTGGCCCTCTCCCTTTCTGGTTCCCAGTAATTACCTGTGGGCCTACTGAGCGGTGGGGACCACTGCGTGCTGCCAGTGAAGCACTCAGGGAGATGTGGGATTGATGCACACTCGGCGACCTCTGTGATTGGGGTTAACAACAGCCTCATTTGCATTAAGAGATGGGGCTTTCATTAGCTACAGTAGCAAGATCTCAGGTGAAGAACACACATACCTGCACACATGGCCACACATGAAACAATCAATCACACACAAACACGCACGGTGAGGATATAGCATTTAACTTTTCAGACATAACGCTCTTTTTGCATGTTTCTGTAGCAGAACTTTTACAAGACAACACATTTTCTTTGATTGAATCTTGGCAGCTACACTGGTTACTGAACAACAGTACATACACGGTACATATGATGAAAAAAGTAACTACCTCAAAACTGGTTCACAGGCACTAAATAACTATAGACTTTGGTTTGTACTTATTAGCCCATAATGTCTGATAAAGAGCGGATCTATGCTTAGTTTGGCCTGGTGATCACCATCTATATATAAAAATACAGGCCGGACCCTCTCAGCCTCCTATTAGGTGCACCAATGTTATTAATGTGAAACTCCATCGTCACTGTGAGTTATATAAGAACGCTTCCTCATTCGCATATGTTTGTGTTGGTTACCTTACAAGCAGGGTGACTATCAAACAACTGCAGCTGTGATAACTTCTTCAACAATCTGCTTCAAAGTAATAAAAACTGTTGATTACTGATTAGATACTGTATATAATCAGCATTAAACGAGATAAATGGGCAACTCAAACAGGACCTTATATATATTAGCTTCTCAGTGTATCAGCATGCCTACACCAACAAAGGCTGGCATGTGAACATAAAAACTGCTTCTCTAAAGATTAGATGCAAAATAACACTGGAAAATAAGTAGGTGGGTTTTTCTGACGAGCCAACGTGAAACAGCGCACCGTGACCAGCAGTGTGTGTTGCTTCTTACACATTCAACACCCAAAAAGCAACACTGGAATTTATCTGAAATTTACTTTTTCACAACGCAATGGTCCAGGATCTGTAGAAGATTAAAAAAGTCAAAATGAGATTCTTGGAGAAGGTTTTGGCAATGACATACTTAGCCATGTGCAGAATATTCCTCCATATCATCTCCCAGCACCACTTAGCAGAAGCAAATCCTGCAAGCACCCCTGAGACAAACAAGCCAGAACAAACTGGGTTTTTTTTTTCTACCTTCACCAGAATGGGCGCTTGCAGGTTTTGTTCTGGCACCGAGAGATTCTGGCAAAACTACGGTGCCCCATCTTGAACTGGAACAGGTTTGATTCACCACGTTAAAAATGAAGTTTCTTCATAACACTAAGCGATACAAACATTTGCAAGCACAGAAAAGCCATCACAGACAATATACAACCTAGGACAACTCAGTGTATGTCAGAGGAAAACAGAGTCACGCTACAAAGCGGACACTTCCCTCTGTGACACCTACAAATGCTCACACACACAGTCACACACTCTGTCCTGCACTGTCATGTATAATTCAGCGTGTGGCCGGGTGGGCAGATGCCTCATCCCCAGGGGGTCCCATCATGCCTTCACTAGGATGAAACATTTAACAGCACAGGACAAAATGGAACACGTTCAATGAAGAAACAGGAAGGGTTTTGGAAGAGCACAACATTACAATTGTAGTCAGCACATTATTGCTTTATATACTTACATATCAGTCCTTTAAGCCTGTTACTAGTAGTACAATAAATGAATAATAAATGAAGGGATGAAGTCAAAGTCTCAAAGCTGAGACCACTGCCATGAAAACTGACACACAAGTTAATATCTGAAGGCTGTTGGGCTTTTCCTTTAATAATATTGCCCTTGAAATAGCAAACATTCAAGTCCAACATACGTTTAATCAAAATTAAAAATGAACAGTTTGTAATCTTAGTGTGTCACAGCCTGGCTACCAGTTTCATCAGGTCGTTCCATATATTTAAACACAAACAATATAGAAATGAAAAAAAAATAACAACAAACTTTAAAAAAATGATCACAATTAAGTGTGAATGAAGTGATGGGGATGCTTTCAATGAGTAAATCATAGTATGGGATATACAAGTACTACAAGGTAGCTGAGGTTACAACTGTGCTGTCGAAATTTTCACAGAAGTTGTTTCCATTCAGGAAATAAAGTGGCAACGATCAACCAGAGACTCCTTGTCTTCTTAAAAACACAACGCAACAGTCGAGGAGTCCGTTTGGGCTGACCTGTTGCAGCGGGGTGAAGCAGAAACCGGTTACACGGGGAAAACTAATAATTCAAAGTACCATGTGACTTTAAATGGGACTCCCAGGGTTCTTGCTGGAAATTAGACTTCCAATTAAGCCTAACCAAAAAAAAAAGTATTTAAAACTGCCCTACTGATAAACATTTAAACATACATTTGAATAACACTGGCTGAAGACTGCATTCAAACCTTAATGGGAACACACTTTCACACAGAAATGTAAAGGGCTGACTCAAACACAGCTTCTCCTTCTAAGACACAGATACTTGGAGAAAACAAATAACCACTTGCCTGCATGCACACAAACACACAGACACAGACAATCACACACACAGTAGTGGGTCATTAAGCGAATCGCAGCACAGCTGTAAAAGTGCTTTTATAGCAGCCTAAGTGAATATCGGTACAGAAACAATATGGCTGCATAATATCAATATCATGTTCCATATTCAGCGCATGATGATACAAAGAAGAGGAAGCTGTGCGTGAATGCGTGTGTGTCTGCGTGAGTGTATATGTGTGAATGTGTGCCAGCGCTTGATGGAGCAAAGGCGAAGAAGCTCTGTAAGTGTGAGCAGATGCTGATGCTTTGTGTGTGTGTGTCTCTGCGTGTGTGTGCGCGTTTGTGTGAGAGAACCTAAGCAGGCCTGGAGTGAGGCCAGGCGGCTGTAGACTGTGCATATTAATGTGTTATAACCTTGACACAGACGGCGCTGCTGATGCTGTAGAGGAGCTTCCTCTGATGACATCATATAAGAAGACAGGAACTCCTGCCTGATTTAACAAAGCGAGACATGACTCCTTACAATACCTTCCATCTCCACCCCTCTCCCGACTCCTATATTCTATCCCGTTCCTGTCTTTTTCTTTCCTTTAACGCAACACCCTCCTCCACCTCCATCAGTACCTCCCGTCCCTCATACTGTGCCATCTGTGTACCTCTCCAGTGATTCATAACTCTTCTTCTCTTGAGTTTGTCAAACAACTCTTATCCCTCCCAACCAAACACTGCGTGCTCACACACATCATCAACCCATTCCCTTCTTTCCTCACACCTGCTGAACCATTAGCTACTACTAGCATTCTACTTTCTCCTCAGTAAATCTTCTGCTTTTCTTTCTTTAATCCAACCTGTCCTCCTCACATTCCTTCCCTCCCCATCCACATTCCTTTTTGCCTTTCATCCTCATCTTCTCTCCTGTATTGTATCACCATCATATCTTTTACTCTTCATCACCTACTACCGCTTACCTTCTATTTCTTCCTTTTGTCTAACCTCGAGTGCTCTGCATTAACTCCATCTTCTTCCACTTTCAACCCCCTCTATCATAACTTCTTATAACCTTGTCTCCTCTCAACTTATCCCTCCAAAGCATGCACACTCTGCCCTTCTCCCCTCATCTATACTATGCTACTATCCAGCTGATCACGCTGCTGCTGTTTTTTTCCTCTAACCCTCGCCCTTTTGTTTCGTCTTTTTCTTCTAATTTCATCAACTTCTCTTCTCTCCATTTTTCACCCAACCCTCACCTCCTGTGCCTACTCGTATTTATCCTGACTGAACCAACTCTGCCCCTTTTATCTTCACCTTACATCTTTCAGCTTGTCCTCTTTTTTTCTTCATTTCTTTCAACTTTGTCCCCTCACACCCCGGGTCTTCCACCACCTTACTGGCTTCTCCTTTGCCCTTGTGGATCATTATCATCATTCTCCTCCCATTTTCTCTCCCTCTGTCTCTCTCCTTTGTGACTGTATACAATTCTGGCTTCACTACTAAACTCTTTCTCTCCCTTTCGGTCTCACTGTGTTTCCATTCTCTCTCTCCTCCACCCCCCTTTTCTCTCTCTCTCTCCCTCTTTCAGCTCACTGCCAGGCTACCACAGCCCAAACTGTTCAGCTGCAACTGTTCCAAGCCCAATAATTACAGCTTGTCAGAAAGAATTAATTTTCTCATTTCTCATAAAGACGTGTAAAAAATTACCATGTTATTATAACGCTGCCACTCTCTTGAGGCACCAACGAAAACCAAATTTAATTTCGGAAATTCTTCCCTCGCACATTAAATTAAACACATAAATAAGAGTTTAGGAATTGGGGGGAGGTTGTCGGGCGGGGGAGCATATGTTCGTTAGGCCAGCCCCAGCTCTGGGTAATGGCCGTCGTAATGTTTTGATGGGCCCGGCTATTGGTAAGCACCAATACATTTGCATGATCACCGTCGCGGCAGGCAAGCGAGCTGCCAATTAGCTCTCGTACAGCTCTGGACAGTGCTGGGAGAGAGAGAGAGGGAGGACATGAGATCTGTTTGGCATTAGAAACACACAGCAAGATATGGAACAGAGCTAATTAACAAGCACGTATGGAGAAAAGCAGATTTACTGCAGGGAGATGCTCTAAGGGACTTTTCATGGAGGATCGTATCTGTTTAATATATGTTAAGGAAAGTAGAGCAAGGCTTGCTTCAGTGCTGATAGACTGAGATGCAATAACATCAATTAGAAATACATTGTCTTTAAATAAAACATATTGAGCACCATTCTCAGTTACTGGATAAAACACTGCATCATATACTATACTGACCCTACTTCTGGCATGACCTATGACCTCAGTAAACACTTTCCTGATTTAAGCTCTTATTTAAGGGTGTTCATTTTGTATTTAGAGCCAGACAGAGCCCTACAGCAGGGTATGCTCTGACTTTACTGTTCTGACGATATAACGTCGTCTTGAACTAACCCCACAGCAGCTTCAGAAAAAAGCTCCGTTTGAAATATCACAATGTTAAAAGTACAAAAATTTAGGACTAAAAAAAGGTTAAAAAAGGTATTTGCTGATAGGTAAGGGATGGAAGTTAAGTTGTATTTTATTTGGCCTTAAACTTTGCATTATTAGATGCATTGCCACTGTTACTCACACCTTTTTTTTAAGTCCTTTCCTCTTTCCTCCGCCCTTCCTTTCCATTTCACAAAGACGTTTGTTTCTGTTATCTGTAGAGCAGAAGGTACCTTCAGGGAGAGGCCTACATGCACGGATTCATGTGCATTTTTAGCCCACAAACTTGTGAACATTGCTGCTGCGCGACTCAGAGTGTTGTCCTGATGCTCATTCCTTCTTACTGTTCACAGCAGGCCAAAACAACCCCCAGGCGAAATGTCCCGATACTCCCAGCAGGCTGATGATAACGTAAGTGTAAGATAGATGACTATACATTAAAAATCCCTGTATGTACAGCAATGTTTCAGCATTCCTACATCATACAGTAGATCAATGACAGTAATGTAGTACTTTAGGTATCATTTGCCAAGATTATATCTCCATCTGGCAAATTATCCAGTTCATTAGAAGACTTCAACATGTCGTCACACATGTATGCCAGGCCAAAAGAGAGAAAATGCAAGGGAAACAAGCAAATGCAGGTGTCACAGCTCCCTTCTGAGCCTTTGAGTTATTTCCCGATGACAATTCACACACTGTTTGGTGCTTACAAAATGCAGAAGTCGAATACTAAAAGCGTGAAGTCAGACGTTAGAAAAGTGTGATCAAACTGATGTAGAACATCAACCCCTCTCAATCTGATGGGAAACTCCCACAATGACACAAACTCACCCAAGCACAGATGAACGAGGTGTCCCCTCCAACTCCCCAGCACAGTGAAGACAGGGACTTTCCCTGCCTGCAGCACGGCACGCATATACACACACATTCCCAAGCGCGCACACAGAGAAAAAGGTCACCCCTGGTTGGCACACACGCAGTAGGCAGAGTCATGGCTGATTTGACAAGGCCGCGACAAACGTTCATACATCCATACAAGTACACAGTGGAACGCACGCGCACACACACGGAGCATGGTCAGTGTAACCAGTGCCAACTAAGTCTCCTCAGCAAAGCAGCGATGGGTCTGCAATCTGTGATCGTGACACTGCTTTGACACACACACTGTCTGGATTTCCACTCACACGTGCAAACACACAAAGAGCAAGAAAACACTACCACGCTATTTTATGGTCATTTGTCTTGTATCTGGTTTTGCTTTCACTGTCTTCTTCTGACTCCGGGCCCTGCGCACCACACAGTTCTATCCACTGTGACATGTCCTTATATTTATAGGAATTCAAACTGTCGAATTTATTTCTTAAAGTTTTGAGATGAGTAGTGAAAGTTCCAGAGATAGAGGCATATGAGTCTCAGGGCGTTTTCACACCTGCTATGTTTAGTCCGTTTAAATCCAACACTGGTTTGATTTCCTCTTTAGTGGGGTTCGTTTTATTTTGTGAAGACTTCGCATTAAAGACAATATTCATGCTGTAATAAACTAGAACTTGCCAACCGCAAGCTAAGTTTAATAAGTTAGCAAGGAGTTTATTAAACTCTCCCTATCTAAAATATAACGGGACACTGGAGTATATTCTCGAGCATCTCACACTTCTGATAATCAGCTGTCTGCTTCACGTTTATTCAGCTGTGTAAAAACTATAACTTTAAGCTCAGCCAAACCGATTTACTCAGGAACAAATAAAATACTAAAAAAAGCCAAACAATAACATTTTGAAGTTATCTAAGTGACTCATATATGTTTAACCTGAGTAGCGAAAGACGGCGGTGGGTTTGAAAACGATTTGCCGGGAGTCCGGTGTTTTCACGGCTCTAGTGAGCCTAGCCCCCGGCTAGCTATCGAGCTAGTGGGTAACAGACGTCTCCGAAAACGTCGGAGCGCTTTTGAAAATATGTGGTGTCTTGATAAACTGAGCAGATGTTTGAAGTTTACACAGCTACATTCTCGCCTGAAAATATGTTAATCGTTTATTTTGTGACCCAGAAAGAATAATAAGAGTAATATTAAAACTAACTAGCTGCCTCCATTGTTGGAAACTGCGCTGGGCTGCGCTATGGATTCTGGGACACAGTTTCTTCTTCTTCGGGGTTTAACGGCAGCTGGCATCCTTGTACATGCAGTGCTGCCATCTTCTGTTTCAGTCCGTTATTACACTCTTAAATCCTACTACTTATTCCTGCGTCTTTTGGGATCTTACAAAGCTTCGAACGACGCGTCAGTCGTCGACTAATCGTGGCAGCCCTACTGTATATCACTAGATGATCTGTTAGAAAGCTCTCATGCACTGGTTTGTGACATGTTTCAGTTTCAGTCTATCATGTGGAGGATACTGAAGAACAATGGTGTGTATGGCAGGGCTGCAAGGAGAAAGCACTGTTCTCTGCAGAGAGCGCTTCCCATCTGCACATGCATGAGTCAGAAGACTGTTTGAACAGTGTTTCTTGGATAGATGAGATTAAAATAGACATTTTCATTTACGTGAGAAGGGTTATATATATGGAGCAAGAAAAAAAAAAATGCATCACACTATTAAAAATGTATCCCAATCAAGAAACATGGTGGCATTGGCATCTTTGGTTTTTTGCTGCATCTGAGCAAATATGGCTTGTCATCACTGATGAAGCAATAAAATTATTCAATTCTAAAATCATCAGGACATCTGTCAGTGATCTAAATGATAGGAAAAGGTATGATGATAGGAAACAATGACAGAAATAACTGAAAAGAGCCTGAAGTGAGCACTGAATATGAGGACACAGACCTCAGACCTGAAGCTGTTCTGAGTACGACAATGGTCTAAAAGTCTTCAGTGCTAACCCAAAGGACAGTTCACCGGGCACCTTAAACATTTAGCTGCAGTCACTGCTGCACATGGGATCAACTCAGACACTAAAAGCAACATTTCAAATGCTTTTTCTCTTCACTGATATGCAATGGATCGTTTTCCTTAAAACTATTTTGTCTAATATTTTTAATGTTTTTAATTTTTAAACCTCACTTTAGAAACTTATTAAAGTTTCAGGTCATGTTTATGCAGAAATCTGGAAAATAATAAAGGGTTCACATTTTCTTCCCATAGCTGTATGCCTATGTAGACTAAAACAATAGACTATATCTGGAATATCTGAGTTATAAAGTGCACCACTCTTAACAGGAAAAAAGGCCCTTACCAGTTACTTGATGAGCAATATGAAGGAAAAAAATATCCAGAAGTAATCAGCTGCTCTGTCCACTTAGCCCCTTCAAACCTGGACACAAAGAAGAAAACAATAAAATAAAGTAATTGTATGACTATCTTGTGGTACATAAAATTTTTATTTTTAAAAAAAAATCAAAGAGGGTGAAACTGAGAAAGGGAGATTTATCAGGGGGAAAGTCACAAATAAATATAAGTTTGACTATTTGACTTTTTCAGCTTTTTGACATTTCTCCCATTAAAGGCACATGTATGGTGAAGTAAACTGCAGCCATACTGAGTCCAGTGGTCATCAGACTTTCCAGCACACAGGGCTTCTATGTGACAAATTGCTCTGACTCATAACATGAGAAGTAAAACTGATGGTTTACAGAATAAAGACACAGAAAGTTAGAGGAAGGAGGAGAACGAAAAAAGCTGAAGGCGACAGTCAATAATTCTATCTTAAAGAACCTTTCCTTCTTTCCTTCCTACTCCCTTTCCTCTGCCTGACCCTCCCCCCTTTGCTCCCCACATTCTTCTTACCCTCGCCCCTTCATACCAGAATTCTTACATCTATAAATATCAACAAGAGAGTCTATAGAACTACATACACACATACTGTAAACACACACACCAGTCTAAACCAATGAGCACAGTGGCGTATTGTGCCAGCAGAGCCAATACACACTTCCACGGCCATTACTCCCCATGGAAACAGGCGAGCGCGTTCGCACACACATGTGATGTTGACGTTGTACCCGCACAGTGGCTGCCTTAGACAATAAGCTATTTCAGGGCCAAATCGCTGACAAAAATCCATTTTTCCACCCCACTAAAAAAGATCAGGAATGAGGGAGGGAGAAAGAGCAGGATAGAGAGAAAAGCTGAAATCAAATAAACAGTGGCGTACATCTCTCTTAAGCTGGATTTATCTCTGTATTTTGTCATCATTCTAATTTATTCCCCAACCTGCTTACAATTACCGCCTTTTCAAAACTCATATTGCCGGCTTGTTGTTGTTCTAAGAGAGATTGCGTGGTAGCTGCAAATGAATGAGCGGGGGACTTGCATAAGGTGGAAAAGCTCCTAGTGTACTTTTGTAGATTATCCACTTGATACCGATTCATTTTCTCCCTCTCTTGTCACAGTTTTCTAAAGGAGGCGATGTAGGACAAACATGCAAATGCACACAAAACACACACACAAATGTACGCGTAGATACAAACGCACACAGTACTGTAGCGGAAGGGAGTGGGCTCATCATCTTTAGTTGTGATTACAACACTTGGCAAGCTCTCCCCTGCCTGTTTGCCTGCCTATTGCCTTACAAATGGATTAGTAAGCCCTGTTCCATTTGTGTGTGTAGCTTCTCTGAGATTTAGGCTGACTTACAAATAACACCAATCAGATTTGGGAGCAGCCATTGTGTAGTCTTTTCTGGGGGAATATTGAGCGATATGATTTTTGGGACAACACTGGAAAAACCTTAGGACTGTGTGTACTTGTGCGTGTACGCATGTGTTGAGAAGATTTTTACATGTCTCGTAACGAGAAAGTCTGCCTTCAACTTTTGGAGTCAGTCAGCAGTTAATCCCTGAGAGGACTGCTCACTCATCCCCACTTTGCCTGTAATATAAAGGACGACAACTCCAATCTGAGAAAGAGAGGAAAAGCAGGCAGGCTTTCCAATGTACACGATCTACAGAGCAGAACTGTTCAGTTCATTGTGAAAACGACTGACGAAAAAGACAGAAAAGCTTTCTGAGAGACAGACAACTGTTTCGGTCTCGTACATTGTTGGTGGATCCCAAATTTGAAGATAGAACAAATGTTCTACTAAAAGCTGTGTGTGCCCCGACATCTCAGTGTACATGATAAATGCACTGCATTTATATAGCACTTTTCTAGTCATACTGGCCACTCAAAGTACTTTACAAGCTGTGTAACTGCTTCTGTGTGTGAATGTGTGAGGTACTTTTCGAGAGGAAGGTTACAGCAGAAATAGTACGCAAGAAGCACCAAACAAAAGAACAGTCGATCAGCATGCATTTGGCCCCATTTCTATGGAGAGAAATTTGCCTCAAAAGTGTTACGAATGCGTACAATATGATTCACAAGCATAAACAAATGTAGTCATGCAACTTTTGAGGACTCACAAATGCGTGCTCCGATCCAGATACAAATATGAAGCATTGTGATCACATGGAAACTATTTTACAAATGCGTACATCCAAACCTGAATAAATGGTGATTATTTATGCACAGCGTATTAAGTTCAGCTTCCCGAATTGGATCGTTTTCTCTTTCAGTGCATACAAATGTTTAAAAATACAGTTAACATCCCTCTCGCTCACTTACAAAACCTTAAATGCACATGCACCAGTCGCCTGACACAAGACCAGTCATTAAATTTCCTCCCTACTAAATATTCGACAGTCAACTGTTAGTGGCATTAAAACAAAGTGGAAGTGATTGGGAATTACGGCAACTCAGCCTCAAAGTGGTAGACTACAGAAAATCACAGAGCGGGGGTTTGTGGATGCTGAGGTAAATGGTGTGCAGAGGTCACCAGTTCTCTGAAGCCAATCGATACAGACCTCCAAACTTCACATGGCCTCAGATTAGCTCAAGAACGGTGCACAGAGAGCTTCATGGAATGGGTTTCCATGGCCGAGCAGCTGCATCCAAGCTCACTGCAGAGTGTCAGATGCAGTGGTGTAAAAGCCCACCAACACTGGACTGCAGACCAATGGAAATGTGTTCTCTGGAGTGACGAATCAGACTGCTCTGTCGTGCAATCCGATGGATGAGTCTGTGTTTGGCAGTCGCCGGGAGAACGGCATTTGTCTGACTTTGCCAAGTGTAAAGTTTGGTAGAGGGGGCATTATGGTGTGGGGTTGTTTTTCAGGAGTTGTGCTCGCCTCCTTAGTTCCAGTCAAAGGAATTCTTAATGCTTCAGCACACCAAGACATTTTGGACAATTTCATCATTCTAACTTTGTGGAAACAGTTTGAGGATAGCCACCTCCTGTGCCAACATTCCAAAATCCCATGAACTCCTAAACCCTATGGAAAGTGTTCCCCAAGTGGCAATACTACTGTACTACCTCAAAACTTGAGGCAGGTAGTTGGAAAAGTAATAATCAAGTTTAGAGTTTCTAGTCATCTGTAAAGCAGCTTGGCCCAAAGTTAAATTCTTTCATTAGTTTAACTTATCAGTTTAACTTCATAATTGCCCAATTGTTTCTCTGATCTAACAGCATCTAATTTATTTATTTTTTCCTGAAGGGGAACAAAATATCTCACTAAAAAATTATGGATAAATCATTTTTAAACTGGATTGACTAGTTGAATTCACAAGCTGCGTAAGTATTTCTAAAATAACGCATTAAAGTTCTTACATATAAACCTGAAGTCACCAAAATACATAATGTGGAGTTTGGAGTCATACCACAAATGCAACAAATCTCTATCAGAAAATTGGCTGCATGGATATTGCCAAATCAGATTTTTATGCCATAGGGTCACGACTCAATAAATGCCTAAAATTTGGTGAGACTAATAAATCTTAGAGAGCATACAACAGTTATTCTGGGTGTAACATGTGTTTCAGTAACCAGTATGATGGGAAAAACTAGACGAATCACATCCACAACATTGATTACAAATGTAGTTACACTATGGGGAAGAACAAAACATACTGATCTTGTAAATCTCAAAATTTATGGGAAGGGTGAAAGCTATTTACTGTGAAAAACAAAATTATAATAATGCTCACTTATTAAAAACTGGTTTGTAAATCATCAGTGACAATTATCTGAATGGTTATAAAAAATTTATATGGTTAATTAATATTGCAATAACATATGAAGCAGTGCTAAAGCTATAAGCAGGTGCAATATAATACATTAGACATGTATGATTTATAAAGTAATCAGATTTCTTACACAAACTATCTTGACTGGTGATCTTAACACACACAAAGAATTATAAGTGCCCCCAACTTAGTGAAAACGTAGCTACAGTGGACACACATAAAAGACAAAAGCAAAAGCATCTGTTTTAAAATAAATATGAAACCTTTTTCTTTGATGATTTGCTAGAATATGCAGAATTTTCTGGTCTTTTTTTTTTCCTCAATACAATAGCAGAGTTGTTTTGGGGGGTTTTTTGTGTGGAGGACTAAAAATTCTTTGTCTAACTCTTGGTGACTGAGCAGGATTAAAACAGTATTAGAAAAACATATTGACATATAATGTGTGTGCACAACAAAGGCTGGCTCCTTGAAAAGAAAACATTTTTTCATGGTTTATTATTTTCTAGTTGTGCTCAGCATTGAAGAGGTGATTCGGGTTAGTCGATCAGAGGTGAGAGACTCTGTTACCCAGGCACCAACTGCGTGTTTTTTTAAAGCAAGCCCGATCATACATATGATTTTAGCCTGAGATCAGCACAAAGAGTTTGAAGTAGCTTGCTCCAGAGCAACTATCTGGTCACAAACTCTCCTCTACCATTTATAAACATTATAAAATGAGAGCACCAATTTTAGTGGAGGAGAACAAGGAGTGTTTGGTATATGGGAAAAGTGATTGTGTGCGAGTGTGTGTTTGTGTACACATATGTGTTTCTGCCAACCCAAGAGTACAGTTTGTGTGAATAAAGCTTTAAGCTGAGCCTCCATTAAGCCCCTTTCAACACAATGCCTTTCTCTCTGAGAAACTCTCTGATGGAAATCTGCTTTTGTTGCTGCAGTTCAATGTCCCTGCTATCTCCTGATGGAAGGAGAGAAAGGAAGGTCTGAATGGGCCTCTATAGTTTTATGTTCCAGACAGTTCACACACACACATGGCAAATAACACACAGTCCTTGCTCTTCTACAATGAAATCAATGCTCTCAGTTTTCATCTCTGCGCACAGCTTCTCACAGTGCCAAAGGCTTCTTGTGATCAAACACCACATCATGTTCTGCAACTTCTGATACTGTTGCTAACACAGTGCTGCTTTTGTAGTTCAGTGTTGCTGTTCATTCACATTGTATTCAGCTGCAATAAAGGATGGATTTTTTGGGGGGGGTCAAACAATACAAATCTTTTTTTTCTTGCTTACTGATTATTTATTTCCGATGCCATTACCCCTATATTTGCCTTACCTTTACCCTCAACTAGTATTGATTATAGTTTATAGAGCTTCATTTAAAGTCATGTATTATTCACCTGCAGTCCCCTTGAACAAAGTTTTAAAAGCTTTTAACTCCAAAATTACATGATCATAGTAACAATTTGGCTTTTATTGTTTTAGAAGAACAATAACATTCTCATACTCATAACACAGATTGCCAAACAGAGTGAGCCACTCTGTGATGAGTCTCTTGGCAAAAGGGGACTCGACTTAACTGGTTATATTCCAGCTACATTCCTATATAAACCAGGTTTGTAAGCACCTGTTTCATTTTGCATTTAAGCTTCTGTCCTGCATCAATTATGTTATTATTTATGGAGGAATTTTGGAATTTCTGTTTCAATTCTATGAGGCTCTGGTTTGACTCTGAATGCAAGTAGTTAATGTGTCAGTACATGGCAACAGGTTTACAATTTTCACTGATTTATCACAAACAAATTACATGAAATTGCCATTTTGAGCACACTGACTGCATTTTATTGACGTCTTGATGCACTAAACTTGCTTTGAAGACTATAGCTGACAGCAAGCAGTTGCCGTATTGGTCCCATTGCACATTGTCTCTAATATGACTGTTTTCTTAGTATGACTGTAGCATAAATAAGGCTGATCAAGACCACACACCAAAGCACAATAGTGACAAAGAATGTTCCTCAATTTAGCTGAATTGGGACTTTTAAAAAAAACAAAATATATAAAAAGAAAAGTGAACCTATGTTAGGAAATACATGCGTGGTTTGAACAGGTGTGCTGAGCTGTTGGTGCAAAAGTTATCATGGGGTCAGGAGAGTCTTAGAATTGAGCCTGATTGTTGAGAAGGATAAGACTTTAAAAAAAGGGAAATGGACAAAGAAGACAGAGAAACACAAGCACAGCTTTAAAGACGGGCTTTAGTAAACAGAGTGGGAAGATCACAGGACTGTTAGCCGGCCATGTATCACAGAGACATTTAAAGTAAGCTTAAGAAAGAGAATCCTTTTAATGCAAAGATTAACACTCAGAGATAGCAGCCTATTGACTGCTACTGTATTGGTTTACATTAGACGGTACAGGTAATGAATACAATGGCTGTTCAGTGTACATGCAAAACACTGATTAACTGGAACCATCTGCATGCAATCTACAAAGACACTGTCACACACAGTTAATAAACCTCAACCACACACACACACAAAGATTAGTGCATACAGAGCCTCACAGACGACAGCAACAGAGGCATGAGGAGTCTCGAAATGAAAATGAGTTAATGCACAAACACAGACAGTGACTTCCACAGATGGGTGACTCGAAGCATCTGACTGGGTGAAATGTGAGTGATCTGATTGAATTATAGACAGGATACAATGGAGACAGACCGCCAGGGTCCGGCCTGAAACCTCACATCACTATTGTGTCCGCCAGCATGCCATCAGGGTGAACAGAGGACAACACTGAAGGAGAGAATGAGAAACCAAGCCTGACGATATTGTCTGGTAAAAAAAAAAAAAAAGTGATTTTTTTGGTGAACTAAAAGAGTTTGGTTGCAGTTGGGGCAGAGGCAGCTTCCATTAAATATGGTATTGGGGAAACAATTTTCAAAGGAGACCTCCAGCCGGTCATAGCAGATGGCTGCCTAACCCTGATTCTGCAGGTTTCTTCTTGTTAAAAGGGAGTTTTTCCTTCTCACTGTCGCACTTGGGAAGGGGGTCATCTGACTGTTGGGGTTTTCTCTGTATTCTTGTAGTCATTACCTTAAAATATAAAAAATTTTAGGGTAACTGTTGTTGTGATTTGGGGCTATATAGATAAAAGTGAATTAAAAGGAACATGGGGAGTTTCTGTCATTTGCCATTTCTTTGAGCACTGCAACTTCAAACTGACTCACATCCTATTTGTGGTTACAAGCAAAACTCAGAAAACCACACCCAAAAACAGCTATTCAAGTCATCCTAGCCCTTAGTATTTTTATTAGCACTATTTTTGTGTATCATACCTTTAAAAACTCGTGGTGCATGCTCCAAACTCAACATTTGACACACCAGTCCAACTCTTCTTCTAGCCGTATAAAAGTCCTTGTACCTTCCTGGAGAATAACCCCAACCATACTTTTTTTCTTTTTACAAATACTTCAACCAGAATATGGTATAACATCTCTGAATGCCCACTTGCTCCTTACAGATTACTGCTAACTTTTAAATCAACCCAAGCCTGAAAATTCAATTTTTCATGGATATATGGATGCTAGACTTGAGTGGAACATGTGAGAATAGCTACACTGATCCCTTCATTGTAGTCAAAGGAGTTTGGAATGTTTTTAGCTCTTAATGGTGCCTCTGTGCTCAGTTAATTTATAGAGCGTGGAGAGCATCTAAACCCAGAAATGGCTAATCAAGTCGGACTTAACACACAGTTATGTATAGTTTGTGTATGAGCAACAGCAGTAGCAGCATCTGCTGGGGTCACAATGTTGAAGTCCAATCTTGTTTTATCAAATTAATACTGCCCTTCTCAGCATGCTTCCGTGAACACACACAAACACAGTTGTGCACCTTCATCACTTAATCATGTTATGCATAGCATGCCGCAGTACAACACAGAGACAATACACACAGACTCCAAAACACTATTACATTATTGAAGGGTAAAGGTTAAGGAGAGAAGACATCATTGCAGGGTCATCTTTTCAACATTTCTTTACAAAGTCTAATATAAACCGTTATAATAGCTTTATAAACTTATGTTGAAATTAAGTTACTGTTCCATCATAAATATTTTAAAAAACCCAATGAACTATTCAAGCCTTCAACAGCAAACATCAACAGTACGTTACACTATTCCATCCTCAATTCAACATAGAAAACAACATTGCAACAGCTATTTCATTTATTCCTTCATTCATTTAAAATGGATTGTGGTTATAATTCGGCATTCTGTAAATGATAATGTTAACAATAACGAAAAGCACTTCATTATGTTCCACGGGCAAATTAATGCCCTGGAGAGCATTATATGAAATAAAGGCTGGTCTAATATTATACAGACAATGCACCACTGAGTCCAAAGATGTCATCCTGAACTACAACTTGCTGGAACAAATGTGCTTAGCAATTATGCATCAGTGACATCAGGGTATTGTATTGTTGTATGGACAAGGACGCGTCTCAGCACCTTGACCCTTTCTCAGAGCTGGCCAATAGCTATTCAGAGAAACGGTTTCTTTTGAAATACAACATCCCTACTTTTCTTTGCCAAGTCTAAATCAACCCAGGTAATTAGAATTCTATAAACAAGGAAGAATAAGGCCTTTCCTGTGCCGTCTTTGTGAGCCGGAATGGGTACAATGCATGACTGATGGATGTCAGGACACCAGATTCAGAGCTCTGAGACCTCTACAGAGCTACAAACAAACAGACAAACATTTTAGAGATGGAACGTCACAAACAAAAATCATAATGCCGTTATGTCCTGTTGTCTAGAACTCTCAAACAAATGCCTGATTATTCCTTTGCATCATGAAGTTCATCCAGTGAACTTCATGATGCACTTCAATTTTTTTTAGTTGTAATAAACAACCAGTGTCTGAAGCTTTGGCCATGGAAAGAACAGGGAAGGACACTTGTAGTTGCAGGGGTACTACTGGCAACTGTTGGCTGAAAAATTCTATAGATTTGTTGCTAAAGCTCAATGAAAAGTTGATAAAGTTGTTGCTAACAAAGTGAAGTCTGAAAATTACTGCTTTGAGTGGGAGAGATGGCAGACACCCAAGCTAAGATTTTATATTTACATACATTAAAAAAGGAGACTATTCAAATACGAAATTAAAAACAACAAAATATAGAGTAGATGAATATTTGAATAGTTGGAGATGAACATAACTATGTTTTAAAATCAGTTCATGCAACATGAAAATACTAATTGAAGTTCCACATCTTTAATGCAATTACTAGATGTTAAGGTTAAGAACACACACAAGTTCTGGAAAACACAGTGTAAGTTGCGATGAAAGAAAAACAGTGTAAATGACCCACGGCAGATCCGATGACATCAGCATCTCTTTTATTAACACACGCGATTGCTGTTCACAAACACCAACAACAACACCACTAACCGAGACCCAGTACAGACTTTTTATGCTGGCGAGGCGTGACTGCAGATGCCGTGCAGGTGCGTCCATCTCCCCTGCAGCGGCAGTGCAGTCCACGCGCTGCCACAGAGAGTTTTTCAGTTCAAACAATTAAAATGGTCAGCCTCTATTGTGTAGTTTATCACCAACAGCAACAATGAACTCATGGAATATGGAACTTTTACCATCTACATTTCCACAATAACTAGCAAACTTATTTTAAGATTAAAAGTTCATTTCACTTATTTTCCTCTCCGAAATTAGCCGGGGAGACTTGTAATCATCGTTATTATCATCCTCTACTTTTTTTTGCAATGTTACATTATTTTTATGCTAAAGCTGCTCCATCAACACAGCTAGCATTGAACCTGTTTCAATTCAATTTTCTGCAGGACAGTTTATGGAAAAGAAATTACATTAGAAGTAAAGACGTGTTATTTGCTGAATTTTTTATGTTCAGTTGCAGGTTTCACGCTCTGCGGAGTATTCATGGTTAGTTTGGTGTAGGTCCAATCACTGGCATATTTAAATTACTGAAGATACTAATCATCTTCTAAACCCTTACATCCTTATTACTTTTAGTGACTGTTTTGTTTCTGGTCTCTAACAGGGTTTCATTCTTGCACTGTCAAGGACAGCCACCCAGTTTTTTTGTTGTATTTTGAATGAATTAATGCCTTTTATTGTCACAGCACACTCATTCTCCTCCAGTGACTACATTCACGTCTGAGAGAAATAAACATAGTTTCATAAAAGCTCTGTTACTTTAACACAAAAACCCATATACTGTCTAAAAGGGAATTTCACCATAGCTGTATCATTATGCTATATTATATATTAGATGCGACCCTGATGGGCAGAGAGGTAGTGAAAGATTAGGAGAAAGGCCAAAGTGCATCACTCAGGCTTGTTTTTCTCCATTCTCCCTCTGCCTCTATGTTTCTTTCCACCTTTCTCTCTCTGACAGTTGCTGTACCACTAACACCGCCTCCACAATTAGTGTCTTCTCACCGACTATACACAGATACACGCACACACACATACATGGTGACACCCCAGGGCCCTGCACAACCCAAACAGCATAATTAGACATCCCCTAAACAAAGCACACACTCTGTAATTACTCTGTAATGTTACATAGCACAGGGGACTCAACAAAAGCCATTTTCCTTGGATCAGCCAGTACTGTGCACACACTCTATACTCTTCTCTCATGTGTCTCTGACTGTGTACATTTTTATTGATTTCACTGGGCAGAGATTCCCAGTGGCTGTGTTCTGGTTTGTGAGAATAATGCACAAGTCGCTGAGTGCAAGCGTGACTGTATCTATAGGTATGTATGCTGTTGCTTACATATATGCATGTACAGCATGTGTGCGTACACACACAGACCTCGACAGCACATGAAGTGGCAGAGCAATTGAATGTCTTCATCTAGCGTTGCTCAGTCCAGGGAGAAAGACATGCTAAGTATAGAGAGAGAACTTGCACACAGACACAAACACACACTCCTCTTTTCTCTCTCCCCGTCTTGTTGCTTCTCAGTCTCCAGAATGGGACATGACTAATTTCTCCAGACAGAGCGACAGCATAAACACAGTGCTGAACACATGTGCTGATACCGTTCTTGGCAGGACTCCCTTCAGCTCCAACAATCTAACACCACCACCACATCTGATCACAACATGACAGACGCCCCCAAACACATCCACCATGTTCCCCCTCCTCCCTCTCTCACCACCCCCTTTTTTCACCACCGTGTCCCCGAGTCAGCACAGATATTTCACTAAGTCCAGTGGCAATAAATTATCTTGCTCCGTGCCAGGCAAAGTAGTGTGAAATCACATTAGATCTTAATCAGAGACTATTGTGTTTGCCTTGTTGGATTTTTTTCTTTCATAACGGGCGTTATGTTTTGTTGTGTTGAGTTCGAGCTCTGAAAGTATCCTCACTGTGGGGATATATCAGAAAGCATTTCTTCTTATGCTGATGCTGCTATAGAAAGAAGTCTAAACATTTCCCCCATTTTGGTTAAAGACGATAAAAGTTTAGAGACTCTATCCAATGAAAAAAAACAAGATATTCATTTCTGCACCAACTTTTTTTTTTTTTTTTTTTTTTTTAAAGAACGGTCCATGACGGGTGATGATCCTCAACACAAAACTCAGGTCCAGTGGTGCATGAGAAAATAATCTTGAATATAAATGTATTTATTTATAGTTTTTTGTTGTTGCTTTTTTTTAATCTGAGTCCTTCAACCGTATGATGTGACACCTTGTTTTGTAGTTACCTAAATGTGCTGATGCATTTTATTTGGGACAGCTTGTGCAAAAGCGAATATATCATTCAAAAATCTTTGTGACACATTTGATGACTTTCATTTGAAGATCTGAAGTCAACAACTGTCGAAGAATTAGGCTGTCACCAAGTTGTGGTTTTATATTCCACAGACAGGTAACAAAAGGAAAGTAACTGAGTAGTATGGGAATTACTTCTGTTTAATAATCCATCCATTCACTTCCACTTATCTTTTTTCAGGGAGTTCAGAGAACTGAAATCAGAAGACCTTTACACACCAAATGCGTAAAAATGGTGTGAATCTCTTAAAAATATTTTTTTAACTGTTTGTTCAGCCATTCACTGTAATTTCACTGTTGAAATTTGAGACATTTTTGGGACCCAAATAAACAGATCTAACCAATCAGACCACTGCTTATGGGAAGTAGCGGTACTGAATATGCAATTAAATGGAAATGGTAAAAAATACCATATTACCTCAGACACACAGCACATAGACACTGCTCTGGGTCAATCAGCTCTCTTGAATTATTTCTCTGCCTCCTCCGATGTGGTCCCAGCTCTGCTAACAAGAGCTCAAAAGCCTGTCCTGAAATTCGTGCAAGCGGTCATGATACAGCGTCAATTCTTGGATCAAACTATCCCTGTGGATGCCTTCTCAGGAGAACTACATTTACCCAAATTCTCAGTTTCTTATATTGTTTCGAAACATGACGACCAGCTCATCATTGGCCTAATGTCAAGAAAAAGGCAACGCATTAAGTGACTATATACCTACTAGGGCTGCCACAAACGATTATTTTTTTAGTCGACTAGTCAGATCATGCATACATTGGACGTAAAACTACAGCTTATTGCACCAGCAGCATCTGCTCTTATATAACTATCATTAGCTTACAGCTTTAAGTGTTTAAGGTCTGTGCTAACTAAAAATAAAGACAAGATGATAGTTTATTAAACTTTTAATAAAATTTGCAGATTGTTTCGGTGGAGTTTAGTAAACTCAGCCGTCTGCTCCGTTCTATCTAAAATATACCAGGACACTGGAGTATATTCTCGACTAGCTCACACTTCTGTTTAATCAGTTTTCTGTTTGACGTTTATTCAGCTGTGTGAAAACTGTAACTTTAACCTCAGCCAAACAGATTTACTCAGGAACAAATAAAACACAAAAAAAGCCAAACAATAAGTTTTAAGTTATCTAAGTGACTTATATATCATGTTTAACCTGAGTAGCGAAAGACCGCGGGGGTTTGAAAACGATTTGCCGGGAGTCCACTGTTCTTGCCGGCTCGAGTGACCATTGAACCTCCCGGCTAGCTATCGGGCTGGCGGGTAACAGACGTCTCCGAAAACATTGGAGCACTTTTGCAAATATCCGATGTCTTGATACCGAGCAGATATTTGAGGCTTACACAGCTACATTCTCACCTGAAAATATGTTAAATGTTTATTTTGTGACCCAGAAAGAGTAATAAGAGTAATATTAAAACTGCCGCCATTGTTGAAAACTGGAATTGGCTGAGCCGTGCTATGAATTCTGGGATAGGTTGGGGCACAAAGGATATGCCCGACCCATCCTTCAAATCTGGGGAAAAGTAGGATGCATTTGTCAGCTCCATTTGCAGAAGTCTTCGAATTCGGAAAGCCTTCACCACGTCGCTGTAACGTAATCGGCCTTCAAATGCGGCCTCTGAAGGATGCGACCTGAATTTGGACAACGCTGCGATACCAGAGTTGCTTCTTCTTCTTCTTCTGGGTTTAATGGCAGCTGGCATCCTTGTACATGCAGTACTGCCATCTTCTGTTTCGGTCTGTTATTACACTCTTAAATCCTACTACTTATTCCTGCGTCTTTCAGGATCTTACAAGGCTTTAAACAGCGTTTGATAGTCGGCGTAATCGTGACTAGTTGACTAAGCGTGGCAGCCCTAATACCTACACAGCAAGACTGAGCCAAAAAAATAGGAAATTTCCCGTTAATTTTCACTTACATTCTGTGTATAACAGCCTTGAGACTCAGTATCTTGTCTTTTAAGGGTAATTTGGTGATAGATTGGCCTAAAAATATTTTTCGTTAACCAATTATTTTCAACTTATCTCAGTCCTTGTAACAACAGTTAATTGCAACAAAATTACCAGCAAATCTATCATTTAGATCTACAAACATCTGTGGAAAATCTCTGTGAAATGTGTGGAACATGGAAAATTTCGGCATACAACAGTAGTGGGTATTTGTTGAAAATAACACTGAAACTATATGAGGTTGAGTAAGCCACATCATAACTCATCACCGTTTCTTTCCAGATCCAGGTGAGTGAGAGTGTCAAACTAGCAGGCTGACCTTTATGAGCAATTTCACTTTCAATAACAACAGCCCATGAACTAGTGTGACACAACGAATGGTCTCCATGTGATGAGCTTCCTTTAATGAGCTGCACCTCACTTGACAACAGATAAAAATGAACACTCTACCTCTTAATGATGTCCGTTAGGCCTAAAGATCTTATCTTCTTCCTTCTCTCAGAGACTATCAACACAACTTAACAAGTCTTTTCAATCACTAAGTTAATAATCTTAGGCATTAATTAACCAGTCCACAGGAAAATGAGCCTTCAGTTAATCCAAAATGCTGTCCTCTCTGTGCTCTCCTGTTTTGGCTTCCCTTCATTGGCTTCCTGTTAAATCCAGAATTGAATTCAAAATCCTGCTCCTCACATACAAGGTCTTAAATAATCAGGTCCCATCTTATCTTAATGACCTTGTAGTACCATATCACCCTATTAGAGCACTTCGCTCTCGCTCTGCAGGCCTACTTGTTGTTCCTAGAGTATTTAAAAGTAGAATGGGAGGCAGAGCCTTCAGTTTTCAGGCCCCTCTTCTGTGGAACCAGCTTCCAGTTTGGATTCAGGAGACAGACACTATCTCTACTTTTAAGATTAGGCTTAAAACTTTCCTTTTTGCTAAAGCATATAGTTGGGGCTGGACCAGGTGACCCTGAATCCTCCCTTAGTTATGCTGCAATAGACGTAGGCTGCCGGGGGATTCCCATGATGCATTGAGTTTTTCCTTTCCAGTCACCTTTCTCACTCACTATGTATTAACAGACCTCTCTGCATTGAATCATATCTGTTATTAACCTCTGTCTCTCTTCCACAGCATGTCTTTATCCTGTCTTCCTTCTCTCTCCCCAACCGGGCGCAGCAGATGGCCCCGCCCCTCCCTGAGCCTGGTTCTGCCGGAGGTTTCTTCCGGTTAAAAGGGAGTTTTTCCTTCCCACTGTCGCCAAAGTGCTTGCTCATAGGGGGTCATATGATTGTTGGGTTTTTCTCTGTATCTATGAAGCGCCTTGAGGCAACTTTTGTTGTGATTTGGCGCTATATAAATAAAATTGAATTGATTGAAATATATGTGTAAGGAAACACAACTAATGGATAAATCGCTAAAATAGCTGTCTAAATTTAAGGGTGCACAGCTTAAGCAGTTACTAAATCCAACAGATAAATTGTGATAAAGCTAAAAGCAATAGCTACATTTACTTAATGTAAAAGATGGATAAAGTGTGGGAGCGACCGTGGCTCAAGGGGTTGGGAAGCGCATATGTAACCGGAAGGTTGCCGGTTCGATCTGTCCTGGTCGTTGTGTCCTTGGGCAAGACACTTTACCCTACCGCCTACTGGTGTTGGCCAGAGGGGCCGATGGCGCGATATGGCAGCCTCACTTCTGTCAATCTGCCCCAGGGCAGCTGTGGCTACAACCGTAGCTGCCTCCACCAGTGTGTGAATGCGAGAGTGAATGAATAGTGGCATTGTAAAGCGCTTTGGGTGCCTTGAAAAGCGCTATATAAATCCAATCCAATCCATTATTATAAAAAAAATTTAATAAATGAATGAAAACAATAAATGCCGATAAATGAATACATACTTAAAATAGTTAGTTATAATAGACCATTTAAAATCTTTTGCCAAAGCCAAGATATAAATGGAGAAAAAGCTAAAACTAACCGACAAATGGCTAGAGTAGTTAGCTAAAATGCTGCCAATCTGCTGTTAATGGATTAATGACAATGGCTGCATTTGTTGTGTGTCCATTTCTGTTTTTGATACTGACAATTAAAATTACCACCAGTAGCTTTGGCACTTAAATGCTGTGCTTCGTGCCATCATCACCTTTTTAGTATTGGTATCATAAAAATATTTTCAGCATTTGTAGTTATTTGTTTAAATGACAGCAGACATTGATTAGAGCCCTATCCTACTAGGCAGGTTCAACATACCCAGGGCACCGTCCTGTTATCTTAATTCACCCTAACATCAGCAGTCCGCTTCGGTCGCACAAAGCTGGTTATCAACTTTCTAAGTTAACCCACGGTTTCCCCTGTGCATTCACATGAAAGGGCGGCAGCTGATTTTACAAAGGAAGATAAAACTACAATATTAGAAAAACATGACAGATAATACAGACTGATAGTAACACAGCAGCTACAGATAAAGCAATGATATAAAAAGTGCTATACAGTAGTTCAGTATTCAAAGGGCTGCATGAATGTGTGAGTGCTTTAACTGCTTTGTTCAGTAAGACAAAAGCCAAGTCTAGTCTATGAATAACGTCTAGCCTGTTTGAAACCTCGAACGAAAGCTGGTAAAAATCTCGGCTGCGCAAGTTAACAGACTTAGCAATATGACAGCACTATCACTACAAATCAGATGGATTATATTCCTTTACTTGTGATTTTTCAATATCCCTATAGGATATAATCTTAAAGAGTTTTTCCTCATTTTAAATGGAATAGTTACAGTAGAGACAGACAGTTTGGGGAAGGAGCTACCAACAGGATTTTCTCCCCGGCAGTATGGACCTTAAGCACTCTGCCTTTTTTCTCAACCACCTGCACAAAACACTATTTGTCTTAGTCTGTCCATAAAAGAGGGATGGAGCTTTTAGGTATGAAGTGACGCCAACACAGAACAGATTTAATCCTACATTCTTTCAAACAGCAACCAGAAGGCAACTCCTCTGATTGCAAAAAAGAAAAAAAGTCCAGTTGTGGAAGCATCAGTCTTGTAGTAGTCCATGAGAAAATTACACTTTTTTTTACTTTACCTATTACTTCAGTAAACATTTACCTAATGAGGAGGACATTCATTTGAATTATGGTGACATATAGAATGGAAAAAAAAAACAACTAAAGCAAGGTATGTTTTAAGGGACAGCTACGCTGTAACTGACGAGTGACTATTGTAGGGGTAGTCAATAAACCAATAAACCAGTGGATGACAGAGTTCATAGATCATCACCAGATATTTATCTGTCTTTATCTTGTTTATTCGTGTTTCCTGACTGAAAGGCTCTTTGCAAGAAACTCATGCAACGACCTTTTTATAGACACCGATGTTTAATGATTAAGTTATACAAAGCATGCATTTGAAGCAGCACTCATCATTTAACTAACTTTTCAACTTAGTTTCATGTGCAACTAAAATAAATACATAAATTAGGGCTCTAACTATATCTCTTTAAAAATAACAGAAGGTCATTCTAAACAGATGCTTACACCAAACCATTCGTTGATGATGTCAACAGGAAGATGACTTGCACCGAAAAGTGTCGGCTTCCAAATCAAAGTAAGATGCATGAAAACTAAAACTCTACATTAGCGAATCAGAAAAGAGCAAACAAGAACACTTAAGAGTACTGAATGAACAGAGGATGGATTATCCACAAACTCGGTTTTATTCAAACAACTTTGAGAAAGAAGAAGGAAAAGGCGAAAAATGAAAGGCCAAGTGTTTACAATGAAAAGGTCGCACACAGTATAAAAATGAGTTCCATGAGTTTGGAATTAAACTCACTCTATAGGGGCATCCACTACAATGAGCCCAAATATTTACTTCCCTTTTTGATGTCATACTGCTGCTTATTTCTGTCTTTGCAAGTAAACATATGCCTGATATACAAACGGAAAAAAATGTGTGGTTTTACCTTAAGATGTTTAGAAGCTTAGTGTACACAGACACTTCCTATTATTTGTGGTCAACACTATTTTACATGTTCTGAGTTTTTATACGTCTTTGTGGGCCTGCCCGCATTAGCACATTTGTCTTGCTAGTGAGTGTGTGTATGACACTGTAGCTGCTACGTGTCTTTTGTCAATAAACTTCCCCATTCGCTGTCAGGGAAAGAGTTAATAACCACACAATGTCATGATCGCTTTTGGTATTACATTTTTACGGTAAAGACACTGCACAAGTTTGGGGCTTTAAACTTGTGTGACACAAGCAAAATACAAGTTTAGAGTAAACGCAACAAAGAAACCATCTGCCATGCTGCCATATTAACAATCTTTCCAATAACAGAACTTTGGCGTTTATGCTATATGGCTCAGGTGGCCAAAATGCATAAATGTTTCACAGACGGTAACATCAACCTTTAACTGTTTGACTACTTTCTGAAGTAAAACCAAACACACTTTGCAGGAACAAGTCACTTAAAAAAAAACTACAAAAGCCTTTTAAATTATTCAAAAGAGCAACGTGTTCTGCAAAAACCCCACATCACATTCATGTTTATATTTTATATGTTTATATAACTGAGCCTCTGTATGAAAGAAAAATCACAGTTGAGACACGTGGGGTGGATGTAAAATTGGGTTTGCTGCAGTTTGTAGCACAGCTTACATCAATTCTTCAGGCCTGAAAACTTGACTTAAATATATGTCCTTTTGAAATTAAGATGGCTCAAAATTTCAGGAAAACAAATATGAAATAAAGTCCCACTTTACACTCACTCCTATGTACTCCAGTAAGTATCAGATAGAGTGAAAGTAAAACTCATTCTTTTTTAACTTTTTTCAAATGGTTGACTTTTATGACCAGAGAGAGAGCGAGAGAGGAACTGCCTTCCCTCAATATGACAAAATCTTATTTATTTACTTAGTTCATACTAGTGAGCAAACATTATGCTTGGAATGAGTTATGTAAAGTGCAACATGGTGCTTGAAACTACTCGAGGTGAGAGCTTCAACAATCAACTGTCAAGGTCAAGGTCAAATTTATTTATATAGCACATTTCCAGACAGACAATGCTGCACAAAGTGCTTAACAATATAAAAACGCCATTAAAAAGAAACAATATAAAAACAATAATAACAATATAAAACAATGATAGGACATAATTAAAACAATAAGACTATAAAATAAGACTAAATAAGACCAAAAAAAACCCAACAGAAAATATGTCTTTAGTAGTGATTTAAATTGATCAAGTGTTTGTGCAGATCTAATATTTAGGGGAAGACTATTCCAAAATCTGGGACCTGCCACAGAGACGGCTCTATCGCCACGAGATTTGAGATCAGTCCGTGGGATGGACAGCATTAATTTTGAGCTAGACCTCGTGACTTTTCCTGGAGCATAAACAGAGACGAGCTCAGACAGGTAAGAAGGGGCTCGGGCGTTAAGAGACTTAAAAACAAAAAGTAAAAGTTTAAATTAGATCCTGTAGGAGACAGGAAGCCGGTGCAAGGAGGCTAAAACTAGAGATATATGATCTCTCCATTTGGTGCCAGTTAGCAGGCGAGCAGCTGCATTTTGGACCATCTGAAGACGATGAATGGAGGCCTGGTTAAATGACACGTTCGGGAGGTATGATTTTACCATAGCTAGTTGTCTTAACTGAAATAAGAAGGATTTGACTACTGCACTCACCTGCTCATTCAATTTAAAAGAAACATCAACGTAGACACCAAGGTTTTTTTTACATGTGTTTTATTGTAGGTTGATTTTAAATTTAGCACATCATGTAATAAATATTAAGAATACTGGCGGAAGCTGCTTCTGGCCCTTAGCCTCCGAGTAGCTGCACCTATGGCATGAATTTCAAAATCCTACATCACCGCATTCTTGACTCATCACTTTCATAAGATTTTCAGAAAGCTAGACTTCACCAGGATTCAAGCTTATCTGATATTTACTTGCAGAAGCACCTATAGTATGAATACATAAATCCTAGGAGACTTCCTTCTTGAGTTATCACATTCACAAGATTTTGAGAAAACGTAACTTTTGTCCTTGACCTTGAGGTCATCGAAATTCAAACTTGTCCAAGACTTTAAGTAGCTGCACCTATAAAATGTCAAAATCCTACGTCACCCCGTTCTTAGTTATTACATTCACAAACAGGGTTTCCACACCAGACTGCCTGGTTGCTCAGGGTAGAAGCAGGGGGAAAAAAAGTAGAAACCATTTTAGCCATTTCCCATTTTTTCCAGCAAACTATAGAGAACATAGAGAACTATAACTCCAGAGATATTGGGATGCTCGCCCAAATTGCAATGTGTAAACCGATGTCTAAAAACAACTCAAAGGAACAGAATGACACACTTGGTGGAACGAAAAGGGTGAAAGCCTTTTTGTCATCCTTCTGTTCAGACAAAGCTCACCTAACAAGCTTTAGTTGATCAAACTGCAGCACAAGAGTACATGGAAACATGAAAGTGAGGACAATGAACCAGCCTTGAAGCACAAGCATATACACATACAAAAATGTAAGTATATAAGCCATTTGCACTTTTGTATGAGTGAGTAAAGGCCTGTTGACAAACATGGAGGCCACACATTTGCAGGAACACTTCACTGGTCCTTTCTTACTTGCTTTCCTCTCAACCTCGCTTCCTTTTTTTATTTGCCTCCTGTTTTTCTCACTCTTCTTCCCTTTTATCCTAGTAACAAGGGACACAATCAGTTTTCATAGTTCTCCCTCTCCCAGCCAATACTATCTGAGCAAGGAACCACAAACAGACAAAAGGCCAAAAAAAGTGAAATTATTGATTTGATGTCATTGTCAATTAGAGCCAAGAGAGGAAAGAAGCAGCACAGAGAGGAGACAGACTGAAAGTGAACCGTTGGTCTCACATAGGTAACATAAATGGAGAAGACAAAATGGAAAAATAATCTTACGTCGACCAATGAAAAGAAACACCATTAAGCCTGGAAATATCCCCTCTAAAAATGTTCACATATATATATTTATTAACCACCATGTAAACATATGTGTGTGTCTCTCTCCCTCTCTCCACATGTGTAAAAGAGCTTGTCACTGCTGGTGGCGATTAACACATCATTTCTGTACCAGTGCACACTAGGAAAGGCAACAGCATCACAAAGCAAACACAAAAAGTCATGTGACACAATAGGCGGAGGACCTACACCAACCCACACGTTCTTCAGCTTGTGTTTTACAAGCACAGCTGTGTCTTTTCTCAACACCATTTTCAATATAAATTGATAACTGAGATAGATATATATATATATATATATATATATAAAAACACCCAGCACGCCCCTGCGGGCGGTTTATCCTTCAAGCTCGGGTCCTCTACCAGAGGCCTGGGAGCTTGAGGGTCCTGCGCAGTATCTTAGCTGTTCCCAGGACTGCGCTCTTCTGGACAGAGATCTCCGATGTTGTTCCCGGGATCTGCTGGAGCCACTCGCCTATCTTGGGAGTCACCGCACCTAGTGCTCCGATTACCACGGGGACCACCGTTACCTTCACCCTCCACATCCTCTCGAGCTCTTCTCTGAGCCCTTGGTATTTCTCCAGCTTCTCGTGTTCCTTCTTCCTGATATTGCTGTCATTCGGAACCGCTACATCGATCACTACGGCCGTCTTCTTCTGTTTGTCTACCACCACTATGTCCGGTTGGTTAGCCACCACCATTTTGTCCGTCTGTATCTGGAAGTCCCACAGGATCTTAGCTCGGTCATTCTCCACCACCCTTGGGGGCATCTCCCATTTTGACCTCGGGACTTCCAGGTTATACTCGGCACAGATGTTCCTGTACACTATGCCGGCCACTTGGTTATGGCATTCCATGTATGCCTTGCCTGCTAGCATCTTGCACCCTGCTGTTATGTGCTGGATTGTCTCTGGGGCATCTTTACACAGCCTGCACCTGGGGTCTTGCCTGGTGTGATAGACCCCAGCCTCTATGGATCTTGTACTCAGAGCTTGTTCTTGTGCTGCCATGATTAGTGCCTCTGTGCTGTCTTTCAGTCCAGCTTTGTCCAGCCACTGGTAGGATTTCTGGATATCAGCCACCTCCTCTATCTGCCGGTGGTACATACCGTGCAGGGGCCTGTCCTTCCATGATGGTTCCTCGTCTCCCTCCTCTTTCTTGGGTTTCTGCTGCCTGAGGTATTCACTGAGCACTCGGTCAGTTGGGGCCATCTTCCCAATGTATTCTTGGATGTTCGTTGTCTCATCCTGGACTGTGGTGATGACACTCACCAGTCCCCGGCCCCCTTCCTTCCGCTTAGCGTACAGCCTCAGGGTGCTGGACTTGGGGTGAAACCCTCCATGCATGGTAAGGAGCTTTCTTGTCTTTATGTCAGTGGCTTCTATCTCCTCCTTTGGCCAGCCTATTACCCCAGCAGGGTACCTGATCACGGGCAGGGCGTACGTGTTGATGGCCCGGATCTTGTTCTTACCATTCAGCTATATTTTATTTATATATATATATATATATATATATATATATATATATATATATATATATATATATATATAAGCTGAGAATAAAAGCATGGTTCCATCATAGTGCAACCAAACACTAAATGCTTCTAAAATTTAGATGTGTGGCACCAACATTCAGCACAGACCTGCCCATAATCTGCCTCTGATTGGTTCTGACCCTAGTATTCTTCTTCACTGAATGCAGCTGACGGATAAAAACGGGCATTTGTACATGTGGGGCGATCGTGGCTCAAGAGTTGGCAGTTTGTCTTGTAATCAGAAGTTTGCCGGTTTGAGCTCTGGCTCCGACAGTCTCGGTCATTGTGTCCTTGGGCAAGACACTTCACCCGTTGTCAGAGGGCCCGGTGGCGTCAGTGTCCGGCAGCCTCACCTCTGTCAGTGCGCCCCAGGGCAGCTGTGGCTACAATGTAGCTGCCATCACCAGTGTGTGAATGGGTGGATGACTGAATGTAGTGTAAAGCGCTTTGGGGTCCATAGGGACTAAGTAATGTGCTATACAAATACAGGCCATTTACCATGTGAAACCGCACCCTGGGTTTCTCCTTAAGAGACATTGCAACCTTAAAAACATACTGGTTATTCAAAATAAAGAGAACTATTTGCTTTTTTTATCAAGAAAATGCTGTCACTGGCCCTGAAAGGCCTGGTCCGGACATCGTCTGCGGAAGTAACTATTCCGCCACCCGTCTCCCCTTGCCCTGACGAGATACCAAATCGTGACCCAGAATCCTCCATGGTGACAGCCTTATCTGACTCGGGGCCACAGCAAGATCCTTCCACATGCAAAAAGGCAGACACATAGGTGTTGTGCAAAGAATGCTTTGTCTAGCTTCCATGGCTGAGACATGATAAAGATCCAGAACAATGTGCTACACCACACTGCAAAAAACATTCCAGGAGTAACTTGAGGAATCGGACAAGGAGTCCAAGACACTGACCAAGCCAATCACATCATGCTCCCATCCTCCAGTGGAGAGGACCCAAGGGATCTGCTGTCAGTGACATGCATGCCCCAAAGGGTCAGAACTATTCCCACAGAACAAAGGGGCTGCTTATGGTTTATCGGTATAAATGAAGAAACTGACACACCAACCAGTCTTTATGCATCAACTGAATTAAAAACAAAACAAAAAAGGCCCTCAAGCGTCCAAAGCAAATTATAAACATTTTTGTTAGATTTTTCAAGTAAAGTTTGAGCTTCTGTTGACACAAGGTTGGTCTCTTTATAGACAAACAATAAATCCAGGTCTAATTGTACAATTTTTTTCCAGGTAAGGCAAAAATGCTCTTTTCTAAATCTTTATATTAAAAGTATGCTATAATCTTGTCTGGACCCTACAGAAGGCCGCATACTGCTGTCATAGGAAACCAGTATTGAGCTTTATTTGAGCAGTTCATGCATGCAGAGTAAAAGGTCTGTGAAGAAATTGTGAGTGACAGATATTGAGGAAAGAAGACAGTGTATTGATCTCTAATACAGTGGCTGAGGCTGAAGAGGAAAGGGAAAGAAAAAGGAACATGGCTGAATGAATAACCTGTGATAAAAACAATTCACAGCATATACCCTTTAATCTGAAGACTGCTCTATTTTCAAGAGTCCATTACATACAAGTTACAGTGGAAAATCTTTTTGAGTAAGTCAGAGTAATTCACCATCACGGCATCCATCGGTGGGCTTAACTCATTTTTAAATAAAAATTTTATGAAATTCTATTGTATGACACAAAACTCATTAAATACAGCCCAAATAATACCACAAATATCTGCATGAATCGTGAGGGCTAAACAAACTGTTAATAACACTGTAATATTGTCTATGGCATCGAAGTTGCACTCTGAATGTAGTTAAACCACCCAAAGGTTAGAGTAGTTAGAAGAAAATGTGCAAAAAAATGCCAATTCACGTGCATAAAAAAAATATTGCAAGGAATCAGTCATAATTAGTAATAACACATCTGAACGTTTATACATGCTGTGCATACACTAAAGATAAATGCTATGAGATGAAAAGGGGTTAACAGAGCAGAGGGAAGGAAACAAGTGAGGTGGGGGTGGAGAGGGGGAGACTGTTTGCCATCTGACTTCGGACTAGATACAACTAGTGGAATGATAAATGTGTGTGTTTATGCGTGTTTGCATTTTGTGCACATGTGTAGGAGATGGGAGAGGGCAGGGTGAGGATACTGTTATTTTTCAGAGGACATGATGTCTCATTGCACATCACACACACACACACACGTGCACGCATACAGTCAGGCCAACACACACGCCGTGTGTCACTGCGCATTACTGTTGCTTTCTGTGGGCGCCGCGTCCAGACAATGACAGGCAAGCAGGAGCCACAGCATAATGAGAGAGAGCAGGGGCCTTCACTTATACACACACACACTTCCACGTGCACACACACATGCAGAGGGCAGTCGGCTTCACTCCGTCCCCTAGCCTCTCAATTACCCAGCAGGCTTTTAGTGCCACTCTGCTCCACTACAGCAAATTACCCAGGGCCCTGTCTCACTTAGAGACCTGTGACTGTGTGTGAATGTGTGTGTATGTTGGAGGGTGTGGGTGCTTGACAGAGGTAGCGAAAAAGTGTGTGTGTGTGTGTATGCGCGTGTGTGTGTGCACCGTGTTAAAGCGAGTGGCTCTGAAACAGTGGCTGGAGCCCAGCAGAGGCATGTGAAAAGCTAATAAAAGTGTTTGAATGCAACTGCCATTAGGCTAATACCTCTCCACAAGTACGACACACATGCACACACATAAACGAGCACACACACACACACACACACACACACACAGTAGGAGAGGGGAGAGGCGACAGGGTCAGCTACCGTGCCCTCTCTTAGATCAAATGTAGCTCTCTGGCTGGCTGAGAGAGCTGGCTTTTATTGAATGAGATATTAAAGAGTTGTTAGCTGAAGAATACTGATACAAATGGCTACTGATGGCTGTTTAATTGCATCACAATTTGGTGTAACTTTTAGAAAATCTGCCCTCCCACCCACTCCAACTCTTGCTCACCACTCTGTGTTTGTGTAATTTATAACAGCGTCAAAATCTGCTACAATCTCCATCCACATGGAGCTACTGTTTCTACTGTAATTGATGCTTGACACTGTATTAAATCTTTACTTTCAAGCATCTCATTGTTCTTGACCAAAACTCCCTTTTATATGTGAACAGAACAAGCCAGAAATGTGAAGTCACAGAGATGAGAACATCGACCACTCATCGATCCATCGACCCACTGACATTTTGCTCACTGGGTAGTTTAAGGATAGAGACGGCATCTGTACAACTCTGGACTCTTCACTCTGACCCAGTTACCTTACTTGAAGACATGTGGTCCATGAGTTCAGTTAGATGACTGACATATAAAAACAACATTAATGGAGAAAGGGCTCAAACATTAACTGTTGATCTGGTTTGTTGAACTTATGTGGGCAGATCAAGAGAAATGGACAGCAACTAACTGCTGTCAGCAGCAAAAACACAGCAGCGGGGTTTAGTGAAGTGAAGATTTCAGTGTGTATTGATTAATTTAACATGTTCTTTCATGTACTATTGTAATATGACAGAAAAGAGAGTTAATACATTAATGTAAGTGATAAGAGTGGTGTTAGCATGACTTTGGTTCCTTGAGCATTATGTGAGGATGTCAAATAAACTGAAGCTGCCGCAAAGTGGGATAACTGCAGAGACTGAGAGAATAATCCTTGGACTATTCTGCTTCAGGAAGCATTGTGTTGTCTGAACTGTTAATTTCATCCAAGCCAGAGGTCTGAATCATCATGAGTTTTCTTCTTACCTTTCATCTTCTTCTTTTGCTGACAAAAGACAGTGTCCATGACCTGCCAGGGTAAGGTTGTCAAGTCAAGTAGTCATGCCCACGTGTTTCTTTGATTTACAACAGTCAATCATTTCTTTGTAAAGACAGCAGGCTGGCTAAAGGTTGAAAACTGTTATAATGGTAAAATCGTACATAATTTTCTTAAGACACCTCAGTCTATTCATTGTCTGTTTTTTGAATGAATGGTGCATTCAATGCGAGCACTTTCAGAACATACTTGAACTTCTTTACACTACAAAAAAGTTTTTTTGTTTGTTTAAAATTAAAAAGTTTTCATGCATTGGTCCAGTTCAGTTCTGATGAACTTGGTTATATGTATGTAGCTCTTGAAATAAAATGCCTAAAGTCCTTTATTTGATAGGCTATCCGGTTGTTCAGTCTGACGTCACTAGCCGTGTCTGGGTCTAAACTCCGCTGCAGGTCCATATATCAAACGATCACTATGGCATTACTGAGAGTTGAAAAACTGTCTAAAGTCTTTCATCTTTAATAAAATGATCAGCGTTCTGCTCTACCAGGTGTAACAATTGAGTTTAACATCCAGGCATCCATGAAAACGGAATTTATGACATTTAACGGAGTTAGAAGTTAGCAGGGAGTTAACTCGCTAGCTTCTACCTAAATACAATATAGCATGTCCTGACTGCAGGGTTTTGGAAACAAATTAAAACGTACATCTCTGTTATCACTTCCAACATAAATGAAGACAGAAAACGAAACAGCAGTGACGTTTGCAGGGTTACTGAAGTTTGGCTAGCTGGTATATAATGATGTGCTACGTGACCGCTAGCGACACAGCTATGTTAGCATAATATAAACAAGCTAACTTTTTTCCCACTCGATAAAAGTTAACGTGAGTGTTCTCGGTGGTCAGGAACAAATGTAATCGCATGGCAGGATGCTGTAAAAGGACCAAACTTCAGCCAGGAGAACAACTGAGATAATCCATCCATAATACGAGGTTAGTAATTCATATACTGCTGCATGGGCTGGGCTGTAGTTACATCCTAAGGTTTTAAAAACTGAGCTTAAATAAATGATTAGCGGTAATAAAAGCCGAGGGAGGTCAGCAGTGATCACTGACTGTTTTAGGAGCTTTTTGAGATCAAATATAAGAAAATACATAACATTAAACATGTTAACAACACAAAAGCCATATTAAACGCAGACTACTTTAGACCCGGAAGTAGGATTCGTCGCATCATCACTGAACAACCGGATAGGCTAATTGATAACTGCAACAACAATACGTCATTCAAGTGGAACAGCGAAGCGCAAGTACGAAAGACAAGGGGGTTGTCACATGATTCGGAAGGCATTGTGGGCATTGTAGGAATTCTGGGCTCAGCCAATCAGAGCCAGCGGATTTCGTTACACGGGCATTTTGCCGTAACACGGGCAGAAATATTGCCGTTAAGTGCCCCATTTAACGAAACTTGAATTTTTCGTTAAATGGGGTATTCGTAAGTTGGGGTTCCACTGTATTACGATTACCTAGAAATGTGTGGTAGTCTCAGTGTGATAACCTGGAATCTAGGACGGTGCAAAATGCAATATTGAATGTTTCGATTGATGATGATTACCTGAAATCCTAGGAAACGGAAAAAAAAGTCGGTGTTTGCTAAATATAAATGTTAGAATTACGACTCTAACATGCTGTACAAGCAAAATGATGGTCTAAATCTTAAAATCTCTTAAAAACAATGTTAAAATAATGTTTCTGGTTATTGCAAAGAACCCACCACACAGGTTTTGGTTATTAGCATGGAATTAAATATCATCTGTTATCTTTTACTAGGATGTTACTACTACAATACTATTCTATTGCTAGCAGGTTGTATTATTATCTATATATTACTATACTATTATTGTTTAGTCTTGCCTTATAAGTATACATTTGTATCAATACTTATTTTGTGCCGTTATTACCCAATTAATAAATATAGAAGATCTTGATATTGCTTTGGTAACTGATAATCTTCCAGTCTTATATTATCAGTGTTTCTTTCTTATTACCCCACTATTACCATATTATTACCGAGCTGTAACAGAAATTGCTGCCAAAATTATTATCTCACAAAGTCAAAAATATTGCTCTCGCACACGTTCTTGAACAGAACAGACATTTTAACAGAATGAAACTAAATTTCACTTAACCTGACAACGGCATGACATGAAATCAAATAAAATCCACCTGCAGCACACATCTAATTGAGCAGATTGGTATCACATTGACTAAATTGCCAAGGAGATGATTTGTGCCAGAATAAGATAAAGATAAGTGAAATTGGTTAGAGTGAGTCACAGAGGGGGAACGATGTGTGTTTGTGTCTGTGAGACACTGTGTGTACACGGTCTTTTTTTCGTCTCTGCTCGCTTGTTAGCTGCGTTACCGTGTGTCTGGGTCCACATTAATGTTCACTCTACCAAAAACGTTCTTGCTTGTGTTTACTTGTGTTTGGACGTGCATGGATCTGTGCCTGTACTGTACATCCCTTAACTGGATCTGTTAATTAACCTAGAGCCCTGCCCTGGTGATATGGTGAGAGACAGCAACAGAGAGGCAGACTGGGAAAAAGAGAGAGGATCAAAGCGGGGGTCTGTGGCCAGGGGGCCCCCTCAGCGCTTAGATGAAATGCTGTGGCTACAAACTTTAAAGACTTCCTGCCATTAGCCTGGACCTTGTCCCCTCGCAGGCCTGGACCTCCTCCTGCTTCCCTACTCCCGCAAACAATGGCACAGAAAGAACAAGGGGGAAAGACAAAGCACAATGCTTATAATGACAGTTATAGAAGTGTAAAATATCTACAGTGAAAGATGAATAGGATTTTCACACACAGAGTACAATATAACTAGACAGAAAGGACAACTGATTCCTACATGTCCACACTATGACCTAAAAATAAAGCGCTCTCAAATCATTCAGAAGAAAATGATGTGTGCATCTGAAAATACAGTTCATTATAGTTTTTCGATTACTTGATGATGAAGTTGCAGCCATGGATGAAACAAATCTTTGTCTCCTTGAGTGGGTTTTTAACTTAACTGCCTCTTTTTCGTAACTACAGTAATACAACAGGACAAAATCACATTCAAAAGGCATTTCAGATCAAGACAAAGCACAAAGGTGGCTTAACATAGGATTAATATTGATAATAGATAATATTGTGTTTAATTAGCATATTCATTTTCTCTCACTAGTTGACCCAAACTAAAACAATAATCTGACCATGTTTTCATACGAAATTGAGCTACTTTCCCTACAGTCCCAATAACACTGCGCAGCAAGTGCCAAGTCTTGCTTTACCACCACACACAGGCGCAGCCCTTGTGTCAATGAGTGGCTGCAGCATATTCTCTCAATCGCATGGTAGCTTACATAGACATGAACGAGCTGCTCATGTGAACTAACTTTCAGAGTTTTCATTTTACATCTAAATATAGATGAAAAAATCTTATGCGTGTAGTGATTTTGTCAGATCACAGCTTGGTTATGAAATAAGGATATTAACAGCACAGGATAAGAATGTAGTTTTAATAGAAATGATAATAGAAAAATATGTAAATAAGAAGAGCTTTATTAGGAGTCTAGTTGTATTAAAGTATGCAGGAAAGCAGAGAACAGCAAAAAAGCAAAAAGATGGAAAGAGTTGAGGAGTACTCATACTATACTAGAGGATACGAAACGATACCACTACTATGGTAATTAGTTCACCATTTCTAAGAGGCTTTTCCAATGAACGACGGTAGCACTGCAGGAACACGGATGGAGAAGGCTCACTCTTTAAGGATCAGACACGTTATAGCCAACTTTGTGGAAAATACCAAAATATATATGATTCTGTCCCCATGACCCTTCTTGATAAGAGAGCAGCCAAAAGTAGCAATCACCCAGCACTAACAATGAGTGTGCACGTTCACATACTTTAGCCATATGTGACTTTGCACTTTTATTCTTGCGAAATCTAAGACCTCTCTCAATCTTGTATGCGTGCTTTAATTCTTGGCTGTCTGAGAGCAAGCGCCTCCACCTGGGCTATATTAGAGAGAGGAAGTGTCTTTACTGTCCTTTTTCTAGGGCACACTCACAAAGACACACACACACACCATGGAGAGCCAGGGGCATGATCTGACCATCTCTCTGGGCGGCGGTGAGCATAGGAAGCTCACCAAGGGCTAACGAGGGAGGATCAAAGAGTGCATTACCATGCCTCCCCTCTTCCTCTCGCTCCGTCTCTCTCTGCCTCTTTTCCTCTCTCTGCCGTTCACAAGCAATAAGAGGCCCGCCGGCCGCCTGTCCTTGTGCTTGTTAGTCGGTGACAATAGGACGTGCCCTGAGCCAAAGGAAATGAATTATTTACCCCGCTCCCTCTTGTACTCTTGAAGAAAGAAAGGGGGGGGGAAAAAAAAAACCTTTTCTTGTTTTACCATTGAACTCACAGCCCTCATATTACACACACGCCTTGTTCTGCGGCCTCAGATGTTAAACGCTCAGAATAATCCTGTTTCCTGCTGTTGATGAAGATGTCGGTCCCCAGCTTTCCAACGCAGCATACACAACTGATTAAAAAAAAGACACATACTCCAAGAGATATGCAGAGACCGGGTGTGTAGACAAGGTTATTTCAATACCAACACAAACACTCAATCACATCTTGACGCACATTTCTTTTACACTTGTTGAGCACAGGGCAGCTGAGGGTACTGAGAAACAACAAGGAAGATATGGTGAAGGTTGGAGGGGAGGGTGTTGTGGTTGATGTGTGTGTGTCTTTGACTACACGGGTATGAGACTGCCACTGACAAGCATACGTCTGCTAATTAATCTGATTATGAAGAGACAATTAAATCCACGATGAGACTTCATATCCCATGACCCCCGGCAGTGCAGCGAGACCCTTACAAGCTAACACTGGCCTAACCAAAGAGCTGAGGAGAGCTGACAATGGCTGACATGAGTGAATCTTTACAGCATGTGTGTGTGTGTGTGTGTGTGTGTACTTGAAGCTACTTTCTGCACAGTACAATATGCCCTTGGTGAAGTGCTTTCATAATTATTTCATTTATTCCCACACGTACTCTCTCCCCACCTCTCTCACTTCTCCAATCACACTTTTTTCCTCATCATAATTCTTCATCACACCCCTTCCTCCTCCTCGTCTTCCTCTCCTCTCTTTTCTCATCTGTCCGCCCCTCCTTATTTTCTGTCTGTGCTTATCTTTCTTCCTGGCCCTGGCTCTGTTCTTACAAGCCATAATGACTGTCTTTGAAACAAGGGGGAGTAATGGTCACCTTGATAATGATGATGGTCGTGTTGGTGAAGCGGCAAGAGTGGCGGAGGCGGAGCTTAGCCTGTCAACACAGACTCACCTCACTTGCTCTCCTGTCCCAGCAACAGCGTACGAGCAGAAAACTAGTGAACAGTTAAACTGGAGATTGTTCTTTTCTTTTCTCTTATTTCCTTTTCTTCTTTCATTCCCCACTCCACCGTTAGATCAATACTGAGCAACTGGGGGCCCTTACAATGTGCTGCAGGCTACACTGGGGCTTATGTGGGCCCTAGACAATCCATCTCTATACACTTCTACTGGTGGGGGACATGAAAGCAGCTTCATTAGCTGCGCCAAAAGACTCATATATTTCTCACAGGGCATAAAAGGCCATTGTAAAAACGCCCTCTGTTCCCTTTCAAACATAAAACGTGTCAGACGGCACAAAAGGATTCCAGCCATCACCAGAGAGCGAGGATCATTACCGAACAAGTCGGCAAAGGAAAAAGAAGCAGGCCGTGCAAAGTGAGCAGAGCGACGAGAGGAAATCATGATTAGAGAAAAAAAATGGATGAAGAAAAACGGCCATGAAGAGAAGAATGTGATATGCCCACATAGCAGAATATTTCCAGATAGACCTTTATGCTTCAGGCAGCTCTGTGTCTTTTTTCTTTCTGACTTCCTGTGTGTACAAACCTTGAGTTAGGGGAGCATCTGCTCTAAAAGCTTCGTTCTAGAGTCCTTGGACAGATAATGACTGTATTGCTAGTCTATTATAAACCCCACAGGCCTTGCACACCGTTGTCACAGCCTCTCCCAAACAGCCTCCACAATGGAGGCGGCTTTCTGGATTTCAATAGTCCTGTTTCCCCCTTCACCATCCGGCACACATCTGCAGTTAAACTGACCTCACACATGACTGGCAAAGGAACTCAATTACTGGTAGGGTACTACGGTGAAAGCCATCTCAGTTTCACAATGGCCAAACTGGCATTGTTCAGGTAGCAGATCACTGCGCTTGTGGGGAGGTTGTCCATTATGAAATATAAATGGAATTCAGATGTTATGAGTTCTATGGGCAAGAAGAAAAAAGAAAATCGATGCTTTGGATGTCAGTGCTGAGACCCCTGACAAAGGAGACTGATTGAGATTGACCTCTGCCATAAGCGGTACAACAGACAATACTTTATCTCTTACACAAGCTCTTTATGCGATGAAACGCAGCCAGCAATGACCCCCTGATCTGCAGCATTGTCGCCCGGAATTCTTTTCAGCCTTTAAAGCACAAGCAAATGAGTGTACAGCCATGACCAAAACTAATGCAGTGGCAGATATTTAGGTAGGAAAAAGAAGAAAGAAAGCAGATAAAGCAAGGTGGAATGAAAAGGTTCGGAAAATATGAAGAACAGTGTATAAATCTGCATTAAATTACTAGTGTTGGGTCATATGTGGCAGTAATCCAGGTGAGCACTTGGTTTTGTTCTTGCAAATCCACTGCTTTCACGAGGGCTTTGTGATTTTGAGTAGATGTAAAGAAGAGCATTAAACACACTGAAATGAATACACACATCTATCAAATTATTTCAAGGCAGTCTTCCGAGTTGAAAATGACAGATTTAGCGATATTTTTTCTTTAGCATCAAAACGAATGCGACTTCTAAATACAAAGTTCTTATTTAACGGTCTTTTAGAAAAAAAATGTGAGAAAAACGCCTGACTGGTGTGATAAAAGAAGCATTTGAGACAGTAAAATTTGCATGCCTACTCTGTCGCTTTGTGCTTCAATTCAGACAGATGTAACTGCAAAACCTCATCTCTGACTGACCTATTTAGAAATTACTGCCCTGATAACACAACAAAAACAACACTTTGAAATGGGGTGAATGTGTGTAATGAAATAAGTTCCCATATTTGTACCGGAGCAGATCAACTTGTCTGCGTGGCTTAAAAGTCTCCTTACATTATTAAGCTACACTGCAGTGATTTGTTTTCAAGTACAACAAGGCTTGCTGTGCCTTAACCACCCGTGTTGAGCTAAGGATGTGTGCGAATATATGTGTGTACGTGTGCGCAGGATGGGAAGAGGAGGGGGGGATTGGAAGGGACACCAGCGATCACAGCAGACGTGTTCAAGATGGAAAAGCCACTGGTGACCTGCGTAGGAAAGACTACAGTATTAGTCCAACAGCAGAGATTACATGGTACTTACAGGAGGTCAGGCTCCAGAGAGCGCACCGGGGAGGGAAACAGGAGGGGTGAGGAAGGAGGGGGGGGGGTGACAAGAGAAGATAGCGGAACTGCTTCAGTACATCTTCACAGCTTTTCTATTAGTAGGACTCTACGTGCGTTTGCTAAAGCGAGCGCACACTAGTTCTGCTTGTTATCATGACCCATCAGATTTGCCTAGAAACGGAGCTACAGTCAGTGTTACTTCCCAAAATCAAAAGCCTCTTTATTTTAAGTTATTCACTCTGACCTGAGCACCAGAAAAAACAACTTTTTTTTCCATGTGCAGCTTTGTAAGATTTTATTCGACATATACCAGTAATTTTTAAGAAGAAAGTTACTCAGTGCATGCAAATTCTAGTTACAAGTATTCAGTGAAATTACACTGTGTTAAAGAGTAAAACTTGTATAAATGTGTATAGATCTTTCCCTGTTAATTCATTTTCTCCACACCGTTTCTTCACATATGATCATTTTGGTCATAAATGAG